>NC_050100.1:10625000-11250000 GCF_902167145.1 Zea mays
ATTTCATGTTGCTTTCAATATCAATATAGATATATATATATATATATATATATGTTTGTGTGTGTGTAAATAAATATATATATAATTCAGTATTGTTTGAAATTTTGAAAAAAGGCGGGAAAACTTCCACTGGCGGTTTTATAAAGAAAACCGCCAGTGAAAAGTGCATTTCCACTGGCGGTTTGCTTTATAAAACCGCCAGTGTAAATGCATTTCCACTGGCGGTTTTCTTTATTCAGCCGCCAGTGGAAATGTACTTTTCACTGGCGGTTCGTTAAGAAAACCGCCAGTGAAAATGCACTTTTCACTGGCGGTTCCAAAATAACCGCCAGTGGAAATGCTGATTTCCACTGACCCCTAGCACTGGCGGTACTGAAAAACGCCAGTGTAAATATGTTTAGAACCGCCACTATAGAGCTTCTGTGTACTAGTGGCCGGATCGGCCGGCCGCTGGATTGGAAGGGAATTAAGGCAAGCGGAAGCGCGTCGTCATGCATGCCCGGGATGTGGTTAGGCAGAGGCGAGTTAGGTTTAGGTATCGCTCGCGCTGCCATCACTGTGGCGGTGGTTGTTATTAAGCCTCTCGATCGGGCTCGGCTGGTCACCTTGTTCGTAATATATCCGATCCGGATCGCGGTCGTTTTCCAGGGCGTTGAAGGATGGATGGCTTCTCTGGCTCCGGCGAGGGATTATGTTGACGGAGGCGTAGCGTATGTAACCCGGCCCATCTGATGCGTACGGGACGCCCGATCGTACTATATATAAGGGTGCCCACAACTCCGATCCAAACCAAACTCAGATACGTGCACGGCATCATGTGGAGTGGAGGCGGTTCTGATCTCGTGGACGGATCGATCAGGAGGGGGCTCCCGGCCCAGACGGGAAGCTGGTGAGCTGCGTACATCAGAGAGCGTACTTGAGCTGATGGCTTTCTATACGCGTACGTAGTAGCGTATCTCAATACAGAGATGGCCAGCTTTGCATGCATATATACTACCTAAATCTGGGTGACTATTGCGGTGCGAAGAAGTCATTAGGGTGAACTCACGGTCAGATCGATCTCGTGGACCGACAAACGACATGTGACCATTATTAGGTTGCTCCCCGACCTTTTGCACCGATCATCGACCTCATGGTCAGGCCGTTAAGTTAATGTTATTGGTTTAGGTTTAGACATAACATTTAGTGAGGTTTGTATACCTCTTACCACGCTTAGTCACCGAAAAGTCCGGAGCCGCCCGTAGCTTTTGCCCGTTGTCTTGTCGCCAAGACATGATGCTTCCAAAGTCTCTCCGTTGGGGTACGGTGTTCCAACTCACGCTCGGTTTCGGCACACGAATGAACTGCTGCGTTGATCTTGATCCGGTCGCGCGCGTTTAATCTGGAACATGCATTATTAAAACTCGAGCTCCATATTTTCGTGTCTTGCGTGTGTCACTTCAGTTCCGAATCGGTGAACCCAAACCCCGCCGTGGCCCTTTATTTGCTGAGATCACGTTCAAATATGGTGGGCAGGAAGAATATATAACCGGGCGGTTAGGTGGGTCACCCTGACCTGACCCGGCCGTGCCGGGCACAGGCGTCTTGTGGGTCAAGATTCGGCCGTTACGTCGCGTCGTCGGTACACGTCGCTTTTGCATGTGCACCGTTACTTCTTCCGTCCGTCATAACACAGCTGGTGACTGAAAACCTCTCTGCACTTTTCCCCCCCAAATGTTTGCAGAAAAAGAGAGAGAGAAAACACTGCACGTATACGTCCAAGAGATTTTCACACGTGAGAACCAATTAAGACCTTGTTCGGTTAATACCATTAACTATAGATTGGACAGGATTTGAAAAAAAAAATTGAGAAAAAATTTGACTTGCTTAAGATTTAAACTCACTCAATTTCACTCAATTTATATGAATTGAGAGCTAACCGACCAAGTCCTAAGAATGTCATGTGCCAGATGCCCACCCTGACGTTGTCCGATCGGTCCAAATCCATGATTGATTTGTAATAAGAACTTTTTATCTGCTGTACGGACACAGGGGTAGGCCAACCGGCCGGCAGCGCTCTACCTCGACCGATCGATCGATCGATCGATCTTGTGGCGCATGTAACCTGCAACGGAAGCATGCATGCAGCAGGTTTCAATTCAGAAGCTCCCAAAAGCGCACGCAGCTGATCATCGATCTTCTTCAGTTGTTGACCACAGAAGCAACCCCTGAAGGGTGCAGGGATAATATTGAAATGTAAATTAATTCTCAAGGGTGGTTGCTGTGTTATGCCCTGAACCTGATGATGTGCGCTCGCCGGTCACCAGAATCAGAATGCATGTCGTCTCCTCTATATATATAGCTGCCGTGGCCCCATTATCAGATGGTGATGATGAAAAAAAAAACTCATACCCCTACATGGTTAGGTTTCTACCGTATCGAAAAAGAAGCAGACAGGAACCAAGAGATGATGATGCGCGTCATCGTCACCAGCATCTGAAAGTGCATATATAGAGAGGGACGACGCAGCCATGCATCAAGAAGCTAGCTAGCACTAGTTTTTATTTCGTTCTCTAAGGCCTTAATTGGATGTTCTACGGCGTATCACTCTCAAATTCATGTGTGGTGCAGTGGATCGATTGGTGTGGAATTTAAACTGAATTCTACACCATGCAATCACTCTAAGTGGGTGTTTGTTTGGGATTATAATCTATCCAGATTATATAATCCAATAAATTGTTAACTAACACTTAGTTCAAAATTTATTGGATTATATAATCTAGGCAGATTATAATCCCAAACAAACACCCCCTAAGAGCCTGTTTGTTTCAACTTATATAGATTATATAATCTAGATTATAATCTAGACATATTATAATCTATATGTAGTTATTTGTTAGTCTAGATTATACAAATGCAGATTTGTCGGGGACCATAATTAGGGGTACCCCAAGACTCCTAATCTCAGCTGGTAACCCCCATCAGCACTAAGCTGCAAAGGCCTGATGGGTGCGATTAAGCCAAGGCTCGGTCCACTCAAGGGACACGACCTCGTCTCGCCCGAGCCCAGCCTCGGGCAAAGGCAGTCGACCCCGGAAGATTCACATCTCGCCCGAGGCCCAGTCTTCGCCAAGAAGCAACCTTGGCCAGATCGCCACACCGACCGACCAAATCGCAGGAGCATTTAATGCAAGGATGACCTGACATCCTATCCTGTCATGCGCCCTTCAGTCGATAGAGCCGAAAGTGACCGCAGTCACTTCGCCGCTCCACTGACCGGTCTGACAAGAAGATAGCGCCACCTGCGTCGCTCCGACTGCTGTGCCGCTCGACAGAGTGAGGCTGACAGTAGCCAAGTCCAGCCTCGGGCGCCATAGGAAACTCCGCCTCGCTCGACCCCAGGGCTCGGACTCGGGCTCGGCCTCGGAAGACGACGAACTCCGCCTCGCCCGACCCAGGGCTCGGACTTGGGCTCGACCCCGGAAGACGACGAACTCCGTCTCGCCCGACCCAGGGCTCTGACTCGGGCTCGGCCCCGGAAGACGACGAACTCCGTCTCGCCCGACCCAGGGCTCGGACTCAGGCTCAGCCCCGAAAGACGACGAACTCTGCCTCGCCCGACCCGGGGCTCGGACACGACCTCGACCTCGGAAGACCGACTCGACCCCGACCTCGGAGGAGCCTCCGCCTCGCCCGACCCAGGGCTCGGACCGACCACGTCACAGGGGGGCCATCATTACCCTATCTTTAGCTAGCTCAGGCTACGGGTAACGGGACCGACGTCCCATCTGGCTTGCCCCGGAAAACAAATAATGATGGCGCCCCGCGTGCTCCATGACGACGACGACTCTCAAACCCTTACGGAAGCAAGGAGACGTCAGCAAGGACTCGACAACCCCGACAGCTGTCCTTCCGCAAGGCTCCAACGCTCCTCCGACGACCACGACATCATATGAACAGGGTGCCAAAACCTCTCTGGCTGCCACGAAGGCATGTACTTAGGGCACTAGCTCCTCTCTGCTAGACACGATAACGCATTGCTACACCCCCATTGTACACCTGGACTCTCTCCTTATGCCTATAAAAGGAAGGTCCAGGGCTCTCTTACGAAAAGGTTGGTCGCGCGGGAGGACGGGGCGACGCGTAGAGTCCCTCGCTCTCCCCTCCCACGCGGACGCTTGTAACCCCCTACTGCAAGCGCACCCGACCTGGGCGCAGGACAAACACGGAGGTCGCGGGCTTTCCCCTTTCTTGTACCCCCCTTCGTGCTCCGTCTCGCGTCGACCCATCTGGGCTGGGACACGCGGCGACAATTCACTCGTCGGTCCAGGGACCCCCCGGGATCGAAACGCCGACAAGATTATTCATAAAGACGGCAGTACCCTTATTTGTTTATTTGGTGTGAGGAAAGAAGGATGGTATATATTGTAATTTCTATTTACATAACTATGGGTAGTGGATCTTTTATCAAAATAATCTCAAATAAGCTACTCTTGAGAAGATTATGAGATTATCACAATCTAGGCTTTAGATTATATAATCTGAACACATAATCTAGGCGTTTGTTTAACTGTTGGATTATTTGCGCTAGATTATATAATCTAGAGAGATTATAGTCCGAAACAAATAGGGTCTAATTAACACTCCTGGATTATATTGAGGGGGATATATATATACACACACGGGTATATATCTCAACAGGCCTAACAATAGCATGTGTATATATATATATATATAGAAGCCCTTGGCTTTCGAATAAACATGAGAAGCCCCAGCTAGGGTAGTGGTCACGCGCGTGGTCAGGTCGGGCCAGTGGGGCGCGTGAGTCCGCGCGATTGTGGAGCACGTTTATGCATGCGTAAACATTTGTTATATTTTACGTAAACAGAAGGTGCGTACGTGATGGGGTCAAGTTGGGATATACGAAGGTGGGTCAGCGTCGTGTTCGCTGGTCGGGTAGTTGGTTCCTACTCGTGTTTATGCTAGCATATTTAATGGTTCAGACTTGCATAACATGAGAGCGGCAACGAATTTTTCATTTGTTCGTTCAGGTAGGTCCACACACCATCGTGATTAGCGCGCCCACGAAGCTAGAAGTTACCGTATATATCGGAACATAAGATATGGAGCTGATCGTGCGTGGGAGTTAAGGCGGATTTCAGCGTAAAACGTGAACCAAAATAGCATAAATGGGTATAAATTTTAGTGTAAACCATCGATCTATTTCGTAACAAAAACATGTATGGAAACAAAAAAATCTAATTTAAATGCTTTATTTACTCCATAAATATAGGATCTCTCCAACATCCGTGCATCAAGGCTCATTATAACCAGTTTATGATATATACTAATACTAGTTATACAACACGGTGAAGTTATTTATGCCCTACGGTGGACTGCGTAAAAATCGGTTTTCTACTGCATGTGCACAATTAGGATGACAATAATGTGAGTTCAAAAAGAAATGGATCAGCATACGCGAGATTTATGGAATCATGGCAAATGATCTCATTTCTTAGATCAGTTACCTTTTTCTAAATTTCTATTTTGTTGCATAAATGTGTGGGTCGTAAATATATCTTATACATATGGCATAAATGGTAGGAACCCAATACACACTGGATTAAGTAAACGAGATAATGCATAAAATCAATAAATCGTTTGCGTAGAATATGAATAGAAATATCATAAACATACAAATAGACGGAAGTGGAGCCATGAACTGAAATATATGCCATAAAACTCTATTGACATTAGCATAAATATGTATACAAAATAGCATAAAAATAGGATCGTCGCCCTGCGGAACCGGCGCCTCGCATCTGGGATGCGCCACCACTTCGTGCTAGGGGAGGATGTCGTCGTCGCTTGCGCCTAGAGAAATCCGCCATCGCTGCTCCCACCTTGGATGGCATCGCAGTCGTACGCGCTCAGGGGTCGACCCTCGCACGCATGAATCCCGACCCGTTGCACCAACCGCTCCCACCTCGCCGTCATGAATGCCTTACGGATGTCGTCGTTGCTCACATGCCCCCGGGATCCACCGTCGCGCCGCCGCAGTCGCTCCCACGTCACCGCCGTGCACACCTCAAGGGGTCGCTGCCGCGTGCACCTCAGGGAGACGTTGTCGCTCTCGAGCCCCATGGGATCCGCCGTCGCGGCTGCTGGTACATCGCCGTCGTGCGCACCTCATGGGGCCGCCGCCGCGTGCATGCCCTCGGGATCCGATGCCGCAGCCGCTCTCACCTCGCCGCCGTGCGCGCCTCAGGGATCCGCCGTCGCGAGCGTGTCCCCAGATACGCCGTCGCGCCACAGATGCTGGAGCGGCGGCGGCGGTGGCCATCGCAGAGACGGACGGGACAACCGTCGTTGTCACCGGGCCTAGGGTGCGCCGCTGTCGTCCGTCCGCTTCGAGAGCGCCGTCACCGCTTGCCCGCCTGCCTCGGAGTGTCGTTGTCGCTCGTTCCTGGTGGAGCGCCGCCGTCGGTCGCCTGTCTTGAGGCGACACCGCTGCTGGCCCCCAGGATCACCGCCGCTCGCACGCCCGAGAGAACCGCCACCGCCGCTAAAACCTAATCCGTAGCGGCGTGGGGGTGTTTTTATAGTGGCGGCGTGGTACTGGATAATTGTGAGCGCGTGGGCCGGATCGTGGGCCCGATGCACGTAATATGCACAGACTATGTTTGCATAAACTGATACACACATCAGCATAACCCGTATTATAATTTGGCGTAAGCAGTTAGGTACAATAAGCCAAAAAGGGCCCGGTGCGGTCGCGCACGTGGTCGGTACGTGGTCGGGGCTTCCTATAGGGCTCTAAATATATATATATATATATACACACACATGTTAATTGTGGTTCTCCACTGATATCATTATTGTTAGCTCTCAATGTATCTCAACACACCTGCTGGCCTGGCCGGCCTTACATTAACTAGTTTGTACGTCACTACCGGAATCGCAGGCTTTGCCGAGTGTTGTATTCTTTGCCGAGTGCCGCACTCGGTAAAGTTAGGCACTCGGCACAAGACGGCACTCGGCAACGACAACTTTGCCGAGTGTCAAACACTCGGCAAAGAAGGCTCTCGGCAAACGGCCGTCAGCGGCCGTCCCAAAGCTGACGGCCGTCAGTCTTTGCCGAGAGCCAACGGCTGGCACTCGGCAAAGAGGTTCTTTGCCGAGTGCCACATAGTAGGCACTCGGCAAAAGCAGCTTTGCCGAGTGTCTTCTCTAGACACTCGGCAAAGTATATTTTTATTTTTTATTTTTTCTCCCAAAATTTTTGTGGTATGTTCCTACACTATGTAGACCTACATGTATCATTTATGGACAATTTTAACAGAGTTTTCAATCGTTAGTAGATTTAGTTCGTTTATTTAAATTGCTTCGGAAAATTTAGATTTGAACTGCAGGTCACTCAAAACTTGGAAAACCGTGCATGCAAAAATGATATTCATGTTACTTAGCATAAGTTACGACCGATTCCAGGAGCGGACCAGAAACTTCGAGCAACATGCTCACTAAACATGGCCGTGAACTTTTCATCCACATGTTTAAAAACTGTATAAAACACAAATAAAGTCAGAAAATCCTGAAACTTGTCCACGTGTCATGATATCATATGTATAGGCTGCGATAAAAATTTTAGAATGTTTGGAGAAAGTTGTGGGACACTATGTGTACAAACCTAAGAGATCCACATTGAAACTCTATGATTTCATGTGTGGTTCTCTTAGGTTTCTACACATAGTGCCGCACTCCTTTCTCCAAACATTCTAAAATTTTTATCGCAGCCTGTACATATGATATCATGACACGTGGACAAGTTTTAGGATTTTCTGACTTTGTTTGTGTTTTATACAATTTTTAAACATGTGGATGCCAAGTTCACGGCCATGTTTAGTGAGCATGTTGCTTGAAGTTTCCGGTCCGCTCCTGGAATCGGTCGTAACTTATGCTAAGTAACATGATTATCATTTTTGCATGCACGGTTTTCCAAGTTTCGAGTGACCTGCAGTTCAAATCTAAATTTTCCGAAGAAATTTAAATAAATGAACTAAATCTACTAACGATTGAAAACTCTGTTAACATTGTCCACAAATGATACATTTAGGTCTACATAGTGTAGGAACATACCACAAAAATTTTGGGAGACAAAATAAAAAAAATAAAAAAATACTTTGCCGAGTGTCTAGAGATGACACTCGACAACGTATGCTTTGCCGAGTGTCCACAGGGTGACACTCGGCAAAGATGTGTAAGTTAATCTTTGCCGAGTGTCAGATGGTAGACACTCGGCAAAGGATCCTTTGCCGAGTGCCGCCGATCTGGCACTCGGCAAAGTTTATTTTAAAAATTAAAAAAAACTTTGCCGAGTGCCAGATCACGGGCACTCGGCAAAGTAGGCTAATATACTTCGCCCGCGCCCTTCTTCCTCCTTCTTCCTCAGCTCTCGCTCTCGTCTGTCTGTCGTGCCCGCCGCCGCCACGCGTCGTCGCCGGCTCGCCGCCCCATGACGCGTCCGCCCGCGCCCGTCCACACCGCGTCCACGCCGCGTTCGCCCGCGCCCGCGCCCGCCGCTCCCTCCCTCGCCGGCGCCCGTCCGCTCGCCGCGCCCTCTGAGAGCACCTAGAGGGGGGTGAATAGGTGATCCTGTAAAACTTAAAAACTTAAGCCACAAAACTTTGATTAAGCGTTAGCACAGTTAATGCCAAGTGGCTAGAGAGAAGATCTTGCACAATACGATAACCACAAGAAGTTCAACACAGAGAAGACACAGTGGTTTATCCCGTGGTTCGGCTAAGTACAAAACTTGCCTACTCCACGTTGTGGCGTCCCAACGGACGAGAGTTGCAACTCCTCTCAAGTGATCCAATGATCAACTTGAATACCATAGTGTTATGCTTTTCTTTTCTTATCGCGTTCGCGAGGAATCTCCACAACTTGGAGTCTCTCGCCCTTACTCTTGTTGTTCACAAAGAAGCACGGAGTAAGGGAGAGAAGCAACACACACAAATCCACAGCAAAATGCGCACACACACGGCCAAGAATCGAGCTCAAAAGACTATCTCAAAGTTCTCACTAGAACGGAGCTCGAATCACTGAGAATAACAAACGAATGCGCAAAGACTGAGTGTGGATGATCAAGAATGCTCTAAGGTTGCTTGGTGTTCTCCTCCATGCGCCTAGGGGTCCCTTTTATAGCCCCAAGGCAGCTAGGAGCCGTTGAGAGCAAATCTGGAAGACCAATCTTGCCTTCTGTCGTCGGGTGCACCGGACAGTCCGGTGCACACCGGACACTGTCCGGTGCCCGATTTCCTTCCTAAAATGGCGCGGCCGGCCGTTGCAGATCTGGGAGCCGTTGGCGCACCGGACATGTCCGGTGCACACCGGACAGTCCGGTGCCCCCTCCCGACCGTTGGCCTGGCCACGTGTCGTGCGCAGATTCCGCGGCCGACCGTTGGCCCGGCCGACCGTTGGCTCACCGGACAGTCCGGTGCACACCGGACAGTCCGGTGAATTTTAGCCGTACGCCGTCGGTGAATTCCCGAGAGCGGCCACTTCACGCCGAGTCAGCCTGGCGCACCGGACACAGTCCGGTGCACCACCGGACAGTCCGGTGTGCCAGACTGAGCTGAGTCTTGGCTGTACACAGCCAAGCCTTTTTCACCTCTTTTCTTTTCTTCTTCTTTCTGTTTCTAACACTTAGACAAGTATATTAGTACACAAAACTAATGTACTAAGGCTTAGAAACATACCTTTACTCTTGATTTGCACTTTGTCCATCCATGAGCATAAATTCACATTTAAGCACTTGTGTTGGCACTCAATCACCAAAATACTTAGAAATGGCCCAAGGGCACATTTCCCTTTCAATCTCCCCCTTTTTGGTGATTTATGCCAACACAACATAAAGCGACTAGAACAAGTGCAATATCACTTCAAATAAAACTCAAATTTATTTTGATTCAATTTTGGCATATATGGATCATCCTTTGCCACCACTTGGTTTGTTTTTTGCAAATCAAACTCAAATCTCTACCTCTAAGTCAAACACACATGTTGAAGCATAAATAGAGTCATTCCAAAAGAGATTGATCAAAGATTTCAAAAAACTCCCCCTATTTCCCATAATCAACACTTCTCCCCACAAGAGGCCAACTTTTGACAAAAGAGACAATGCAAGAGTTTTGACAAAACAAAAAGCTCTATTTTACTATTTTCAAAATTTCTCAAGTGGTAGCTGATCCATTTATTGCTTTGGCCTTTATTTTCTCCCCCTTTGGCATCAAGCACCAAAACGGGATCAATCTTGGCCCGATAACCCCATTGCCTCACCAAAATCTTCAATTAAGAGCAAATGGCAATAAGAGTTCATGAGATGAACTTGGAATAAGTTACCCTCTCATCGGAGTGTAGTGGAAGTCTTTCATGGTCCAAGTCCACCTTTTCCCTTTCAATCCTCCTTCGAGACTAAATCATCAAACTCAAGCACATGGTTAGTCTCAAAGGGTCAAGTTGTAACACATCTCCCCCTAAACATGTGCATCACTTTGCAACGGACTTGTGAGGTCCAGGGAGTGTTTGTACAACTTGAGCACCACAATAAGCAACAAAATGCAGAAGGAACATGATCAAAGGCATAAACACAAGTATGCTATAAATCAATCCAAGTTCCGCGAATCTAAGACATTTAGCTCACTACGCAACCTGCAAAAGGTCTTCTCATCTAGAGGCTTGGTAAAGATATCGGCTAGCTGGTTCTCGGTGCTAACATGAAACACTTCGATATCTCCCTTTTGCTGATGGTCTCTCAAAAAGTGATGCCGGATGTCTATGTGCTTTGTGCGGCTGTGCTCAACAGGATTTTCCGCCATGCGGATAGCACTCTCATTATCACATAGGAGTGGGACTTTGCTCAGATTGTAGCCAAAGTCCCGGAGGGTTTGCCTCATCCAAAGTAGTTGCGCACAACACTGTCCTGCGGCAACATACTCGGCCTCAGCGGTGGATAGGGCAACGGAAGTTTGTTTCTTAGAGTTCCACGACACCAGGGACCTTCCTAAGAATTGGCACGTCCCCGATGTACTCTTCCTATCGACCTTACATCCAGCATAGTCGGAGTCTGAGTATCCAACCAAGTCAAAGGTAGACCCCTTTGGATACCAGAGCCCGAAGCAAGGCGTAGCAACCAAATATCTAAGAATTCGCTTCACCGCCACTAAGTGACACTCCTTAGGATCGGATTGAAATCTAGCACACATGCATACGCTAAGCATGATATCCGGTCTACTAGCACATAAATAAAGTAAAGACCCTATCATTGACCGGTATGCTGTTTGATCAACGGACTTACCTCCTTTGTTGAGATCGGTGTGTCTGTCGGTTCCCATCGGAGTCTTTGCGGGCTTGGCGTCCTTCATCCCAAACCGCTTTAGCAGATCTTGCGTGTACTTCATTTGGGAGATGAAGGTGCCGTCCTTGAGTTGCTTCACTTGGAACCCAAGGAAGTAGTTCAACTCGCCCATCATCGACATCTCGAATTTCTGCGTCATTACCCTGCTAAACTCTTCACAAGACTTTTGGTTAGTAGAACCAAATATTATGTCATCGACATAAATTTGGCACACAAAAAGATCACCGTCACAAGTCTTAGTGAAAAGAGTTGGATCGGCTTTCCCAACCTTGAAAGCATTAGCAATTAAAAAGTCTCTAAGGCATTCATACCATGCTCTTGGGGCTTGCTTAAGTCCATAGAGCGCCTTATAGAGCTTACACACGTGGTCGGGGTACCGTTCATCCTCGAAGCCAGGGGGTTGCTCCACATACACTTCCTCCTTGATCGGCCCATTGAGGAAAGCGCTCTTCACATCCATTTGGAACAACCTGAAGGAATGGTGAGCGGCATATGCTAGCAAAATACGAATTGATTCTAGCCTAGCCACAGGAGCAAACGTCTCCTCAAAGTCCAAACCTGCGACTTGGGCATAACCTTTTGCCACAAGTCGAGCCTTGTTCCTCGTCACCACCCCGTGCTCGTCCTGTTTGTTGCGGAACACCCACTTGGTTCCCACAACATTTTGCTTGGGACGAGGCACCAGTGTCCAAACTTCATTGCGCTTGAAGTTGTTGAGTTCCTCCTGCATGGCCAATACCCAATCCGGATCTAGCAAGGCCTCCTCTACCCTGAAAGGCTCAATAGAAGAGACAAAGGAGTAATGCTCACAAAAATTAACTAATCGAGATCGAGTAGTTACTCCCTTGCTAATGTCACCCAAAATTTGGTCGACGGGATGATCCCTTTGAATCACCGCTCGAACTTGGGTTGGAGGTGCCGGTTGCGCTTCTTCCTCCATTACGTGATCGTCTTGTGCTCCCCCTTGATCACACGCCTCCTTTTGATGAACCTGTTCATCGTCTTGAGTTGGGGGATGCACCGTTGTTGAAGAATAAGGTTGATCTCGTTCATCTTGTTCCTGTGGCAGCACTTCTCCAATCGCCATGGTTCGTATAGCAGCCGTCGGAACATCTTCTTCATCTACATCATCACAATCAACAACTTGCTCTCTTGGAGAGCCATTAGTCTCATCAAATACAACGTCGCTAGAGACTTCAACCAAACCCGATGATTTGTTAAAGACTCTATACGCCTTTGTATTTGAGTCATAACCTAACAAAAACCCTTCTACAGCTTTGGGAGCAAATTTAGAATTTCTACCCTTCTTCACTAGAATGTAGCACCTGCTCCCAAATACACGAAAGTAAGATACATTGGGTTTGTTACCGGTTAGTAGCTCATACGAAGTCTTCTTGAGGAGGCGATGAAGGTAGACCCTGTTGATGGCGTGGCAAGCCGTGTTCACGGCTTCCGACCAAAAACGCTCGGGGGTCTTGAATTCTCCAAGCATCGTCCTCGCCATATCGATTAGCGTCCTGTTCTTCCTCTCTACCACACCATTTTGCTGTGGTGTGTAGGGAGCGGAGAACTCGTGCTTGATCCCTTCCTCCTCAAGGAACTCCTCTACTTGAAGGTTCTTGAACTCGGACCCGTTGTCGCTCCTTATCTTCTTCACCTTGAGCTCAAACTCATTTTGAGCTCTCCTGAGGAAGCGCTTGAGGGTCCCTTAGGTTTCAGACTTATCCTGGAAAAAGAACACCCAAGTGAAGCGGGAAAAGTCATCAACAATAACTAGACCATACTTACTTCCTCCTATGCTTAGATAGGCGACGGGTCCGAAGAGGTCCATATGTAGCAGCTCGAGGGGTCTTGATGTGGTCATCACATTCTTGCTGTGATGCGCTCCTCCCACCTGTTTACCTGCCTGACAAGCTGCACAAGGTCTATCTGATAGTCGCCTAGAGGGGGGGGGGTGAATAGGGCGAAACTGAAATTTACAAATATAAACACAACTACAAGCCGGGGTTAGCGTTAGTAATAATAGATGAGTCCGCAAGAGAGGGCGCAAAACAAATCCCAAGTGAATAAGCAAATGAGACACGGAGATTTGTTTTATCGAGGTTCGGTTCTTGCAAACCTACTCCCCGTTGAGGAGGCCACAAAGGCCGGGTCTCTTTCAACCCTTCCCTCTCTCAAACGGTCCCACGGACCGAGTGAGCTTCTCTTCTCTAATCAAAGCCGGGAACGAAACTTCCCCGCAAGGGCCACCACACAATTGGTGCCTCTTGCCTTGATTACAATGGAGTTGTGATCTCAAGAACAAGTGAGAAAGAAAAGAAGCAATCCAAGCGCAAGAGCTCAAATGAACACGGCAAATCACTCTCTCTAGTCACTAGGGTTTTGTGTGGAATTGGAGAGGATTTGATCTCTTTGAATGTGTCTAGAATTGAATGCCTAGAGCTCTTGTAGTAGTTGAGAAGTGGAAAACTTGGATGCAATGAATGGTGGGGTGGTTGGGGTATTTATAGCCCCAACCACCAAAAGTGACCGTTGCTGGCAGCCTCTGTTCGATGGCGCACCGGACAGTCCGGTGCACACCGGACAGTCCGGTGCCTCTGCCACGTCACCATTGCCGTTGGATTCTGACCGTTGAAGCTTCTGACTTGTGGGCCTGCCGAGGTGTCCGGTGCACACCGGACATGCACTGTTTGATGTCCGGTGCACCGGTATGGGCAGCCCTGACGTCTGCGCGCGCATTTAATGCTGCGCAGGGAGCCGTTGGCGCCGCAGAGAGCCGTTGCTCCGCTGGCACACCGGACAGTCCGGTGCACACCGGACAGTCCGGTGAATTATAGCGGAGCGGCTGTCGTGAAAACCCGAGGATGACGAGTTCCGGAGGCCGCGGTTCGTTGGCGCACCGGACATGTCCGGTGCACACCGGACAGTCCGGTGAATTATAGCGCGCCGGCCTCCGCGAATTCCCGAGGGCGAAGGGTTGAAGTCGAAGTCCTCTGGCGAAGGGTAGAAAACGAAGTCTACAGGCGCACCGGACACTGTCCGGTGCACACCGGACAGTCCGGTGCCTCCAGCCAGAGGTGCCCTCGGTTGCCTTATTGCTCCTTTGTTGAATCCAACACTTGATCTTTTTATTGGCTAGATGTGAACCTTTTTCACCTGTATAACTTATACACTAGAGCAAACTAGTCAGTCCAATATTTGTGTTGGGCAATTCAACCACCAAAATTATTTAGGAACTAGGTGTAAGCCTAATTCCCTTTCAATCTCCCCCTTTTTGGTGATTGATGCCAACACAAACCAAAGCAAATATAGAAGTGCATAATTGAACTAGTTTACATAATGTAAGTGCAAAGGTTACTTGGAATTGAGCCAATATAACTACTTACAAGATATGCAAGGAATGTTTCTTTCTTATATAACATTTTGGACCACGTTTGCACCACATGTTTTGTTTTTGCAAATTCTTTTTGTAAATCCATTTCAAAGATCTTTTGCAAATAGTCAAAGGTAAATGAATAAGAGTTTGCAAAGCATTTTCAAGATTTGAAATTGTCTCCCCCTATTTCAAATGCTTTTCCTTTGACTAAACAAAACTCCCCCTAAAAGAGATCCACCTCTTAGTGTTCAAGAGGGTTTTGATATACCATTTTTGAAATACTACTTTCTCCCCCTTTTGAACACAATAGGATACCAAATGATAAAGACTTTTGGAAAGCACTAAGTTTTTGAATTTGGTGGTGGTGGTGCGGTCCTTTTGCTTTGGGCTCATTTCTCCCCCTTTTTGGCATGAATCGCCAAAAACGGAATCATTAGAGCCCTTGAAGTAATTTCTTCCCCTTTGGTCATAAGTAAATGAGTTAAGATTATACCAAAGACGAAATCCGGTCCTTTTGCTTTTGAGCTTTTACTCTCTCCTCCAAGGATGAAGTCCTTTTCTTTGATGCTCATTTCTCCCCAAGGAATAGAGAGTTGCTCGGAGTGATGGCGAAGCATGAGTTGCGGAGTGGAAGCCTTTGTCTTCGCCGAAGATTCCAATTCCCTTTCAATATACCTATGACTAGGTTTGAAATAGACTTGGAAACACATTAGTCATAGCATATAAAGGAGATATGATCAAAGGTATTCAAATGAGCTATGTGTGCAAGCTTAGCAAAAGAAATTTCTAGAATCAAGAATATTGAGCTCATGCCTAAGTCTGGTAAAAGATTGTTCATCAAGTGGCTTGGTAAAGATATCGGCTAATTGATCTTTAGTATTAATGTAAGAAATCTCGATATCCCCCTTTTGTTGGTGATCCCTAAGAAAATGATACCGAATGGCTATGTGCTTAGTGCGGCTATGCTCGACGGGATTGTCGGCCATTTTAATTGCACTCTCATTATCACATAGCAAAGGGACTTTGGTTAATTTGTAACCGTAGTCCCGCAGGGTTTGCCTCATCCAAAGCAATTGCGCGCAACAATGCCCTGCGGCTATGTACTCGGCTTCGGCGGTGGAAAGAGCGACCGAATTTTGCTTCTTTGAAGCCCAAGACACCAAGGACCTTCCCAAGAACTAGCAAGTCCCCGATGTGCTCTTCCTATTGATTTTGCACCCCGCCCAATCGGCATCCGAATAACCAAGTAAATCAAATGTGGATCCCCGAGGGTACCAAAGCCCAAACTTAGGAGTATAAGCCAAATATCTCAAGATTCGTTTTACGGCCGTAAGGTGTGATTCCTTAGGGTCGGCTTGAAATCTTGCACACATGCAAACGGAAAGCATAATGTCCGGTCGAGATGCACATAAATAAAGCAATGAACCAATCATTGACCGGTATACCTTTTGATCCACGGACTTACCTCCCGTGTCGAGATCGAGATGCCCATTAGTTCCCATGGGTGTCTTGATGGGTTTGGCATCCTTCATCCCAAACTTAGCAAGAATGTCTTGAGTGTACTTCGTTTGGCTAATGAAGGTGCCCTCTTGGAGTTGCTTGACTTGGAATCCTAGAAAATACTTCAACTCCCCCATCATCGACATCTCGAATTTCTGTGTCATGATCCTACTAAACTCTTCACATGTAGACTCGTTAGTAGACCCAAATATAATATCATCAACATAAATTTGGCATACGAACAAGTCATTTTCAAGAGTTTTAGTAAAGAGTGTAGGATCGGCCTTGCCAACTTTGAAGCCATTAGCAATAAGGAAATCTCTAAGGCATTCATACCATGCTCTTGGGGCTTGCTTGAGCCCATAAAGCGCCTTAGAGAGCCTATAGACATGATTAGGATACTCACTGTCTTCAAAGCCGGGAGGTTGCTCAACATAGACCTCTTCCTTGATCGGTCCATTGAGGAAGGCACTTTTCACGTCCATTTGATAGAGCTTAAAGCCATGGTAAGTAGCATAGGCCAATAATATGCGAATTGACTCAAGCCTAGCTACGGGTGCATAGGTTTCACCGAAATCCAAACCTTCGACTTGTGAATACCCTTTGGCTACGAGTCGAGCTTTGTTCCTTGTCACCACACCATGCTCATCTTGCTTGTTGCGGAAGACCCATTTGGTTCCTACAACATTTTGGTTAGGACGTGGAACTAAATGCCAGACCTCATTCCTCGTGAAATTGTTGAGCTCCTCTTGCATCGCCACCACCCAATCCGAATCTTGGAGAGCTTCCTCTACCCTGTGTGGCTCAACAGAGGAAACAAAAGAGTAATGTTCACAAAAATGAGCAACCCGAGATCGAGTAGTTACCCCCTTATGAATGTCGCCGAGGATGGTGTCAACGGGGTGATCTCGTTGGATTGCTTGGTGGACTCTTGGGTGTGGCGGTCTTGGTTCTTCCTCATCCTCCTTTTCTTGATCATTTGTATCTCCCCCTTGATCATTGCTATCATCTTGAGGTGGCTCGTCTTCTTGATTTTGCTCTTCATCATTTTGAGCCTCATCCTCATTTTGAGTTGGTGGAGATGCTTGCATGGAGGAGGATGGTTGATCTTGTGTACTTGGAGGCTCTTCGGATTCCTTAGGACACACATCCCCGATGGACATGTTCCTTAGCGCGATGCATGGAGCCTCTTCATTACCTATCTCATCAAGATCAACTTGCTCTACTTGAGAGCCGTTAGTTTCATCAAACACAACGTCACATGAGACTTCAACTAGTCCAGTGGACTTGTTAAAGACCCTATATGCCCTTGTGTTTGAGTCATAACCAAGTAAAAAGCCTTCTACAGTTTTAGGAGCAAATTTAGATTTTCTACCTCTTTTAACAAGAATAAAGCATTTGCTACCAAAAACTCTAAAGTATGAAATGTTGGGCTTTTTACCGGTTAGGAGTTCATATGATGTCTTCTTGAGGATTCGGTGAAGATATAACCGATTGATGGCGTAGCAGGCGGTGTTGACTGCTTCGGCCCAAAACCGGTCCGGAGTCTTGTACTCATCAAGCATGGTTCTTGCCATGTCCAATAGAGTTCGATTCTTCCTCTCCACTACACCATTTTGCTGTGGAGTGTAGGGAGAAGAGAACTCATGCTTGATGCCCTCCTCCTCAAGGAAGCCTTCAATTTGAGAGTTCTTGAACTCCGTCCCGTTGTCGCTTCTTATTTTCTTGATCCTTAAGCCGAACTCATTTTGAGCTCGTCTCAAGAATCCCTTTAAGGTCTCTTGGGTTTGAGATTTTTCCTGTAAAAAGAATACCCAAGTGAAGCGAGAATAATCATCCACTATTACAAGACAATACTTACTCCCGCCGATGCTTATGTAAGCGATCGGGCCGAATAGATCCATGTGGAGTAGTTCAAGCGGCCTGTCGGTCGTCATGATGTTCTTGTATGGATGATGGACTCCAACTTGCTTCCCCGCCTGGCATGCGCTACAAATCCTGTCTTTCTCAAAATGAATATTTGTTAATCCTAAAATGTGCTCTCCCTTTAGAAGCTTATGAAGATTCTTCATCCCAACATGGGCTAGTCGGCGGTGCCAGAGCCAACCCATGTTAGTCTTAGCAATTAAGCATGTGTCGAGTTCAGCTCTATTAAAATCCACTAAGTATAGCTGACCCTCTAACACACCCTTAAATGCTATTGAATCATCACTTCTTCTAAAGACAGTGACACCTATATCAGTAAAAAGACAGTTGTAGCCCATTTGACATAATTGGGAAACAGAAAGCAAGTTGTAATCTAATGAATCAACAAGAAAAACATTGGAAATGGAATGGTCAGGTGAAATAGCAATTTTACCCAAACCTTTGACCAACCCTTGATTTCCATCCCCGAATGTGATAGCTCGTTGGGGATCTTTGTTTTTCTCATATGAGGAGAACATCCTTTTCTCCCCGGTCATGTGGTTTGTGCACCCGCTGTCGAGTATCCAACTTGAGCCCCCGGATGCATAAACCTACAAAACAAATTTAGTTCTTGACTTTAGGTACCCAAACTGTTTTGGGTCCTTTGGCATTAGATACAAGAACTTTGGGTACCCAAACACAAGTCTTGGAGCCCTTGTGTTTGCCCCCAACAAATTTGGCAACTACCTTGCCGGATTTGCTAGTAAGCACATAAGATGCATCAAAAGTTTTAAATGAAATGGCATGATCATTTGATGCATTAGGAATTTTCTTCTTAGGCAACTTAGCATGGGTTGGTTGCCTAGAACTAGATGTCTCACCCTTATACATAAAAGCATGATTAGGGCCAGAGTGAGACTTCCTAGAATGAATCTTCCTAATTTTGCTCTCAGGATAGCCAGCAGGGTATAAAATGTAACCCTCGTTATCCTGAGGCATGGGAGCTTTGCCCTTAACAAAGTTAGACAAGTTCTTAGGAGGGGCATTAAGTTTGACATTGTCTCCCCTTTGGAAGCCAATGCCATCCTTGATGCCAGGGCGTCTCCCATTATAAAGCATGCTACGAGCAAATTTAAATTTCTCATTTTCTAAGTTGTGCTCGGCAATTTTAGCATCTAGTTTAGCTATATGATCATTTTGTTGCTTAATTAAAATCTTGTGATCATGAATAGCATCAATATCAACATTTCTACATCTAGTACAAATAGATACATGCTCAACAATAGATGTAGAGGGTTTGCATGATTTTAATTCTACAACCTTAGCATGCAGCATATCATTTTTAGTTCTAAGGTCAGAAATTGTAACATTGCAAGCATCTAGTTCTTTAGCCTTAGTAATCAACTTTTCATTTTCTACTCTAAGGCTAGCAAGAGAAATGTTCAATTCTTCAATCCTAGCAAGCAAATCATCATTATTATCTCTAGGAGTGGAAATTGAAACATCACAAACATGAGAATCAACCTTAGCATTTAAAATAGCATTTTCATTCCTAAGGTTGTCAATTATTTCACGGCAAGTGCTTAGCTCACTAGATAATTTTTCACATTTTTCTACTTCTAGAGCATAAGCCTTTTTAACCTTAACATGTTTTTTGTTTTCTTTAATTAGACAATCCTCTTGGGAATCCAAAAGGTCGTCCTTTTCATGAATAGCACTAACCAATTCATTCAATTTTTCTTTTTGAGCTATGTTAAGGTTGGCAAAAAGGGAACGCAAATTATCTTCCTCATCACTAGCATTGTCATCACTAGAGGATTCATATTTAGTGGAGGATTTAGATTTAACCTTCTTTTTGCCGTCCTTTGCCATGAGGCACTTGTGGCCGACGTTGGGGAAGAGGAGTCCCTTGGTGACGGCGATGTTGGCGGCGTCCTCGTCGTCGGAGGAGTCACTTGAGCTCTCGTCGGAGTCCCACTCGCGACAAACATGGGCATCGCCGCCCTTCTTCTTGTAATACCTCTTCTTTTCCTTTCGTCTCCCCTTCTTGTCGTCACCTCGGTCACTGTCACTAGATATAGGACATTTAGCAATAAAATGACCGGGCTTACCACACTTGTAGCAAACCTTCTTGGAGCGGGACTTGTAGTCTTTCCCCCTCCTTTGTTTGAGGATTTGGCGGAAGCTCTTGATGACGAGCGCCATTTCCTCATTGTCGAGCTTGGAGGCGTCGATTGGTTGTCGACTTGGTGTAGCCTCCTCCTTCTTCTCCTCTGTTGCCTTGAATGCAACGGGTTGGGCTTCGGATGAGTCGCCAAGCTCGTTGATTTTCCTCGATCCTTCTATCATGCACTCAAAACTTACAAAATGCCCGATAACTTCCTCGGGGGTCATTTTAGTGTATCTAGGATTACCACGAATCAATTGAACTTGAGTGGGATTTAGAAAAATGAGAGATCTTAAAATAACATTTACCACTTCGTGGTCGTCCCACTTCTTGCTCCCGAGGTTGCGCACTTGGTTCACCAAAGTCTTGAGCCGGTTGTACATGTGTTGTGGCTCCTCCCCTTTGTGAAGCCGGAACCGACCGAGCTCCCCCTCGATCGTTTCCCGCTTGGTGATCTTGGTGAGCTCATCTCCCTCGTGCGCAGTTTTGAGCACATCCCAAATCTCCTTTGCATTTTTCAACCCTTGCACTTTGTTGTATTCTTCCTTGCTTAGAGAGGCAAGGAGTATGGTTGTGGCTTGAGAGTTGAAGTGCTCGATTTGGGCCACCTCATCCTCATCATAGTTTTCATCCCCTACGGATGGTACCTGCGCACCAAACTCAACAACATCCCATATGCTTTTGTGGAGCGAGATTAGATGAAATCGCATTAAATCGCTCCACCTAGCGTAATCTTCACCATCAAAAGTTGGTGGTTTGCCTAGTGGGACGGAAAGTAAAGGTGTATGTTTGGAAATGCGAGGGTAGCGTAGAGGGATCTTACTATACTTCTTGCGCTCTTGGCGCTTAGAAGTGACGGAGGGCGCATCGGAGTCGGAGGTCGATGTTGATGAAGTGTCGGTCTCGTAGTAGACCACCTTCCTCATCCTCTTGTGCTTGTCGCCTTTCCGATGCGGCTTGTGGGAAGAAGATTTTTCCTTCTTCTCTTTGTGGTGAGAAGAAGATTTCTTCTCCTTCCCTTTGTTGGAGGAGCTCTTCTTCTTCTCCCTCCTTTTGGTGCGGGACTCTTCCGATGAAGTGCTCCCGTAGCTTGTAGTGGGCTTTTCGCCGGTCTCCATCTCCTTCTTGGCGTGATCTCCCGACATCACTTCGAGCGGTTAGGCTCTAATGAAGCACCGGGCTCTGATACCAATTGATAGTCGCCTAGAGGGGGGGGGTGAATAGGGCGAAACTGAAATTTACAAATATAAACACAACTACAAGCCGGGGTTAGCGTTAGTAATAATAGATGAGTCCGCAAGAGAGGGCGCAAAACAAATCCCAAGCGAATAAGCAAATGAGACACGGAGATTTGTTTTACCGAGGTTCGGTTCTTGCAAACCTACTCCCCGTTGAGGAGGCCACAAAGGCCGGGTCTCTTTCAACCCTTCCCTCTCTCAAACGGTCCCACGGACCGAGTGAGCTTCTCTTCTCTAATCAAAGCCGGGAACGAAACTTCCCCGCAAGGGCCACCACACAATTGGTGCCTCTTGCCTTGATTACAATGGAGTTGTGATCTCAAGAACAAGTGAGAAAGAAAAGAAGCAATCCAAGCGCAAGAGCTCAAATGAACACGGCAAATCACTCTCTCTAGTCACTAGGGTTTTGTGTGGAATTGGAGAGGATTTGATCTCTTTGAATGTGTCTAGAATTGAATGCCTAGAGCTCTTGTAGTAGTTGAGAAGTGGAAAACTTGGATGCAATGAATGGTGGGGTGGTTGGGGTATTTATAGCCCCAACCACCAAAAGTGACCGTTGCTGGCAGCCTCTGTTCGATGGCGCACCGGACAGTCCGGTGCACACCGGACAGTCCGGTGCCTCTGCCACGTCACCATTGCCGTTGGATTCTGACCGTTGAAGCTTCTGACTTGTGGGCCTGCCGAGGTGTCCGGTGCACACCGGACATGCACTGTTTGATGTCCGGTGCACCGGTATGGGCAGCCCTGACGTCTGCGCGCGCATTTAATGCTGCGCAGGGAGCCGTTGGCGCCGCAGAGAGCCGTTGCTCCGCTGGCACACCGGACAGTCCGGTGCACACCGGACAGTCCGGTGAATTATAGCGGAGCGGCTGTCGTGAAAACCCGAGGATGACGAGTTCCGGAGGCCGCGGTTCGTTGGCGCACCGGACATGTCCGGTGCACACCGGACAGTCCGGTGAATTATAGCGCGCCGGCCTCCGCGAATTCCCGAGGGCGAAGGGTTGAAGTCGAAGTCCTCTGGCGAAGGGTAGAAAACGAAGTCTACGGGCGCACCGGACACTGTCCGGTGCACACCGGACAGTCCGGTGCCTCCAGCCAGAGGTGCCCTCGGTTGCCTTATTGCTCCTTTGTTGAATCCAACACTTGATCTTTTTATTGGCTAGATGTGAACCTTTTTCACCTGTATAACTTATACACTAGAGCAAACTAGTCAGTCCAATATTTGTGTTGGGCAATTCAACCACCAAAATTATTTAGGAACTAGGTGTAAGCCTAATTCCCTTTCACTATCTTTTTCGAATTGTACGTTAGTCAAACCTATCACGTGTTCTCCCTTTAGAAGCTTGTGAAGGTTCTTCATCCCCACATGTGCTAAGCGGCAATGCCACAACCAGCCCATGCTAGTCTTAGCAATTAAGCATGCATCTAGACCGACCTCTTCTTTTGCAAAATCAACTAAGTAAAGCTTGCCGTCTAATACACCCTTAAAGGCTAGTGAACCATCACTTCTTCTAAAGACAGACACATCTACATTTGTAAAAAGACAATTATATCCCATATTGCATAGTTGACTAACAGATAGCAAATTATATCCAAGAGACTCTACTAAAAACACATTAGAGATAGAGTGCTCATTTGAGATTGCAATTTTACCTAACCCTTTTACCTTGCCTTGATTCCCATCACCGAATATTATTGAATCTTGGGAATCTTTATTTTTGACGTAGGAGGTGAACATCTTTGAAAGTCGCCTAGAGGGGGGGGGGTGAATAGGGCGAAATTGAAATTCTCAAAAATGATCACAACTACAAGCCGGGTTAGCGTTAGAAATATAATAGACTCCACGAGAGATGGTGCAAAACAAATCGCAAGTGAATAATCAAGTGAGACACGCGGATTTGTTTTACCGAGGTTCGGTTCTCTCAAACCTACTCCCCGTTGAGGAGGCCACAAAGGTCGGGTCTCTTTCAACCCTTACCCTCTCTCAAACGGTCCCTCGGACCGAGTGAGCTTTCTTTTCTCAATCACTTGGAACACAAAGTTCCTACAAGGACCACCACAAAATTGGTGTCTCTTGCCTCAATTACAAGTGAGTTTTGATCGCAAGAAAGATTGAAAGAAAGCACGATTGCAAAAGCCAAGCGACAAGAGCGACAAATAACACACGGATCACTTTTTCTCTCAAGTCACTAATCACTAATGATCTCTTTTCTCAATTGTGAAACTTGGAGAGATGGAGGCTTTGAATGTGTCTTGGAATGGATTGCTAGCTCTTGTATTGAATGTTGAAGGTTGGAATGCTTGGGTGTTGTGAATGGAGGTGGTTGGGGTTGTATTTATAGCCACCAACCACTTCCTAGCCGTTACTCCATTCTGCTGAGCGCGGACGGTCCGCCCGCTAGGTCCGGACGGTCCACCCCTGTAGATCAACGGCTGAAAATGCAACGGTCAGCAGTAACGGCTATATCAACGGCTATATTGCATTTAATGCGTCGTCAGATGTCAGACAGACCCAGTCGCGGACGGTCCGATCGTGCACCCCGGACGGTCTGCGAGCCCGCTATAATTCATTCTTCCGAACCCGTCACCTTCGGGATTTTCGGATCCTTGCCTATCGGACGGTCCGCGCCTGAGGCCGGACGGTCCGAGCGAGGTCCCAGACGGTCCGCGCTTATCCGCCGGACGGTCCATAGTGCAGACTCGGATTTTTGCATTGGTTCTGTTCGAGGGTCATCCTTGTGTCGCGGACGGTCCGCCGCAAGAGCCCGGACGGTCCGCGCTTGGCCTGTTTTTCCAAAAAGCTTCTCCTGTCCGGAATAATCTACGGTATTCCGGACAGTCGATTTAGTATAGTTGTAGATGAACCTTTGACACCTGTAGAACATATAATCTAGAGCAAACTAGTTAGTCCAATTATTTGTGTTGGGCAATTCAACCACCAAAATCAATTAGGAAGTAGGTGTAAGCCTAATTCCCTTTCAATCTCCCCCTTTTTGGTGATTGATGCCAACACAAACCAAAGCAAATATAAAAGTGCATAATCGAACTAGTTTGCATAATGTAAGTGCAAAGGTTGCTTGGAATTGAGCCAATATAAATACTTGCATGATATGCATGGATTGTTTCTTCATTTTTAACATATTGGACCATACTTGCACCACAAGTTTTGTTTTGCAAATTCTTTTGTAAATTCTTTTCAAAGTCCTTTTGCATGATAGTCAAAGGTAAATGAATAAGATTTTGAGAAGCATTTTCAAGATTTGAAATTTTCTCCCTTTGTTTCAAATGCTTTTCCTTTGACTTAAACAAAACTCCCCCTCAAATAAATTCTCCTCTTAGTGTTCAAGAGGGTTTTAAGACAACAATTTTGAGAATACTACTTGCTCCCCCTTTAGAACATAAAGATATACCAATTTGTAAAATTAGGGTGGGTGGTGCGGTCCTTTTGCTTTGGGCCAATACTTTCTCCCCCTTTGGCATGAATCGCCAAAAACGGATACTTGGAATGAAATATAGGCCCTTTCTAGGTACTTTCTCCCCTTTGGCAAGGAAAACATATAAGAGAAGATTATACCAAAGATGGAGAGTGATGCGGAGCGACGACGAAGGATGAGTAGTAGAGTGGAGTGGAAGCCTTTGTCTTTGCCGAAGACTCCAATTCCCTTTCAATATACCTATGACTTGATTTGAAATATACTTGAAAACACATTAGTCATAGCATAAAAGAGACATGATCAAAGGTATATTTATAAGCCATGTGTGCAAATTAGCAAAAGAAATTCCTAGAATCAAGAATATTGAGCTCATGCCTAAGTTTGGTAAAAGTTTGTTCATCAAGTGGCTTGGTAAAGATATTGGCTAATTGATCTTTAGTGTTAATGTATGAAATCTCGATATCCCCCTTTTGTTGGTGATCCCTAAGAAAATGATACCGAATGGCTATGTGTTTAGTGCGGCTATGCTCAACGGGATTATCCGCCATGCGGATTGCACTCTCATTATCACATAGAAGGGGAACTTTGGTTAGTTTGTAACCGTAGTCCCGCAGGGTTTGCCTCATCCAAAGCAATTGCGCGCAACAGTGGCCTGCGGCAATATACTCGGCTTCGGCGGTAGAAAGAGCGACCGAATTTTGCTTCTTTGAAGCCCAAGACACCAAGGATCTTCCCAAGAACTGGCAAGTCCCTGATGTGCTCTTCCTATTAATCTTACACCCTGCCCAATCGGCATCCGAATAACCAATCAAATCAAATGTGGATCCCCGAGGGTACCAAAGCCCAAACTTAGGTGTATAAGCCAAATATCTCAAGATTCGTTTTACGGCCGTAAGGTGTGATTCCTTAGGGTCGGCTTGGAATCTTGCACACATGCAAACGGAAAGCATAATGTCCGGTCGAGATGCACATAAATAAAGCAATGAACCAATCATCGACCGGTATACCTTTTGATCCACGGACTTACCTCCCGTGTCGAGGTCGAGATGCCCATTGGTTCCCATGGGTGTCTTGATGGGCTTGGCATCCTTCATTCCAAACTTGGTTAGAATGTCTTGAGTGTACTTCGTTTGGCTAATGAAGGTGCCCTCTTGGAGTTGCTTGACTTGGAATCCTAGAAAATACTTCAACTCCCCCATCATAGACATCTCGAATTTCTGTGTCATGATCCTACTAAATTCTTCACATGTAGATTCGTTAGTAGACCCAAATATAATATCATCAACATAAATTTGGCATACAAACAAATCATCGTCAAGAGTTTTAGTGAATAAAGTAGGATCGGCCTTGCCGACTTTGAAGCCATTTGCAATAAGGAAATCTCTAAGGCATTCATACCATGCTCTTGGGGCTTGCTTGAGCCCATAAAGCGCCTTAGAGAGCCTATAGACATGGTTAGGATACTCACTGTCTTCAAAGCCGGGAGGTTGCTCAACATAGACCTCCTCCTTGATTGGTCCGTTGAGGAAGGCACTCTTCACGTCCATTTGATAAAGCTTGAATCCATGGTAAGTAGCATAGGCCAATAATATACGAATTGACTCAAGCCTAGCTACGGGTGCATAGGTTTCACCGAAATCCAAACCTTCGACTTGTGAATACCCCTTGGCCACGAGTCGAGCTTTGTTCCTTGTCACCACACCATGCTCGTCTTGCTTGTTGCGGAAGACCCACTTGGTTCCTACAACATTTTGATTAGGACGTGGAACTAAATGCCATACCTCGTTCCTAGTGAAGTTGTTGAGCTCCTCTTGCATCGCCATCACCCAATCCGAATCTTGTAGTGCTTCCTCTACCCTGTGTGGCTCAATAGAGGAAACAAAAGAGTAATGCTCACAAAAGTGTGCAACACGAGATCGAGTGGTTACCCCCTTATGAATGTCGCCGAGGATGGTGTCGACGGGGTGATCTCGTTGGATTGCTTGGTGGACTCTTGGGTGTGGCGGCCTTGGTTGTTCATCCTCCTTGTCTTGATCATTCGCATCTCCCCCTTGATCATTGCCGTCATCTTGAGGTGGCTCATGTCTTTGATCTTCTCCTTCATCAACTTGAGCCTCGTCCTCAATTTGAGTTGGTGAAGATGCTTGCGTGGAGGAGGATGGTTGATCTTGTGTATTTGGAGGCTCTTCGGATTCCTTAGGACACACATCCCCAATGGACATGTTCCTTAGCGCGATGCACGGAGCCTGTTCTTCACCTATCTCATCAAGATCAACTTGCTCTACTTGAGAGCCGTTAGTTTCATCAAACACAACGTCACAAGAAACTTCAACAAGTCCCGAGGATTTGTTAAAGACTCTATATGCCCTTGTGTTTGAATCATATCCTAGTAAAAAGCCTTCTACAGTTTTAGGAGCAAATTTAGATTTTCTACCTCTTTTAACAAGAATAAAGCATTTGCTACCAAAAACTCTAAAATATGAAATATTGGGCTTTTTACCGGTTAGGAGTTCATAGGATGTCTTCTTGAGGATTCGGTGTAGATATAACCGGTTGATGGCGTAGCAAGCGGTGTTGACCGCCTCGGCCCAAAACCGATTCGGTGTCTTGTACTCATCAAGCATGGTTCTTGCCATGTCCAACAGAGTTCGATTCTTCCTCTCCACTACACCATTTTGTTGTGGAGTGTAGGGAGAAGAGAACTCATGCTTGATGCCCTCCTCCTCAAGGAAGCCTTCGATTTGAGAGTTCTTGAACTCCGTCCCGTTGTCGCTTCTAATTTTCTTGATCCTTAAACCGAACTCATTTTGAGCCCGTCTCAAGAATCCCTTTAAGGTCTCTTGGGTATGGGATTTTTCCTGCAAAAAGAACACCCAAGTGAAGCGAGAATAATCATCCACAACAACTAGACAGTACTTACTCCCGCCGATGCTTATGTAAGCGATCGGGCCAAATAGGTCCATGTGTAGGAGCTCCAGTGGCCTGTCACTAGTCATGATGTTCTTGTGTGGATGATGAGACCCAACTTGCTTTCCTGCTTGGCATGCGCTACAAATCCTGTCTTTCTCAAAATGAACATTTGTTAGTCCCAAAATGTGCTCTCCCTTTAGAAGCTTATGAAGATTCTTCATCCCAACGTGGGCTAGTCGGCGATGCCAGAGCCAACCCATGTTAGTCTTAGCAATTAAGCATGTGTCGAGTTCAGCTCTATCAAAATCTACCAAGTATAGCTGACCCTCTAACACACCCTTAAATGCTATTGAATCATCACTTCTTCTAAAGACAGTGACACCTACATCAGTAAAGAGACAGTTGTAGCCCATTTGACATAATTGAGATACAGAAAGCAAATTGTAATCTAAAGAATCTACAAGGAAAACATTGGAAATATTATGGTCAGGTGATATAGCAATTTTACCCAATCCTTTGACCAAACCTTGATTTCCATCCCCGAAAGTGATAGCTCGTTGGGGATCTTGGTTTTTCTCATATGAGGAGAACATCTTCTTCTCCCCTGTCATGTGGTTTGTGCACCCGCTGTCGAGTATCCAACTTGAGCCCCCGGATGCATAAACCTACAAAACAAGTTTAGTTCTTGACTTTAGGTACCCAAACGGTTTTGGGTCCTTTGGCATTAGAAACAAGAACTTTGGGTACCCAAACACAAGTCTTGGAGCCCTTGTGTTTGCCCCCAACAAACTTGGCAACTACCTTGCCGGATTTGTTAGTAAGCACATAAGATGCATCAAAAGTCTTAAATGAAATGTCATGATCATTTGATGCATTAGGAGTTTTCTTACTAGGCAACTTAGCACGGGTTGGTTGCCTAGAGCTAGATGTCTCACCCTTATACATAAAAGCATGGTTAGGGCCAGAGTGAGACTTTCTAGAATGAACTTTCTTAATTTTGCTCTCGGGATAACCGGCAGGGTACAAAATGTAACCCTCGTTATCCTGAGGCATGGGAGCCTTGCCCTTAACAAAGTTAGACAAGTTTTTAGGAGGGGCATTAAGTTTGACATTGTCTCCCCTTTGGAAGCCAATGCCATCCTTGATGCCAGGGCGTCTCCCATTATAGAGCATACTTCTAGCAAATTTAAACTTTTCATTTTCTAAGTTATGCTCGGCAATTTTAGCATCTAATATTGCTATATGATCATTTTGTTGTTTAATTAAAGCCATGTGATCATAAATAGCATTGATATCAACATCTCTACATCTAGTACAAATAGAAGTGTGCTCAACGGTAAATGTAGAGGGTTTGCAAGATTTTAATTCAACAACCTTAGCATGCAACATATCATTCTTGGTTCTAAGGTCGGAAATGGTAGTATTGCAAACATCAAAATCTTTAGCCTTAGCAATTAATTTTTCATTTTCAATCCTAAGGCTAGGAAGAGAGATGTTTAATTCTTCAATCTTAGCAAGCAAATCATCACTATCATTTCTAAGATTGGGAATTGAAACATCACAAACATGAGAATTAACCTTAGCAATTAAACTAGCATTTTCATTTCTAAGGTTATCAATAGTCTCATGGCAAGTGCTTAGCTCACTAGACAATTTTTCACATTTTTCAACTTGTAGAGCATAAGCATTTTTGACCTTAACATGCTTTTTGTTCTCCTTAATAAGGAAGTCCTCTTGAGAGTCCAAGAGATCATCCTTCTCATGAATAGCACTAATCAATTCATTTAATTTTTCTTTTTGTTGCATGTTTAGGTCGGCAAAAAGGGTACACAAATTATTTTCCTCATCACTAGCATTATCATCACTAGAGGACTCATATCTAGTGGAGGATTTAGATTTAACCTTCTTCCTTTTGCCGTCCTTTGCCATGAGGCACTTGTGGCCGACGTTGGGGAAGAGGAGTCCCTTGGTGACGGCGATGTTGGCGGCGTCCTCGTCGGAGGAGGACTCGGTGGAGCTCTCGTCGGAGTCCCACTCCCGGCAAACATGGGCATCGCCTCCCTTCTTCTTGTAGTACTTCTTCTTTTCTCTCCTCTTTCCCTTCTTGTCGTCGCCCCTGTCACTGTCACTAGATATAGGACATTTTGCAATGAAATGACCGGGCTTACCACATTTGTAGCACACTTTCTTGGAGCGAGGTTTGTAGTCCTTCCCCCTCCGTTGCTTGAGGATTTGGCGAAAGCTTTTAATGATTAAAGCCATCTCCTCATTGTCGAGCTTGGAGGCGTCAATAGGTTGTCTACTTGGAGTAGACTCCTCCTTCTTCTCCTCCGTCGCCTTGAATGCCACCGGTTGTGCTTCGGACGTGGAGGATTCATCAAGCTCGTTGATTTTCTTTGATCCTTTAATCATACATTCAAAGCTCACAAAATTCCCGATTACTTCCTCGGGAGTCATTAGTGTATATCTTGGGTTACCACGAATTAATTGCACTTGAGTAGGGTTAAGGAAAATAAGTGATCTCAAAATAACCTTAACCACTTCGTGGTCATCCCATTTCTTGCTCCCGAGGTTGCGCACTTGGTTTACCAAGGTTTTGAGCCGGTTGTACATATCTTGTGGCTCCTCCCCTTGGCGAAGACAGAAGCGACCGAGCTCCCCCTCGATCGTTTCCCGCTTGGTGATCTTGGTGAGTTCATCACCCTCATGCGCGGTCTTGAGTAGGTCCCAAATCTCCTTTGCATTCTTCAACCCTTGCACCTTGTTGTATTCCTCCTTGCTTAGAGAAGCGAGGAGTATAGTTGTAGCTTGAGAGTTGAAGTGCTCGATTTGGGCCACTTCGTCCGTATCATAATCTTCATCCCCTATGGATGGCACCTGTGCTCCAAACTCAACAACATTCCATATACTTTTGTGGAGTGAGGTTAGATGAAATTTCATTAAATCACTCCACCTAGCATAATCTTCGCCATCAAAGGTTGGCGGTTTGCCTAATGGAATGGAAAGTAATGGAGTATGTTTAGATGTACGAGAGTAGTGTAAGGGGATCTTACTAAACTTCTTGCGCTCTTGGCGCTTAGAAGTTACGGACGGCGCATCGGAGTCGGAGGTCGATGTTGATGAAGTGTCGGTCTCGTAGTAGACCACCTTCCTCATCCTCTTGTGCTTCTCGTCTTTCCGATGCGACTTGTGGGAAGAAGATTTTTCCTTCTTCTCTTTGTGGTGAGAAGAAGAAGATCTTTTCTCCTTCCGTTTGGAGGAGTCCTTCTTCTCCTTCCTCTTGGTGCGAGACTCTTCCGATGAAGTGCTCCCGTGGCTCGTAGTGGGCTTGTCGCCGGTCTCCATCTCCCTCTTGGTGTGATCTCCCGACATCACTTCGAGCGGTTAGGCTCTAATGAAGCACCGGGCTCTGATACCAATTGAAAGTCGCCTAGAGGGGGGGGGGTGAATAGGGCGAAATTGAAATTCTCAAAAATGATCACAACTACAAGCCGGGTTAGCGTTAGAAATATAATAGACTCCACGAGAGATGGTGCAAAACAAATCGCAAGTGAATAATCAAGTGAGACACGCGGATTTGTTTTACCGAGGTTCGGTTCTCTCAAACCTACTCCCCGTTGAGGAGGCCACAAAGGTCGGGTCTCTTTCAACCCTTACCCTCTCTCAAACGGTCCCTCGGACCGAGTGAGCTTTCTTTTCTCAATCACTTGGAACACAAAGTTCCTACAAGGACCACCACAAGATTGGTGTCTCTTGCCTCAATTACAAGTGAGTTTTGATCGCAAGAAAGATTGAAAGAAAGCACGATTGCAAAAGCCAAGCGACAAGAGCGACAAATAACACACAGATCACTTTTTCTCTCAAGTCACTAATCACTAATGATCTCTTTTCTCAATTGTGAAACTTGGAGAGATGGAGGCTTTGAATGTGTCTTGGAATGGATTGCTAGCTCTTGTATTGAATGTTGAAGGTTGGAATGCTTGGGTGTTGTGAATGGAGGTGGTTGGGGTTGTATTTATAGCCACCAACCACTTCCTAGCCGTTACTCCATTCTGCTGAGCGCGGACGGTCCGCCCGCTAGGTCCGGACGGTCCGCCCCTGTAGATCAACGGCTGAAAATGCAACGGTCAGCAGTAACGGCTATATCAACGGCTATATTGCATTTAATGCGTCGTCAGATGTCAGACAGACCCAGTCGCGGACGGTCCGGTCGTGCACCCCGGACGGTCCGCGAGCCCGCTATAATTCATTCTTCCGAACCCGTCACCTTCGGGATTTTCGGATCCTTGCCTATCGGACGGTCCGCGCCTGAGGCCGGACGGTCCGAGCGAGGTCCCAGACGGTCCGCGCTTATCCGCCGGACGGTCCATAGTGCAGACTCGGATTTTTGCATTGGTTCTGTTCGAGGGTCATCCTTGTGTCGCGGACGGTCCGCCGCAAGAGCCCGGACGGTCCGCGCTTGGCCTGTTTTTCCAAAAAGCTTCTCCTGTCCGGAATAATCTACGGTATTCCGGACAGTCGATTTAGTATAGTTGTAGATGAACCTTTGACACCTGTAGAACATATAATCTAGAGCAAACTAGTTAGTCCAATTATTTGTGTTGGGCAATTCAACCACCAAAATCAATTAGGAAGTAGGTGTAAGCCTAATTCCCTTTCAATCTTCTTCTCCCCCGTCATATGGTTTGTGCATCCGCTGTCAATAATCCAGCTTGAACCCCCGGATGCATAAACCTGCAAGGCAAATTTAGGCTTGGGTCTTAGGTGCCCAACTCATGTTGGGTCCTGCAAGGTTAGCACAAATATCCTTAGGGACCCAAATGCAAGTTTTGTCTCCCTTGCATTTTGCCCCTAATTTTCTAGCAACTATCTTCCTATCCTTTCTACAAATAGCAAAAGAAGCATGTAAAGCATGATATATTGTAGAAGGTTCATCTACTTTCCTAGGAACATTAACAACATTTCTCCTAGGAAAATTATGAACAACATTTCTCCTACCAACATTTCTATCATGCACATAAGAAGAACTAGAAGCAAACATGGCATGAGAATCAAAGGCATTATATGCATTACAACTCCTATAAGCATTTCTAGATTGTCTCCTATCATGGTACATAAAAGCATGGTTCTTTTGCATACTACTAGCCATAGGGGCCTTTCCTTTCTCCTTGGCGGAGATGGGGGCCTTATGGCTTGTCAAGTTCTTGGCTTCCCTCTTGTAGCCAAGTCCATCCTTAATTGAGGGGTGTCTACCGATCGTGTAGGCATCCCTTGCAAATTTTAGCTTGTCAAATTCATTCTTGCTAGTCTTAAGTTGGGCATTAAGGCTAGCTAATTCCTCATTTAATTTAGAAATTGAAACTAAATGATCACTACAAGCATCAATGTCAAAATCTTTACACCTATTACAAGTTTCAACAATTTCTACACAAGAATTAGATTTACTAGCTACTTCTAGTTTAGCATTTAAATCATCATTAAAACTTTTTAACTTAGCAATAGTTTCATGACAAGAAGATAATTCACTAGAGAGCATTTCATTCCTCTTAATTTCTAGAGCAAGAGATTTCTGAGCTTCTACAAATTTATCATGTTCTTTATACAACAAATCCTCTTGCTTTTCTAACAGTATATTCCTATCATTCAAGGCATCAATCAATTCATTAATTTTGTCTACCTTAGTTCTATCTAATCCCTTGAATAAGCATGAGTTATCTATCTCATCATCATCACTAGACTCATCCTCACTTGAAGAAGCATAAGTACTAGTATTAGGAGTGCTTACTTTCTTCTCCCTTGCCATGAGGCAAGTGTGACGCTCGTTGGGGAAGAGGGATGACTTGTTGAAGGCAGTGGCGGCGAGTCCTTCATTGTCGGAGTCGGACGAGGAGCAGTCCGAATCCCACTCCTTGCCAAGATGAGCCTCGCCTTTTGCCTTCTTATAGTTCTTCTTTTTCTCCCTCTTTTTCCCTTGATCCTGATCACTATCATTGTCGGGACAGTTAGCAATAAAATGACCAAGCTTACCGCATTTGAAGCATGAGCGCTTCCCCTTGGCTTTGGTCTTGCTTGGCTGTCCCTTGCGATCTTTAAGCACTGTCTTGAATCTTTTGATGATGAGAGCCATCTCTTCATCATTAAGTCCGGCCGCCTCAACCTGTGCCACCTTGCTAGGTAGCGCCTCCTTGCTTCGTGTTGCCTTGAGAGCAAGGGGTTGCGGCTCGTTGATCGGACCATTCAAGGCGTCGTCCACGTACCTTGCCTCCTTGATCATCATTCGCCCGCTAACGAATTTCCCAAGAATTTCTTCGGGCGACATCTTGGTGTACCTGGGATTTTCACGAATATTGTTCACCAAATGAGGATCAAGAATGGTAAATGACCCTAGCATTAGGCGGACGACGTCGTGGTCCATCCATCGCGTGCTCCCGTAGCTCCTTATTTTGTTGATAAGGGTCTTGAGCCGGTTGTATGTTTGTGTCGGCTCCTCGCCCCTTATCATCGCGAACCGTCCATGCTCGCCTTCCACCAACTCTATTTTGGTGAGCAAGGTGACGTCGTTTCCCTCATGAGAGATCTTGAGGGTGTCCCAGATCTGCTTGGCATTTTTCAAGCCGCTCACCTTGTGATACTCGTCCCTGCACAAAGAGGCTAGCAACACAGTAGTAGCTTGTGCATTTTTATGAATCTGTTCATTAATAAACACATGGCTATCCGAGCTATCAAATTTCATTCCACTTTCCACAATCTCCCAAATGCTTGGATGGAGAGAAAACAAGTGAGTACGCATTTTGTGGCTCTAAAATCCGTAGTCCTCTCCATCAAAGTGAGGGGGCTTGCCAAGTGGAATGGGGAGCAATTGAGCATTTGAACTATGCGGGATGCGCGAATAATCGAAAGAAAAGTTTTAGTTAACCGTCTTTCGTCTATCGTGGTCGTCGTCGTCCTTTTGGGAGGAGGAAGATTCGTCGCTGGCGTAGTAGACAATTTCCTTGATGCGCCTTGTTTTCTTCTTCCTCCCGTCTTTTCTTTTGTGCCCCGAGCCTGAGTCGGTGGGCTTGTCATCATTGAGCTCGTTGACGAAGGTCTCCTTCTCCTTGTCGTTGATCACCATCCCCTTGCCCTTAGGATCCATCTCTTCGGGCGGTTAGTCCCTTTCTTGAAGAGAACGGCTCCGATACCAATTAAGAGCACCTAGAGGGGGGGTGAATAGGTGATCCTGTAAAACTTAAAAACTTAAGCCACAAAACTTTGATTAAGCGTTAGCACAGTTAATGCCAAGTGGCTAGAGAGAAGATCTTGCACAATACGATAACCACAAGAAGTTCAACACAGAGAAGACACAGTGGTTTATCCCGTGGTTCGGCTAAGTACAAAACTTGCCTACTCCACGTTGTGGCGTCCCAACGGACGAGAGTTGCACTCAACTCCTCTCAAGTGATCCAATGATCAACTTGAATACCACAGTGTTATGCTTTTCTTTTCTTATCGCGTTCGCGAGGAATCTCCACAACTTGGAGTCTCTCGCCCTTACTCTTGTAGTTCACAAAGAAGCACGGAGTAAGGGAGAGAAGCAACACACACAAATCCACAGCAAAATGCGCACACACACGGCCAAGAATCGAGCTCAAAAGACTATCTCAAAGTTCTCACTAGAACGGAGCTCGAATCACTGAGAATAACAAACGAATGCGCAAAGACTGAGTGTGGATGATCAAGAATGCTCTAAGGTTGCTTGGTGTTCTCCTCCATGCGCCTAGGGGTCCCTTTTATAGCCCCAAGGCAGCTAGGAGCCGTTGAGAGCAAATCTGGAAGGCCAATCTTGCCTTCTGTCGTCGGGTGCACCGGACAGTCCGGTGCACACCGGACACTGTCCGGTGCCCGATTTCCTTCCTAAAATGGCGCGGCCGACCGTTGCAGATCTGGGAGCCGTTGGCGCACCGGACATGTCCGGTGCACACCGGACAGTCCGGTGCCCCCTCCCGACCGTTGGCCTGGCCACGTGTCGCGCGCAGATTCCGCGGCCGACCGTTGGCCCGGCCGACCGTTGGCTCACCGGACAGTCCGGTGCACACCGGACAGTCCGGTGAATTTTAGCCGTACGCCGTCGGTGAATTCCCGAGAGCGGCCACTTCACGCCGAGTCAGCCTGGCGCACCGGACACTGTCCGGTGCACCACCGGACAGTCCGGTGTGCCAGACTGAGCTGAGTCTTGGCTGTACACAGCCAAGCCTTTTTCACCTCTTTTCTTTTCTTCTTCTTTCTGTTTCTAACACTTAGACAAGTATATTAGTACACAAAACCAATGTACTAAGGCTTAGAAACATACCTTTACTCTTGATTGCACTTTGTCCATCCATGAATATAAATTCACATTTAAACACTTGTGTTGGCACTCAATCACCAAAATACTTAGAAATGGCCCAAGGGCACATTTCCCTTTCACCCTCGCCGGCGGCTGCCCGCCCGCCGCCGCGCCCTCGCCCTCTCACTTTCACGCGTCGCCGCCGCCGTCGCGCCCGCTACGCCCTCGGCCAACCACACGCGCCCTCTACGCCCTCGACCTCGCCCGACCGCGTCTGTGCCCCTCGCCCAACCGCGCGTGCCCTCCACGCCCTTGGCTGCATACAGCTAGCCGGGAACGGCGTTTGATGATGCAAGGCCCCTCCCACCACCAAGGCAGCCGGAGCCTGGGCCAATATGCCGAAGCATGGGTACGCCGCCTTTTTTATTTAGATATATAGCACTAAGTTAGATATTATTTCTAACTATCTCGTTGGTTTTCGTTGCAGTCGGCATCACATGGTGGCAGGCCTTGCTCCACCTTCTCGGCCTATGCTATGGCCCATAAGGGTAAGGCGACGTCCGACGTCACCTACAACCCGGATGACGGGCCCGAGGCCTACACCAACCCCGCCGTCTACAGCCGCCTCCATGACTACACCGCCATGGCGCAGGAGGTCCATGGCCCAGACTATGATCCGAGCACCGAGCCGATCGACACCGATGTGCTCATGAGGGTCGGAGGAGGCAAGAGACATGGGCGGTACTGGATTGCCGACGGGGCAATCGACTCGTCCTCCACTCTCACTCTGTCTCAGGTGAGAGCAAGGAGCACGGGCTCGAGTCTAGCCATACGACCTTGGCACGACAGCTCACAGCATCGCATACAGCAACTCGAGGTTAGTGCTTCTGTAACTCGTCCTTTCTTGAGTTATATACCTTCTCTTTGAGTTACTATAACGTTGGCTTGTAATATTACAGACCCAACTAGAAGAAGAGATGAGGGAACGTCAAGAGATGGAGGCGAGGATAATGGCGGAGCGGGCGGCGGCTGATCAGAGGATGGCGGAGATGTTCCAGTACATGCAGAGCCTTGGCGCCGCACATGGCATCCCTCCGCCACCTCCATTGTTCCCTCCAGTTGACCCTACTCTCTTCCACACTCCTGTGAGTATCAAAATTGTAGTTAGATGTTTGTAATACATCTGGTATAACACATGCAATCTCTTCTCTGTGCAGGACCAATCTGGGGCAGCATCCAACAACCCTCCGGAAGGGTTCAGCCCAACGCAGCCCCGGTCAAACCGCCCACCTCCATGAGTGTTGTGTTTTCATTGTTTTAGACTTCAGAACTTATGTATAATACTTATGTCTGTGTTTGATACTTATGTGAGAGCTTGCGACGTTTGAGACTTATGTTTGTGTTTAATACTTGTGTTGAACACTTATGTTTGTGTTGGGTATTTATGTTTGTGGTGACGATTTTATGTTTGTGTTGGCTATTTATGTCTGTGATGATATCTGTGATGTATATATGTGATATCTTCTGTTTGTGTGGATGGAATACAAAAAACAAACTAAAAAGGTATATGCTGGTCACTTTGCCGAGTGTTACACTCGGCAAAGAGCACAGACCTGGGCACCGGCTTAGGTTCTTTGCCGAGTGTTATGTAGCTGGCACTCGACAAAGAGGTCGTATTTGCCGAGTGTCGCACAGAACACTCGGCAAAGAACCTGACATGGGGACCCTCCCTGGCGGGTTCTTTGCCGAGTGTCCCACGCGGCACTCGGCAAAGATGGATTTTTTGCCGAGTGCTGCCCGGAAGACACTCGGCAAAGCTAACTTCTTTGCCGAGTGTCACAAGGGACACTCGGCAAAGCCGCCGTCTCCGTCACCCGGCGCCGTAACGGCCGCTTTTCTTTGCCGAGTGTTGTCTGGCACTCGGCAAAGATCTTTGCCGAGTGCCCGAGAAAAAGCTCTCGGCAAAGAAGGCTTTGCCGATGCACTGTTCGCCGAGCCTTCGTTGCCGAGTGTAATACTCGGCAAAGCATTTGCCGAGTGTTTTCAAGGCTTCGCCGAGTGCTTCAGGCACTCGGCAAAGCGATTGATTCCGGTAGTGGCGTTGGTTCAGCTGCCGTTTCACAATTCTACGTACGTACAAACGCGCATGCTTGATATAAATCACCCATGTTTTAGCTAGCTTATTACTGAAAACAGCAACATAATGCATGGGTGTAAGCGGCTTTAATTTACCCACCAACCAACCCATAAATAAGCTTAATTTTATAGATTAATTACCCGCATAACCGAGTCTCGATTAAGTTTATTTGCTGGTTCATGGATAAACGTGCTTGTAACTCTAGTTACCAACAACCAAGAGTGTGAAGTTGTAATTATAACCCAGTTGGGCAATAAAGAAGCGCGGAGATTGGGCGCGGGTAGGTCTGAGGCGCCCAACAGCACTAGAAAACCCACAACAACTACGACGTGCAGCAAGCTAGTTGGATGATCTGATTACTACGGCTACACAGTCTACTACAGGAAGAAGCTTGCCCCCGCCCCAAAAAAAAAAATCTTCTAAAACATGTTGACTATGTGTATAAGGTCACATTGATACGGATGTATATTGTGCTGAAGTAGAACAAAGAGATCGAAATACCAAGTTCACCATTGCTAATGACTAGTTATTCGTTTGGTATACTAAGATTTAAATAATTTCTTGATGCATGCATGGTGCAGCTGCCTGGAGCAAAGTCTTATTAGAGTGTTTTCGACACAATAAATGAGCCTATCTATACAGTAGGCTGTGAATAAAACCAAGCATATAATAAGATGGAAATTTACGAATTAATGGAAATATCTCCCTAGCTATTTTCAGAACATTATTATCTTATACTTCTCTGGAAGTCGATATACAGTCTGTTCTGCTGATCGTTAATTATAATTAATTCAGGGTCGTCGTCGCCAACGCAGAATATATTTTAAGGGAGGATGTTGCTATAATTAGGTGCCGAGTACTTACACACTTGGCTTGCGGCAGAGGAGAGTGATGGGTTGGTTTTAAGTAGACGTTGTAGGTTTGAAACATCAGAGGGGATGTTGAGACCTGAACAGCAGAACTCCCTCCACCAGCAAGCAACCCGCCGTCCGCCTACAAGCTACAGCGATCATCTCTCTTTTCGTTCCCGCTTCTCCCAATGCAAACTCCCGATGACCATGCATTATTATTAGGTTACGCAGGTGAAGAATTCTGCCGCACACGAAGATCGAGCTTATGATATATATGATCCAGAAAGTAACAAGGCGATCTCTCTGAAAGGTACTAATACGCTACATGCATGCTTACATATGCATTATATTGTTGGTTTTTTTTGTCAAGCTAATCACTTCTAGCAAAGCATATTAATTTAATAACACGTCATGTGTTGTTGGCACTAGCTAGCTAGAGCACCTGCAGGTCTCTAGATAGCTAGCTCTACGTGTGTTAAGTTGCATGTTTGTTGAACAGTTGTAACCGGCGAGCTAGCTAGGTAGTTAGTCGATCTTGTGGAAACTACATATATATGGCATCCATGTAACGAAGCTTAACGTACAAAACCACCCGTCAGCCCACACGTAGCATCAAGCTAACTCCGGCGTAACTATCTCCTAACTCGCTATCTTCTCACTCACTAACGATATCAAACCACAACGAGAGAAGAAGAAGAAGAAAACTGTCCACAGCCCACCACTGCTTCCCCTTCTTATATATATACCCTCGGCCGGCCCTTATCTGTTATCTCTCTCCTGTGCCTCTCCATTTCCTTTTGCTGCCCTCCCCTCTTGCATCATCCTTGTTCATCGTCTCTCCAGCCGCGCGCCCAGCAGCAGCGTTCTCGATCGATCAGTCGTCGATCCGGCCGTGTGTTCTTCTTCTGTATCACTATCACCTTCACCGCTTCACCTATTCGGCCGGCCAGCTGCTGATATCTTCTTCTTCGCTGCCGCCTGCTGCCGATTAATTTATTCACTCGACGGCAGCGACTTCATCGTCTATCATAGGAAGCTGAGCAAAGAAGACGTAGGGTGCAGCCGTGCAGGAGGAATAGAGATAGAGAGCTTCAGGTATATATAGCAGGCAGGCAGGCTGTGTGGTTGATCCGGTGATCTATATCGATCCGTCGAGGATGTGCACCAGGGGCCACTGGAGACCGTCGGAGGACGAGAAGCTGAAGGAGCTCGTCGCGCTCTACGGCCCGCACAACTGGAACGCCATCGCCGAGAAGCTTCAAGGGAGATCAGGTGCTGCTACATCATGTATACAGTATATATATGATCGTCAAGACTACATATATATGGTCAATCATATTACACACACAGCAATTGTTGGATTTGGTGAACCCTACATACCATACCGGCCAACAAGCTAGCTGGTTATTAATTACTCCTCTTTTATTTGGTCCACTAATTGTTCGCGTGGGGTTTGACTTTGCAATTTGGGGCATGCACATGTTTAGTTAAAGAAGAAGAAGTTTAAAAACTAGATCTGTTAGGGTGTCATGTCATAGAGGTGATGTGTTTTTATCTGCCATTCGTCTCTAGCTCCTCCACTATATACGCATTTGATGTGCATGTCGTATCCGTGTCGCTTGTAGAGCAATTTTACCAGTGACCTTCAGCTTTTCTTGCTTTATAATTTTGTTTGTGTGGCCGTCGTGTGTTTTCTTTCTAGCACAAGTTAGCCATGGCGTAGCGCATGCTGCCGCAGGAGGAGAACTGCTAGCTAGCCGCTAGCGTGGTTAAGCCGTTGAGGAGCTATATATATACGAGTATATGATAACTCAATTAAAATGGCAAATTCGTTAAATTTGTTTCAGGGAAAAGCTGCAGGCTGAGGTGGTTCAACCAGCTGGACCCGAGGATCAACCGGAGCCCCTTCTCAGAGCAGGAGGAGGCGCTGCTCCTGGCGTCCCACCGCGTCCACGGCAACCGGTGGGCCGTCATCGCCAGGCTCTTCCCGGGGCGCACCGACAACGCCGTCAAGAACCACTGGCATGTGATCATGGCGCGGCGGTGCAGGGAGCGGATGAGGCTCTCGAACAGGGGCGGCGCCGCTGCTGGCCAGCATGGTGCCGTCGACACCGGTGCTGTGGAAGATGGCAGTAACCCTAGGAACGCCAAGAAGCTGAGGCCTGATGCCAGCAGCGTGGCCTCCTTCCTAGACAAGTACCGAAGAGAATTTTCCGTCGTCGTCCCGTTTGCTATTAACCATGATCGCAAGCAGCAGGACTATTGTTCAACTACTAACGAAGGTGAACACTATTCATATCTTGTATGCATATACGTATGATGACAATTTATAACTCAGTTTATAGAAATTAGATTATTAGTTTCTTAAAAATTAACTAATAAGTTGGTCTCTCCTATACAAAAGATAAAAAACGGTTTCTTCAAAACTAGGTTGCCTCCAAAAACAGTGCCTATAGCATGCATTTAATTTTTCATATTCTCTCTCTATATATACATGTAATAGGAGATTGGTAATTATATGCGATTCATTTCAATTTTGACCAGCAGACGCAAACAAATCGGTTGAATTCTACGATTTTCTCCAAGTGAATGCGAACTCGAGCGACACCAAGTGTGGTTCGAGCATCGAGGAGCAGGAGGAGAACCGGGATGATCAAGCCGAAGGGCAGGTGCAGTTCATAGACTTCCTGGAGGTTGGGGTCTCTCATCCCCAGTGATTTATCTGTATTAATTTCTATATATATATATATATATATATTTAACTAGGGATGCATCCAAAGCAGGTTGTAATGCTTTGTGAAAGACGCATATGCTGCAAATGGCAATCGTCTGCTAGCTAACACCAAACGTACTTATAGAGGAAGCAGAATGCACCGCGTACATATATGACATGTAACTTATTGATATGTATACATATCTGTCCATATCCGCGCGCCGTTTGGGGGCCGGTACACATGCAAAATTATTCTGAGATAAATGAGGAATTAATTATTATTTCATCATATTTTGTGAATTCTATATCTGATAATTATATATAGATTTAAAGAACGTTTGGTTCCCTGTCCGTTTCTAATATGACAATTGATCAGAATATTGCACCGTACTACATATATATGCATGATTATTAATTCCTTCATCCATGTTTCACTGGCCAGTCAAATTTAACACTAATTCATTGGTCATTAAAATATGACGACGATGGTAGCAAAACATGACGACGATTGAACTACATATTATTGTGCAACCGATGACGATGCCATCACCAATGGTTAGCTCTGTGTACCATCAATAAATCACTGTGTGCTTGCTAGCTTTGTTTTGGACGACTTCCAACTCTATGATGACATGTTTTGATTGAACAAAAAGATTTGGAAAAAGTAAGTTCCAGTAGCTAATTGATATTTGTCGACTTTCGGTGGCGAAACTTGCTTCATCCATTCACGTTTCTGTCGAACTCGAATCGCTTTAGTGGCACTATCCTAGCAGACAGTGTAACGGTGAAGACTCCTGTTGCTACCACACATGCTCGACATGACATTTAACAACCTGAAAGAACTTTTTACCATATGCTGATATACTACTACTGTACGCAGCTAAATAAGTCATTATAATTATAAGCGGATGATCGGTGTTCACATATATGAGTATATCGCATGCATATATATATATATATATATATATATATATTAAGCCCGTGTTTATGAATTAATAATATTTAACTAGTTTTGTCGGCGTTTCGAGACCGGGGGGTCCCTGAGCCGACGAGTGAGTGTGCCGCGTGCCCCAGCCCAGATAGGTCGAGCGCGTGGGCGAGCGCGAAGGGGGGAGAAACGAGGTGGCCGGAGACGGGCGTGAGAGAGGTGGAAATCCCGCGGCCTTCGTGTTCGTCCCGCGCCCAGGTCGGGTGCGCTTGCAGTAGGGGGTTACAAGCGTCCACGCGGGTGAGGGAAGCGAGCGGCCCCTAAGAGAGCGTCTGTCCCGTCCTCGTCCCGCGCGGCCAACCTTCTCTAAAAAGGCTCTGGTCCTTCCTTTTATAGTCGTAAGGAGAGGATCCAGGTGTACAATGGGGGTGTAGCAGAGTGCTACGTGTCTAGCGGAGGGAGAGCTAGCGCCCTAAGTACATGCCAATGTGGCAGCCGGAGAGATCTTGGCACCCTGCTGGTGTGATGTCGTGGCTGTCGGAGGAGCAACGGAGCTTGGCGGAGGGACAGCTGTCGGAGCGGTCGAGTCCTTGCTGACGTCCCCCTGCTTCCGTAAGGGAGCTGAGAGCCGCCGTCGTCACAGGGCACGCGGGGCGCCATCATTGCCTATCTGGCGGAGCTAGCCAGATGGGACACCGGTCTTGTTCTCTGCGGCCCGAGTCGGCTCGGGGTAGGGTGGTGATGGCGCTCCCTGTTGACGTGGCGGGCCCGCGCCCGAGGCCGGGCGACGTGGGGGCTCCTCCGAGGCTGGGGTCGAGTCTGTCTTCCGTTGCCGAGGCCGAGCCCGAGCCCCTGGGTCGGGCGAGGCGGAGGTCGTTCGGCAGAGGCCAGGGCGGAGTCCGAGCCCTGGGGTCGGGCGAAGCGGAGTTCGTCGTCTTCTGGGGCTGAGCCCGAGTCCGAGCCCTGGGTCGGGCGGAGCGGAGTTCGCCGTCTTCCGGGTCTTAGTCCGAGTCCGAGCCCTGGGTCGGGCGGAGCGGAGTTCGCCGTCTTCCGGGGCTTAGCCCGTGTCCGAGCCCTGGGTCGGGCGGAGCGGAGTTCGCCGTCTTCCGGGGCTTAGCCCGAGTCCGAGCCCTAGGTCGGGCGGAGCGGAGTTCGCCGTCTTCTGGGTCTTAGCCCGAGTCCGAGCCCTGGGTCGGGCGGAGCGGAGTTCGCCGTCTTCCGGGGCTTAGCCCGAGTCCGAGCCCTGGGTCGGGCGGAGCGGAGATTCCTATGGCGCCTTTGGCGGGGCCTGACTGCCTGTCAGTCTCACTCTGTCAAGTGGCACCGCAGTCGGAGTGGCGCAGGCGGCGCTGTCCTTCTGTCAGACCGGTCAGTGGAGCGACGAAGTGACGGCGGTCACTTCGGCTCTGCCGGGGGGCGCGCGTCAGGATAAAGGTGTCAGGCCACCTTTGCGTTAAATGCTCCTGCAACTCGGTCAGTCGGTGCGGCGATTTAGTCAGGGTTGCTTCTTAGCGAAGGCAAGGCCTCGGGCGAGCCGGAGATGTGTCCGCCGTTAAAGGGGGGCCTCGGGCGAGACAGAAATCCCTTGCGGTCGGCTGCCCTTGTCCGAGGCTAGGCTCGGGCGAGGCGTGATCGAGTCACTCGTATGGACTGATCCCTGACTTAATCGTACCCATCAGGCCTTTGCAGCTTTATGCTGATGGGGGCGTCTTGAGGGTACCCCTAATTATGGTCCCCGACAGTAGCCCCCGAGCCTCGAAGGGAGTGTTAGCACTCGCTTGGAGGCTTTCGTCGCACTTTTTTGCAAGGGGACCAGCCTTTCTCGGTTGCATTTTGTTCCGGTGGGTGCGCGCGAGCGCACCCGCCGGGTGTAGCCCCCGAGGCCTCGGAGGAGTGGTTTCACTCCTTCGAGGTCTTAATGCCTTGCGTAATGCTTCAGCTGGTCTGGTTGTTCCCTCATGCGAACTGGCCGTAGCCCGGGTGCACGGTCGGGGCCCAAGTTCTCGGGCTGGTATGTTGACGCTGTCAACGGTTCGGCCGGAGCCGGGTTTGCGAGAGCAGCCCCCGAGCCTCTGCACAGGGCGAGAGGGCGATCAGGGACAGACTCAGCTTTTTTACATACGCCCCTACGTCGCTTTTCCGCAAGGAGGAGGGGGGAGAGCGCCATGTTACCCTCGATGGGCACCGAACATGGTGTCTCCGGTGAGCTGCAAGCGGGTGATCCGAGTGGACGTCCGTGCCCCATTCGTTGGGGGTCGGCTAGGGGCCCAGAGGCACGCCCAAAAGTACCTGCGGGTGATCTGCCGGACCCGGTCCCCTGGCGACGGGGTCCGAGGGCTCGATGCCTCCCTCCGATGGGATTCCGTTACAAGATCGCTCCCGCTGGTCTCGGAAATGTCCTAGGGTACCTCGGGAGCGCAGCCCAAGCCTTGGTTATGTATCGAACGTACCCCTGGTCATCCCTCGTTCGGCGTCTGAGGCGACTGTGAACCCTTCGGGGGCCAGCCTTCGAACCCCTGATCAGTAATGGGCGCGGAGCCCGAGTAGCCTGAGGCGGCCGTGGAGCCCTTCGGGGGGCCGGCCTTCGAACCTCTGACCAGTAGTGGGTGTAGGGCCCACGCGATCTGAGGCGACTGTTGAACCCCTCGGAGGGCCAGCCTTCGAACCTCTGATCAGTAGGGGGGCTCGGAGCCCGGTTCCTTCACAGGGAAGGATCCTTTTCGGGGTATCCCCCTTTCCCGGTCCCTGTTGCAAGAGATAGAGAAAGAGGAAAAAAAGGAAAAGGATACGAAATCGAACGACGTGGCGTACCTTTTTTGGCGCGGTTATTACGGCGAAGGCGAAGCGTCGCCCGCTTCTCCTGCCAGGAGCGCCGCCTGTCCCGCCGCGGACTTAATGCGATGGGGTGAGTTGTTGGCAGGGCGGCCGTTGCGCGTGCGCGAGCCGTTCGAGGAACGGATCACGGGCGCGCCGTCTTCATGCCGCGAGAGGAGGCTCTCTTGCTGCTCCTGGATGGGACGTGAGCCTGGCTGACGACGTGACTGCTGCTCCCGCCCGCCTGCCACCGTCATTACTGCCGGCCCGCTTTCGGCCGCATTGACCGTCGCGCCAGGCTGGCGCCGCTGGGTCGCGCGCTGGGTCGCCTCGAGTCGCGGTATTGGTTCCGCAACCGAAGAGGCGCGGTGGTGGCGCAAGTGGCGGTGCAATTGCTTGCATGCAGCATCTGGCGCGCCGGTTGCGCGACGCGTGGGCCTGGGCCTCCATGCTGGCGTGTTGGGAGTCGGAGAAGCGCGTCCACTTGGCGTAGTTGCATGCCGCCTGCATGGCTGCCCGCCCCTTCCGCCCGTTGGTCTGGGCAAAAGTGGGGGGTCGCTTGTAACCGCTGGGCGGTTGTGTGCACCACGCGCGGCGGTTTGGCTTCTTCTGCTCTGAGCCGGTTGGCATGACATGCGGGACCCAGCCCCCGCGCCGCAGGGGAGGGCCTTGGAGCGTGTTGGAGAAGACTCAGCCCGTGGCGTTTGGGGGCGCACGTAGGGAGAGTTGCCTTTAAAAGGAGGGCGACCCCTTTCAGAAGGCAACCATGTCTTCTTCCTCCCTTATGTGTCGCGTCTTTCCACCTTCCAAGCCCCCGGATGGGGGGAATCTGCCGTCTTTTCGCCTCATCGTTGGAGGAACACAACTCCGTGGGAGTTGGTACCTTTCAGCCATCGTTCGGCTTCAAGGATTTTCATCACGCAGCCCGGCTGCTCCTCCCCGCTGGGGGTCACCCAAGACGGTGACCTCCAGCTCCCGGATGGGGGAAGCGAGCCAGGCTGCAGCCTCTGCCCCTCCCTCGGCCTCAAGGATTTTCGTCATCCAGGCCAAGATGGAGGATGAGGCGAGTCGGGGGGCTGCCCCCGCATGGGTCGGCTGCCCTTTTCTTCCCCTGGCGTCTGGGGGAGAATGGCATCCTCTAGTTTCGCGGGGACTTCCTCCAGCCATGCCGGGACAGGTGGGCCGCCGTCACTCGCCTAGGGCGCCAGTAGCCCTGGGTCTCCGTCTCCCGGCCTGAATGGCTGGTTCTCGTCCTCTGCGGGTGAGAGCCCTCCTGTCGTAACACCTGCCCCGAAGCCACTGCCGAAGCCGCTTCACCGCCCGGGGCAGGGGTGGTTGCCGCTGTTGCCGGATCGGGCGGCGGCGGGCCGCCCGTCGGCTCGTGATCGCTCCGTGGGTTCCCCGATTTTGTGGGGTTATTCGTACCCGCGGGGACGGAACCGGAGTTCCGTTTGTAATGGCACTTTGAATGCCAGTGTTTTTGTTCATTGTGGCTGTCGAGGCCTGAACATGTATGTAATTTCGGCATGGAGCCGTGTTTTTTCCTCATTTTCGAGCACTAAGTCTCGCCTGTTGATTATCTGAACCGCTTCACCAAGCATGAGTCGCCCCGTGTCAAGGTGACGAGTGAGGTATCCGTATCCCGGAGGCGTAGGAGTCCCTCGGCTCGATCGGCCTTGTTGTCTGAGGCTCCTCTAGCTTAGTTAAGGAGACCCCTTGGCCGCTCTTCGATGAGCCGAGGCCAGGGGTAGCAATATCAGTACGAACAGAGGCGGAGTTGGCTCGAAAATGGGAACCTGGTTGGCCGGAGCCTAGCCGGGTTGTCCGTCGGTGGGGCCGACGCCAGAGTCGATCAGCTGAGGCCTCGGGTCGGGCTGGCGCCCTTGGAAGATGGCTGGCCGAGGCCCCCGGGGTAACCGGCCGAGCCGCCTGCTCGGGCCGGATTCCCGGAGAAGTCCCTGGACCGCGTCGCCGTCCGAGGCTGGGTCGGACCTCGCTGAAGCCGTCGTCGATGCCGAGGGTGCTACAGCCCCCTTCCAGCGTGAAGACCCGAGCCTGCAGGATCAGATCGTCTTGTAGCGTGTGCCTTCTGCGGCCGCCGAGGCCAGAAAACACACCCTCGCTGCGTTGTAAAGCTGCGTCTCCTTTCCTCTTATTTCGAGCATCTGGACTTTTTGTCGATAACAGGGATGTTTGTGCGGGCGAGAGTTGCTTCTCGCGGAAGGTGATGAGTGAGGTATCCGTATCCCGGAGGCGTGGGAGTCCCTCGGCTCGGTCGGCCTTGCCGCTTACGCGTACTTTCACCCGTCCATGAGGCCCTGTCACCGATTCAGTCGAGAAGGCTTGAAGGACCGCTTCGGCAGAAGAGCTTCTGAACGTAAAGACTTGTTCGGTCCGCGGAATCACTTTATCCGAACGCGAGTTACTTATCGCAGAAGGTGATGAGTGAGGTATCCGTATCCCGGAGGCGTAGGAGTCCCTCGGCTCGGTCAGCCTTGGCTGCTTACGTGTACTCCGTCGTTTTCAGGATCCGCTTTTCGAAGTAGTCAAAAAGCACGAAAGATATTCTGCTAAAAGAGATCTTTTTTCGAGGAAAATTTCGACGCAGAGGGGGTTCCCCCCCTTTTAGCCCCCGAGGGAGGGTCGGGCTTTGCCGAGGCGAGGCCGACCCTTCCTTGATGACTAAACTTTGCGTGGGTGCGAGGTATATGAACAACTTGAAAACATCTTAAGGGTAGAAGCGACGTAGCTGTTTGATGTTCCAAGCGTTGTCGTAGATCTCGCCTTGATTGTTGGCCAGCTTGTATGTTCCGGGCTTCAGAACTTTGGCGATGACGAATGGCCCCTCCCAGGGGGGCGTGAGCTTGTGCCTCCCTCGGGCGTCTTGCCGCAGCCGAAGCACCAGGTCGCCCACCTGGAGGTCTCGGGGCCGGACCCCTCGGGCGTGGTAGCGTCGCAGGGACTGCTGGTACCGCGCCGAGTGTAGTAAGGCCTTGTCCCGAGCCTCTTCCAGCTGGTCCAGCGATTCTTCTCGGCTAGCTTGGTTGCTTTGATCGTTGTAGGCCCTCATCCTCGGGGAGCCGTATTCCAGGTCAGTGGGCAAGATGGCCTCGGCCCCGTAGACCAGGAAGAACGGCGTGAAACCCGTGGCTCGGCTTGGCGTTGTCCTCAGGCTCCAAACCGAGGGGAGTTCCTTCATCCATCGCTTGTCGAACTTGTTGAGGCCGTTGTAAATCCGGGGCTTGAGCCCTTGTAGAATCATGCCGTTGGCACGCTCTACTTGCCCATTTGACATGGGATGAGCCACGGCGGCCCAGTCCACCCGGATATGATGATCCTCGCAAAAATCCAAGAATTTTTTGCCGGTGAACTGGGTACAGTTGTCGGTGATGATGGAGTTTGGGACCCCGAAGCGATGGATGATGTTGGTGAAGAACGCCACCGCCTGCTCGGACCTGATGCTGTTCAGGGGTCGGACCTCGATCCACTTGGAGAATTTGTCGATGGCGATCAGCAGGTGCGTGTAGCCCCCGGGCGCCCTCTGCAAGGGACCGACGAGGTCCAGACCCCATACAGCAAAGGGCCAGGTGATGGGTATCGTCTGCAGAGCCTGAGCGGGCAGGTGGGTCTGCTTCGCATAGAATTGGCACCCTTCGCAGGTGCGGACAATTCTAGTGGCGTCAGCCACCGCCGTTGGCCAGTAGAAGCCTTGCCGGAAAGCATTCCCGACAAGGGCTCGAGGCGCTGCATGATGGCCGCAAGCCCCCGAGTGTATTTCTTGCAGGAGTTCCTGTCCTTCGGCGATGGAGATGCATCGCTGGAGGATGCCCGAGGGGCTGCGGTGGTAGAGCTCCTCCTCATCGCCCAGCAAGACGAACGACTTGGCGCGTCACGCTACCCGCCGAGCCTCGGCTTGGTCGGGGGGTAGCTCTCCTCGGCGGAGATATTGCAGGTACGGGGTCTGCCAATTTCGATCAGGCGTGGCCCCATTCTGCTCCTCCTCAACGTTCAGTGCCTCGGCCTCGGGGGCCGAGGGTACCTCGGGCCGAACTGAGGGTGCCTCAGGCTGGGCCGAGGGTACCTCGGGCTGAGCCGAGGGCGCCTCGGGCTGAGCCGAGGGCGCCTCGGGCTCGGGCATGTCGTCGATCTTGACGGAGGGCTGATGCAGATCCCGGGAGAAGACGTCGGGGGGAACCGTCGTTCGCCCCGAGGCTATTTTCGCCAGCTCGTCCGCAGTCTCGTTGTAGCGCCGAGCGATGTGGTTGAGCTCGAGCCCGTAGAACTTGTCTTCCAGGCGCCGAACCTCATCGCAGTAGGCCTCCATCTTCGGGTCGCGGTAGTGGGAGTTCTTCATGACTTGGTCGATGACGAGCTGCGAGTCACCGCGGGCGTCGAGGCGTCTGACCCCTAGCTCGATGGCGATCCGCAACCCGTTGACCAGAGCCTCGTACTCAGCCACATTGTTGGACGCCGGGAAATGGAGGCGTAGTACGTAGCGTAGGTGTTTCCCGAGGGGCGAGATGAAGAGCAGGCCCGCGCCGGCTCCCGTCTTCATCAGCGACCCGTCGAAAAACATGGTCCAGAGCTCCGGTTGGATCGGAGCCGTCGGCAGCTGGGTGTCGACCCATTCGGCTACGAAGTCCGCCAACACCTGGGACTTGATGGCCTTCCGAGGGGCGAACGAGATTGTTTCGCCCATGATCTCCACCGCCCACTTTGCAATCCTGCCCGAGGCCTCTCAGCACTGGATGATCTCCCCCAGGGGGAAGGATGACACCACAGTTACCGGATGAGATTCGAAGTAGTGTCGTAACTTCCGTCTCGTCAGGATCACTGCATACAGTAGCTTCTGAACTTGTGGGTAGCGGATCTTGGTATCGGATAGTACCTCGCTGACGAAGTAGACTGGCCTCTGAACGGGCAGTGCATGCCCCTCTTCCTGCCTTTCGACCACGATCGCGGCGCTAACCACCTGAGTGGTCGCGGCGACGTAGACCAAGAGGGCTTCTCCAGCAGCTGGGGGCACCAAGATAGGCGCCTTTGTAAGGAGCGCCTTCAGGCTCCCGAGAGCTTCCTCGGCCTCAGGGGTCCAAGCGAAGCACTCGGCCTTCCTCAAGAGGCGGTACAGAGGCAGACCTCTTTCGCCGAGGCGTGAGATGAAGCGGCTCAGGGCCGCGAGACATCCCATGACCCTCTGTACGCCTTTTAAGTCTTTGATGGGCCCCATGCTGGTGATAGCTGCGATCTTCTCCGGGTTGGCTTCGATGCCTCGCTCGGAGACAATGAACCCCAAGAGCATGCCCCGGGGCACCCCGAAGACACACTTCTCAGGATTGAGCTTGACTCCTTTCGCCTTAAGACATCGGAATGTCACTTCAAGGTTGGAGAGGAGGTCGGAAGCCTTCCTTGTCTTGACTACGATGTCATCGACGTAGGCCTCGACTGTGCGACCGATGTGTTCGCCGAACACATGGTTCATGCACCGCTGGTACGTCGCGCCCGCGTTCCTCAAACCGAACGACATGGTGACATAGCAGTACATGCCGAAGGGCGTGATGAAAGAAGTCGCGAGCTGGTCGGACTCTTTCATCCGGATTTGGTGATACCCTGAGTAGGCATCGAGGAAGGACAGGGTTTCGCACCCAGCAGTGGAATCCACGATTTGATCGATGCGAGGCAGAGGGTAGGGAACCTTCGGACATGCTTTGTTGAGACCAGTGTAGTCTACACACATCCGCCATTTCCCCCCTTTCTTCCTCACAAGCACAGGGTTGGCAAGCCATTCGGGATGGAATACCTCTTTGATGAACCCTGCTGCCATTAGCTTGTGGATTTCCTCGCCTACCACTCTGCGCTTCTCCTCATCGAATCGGCGCAGAGGCTGCCTGACGGGTTGGGCTCTGGCCCGAATATCCAGCGAGTGCTCGGCGACTTCCCTCGGTATGCCGGGCATGTCCGAGGGACTCCACGCAAAGACGTCGGCGTTTGCGCGGAGAAAGTCGACGAGCACTGCTTCCTATTTGGGGTCGAGCCCGGAACCGATCCGGATCTGCTTGGAGGCGTCGCCACTGGGGTCGAGAGGGACGACCTTAACCGTCTCCGCTGGCTCGAAGTTGCCGGCGTGACGCTTCATGTCTGGCACCTCTTTAGAGAGGTTCTCCAGGTCGGCGATGAGGGCCTCGGACTCGGCGAGGGCCTCGGCGTACTCCACGCACTCCACGTCGCATTCGAACGCGTGTTTGTACGTGGGGCCGACGGTGATGACCCCGTTGGGGCCCGGCATCTTGAGCTTCAGGTAGGTGTAGTTCGGGACGGCCATGAACTTCGCGTAGCATGGCCTCCCCAGTACCGCGTGGTAGGTTCCTCGGAACCCGACCACCTCGAACGTCAGGGTCTCCCTTTGGAAGTTGGAGGGCGTTCCGAAGCAGACGGGGAGGTCGAGTCGTCCGAGGGGCTGGACGCGCTTCCCAGGAACGATCCCGTGGAAGGGCGCAGCACCTGCTCGGACGGAGGACAGATCGACGCGCAGGAGCCTGAGGGTCTCGGCGTAGATGATGTTGAGGCAGCTGCCCCCATCCATCAGGACCTTGGTGAGCCTGACGTCGCCGACGATGGGGTCGACGACGAGCGGGTATTTCCCCGGGCTCGGCACGTGGTCGGGGTGGTCAGCCTGGTCGAAGGTGATGGGCTTGTGGGACCAGTCTAGGTAGACTAGCGCCGCCACCTTCGCCGAGCAGACCTCCCGACGCTCTTGCTTGCGATGCCGAGCCGAGGCATTCGCCGCATGCCCACCGTAGATCATGAAGCAGTCGCGGACCTCGGGGAACTCTCCTGCTTGGTGATCTTCCTTCTTGTCATCGTCGCGGGCCCTGCCACCCTCGGCGGGTGGCCCGGCCCTGTGGAAGTGGCGTCGAAGCATGACGCACTCCTTGAGGGTGTGCTTGACGGGCCCCTGATGATAGGGGCACGGCTCCTTGAGCATCTTGTCGAAGAGGTTAGCACCTCCGGGGGGCTTCCGAGGGTTCTTGTACTCGGCGGCGGCGACAAGGTCCGCGTCGGCGGCGTCGCGTTTCGATTGCGACTTCTTCTTGCCTTTCTTCTTGGCGCCGTGCGGAGTAGACGCCTCGGGAGCCTCTTCTGATGGGCGGCCCTGGGGCTGCTTGTCCTTTCGGAAGATAGCCTCGACGGCCTCCTGGCCAGAGGCGAACTTGGTGGCGATGTCCATCAGCTCGCTCGCCCTGGTGGGGGTCTTGCGACCCAACTTGCTCACCAGGTCACGACAGGTGGTGCCGGCAAGGAACGCGCCGATGACATCCGAGTCGGTGATGTTGGGCAGCTCGGTGCGCTGCCTCGAGAATCGCCGGATGTAGTCCCGGAGCGACTCTCCCGGCTGTTGCCGGCAGCTCTGGAGGTCCCAGGAATTCCCGGGGCGCACGTACGTGCCCTGGAAATTGCCGGCGAAGGCTTGGACCAAGTCATCCCAGTTGGAGATCTGCCCCGGAGGCAGGTGCTCCAACCAGGCGCGAGCAGTGTCGGAGAGGAACAGGGGGAGGTTGCGGATGATGAGGTTGTCATCGTCCGTTCCACCCAGTTGGCAGGCCAGGCGGTAGTCCGCGAGCCATAGTTCCGGTCTCGTTTCCCCCGAGTACTTTGTGATAGTAGTCGGGGGTCGGAACCGGGTCGGGAACGGTGCCCGTCGGATGGCCCGACTGAAGGCCTGCGGACCAGGTGGTTCGGGCGAGGGACTCTAATCCTCCCCGCTGTCGTAGCGTCCCCCACGCCTGGGGTGGTAGCCTCGGCGCACCCTTTCGTCGAGGTGGGCCCGACGGTCGCGACGATGGTGCTCGTTGCCGAGGTGGCCCGGGGCCGCAGGCGCGGTGTTGCGCGTGCGCCCGGTGTAGACCGAGGCTTCCCGCATGAATCGGGAAGTCGCGACATGAGGTTCCGAGGAGTATCCCTGCCTTCGGGAGGCAGTGCTCTCGGCCCGTCGGGCCGCAGCGCCTTCCAGGAGATTCTTGAGCTCTCCCTGGATTCGCCGACCCTCGGTGGTTGATGGCTCCGGCATCGCGCGGAGGAGCATCGCTGCTGCAGCCAGGTTCTGACCGACCCCACTGGATGCGGGCGGCGGTCTGACCCTGACGTCGTTGGCGACGCGGTGCTGGAAACCTTGGGGCAGGTGACGTATTTCTCCGGCCGGGGGTTGGCCCGCCCATACCTGCCCGACGTCCCGGCGGATCGGCTCAAGCGCTCCTGCTCCCTCGTCGAGCCTGGCCTGCGCCCCGCGGACTTGCTTGAGCTGTGGGTCGTGACCCCCCGCCGGAACGGGGACCACAGCTAGCTCCCGCGGGATGTCAGCGCGTGGCACCGGCCTAGGGAGATCACCGTCCTCCGGCATGCCAAGATGGTTGCCTTCGGAGGGATCCCCTAGCTCGACGTGGAAACATTCGCGGCTTGGGCCGCTGTCCTCGTCGTCAAGGCTGCGGCTACCGTCGGAACAGTCGGAGAGGCAGTAGTCACATGCGGTCATAAAGTCCCGCATGGCACTGGGGTTGCCAAATCCGGAGAAATCCCAACAGATGCTGGGATCGTCATCTTCCTCGGACCCAGAGGGCCCATAGGTCGAGACGTCCGTCAGCCGGTCCCAAGGCGACCGCATACGAAACCTGTCGGCGTTTCGAGACCGGGGGGTCCCTAAGCCGATGAGTGAGTGTGCCGCGTACCCTAGCCCAGATGGGTCGAGCGCGTGGGCAAGCGCGAAGGGGGGAAAGGCGAGGTGGCCGGAGACGGGCGTGAGAGAGGTGGAAATCCCGCGGCCTTCGTGTTCGTCCCGCGCCCAGGTCGGGTGCGCTTGTAGTAGGGGGGTTACAAGCGTCCACGCGGGTGAGGGAAGTGAGCGGCCCCAAGAGAGCGCATGTCCCGTCCTCGGTCCCGCGCGGCCAACCTTCTCTAAGAAGGCCCTGGTCCTTCCTTTTATAGGCGTAAGGAGAGGATCCAGGTGTACAATGGGGGTGTAGCAGAGTGCTACGTGTCTAGCGGAGGGAGAGCTAGCGCCCTAAGTACATGCCAATGTGGCAGCCGGAGAGATCTTGGCACCCTGCTGGCGTGATGTCGTGGCTGTCGAAGGAGCAACGGAGCCTGGCGGAGGGACAGCTGTCGGAGCGGTCGAGTCCTTGCTGACGTCCCCCTGCTTCCGTAAGAGAGCTGAGAGCCGCCGTCGTCACAGAGCTTGTGGGGCGCCATCATTGCCCATCTGGCGGAGCTAGCCAGATGGGACACCGGTCTTGTTCTCTGTGACCCGAGTCGGCTCGGGGTAGGATGATGATGGCGCTTCCCGTTGACGTGGCGGGCCTGTGCCCTAGGTCGGGCGACGTGGGGGCTCCTCCGAAGCCGAGGTCGAGTCTGTCTTCCGTGGCCGAGGCCGAGGCCGAGCCCCTGGGTCGGGCGAGGCGGAGATCGTTCGGCAGAGGCCAGCGCGGAGTCCGAGCCCTGGGGTCGGGCGAGGCGGAGTTCGTCGTCTTCCGGGGCTGAGCCCGAGTCCGAGCCCTGGGTCGGGCGGAGCGGAGTTCGCCGTCTTCCGGGTCTTAGCCCGAGTCCGAGCCCTGGGTCGGGCGGAGCGGAGTTCGCCGTCTTCCGGGTCTTAGCCCGAGTCCGAGCCCTGGGTCGGGCGGAGCGGAGTTCGCCGTCTTCCGGGTCTTAGCCCGAGTCCGAGCCCTGGGTCGGGCAGAGCGGAGTTCGCCGTCTTCCGGGGCTTAGCCCGAGTCCGAGCCCTGGGTCGGGCGGAGCGGAGTTCGCCGTCTTCCGGGTCTTAGCCCGAGTCCGAGCCCTGGGTCGGGCGGAGCGAAGTTCGCCGTCTTCCGGGTCTTAGCCCGAGTCCGAGCCCTGGGTCGGGCGGAGCGGAGTTCGCCGTCTTCCGGGTCTTAGCCCGAGTCCGAGCCCTGGGTCGTGCGGAGCGGAGCTTCCTATGGCGCCTTTGGCAAGGCCTGACTGCCTGTCAGACTCACTCTGTCGAGTGGCACTGCAGTCGGAGTGGCGCAGGCGGCGCTGTCCTTCTGTCAGACCGGTCAGTGGAGCGGCGGAGTGACGGCGGTCACTTTGGCTCTGCCGGGGCGCGCGCGTCAGGATAGAGGTGTCAGGCCACCTTTGCGTTAAATGCTCCTGCAACTCGGTCAGTCGGTGCGGCGATTTAGTCAGGGTTGCTTCTTAGCGAAGCCAAGGCCTCGGGCGAGCCGGAGATGTGTCCGCCATTAAAAAGGGGGGCCTCGGGCGAGACGGAAGTCCCTCGAGGTCGGCTGCCCTTGTCCGAGGCTAGGCTCGGGCGAAGCGTGATCGAGTCACTCGTATGGACTGATCCCTGACTTAATCGCACCCATCAGGCCTCTGCAGCTTTATGCTGATGGGGGTTACCAGCTGAGAATTAGGCGTCTTGAGGGTACCCCTAATTATGGTCCCCGACAGTAGCCCCCGAGCCTCGAAGGGAGTGTTAGCACTCGCTTGGAGGCTTTCGTCGCACTTTTTTGCAAGGGGACCAGCCTTTCTCGGTTGCATTTTGTTCCGGTGGGTGCGCGCGAGCGCACCCGCCGGGTGTAGCCCCCGAGGCCTCGGAGGAGTGGTTTCACTCCTTCGAGGTCTTAATGCCTTGCGTAATGCTTCGGCTGGTCTGGTTGTTCCCTCATGCGAACTGGCCGTAGCCCGGGTGCACGGTCGGGGCCCAAGCTCTCGGGCTGGTATGTTGACGCTGTCAACGGTTTGGCCGGAGCCGGGTTTGCGAGAGCAGCCCCCGAGCCTCCGCACAGGGCGAGAGGACGATCAGGGATAGACTCGGCTTTTTTACATACGCCCCTGCGTCGCCTTTCCACAAGGAGGAGGGGGGAGAGCGCCATGTTACCCTCGATGGGCACCGAACATGGTGTCTCCGGTGAGCTGCAAGCGGGTAATCCGAGTGGACGTCTGTGCCCCGTTCGTTGGGGGTCGGCTAGGGGCCCAGAGGCACGCCCAAAAGTACCTGCGGGTGATCTGCCGGACCCGGTCCCCTGGCGACGGGGTCCGAGGGCTCGATGCCTCCCTCCGATGGGATTCCGTTACAAGATCGTTCCCGCTGGTCTCGGAAATGTCCTAGGGTACCTCGGGAGCGCAGCCCGAGCCTTGGTTATGTATCGAACGTACCCCTGGTCATCCCTCGCTCGGCGTCTGAGGCGACTGTGAACCCTTCGGGGGCCAGCCTTCGAACCCCTGATCAGTAATGGGCGCGGAGCCCGAGTAGCCTGAGGCGGCCATGGAGCCCTTCGGGGAGCTGGCCTTCGAACCCCTGACCGGTAGTGGGTGTCGGGCCCACGCAATCTGAGGCGACTGTTGAACCCTTCGGAGGGCCAGCCTTCGAACCTCTGATCAGTAGGGGGGCTCGGAGCCCGGTTCCTTCACAGAGAAGGATCCTTTTCGGGGTATCCCCCTTTCCCGGTCCCTGTTGCAAGAGATAGAGAAAGAGGAAAAAGGAAAAGGATACGAAATCGAATGACGCGGCGTACCTTTTTTGGTGCGGTTATTACGGCAAAGGCGAAGCGTCGCCCGCTTCTCCTGCCAGAGGCGCCGCCTGTCCCGCCGCGGAGTTAATGCGACGGGGCGAGTGGTTGGCGGGGCGGCCGTTGCGCGTGCGCGAGCCGTTCGAGGAACCGATCACGGGCGCACCGTCTTCACGCCGTGGGAGGAGGCTCTCTTGCTGTCCCTGGATGGGACGTGAGCCTGGCTGACGACGTGACTGCTGCTCCCGCCCGCCTGCCACCGTCATTACTGCCGGCCCACTTTCGGCCGCATTGACCGTCGCGCCAGGCTGGCGCTGCTGGGTCGTGCGCTGGGTCGCCTCGAGTCGCGGCATAGGTTCCGCAACCGAAGAGGTGCGACGGTGGTGCAAGTGGCGGTGCGGTTGCTTGCATGCAGCAACTGGCGCGCTGGTTGCGTGACGCGTGGGCCTGGGCCTCCAAGCTGGCATGTCAGAAGTCGAAGAAGCGCGTCCGCCTGGCGCGGTTGCATGCCGCCTGCATGGCTGCCCGCCCCTTCCGCCCGTTGGTCTGGGCAAAAGTGGGGGGTCGCTTGTAACCGCTGGGCGGTTGTGTGCACCACGCGCGGCGGTTTGGCTTCTTCTGCTCTGAGCCGGTTTGCATGACACGCGGGACCCAGCCCCCGAGCCGCAGGGGAGGGCCTTGGAGCGTGTTGGAGAAGACTCAGCCCGTGGCGTTTGGGGGCGCACGTAGGGAGAGTTGCCTTTAAAAGGAGGGCGACCCCTTTCGGAAGGCAACCATGTCTTCTTCCTCCCTTATGCGTCGTGTCTTTCCATCTTCCAAGCCCCCGGATGGGGGGTATCCGCCGTCTTTCCGCCTCCTCGTTGGAGGAACGCAACTCCGTGGGAGTTGGTACCTTTCAGCCATCGTTCGGCTTCAAGGATTTTCATCATGCAGCCCGGCCGCACCCCTCCACCGGCGGTCACCCAAGATGGTGACCTCCGGCTTGATGGTGGGGGAAAGCGAGACGGGCTGCGGCCCCTGCCCCTCCCTCAGCCTCAAGGATTTTCATCACCAAGGCTGGGGAGGGGAGTGTGCCGAGTTGGAGTCGGCCCCTGCGTGGGCGGTGGCCCGCTCCTTCACTCAGTGATGGGGGGAGGAGCGGTTGTTGTCCGTGGCGCTGGCAGCTGCAGCGTGTCCGGCTTTCGGACGCGAGTGGCTTCGGAGCCGCTCGCGGCGCCGGCGTCCGCCACGGCAGCTGGAAGAGGTTCTTCCGCCGGCGTGATAGCCAGGGCCGGCCACGGGCTGACCTCCAACTCTACGGCCTTCTGCCCGTCCTTGCCTTACGAGTTTCGGCATGGGCGGGGGCCTCCTGGCAGCAGCACCCGCCCTGAGGTCAGTGCTGCCGCTGTTCGACCCCCCGGAGCAGAAGTCGTCGTCGTCGCCGCTGCTGGAGCAGGTGACGGCGTGCCGTTCGTCGGCCTTCCGTTGCTCCGCAGGCCTTCCCCTCGGAGTGGGGTTGTTCGTACCTGCGGAGGGGGAACCGGAGTTCCATTTGTAACGGCACTTCGAATGCCAGTGTTTTTGTTCATTGTGGCTGTCGAGGCCTGAACATGTATGTAATTTCGGCACGGAGTCGTGTTTTTTCCTCATTTTCGAGCACTAAGTCTCGCCTGTTGATTATCTGAACCGCTTCACCAAGCATGAGTCGCCCCGTGTCAAGGTGACGAGTGAGGTATCCGTATCCCGGAGGCATAGGAGTCCCTCGGCTCGATCGACCTTGTTGTCTGAGGCTCCTCTAGCTTAGTTAAAGGGACCCCTTGGCCGCTCTTCGATGAGCCGAGGCCAGGGGTAGCGATATCAGTACGAACAGAGGCGGAGTTGGCTTGAAAATGGGAACCTGGTTGGCCGGAGCCTAGCCGGGTTGCCCGTCAGCGGGGCCGACGCCGGAGTCGATCAGCCGAGGCCTCGGGCCGGGCTGGCGCCCTTGGAAGATGGTCGGCCGAGGCCCCAGGGGTAACCGGCCGAGCCGCCTGCTCGGGCCGGATTCCCGGAGAAGTCCCTGGACCGCGTCGCCGTCCGAGGCTGGGTCGGATCTCACTGAAGGCGTCGTCGATGCCGAGGGTGCTATACCCCCCTTCCAGCGTGAAGACCCGATCCTACAGGATCAGGTTTCCTTGTAGCGTGTGCCTTCTGCGGCCGCTGAGGCCAGAAAACACACCCTCGCTGCGCTGTAAAGCTGCGTCCTTTTTTCCCCTTATTCCGAGCATCTGGACTTTTTTGTCGGTAACAGGGATGTTTGTGCGGGCGAGAGTTGCTTTTCGCGGAAGGTGATGAGTGAGGTATCCGAATCCCGGAGGCGTAGGAGTCCCTCGGCTCGGTCGGCCTTGCCGCTTACGTGTACTTTCACCCGTCCATGAGGCCATGTCTCCGACTCGGTCGAGAAAGCTTGAAGGACCGCTTCGGCAGAAGAGCTTCCGAACGTAAAGACTTGTCCGGTCCACGGAGTCACTTTATCCGAACGTGAGTTACTTATCGCAGAAGGTGATGAGTGAGGTATCCGTATCCCGGAGGCGTAGGAGTCCCTCGGCTCGGTCAGCCTTGGCTGCTTACGTGTACTCCGTCGTTTCCAGGATCCGCTTTTCGAAGTAGTCAAAAAGCACGAAAGAAATTATGCTAAAAAGAGATCTTTTTTCGAGGAAAAAATTCGACACAGAGGGGGTCTCCCCCCTTTTAGCCCCCGAGGGAGGGTTGGGCTTTGCCGAGGCGAGGCCGACCCTTCCTTGATGACTAAACTTTTGCGCGGGCGCGAGGTATATGAACAACTTGAAAACGTCTTAAGGGTAGAAGCGACGTAGCTGTTTGATGTTCCAAGCGTTGCCGTAGATCTCGCCTTGATTGTTGGCCAGCTTGTATGTTCCGGGCTTCAGAACTTTGGCGATGACGAATGGCCCCTCCCAGGGGGGCGTGAGTTTGTGCCTCCCTCGGGCGTCTTGCCGCAGCCGAAGCACCAGGTCGCCCACCTGGAGGTCTCGGGGCCGGACCCCTCGGGCGTGGTAGCGTCGCAGGGACTGCTGGTACCGCGCCGAGTGTAGTAAGGCCTTGTCCCGAGCCTCTTCCAGCTGGTCCAGCGATTCTTCTCGGCTAGCTTGGTTGCTTTGACCGTTGTAGGCCCTCATCCTCGGGGAGCCGTATTCCAGGTCAGTGGGCAGGATGGCCTCGGCCCCGTAGACCAGGAAGAACGGCGTGAAACCCGTGGCTCGGCTCGGCGTCGTCCTCAGGCTCCAGACCACCGAGGGGAGTTCCTTCATCCATCGCTTGCCGAACTTGTTGAGGCCGTTGTAAATCCGGGGCTTGAGCCCTTGTAGAATCATGCCGTTGGCACGCTCTATTTGCCCATTTGACATGGGATGAGCCACGGCGGCCCAGTCCACCCGGATGTGGGGATCCTCGCAAAAATCCAAGGATTTTTTGCCGGTGAACTGGGTACCGTTGTCGGTGATGATGGAGTTTGGGACCCCAAAGCGATGGATGATGTTGATGAAGAACGCCACCGCCTGCTCGGACCTGATGCTGTTCAGGGGTCGGACCTCGATCCACTTGGAGAATTTGTCGATGGCGACCAGCAGGTGCGTGTAGCCCCCGGGCGCCTTCTGCAAGGGACCGACGAGGTCCAGACCCCATACAACAAAGGGCCAGGTGATGGGTATCGTCTGTAGAGCCTGAGCGGGCAGGTGGGTCTGCTTCGCATAGAATTGGCACCCTTCGCAGGTGCGGACAATTCTAGTGGCGTCAGCCACCGCCGTTGGCCAGTAGAAGCCTTGCCAGAAAGCATTCCCGACAAGGGCTCGAGGCGCTGCATGATGGCCGCAAGCCCCCGAGTGTATTTCTTGCAGGAGTTCCTGACCTTCGGCGATGGAGATGCATCGCTGGAGGATGCCCGAGGGGCTCCGGTGGTAGAGCTCCTCCTCATCGCCCAGCAAGACGAACGACTTGGCGCGTCGAGCTACCCGCCGAGCCTCGGCTTGGTCGAGGGGTAGCTCTCCCTGGCGGAGATATCGCAGGTACGGGGCCTGCCAATTTCGATCAGGCGTGGCCCCGCTCTGCTCCTCCTCGACGTTCAGTGCCTCGGCTTCGGGGGCCGAGGGTACCTTGGGCTGAACCGAGGACGCCTCGGGCCGAGCCGAGGGTGCCTCGGGCTATGCCGAGGTTGCCTCGGGCTCGGGCGAGTCGTCGATCTTGACGGAGGGTTGATGCAGATCCCGGGAGAAGACGTCCGGGGGAACCGTTGTTCGCCCCGAGGCTATTTTAGCCAGCTCGTCCGCAGTCTCATTGTAGCGCCGAGCGATGTGGTTGAGCTCGAGCCCGAAGAACTTGTCTTCCAGGCGCTGAACCTCATCGCAGTAGGCCTCCATCTTCGGGTCGCGGCAGTGGGAGTTCTTCATGACTTGGTCGATGACGAGCTGCGAGTCACCGCGGGCGTCGAGGCGTCTGACCCCTAGCTCGATGGCGATCCGCAACCCGTTGACCGGAGCCTCGTACTCAGCCACATTGTTGGACGCCGGGAAATGGAGGCGTAGCACGTAGCGTAGGTGCTTCCCGAGGGGCGAGATGAAGAGCAGGCCCACGCCGGCTCCCGTGTTCATCAGCGACCCGTCGAAAAACATGGTCCAGAGCTCCGGTTGGATCGGAGCCGTCGGTAGCTGGGTGTCGACCCATTCGGCTACGAAGTCCGCCAACACCTGGGACTTGATGGCCTTCCGAGGGGCGAACGAGATTGTTTCGCCCATGATTTCCACCGCCCACTTTGCGATCCTGCCCGAGGCCTCTCGGCACTGGATGATCTCCCCCAGGGGGAAGGATGACACCACAGTTACCGGATGAGACTCGAAGTAGTGTCGTAACCTCCGCCTCGTCAGGATCACAGCATACAGCAGCTTCTGAACTTGTGGGTAGCGGATCTTGGTCTCGGACAGTACCTCGCTGACGAAGTAGACTGGCCTCTGAACGGGCAATGCATGCCCTTCCTCTTGCCTCTCGACCACAATCGCGGCGCTAACCACCTGAGTGGTAGCGGCGACGTAGACCAAGAGGGCTTCTCCATCAGCTGGGGGCACCAAGACAGGCGCCTTTGTAAGGAGCGCCTTCAGGTTCCCGAGGGCTTCCTCGGCATCAGGGGTCCAAGCGAAACACTTGGTCTTCCTTAAGAGGCGGTACAGAGGTAGACCTCTTTCGCCGAGGCGTGAGATGAAGCGGCTCAAGGCCGCGAGACATCCCATGACCCTCTGTACGCCTTTTAAGTCCTTGATGGGTCCCATGCTGGTGATAGCTACGATCTTCTCCGGGTTGGCTTCGATGCCTCGCTCGGAGACGATGAACCCCAGGAGCATGCCCCGGGGCACCCCGAAGACACACTTCTCAGGATTGAGCTTGACTCCTTTCGCCTTGAGACATCGGAATGTCACTTCAAGGTCGGAGAGGAGGTCGGAAGCCTTCCTTGTCTTGACTACGATGTCATCGACGTAGGCCTCGACTGTGCGACCGATGTGTTCGCCGAACGGCCGAACACATGGTTCATGCACCGCTGGTACGTCGCGCCCGCATTCCTCAAACCGAACGGCATGGTGACATAGCAGTACATGCCGAACGGCGTGATGAAAGAAGTCGCGAGTTGGTCGGACTCTTTCATCCGGATCTGGTGATACCCTGAGTAGGCATCGATGAAGGACAGGGTTTCGCACCCAGCAGTGGAATCCATGATTTGATCGATGCGAGGCAGAGGGTAGGGAACCTTCGGACATGCTTTGTTGAGACCAGTGTAGTCTACACACATCCGCCATTTCCCCCCTTTCTTCCTCACAAGCACAGGGTTGGCAAGCCATTCGGGATGGAATACCTCTTTGATGAACCCTGCTGCGATTAGCTTGTGGATCTCCTCGCCTATCACTCTGCGCTTCTCCTCGTCGAATCGGCGCAGAGGCTGCCTGACGGGTCGGGCTCCGGCCCGAATATCCAGCGAGTGCTCGGCGACATCCCTCGGTATGCCGGGCATGTCCGAGGGACTCCACGCAAAGACGTCGGCGTTTGCACGGAGAAAGTCGACGAGCACTGCTTCCTATTTGGGGTCGAGCCCGGAACTAATCCGGATCTGCTTGGAGGTGTCGCCACTGGGGTCGAGAGGGACGGCCTTAACCGTCTCCGCTGGCTCGAAGTTGCCGGCATGACGCTTCACGTCTGGCACCTCTTTGGAGAGGTTCTCCAGGTCGGCGATGAGGGCCTCGGACTCGGCGAGGGCCTCGGCGTACTCCACGCACTCCATGTCGCATTCGAACGCGTGTTTATACGTGGGACCGACGGTGATGACCCCGTTGGGGCCCGGCATCTTGAGCTTCAGTTAGGTGTAGTTGGGGACGGCCATGAACTTCGCGTAGCATGGCCTCCCCAGTACCGCGTGGTAGGTTCCTCGGAACCCGACCACCTCGAACGTCAAGGTCTCCCTTCGGAAGTTAGAGGGCGTTCCGAAGCAGACGGGAAGGTCGAGTCGTCCGAGGGGCTGGACGCGCTTCCCAGGGATGATCCCGTGAAATGGCACAGCGCCTGCCCGGACGGAGGACAGATCCACGCGCAGGAGCCTGAGGGTCTCGGCGTAGATGATGTTGAGGCAGCTGCCCCCATCCATCAGGACCTTGGTGAGCCTGACGTTGCCGACGATGGGGTCGACGACGAGCGGGTATTTCCCCGGGCTCGGCACGTGGTCGGGGTGGTCAGCCTGGTCGAAGGTGATGGGCTTGTCAGACCAGTCTAGGTAGACTGGCGCCGCCACCTTCACCGAGCAGACCTCCCGGCGCTCTTGCTTGCGATGCCGAGCCGAGGCATTCGCCGCATGCCCACCGTAGATCGTGAAGCAGTCGCGGACCTCGGGGTACTCTCCTGCTTGGTGATCTTCCTTCTTGTCGTCGTCGTGGGCCCTGCCACCCTCCGCGGGTGGCCCGGCCCTGTGGAAGTGGCGCCGAAGCATGACGCACTCCTCGAGGGTGTGCTTGACGGGCCCCTGATGGTAGGGGCACAGCTCCTTGAGCATCTTGTCGAAGAGGTTAGCACCTCCGGGGGGCTTCCGAGGGTTCTTGTACTCGGCGGCGGCGACAAGGTCCGCGTCAGCGGCGTCGCATTTCGATTGCGACTTCTTCTTGCCCTTCTTCTTGGCGCCGCGCGGAGTAGACGCCTCGAGAGCCTCTTCCGATGGGCGGCCCTGGGGCTGCTTGTCCTTTCGGAAGATAGCCTCAACCGCCTCCTGGCTAGAGGCGAACTTGGTGGCGATGTCCATCAGCTCGCTCGCCCTGGTGGGGGTCTTGCGACCCAACTTACTCACCAGGTCGCGGCAGGTGGTGTCGGCAAGGAACGCGCCGATGACATCCGAGTCGGTGATGTTGGGCAGCTCGGTGCGCTGCTTCGAGAATCGCCGGATATAGTCCCGGAGAGACTCTCCCGGCTGTTGCCGGCAGCTCCAGAGGTCCCAGGAATTCCCGGGGCGCACGTACGTGCCCTGGAAATTGCCGGCGAAGGCTTGGACCAAGTCGTCCCAGTTGGAGATCTGTCCCGGAGGCAGGTGCTCCAACCAGGCGCGAGCAGTGTCGGAGAGGAACAGGGGAAGGTTACGGATGATGAGGTTGTCGTCGTCCGTTCCTCCCAGTTGGAAGGCCAGGCGGTAGTCCGCGAGCCACAGTTCCGGCCTCGTTTCCCCCGAGTACTTTGTGATAGTAGTTGGGGGTCGGAACCGGGTCGGGAACGGCGCCCGTCGGATGGCCCGACTGAAGGCCTGCGGACCGGGTGGTTCGGGCGAGGGACTCCGATCCTCCCCGCTGTCGTAGCGCCCCCCACGCCTGGGGTGGTAGCCTCAGCGCACCCTTTCGTCGAGGTGGGCCCGACGGTCGCGACGGTGGTGCTCGTTGCCGAGGTGGCCCGGGGCCGCAGGCGCGGTGTTGCGTGTGCGCCCGGTGTAGACCGAGGCTTCCCGCATGAACCGGGAAGTCGCGGCGTGAGGTTCCGAGGGGTACCCCTGCCTTCGGGAGGCAGTGCTCTCGGCCCGTCGGGCCGCAGCGCCTTCCAGGAGATTCTTGAGCTCTCCCTGGATTCACCGACCCTCGGTGGTTGATGGCTCCGGCATCGCGCGGAGGAGCATCGCCGCGGCTGCCAGGTTCTGACCGACCCCGCTGGATGCGGGCGGCGGCCTGACCCTGACGTCGTTGGCGACGCGGTGCTGGAGACCTTGGGGCAGGTGACGTATTTCTCCGGCCGGGGGTTGGCCCGCCCATACCTGCCCGACGTCCCGACGGATCGGCTCAAGCGCTCCTGCTCCCTCGTCGAGCCTGGCCTGCGCCCCGCGGACTTGCTCGAGCTGTGGGTCGTGACCCCCTGCCGGAACGGGGACCACAGCTAGCTCCCGCGGGATGTCGGCGCGAGGCACCGGCCTAGGAAGATCACCGTCCTCCGGCATGCCAAGATGGTTGCCTTCGGAGAGATCCCCTAGCTCGACGTGGAAACATTCGCGGCTCGGGCCGCAGTCCTCGTCGTCAAGGCTGCGGCTACCGTCGGAATAGTCGGAGGGGCAGTAGTCACATGCGGTCATGAAGTCCCGCATGGCACTGGGGTTGCCAAATCCGGAGAAATCCCAACAGATGCTGGGATCGTCATCTTCCTCGGACCCAGAGGGCCCGTAGGTCGAGACGTCCGTCAATCGGTCCCAAGGCGACCGCATACGAAACCCCAGTGGGGTTGCACTCGCCTCAATGAGAGCGCCCGCCAAAGCAAGGTTGCTAGGCGGGTTGAGGCCGAGTCGAAATGACGTAAGATGGGAGTTAGTCAGTACCTTTTGGTCGACGAGGAGCGACGTAGTCACATCGGGGACTGGTTGCACCGTCGTCTCAGGTACGTGGGCGACGTCCTGCAGGCTTTCCGCGAGCGCGCTGGCGTCGTCTTCTTGCTCGGGATCAGCGTGTCGCGGGGGGACGGCGCTTGCCTTCGTCTCGAACGCGAGGTCGACGCCCGGCGTGCCTTCCGTTGGGGCGTCGGGGGCGTCGATTCGCTCGACGGCCGACGAAGCGCGGCCTCCCGCTTGGCCTTGGTTGCCCCGCCTCCTCCTCCGTTGGCGGGGGAGAGGACGGAGCGAGCTCGAATGTTGTTCTTCCGCCACACGGGGAAGACGTCGTCGATTCCGCCGCCGGCGGGCGGGTTGTCGGCCGCCATTGTCGTTGTCGCGCGGCGGTGGAAGGAGTATCATGTCGTAGCTGCCGACGAAGGACATGAACTCAAGACTCCCAAAACGAAGCACCGTCCCGGGCCGGAGAGGTTGCTGGAGACTGCCCATCTGGAGCTTGACGGGAAGCTGTTCGTCAGCACGCAGCAGGCCCCTACCTGGCGCGCCAACTGTCGGCGTTTCGAGACCGGGGGGTCCCTAAGCCGACGAGTGAGTGTGCCGCGTGCCCCAGCTTAGATGGGTCGAGCGCGTGGGCGAGCGTGAAGGGGGGAAAGGCGAGGTGGCCGGAGACGGGCGTGAGAGAGGTGGAAATCCCGCGGCCTTCGTGTTCGTCCCGCGCCCAGGTCGGGTGCGCTTGCAGTAGGGGGGTTACAAGCGTCCACGCGGGTGAGGGAAGCGAGCGGCCCCAAGAGAGCGCCTGTCCCGTCCTCGGTCCCGCGCGGCCAACCTTCTCTAAGAAGGCCCTGGTCCTTCCTTTTATAGGCGTAAGGAGAGGATCCAGGTGTACAATGGGGGTGTAGCAGAGTGCTACGTGTCTAGCGGAGGGAGAGCTAGCGCCCTAAGTACATGCCAATGTGGCAGCCGGAGAGATCTTGGCACCCTGCTGGCGTGATGTCGTGGCTGTCGGAGGAGCAACGGAGCCTGGCGGAGGGACAGCTGTCGGAGCGGTCGAGTCCTTGCTGACGTCCCCCTGCTTCCGTAAGAGAGCTGAGAGCCGCCGTCGTCACAGAGCTTGTGGGGCGCCATCATTGCCCATCTGGCGGAGCTAGCCAGATGGGACACCGGTCTTGTTCTCTGTGACCCGAGTCGGCTCGGGGTAGGATGATGATGGCGCTTCCCGTTGACGTGGCGGGCTTGTGCCCTAGGTCGGGCGACGTGGGGGCTCCTCCGAAGCCGAGGTCGAGTCTGTCCTCTGTGGCCGAGGCCGAGCCCGAGCCCCTGGGTCGGGCGAGGCAGAGATCGTTCGGCAGAGGCCAGAGCGGAGTCCGAGCCCTGGGGTCGGGCGAGGCGGAGTTCGTCGTCTTCCGGGGCTGAGCCCGAGTCCGAGCCCTGGGTCGGGCGGAGCGGAGTTCGCCGTCTTCCGGGTCTTAGCCCGAGTCCGAGCCCTGGGTCGGGCGGAGCGGAGTTCGCCGTCTTCCGGGTCTTAGCCCGAGTCCGAGCCCTGGGTCGGGCGGAGCGGAGTTCGCCGTCTTCCGGGGCTTAGCCCGAGTCCGAGCCCTGGGTCGGGCGGAGCGGATTTCGCCGTCTTCCGGGTCTTAGCCCGAGTCCGAGCCCTGGGTCGGGCGGAGCGGAGTTCGCCGTCTTCCGGGTCTTAGCCCGAGTCCGAGCCCTGGGTCGGGCGGAGCGGAGTTCGCCGTCTTCCGGGTCTTAGCCCGAGTCCGAGCCCTGGGTCGGGCGGAGCGGAGCTTCCTATGGCGCCTTTGGCAAGGCCTGACTGCCTGTCAGACTCACTCTGTCGAGTGGCACTGCAGTCGGAGTGGCGCAGGCGGCGCTGTCCTTCTGTCAGACCGGTCAGTGGAGCGGCGGAGTGACGACGGTCACTTCGGCTCTGCCGGGGGGCGCGCGTCAGGATAGAGGTGTCAGGCCACCTTTGCGTTAAATGCTCCTGCAACTCGGTCAGTCGGTGCGGCGATTTAGTCAGGGTTGCTTCTTAGCGAAGCCAAGGCCTCGGGCGAGCCGGAGATGTGTCCGCCGTTAAAAAGGGGGGCCTCGGGCGAGACGGAAGTCCCTCGAGGTCGGCTGCCCTTGTCCGAGGCTAGGCTCGGGCGAAGCGTGATCGAGTCACTCGTATGGACTGATCCCTGACTTAATCGCACCCATCAGGCCTCTGCAGCTTTATGCTGATGGGGGTTACCAGCTGAGAATTAGGCGTCTTGAGGGTACCCCTAATTATGGTCCCCGACAAAACCCCAGTGGGGTTGCACTCGCCTCAACAAGAGCGCCCGCCAAAGCAAGGTCGCTAGGCGGGTTGAGGCCGAGTCGAAATGACGTAAGATGGGAATCAGTCAGTACCTTTTGGTCGACGAGGAGCGGCATAGTCGCGTCGGGGACTGGTTGCACCGTCGTCTCAGGTACGAGGGCGACGTCCCGCAAGCTCTCCGCGAGCGCGCTGGCGTCGTCTGCTTGCTCGGGATCGGTGTGTCGCGGGGGGACGGCGCTCGCCCTCGTCTCGAACGCGAGGTCGACGCCCGGCGTGCCTTCCGTTGGGGCGCTGGGAACGTCGATTCGCTCGACAGCCGACGAAGCGCGGCCTCTCGCTTGGCCTTGGTTGCCCCGGCTCCTCCTCCGTTGGCTGGGGAGAGGACGGGGCGAGCTCGAATGTTGTTCTTCCGCCACGCGGGGAAGATGTCGTCGATTCCGCCGCCGGCGGGCGGGTTGTCGGCCGCCATTGTCGTTGTCGCGCGGCGGTGGAAGGAGTATCATGTCGTAGCTGCCGTCGAAGGACATGAACTCAAGACTCCCGAAACGGAGCACCGTTCCGGGCCGGAGAGGTTGCTGGAGACTGCCCATCTGGAGCTTGATGGGAAGCTGTTCGTCAACACGCAGCAGGCCCCTACCTGGCGCGCCAACTGTCGGCGTTTCGAGACCGGGGAGTCCCTGAGCCGACGAGTGAGTGTGCCGCGTGCCCCAGCCCAGATGGGTCGAGCGCGTGGGCGAGCGCGAAGGGGGGAGAAGCGAGGTGGCCGGAGACGGGCGTGAGAGAGGTGGAAATCCCGCGACCTTCGTGTTCGTCCCGCGCCCAGGTCGGGTGCGCTTGCAGTAGGGGGTTACAAGCGTCCACGCGGGTGAGGGAAGCGAGCGGCCCCTAAGAGAGCGCCTGTCCCGTCCTCGTCCCGCGCGGCCAACCTTCTCTAAGAAGGCCCTGGTCCTTCCTTTTATAGTCGTAAGGAGAGGATCCAGGTGTACAATGGGGGTGTAGCAGAGTGCTACGTGTCTAGCGGAGGGAGAGCTAGCGCCCTAAGTACATGCCAATGTGGCAGCCGGAGAGATCTTGGCACCCTGCTGGTGTGATGTCGTGGCTGTCGGAGGAGCAACGGAGCTTGGCGGAGGGACAACTGTCGGAGCGGTCGAGTCCTTGCTGACGTCCCCCTGCTTCCGTAAGGGAGCTGAGAGCCGCCGTCGTCACAGGGCACGCGGGGCGCCATCATTGCCTATCTGGCGGAGCTAGCCAGATGGGACACCGGTCTTGTTCTCTGCGGCCCGAGTCGGCTCGGGCTAGGGTGGTGATGGCGCTCCCTGTTGACGTGGCGGGCCCGCGCCCGAGGCCGGGCGACGTGGGGGCTCCTCCGAGGCTGGGGTCGAGTCTGTCTTCCGTTGCCGAGGCCGAGCCCGAGCCCCTGGGTCGGGCGAGGCGGAGGTCGTTCGGCAGAGGCCAGGGCGGAGTCCGAGCCCTGGGGTCGGGCGAAGCGGAGTTCGTCGTCTTCTGGGGCCGAGCCCGAGTCCGAGCCCTGGGTCGGGCGGAGCGGAGTTCGCCGTCTTCCGGGTCTTAGCCCGAGTCCGAGCCCTGGGTCGGGCGGAGCGGAGTTCGCCGTCTTCCGGGGCTTAGCCCGTGTCCGAGCCCTGGGTCGGGCGGAGCGGAGTTCGCCGTCTTCCGGGGCTTAGCCCGAGTCCGAGCCCTGGGTCGGGCGGAGCGGAGTTCACCGTCTTCCGGGTCTTAGCCCGAGTCCGAGCCCTGGGTTGGGCGGAGCGGAGTTCGCCGTCTTCCGGGGCTTAGCCCGAGTCCGAGCCCTGGGTCGGGCGGAGCGGAGTTTCCAATGGCGCCTTTGGCGGGGCCTGACTGCCTGTCAGTCTCACTCTGTCAAGTGGCACCGCAGTCGGAGTGCCGCAGGCGGCGCTGTCCTTCTGTCAGACCGGTCAGTGGAGCGACGAAGTGACGGCGGTCACTTCGGCTCTGCCGGGGGGCGCGCGTCAGGATAAAGGTGTCAGGCCACCTTTGCGTTAAATGCTCCTGCAACTCGGTCAGTCGGTGCGGCGATTTAGTCAGGGTTGCTTCTTAGCGAAGGCAAGGCCTCGGGCGAGCCGGAGATGTGTCCGCCGTTAAAGGGGGGCCTCGGGCGAGACGGAAATCCCTTGCGGTCGGCTGCCCTTGTCCGAGGCTAGGCTCGGGCGAGGTGTGATCGAGTCACTCGTATGGACTGATCCCTGACTTAATCGTACCCATCAGGTCTTTGCAGCTTTATGCTGATGGGGGTTACCAGCTGAGAATTAGGCGTCTTGAGGGTACCCCTAATTATGGTCCCCGACAAGTTTTATTACTGGTTGTTCAGGTTGAATGCACTAGACCTAATAGTCAGCGGCTAAAATTAGTTGAAACATCCAAACACCCTAGCTAATAGTTTAACTATTAGTTATTTTTAGTAAATTAGTTAATAGTTAGGTAGTTATATGTTATCTAGCTAATTCCACTAATATTTTTTAGTCAACTAATTATTAGTTCTAGCGCATTCAAACACCCCATACACTATACAGTCAAATTAATTAGTCTAGTCTTTGTCGTCGTCGCTTAATTTAGTCATTGAAACAAATAAAGGACATGCAATTCTCTAAGTGAGTGTTTGGTTTGAGAAATGGAGTGATCCATCTTCTTCTCACTCCTCACATTTTTGTTTGGTTTGAGGAATAGAATGAGTTGATCCATCACCAGTTCACCACCACATTCCTTATAAGCTAATAATTAGTATATATATGAGGAGTGAGTTGATTCAACCAAAATTGATGGAATGAACTTACGATGCATCACCTCATGATGCATTGAGTGACTTCACAAACCAAACACACCATAAACTAGCGTGCTACTACGTTGTCCTCTTGGCTAAATTGTTTGAGAGGAAATTAGTATTTCTTTTTTATAAATTACAATATCAATATGTTTTCATATCTTGATCACTTGATGAGACACAGAAGCCGAAGAACCAAACCTAGGTGATGGATAGGTCCCATCGCATGCAACTTATTAGGCCCTATATATATTCGAATACATTATAACTAATATAGTTAGCTGCTAAAATTAGTTAAAGTTATACAGAGCTAATACTTCAGCTAGTAACAACTTTTAGCAAATAACTAGATAATAGTTAGCTAACTAATTTCACTAGCAATTTTTTAGTCAACTAGATATTAGTTCTAGTGCATTCAAACATGCCCTTAATCAAACTACATTCATTTCGACGTTTTAGTCATATACGACAAAACCCTTGCTGACTCCTAAAATTATATTTGAAGTCTCAGTTTATAAATATGCAAGAGACAACTTTTCTGCTAAGATATTATCGTTTCGGTTTTCCGAAGAAACGAATTTAAGGTTAAGTCTCATTGCGTGCCAGTAGAAACAACCACTACTAGAGTGACCAGCAAGAGAAACAATATAATAACAATAATGGCCACGCTTGAGCGGAAATTAAGGTACTACGTACGCCGTACCGTGCGCCGCGTGTGCAACTAATGAAGCAAAGCATGCATATATGCATGCGTAACAGAAGTACACATTTTTTCGGCCGTTTTGCAACTGATCAGGAAGTAATCATTCCGATCGAGAGAGGCCAGCATCGTACGTGTTATTAGTTATAGAACACGCACTTGCCAGAGAGATATGTCAGCGTCGATCAGCAGGGGGGTGTACAGCAAGCTGTGCCCGGCCGATCGAGGACGACGGGCTTAGTAATTAATTTGGTCACAAGCAACCTACGCGCGCACTGAAAGCGCCAGACCGCGCTGCACCACCACCACCGAGACGACGTACGCGCGCGCCGTCGCCGCGAGCGCGCGCGCACCGATGGGGCCATGGCCCATGGGGGTGTGCAGTGCAAGCGCGGCGTGGCGTGGCGTGCTGCTGGGTGACGCGCGAAGAAGATTCCCGGGGTGGTCGATGCGTCAATCCTAGCTGCCGAGCCCACATCGCGTTGTTGGTGGCCGATGTGACCGCGCGAACGGTTCAGTAACGGGCAAGCAGGGACCCGATCGACGACAGACAGCTCAGTCGACGACAGGTCGCTTGCCGTTTCGTTATTTCATGGCGTCGTCGCGGCGCGGGGAAGGAGGGAGCTCGATCGGGCAGCAGCTGCTCGCGTCGCGTGCGCGGCGGCGGCCTTTTCGGCTTCAATGGGGGCGGAGGGAAGTGGGATTGGATGGATGGTCGGTGTCGACGACGGCGACGGCGATGTCTAGCTATAGCTAGCGTCTCCTGAATGCGGACGCAAGCAAGGTGCGCGTCGTGTGGCTCATGGGGCCGGCGACGACGTCCCAGCTGGATCATCCTCGCCTCTGATCCGGGTGGTGGGGGCACAAGGTCCAAGGATCCATCAGATCACATGATTTATAGAGCACTCGTGGAATCAGTGGACAGTGGGTACGATGTTGATTTCTTTCCTCATGTACAGATATACGGTGGCACGGTTGGATATAAAGCTTTTTTCATCAATGCTATATATGATGGAAAATAAATATAAATAACCGTCTCCGTCCCTTCTATATATAAGGAGTCATCTGTTAACGGGCCAGAGGAGGATGCCTAGCCTGCGAGTGTATCCGATGGGCATAGCCACTGATATATCCCTATGCTAATTAGGAGAAGCCGTCAAATTAAAGGGTTTAATCGGACTATCATGACACGCTAATCTACAAGTAAGTTTAACATCCACTGGGAAGGAACTGACTACTGATGAGTCTACCGCCGGTTCATTATTCTGATGCCGTGGATTGAGGAAGCAGCAGTCCTGCTCTAAGCTAGTATAATTAATTAATTAATTAATAGTAATACTCTCTCCTACAAGGAGTGTCACCATTGAACAGTATGCGGTATAGCTTTTCCCTACTGAAACATCTACCGCCGAAAAAATATTAAATGAAACCTCTTCCCGAGCCACCGACTATCTGTTGCTTTCTTTCGTGTGTTTGGTTGTGGGTACGATTAAGGGTGGTAATGGATCACGATCCAAATGCTTCTTCACAAAAAGTTAAAACCCTCAAATAATATTAGTTCAAAAATGAATAAGAATAATGCCCGATCCTAATCCGATTCGACCCTTAAAATTTGCAGTGTAAAGTTTATAGCCCATTACCACCCCTAGGTACGATCGGTAGCCTTATATGCGTGACTATCAGATAGTTAGACTTGTATGCGCATGTGCAATTTACGTTTTTTGCGGAATCTTTTACCTATATCTGTGGATATGTCCAGTAAAGGTCATTAGACAGGCTCTTATTTATCATCATATAACAACATGAAGCATGCATGGGCACTCAGAAATCAGAAGGGACAGTTGGAGCCCGGCACGGCGGACGCGTTCCGGCCGCAGTAGTTGAGCACGAGGGGCACGTCGAGCGGCAGGTTGACGGGGACGCCGAGCGCGGCGAGCCTGATGGCGGCGCACAGGCAGGCGGCCATGCAGGTCGAGGTCCACGAGGCCGCCCAGCAGCGGGCAGCACTGCTGGCCCTGCGGCACGTTTTTTTTTTTTTTAAGGATCAGGAGGGGGTAACCCCTACTGCGCATTTTATTAGAAAAGGCACTGGTTCTTTTACAATCAATAAAAAGAAGAGAAAAAGAAAGAGAAAGGAAGAGCTATTTCTATGCTTGCCACAAACTTAGCCAATTCAGGATTGAGGTGTCGAATTCTCCCCGTGCTCTGTGAATGATTAGTCGCAATTCTCTACTAAATTCCTGAGTACAGCGGAGCACGGAGGGATCTTTGTTTGAAAACAGCCACTCGTTTCGGCTTTTCCAGATGCTCCAAGTCATAAGAATAATGATCTCCATAGAGAAGGGAACGTTGAGCTGGTGTTTGAGGTTCACTGATGCCTCTTCAGGGTTAGAAATTCTGGGCGGGGTAATGCCAATTGAGTTCCAGCAGGCTTTCGCGAAGTTGCATCTGAGGAAAAGATGATAAAGGATCTCCTCTCTTTGCCAAAGGCAGTTTTCGCAAGAATAGGAATCTAGCTCCATGTTTCTCCTTCTCAGGGTCTCCTCTCTTTGCCCTGCGGCACGTTGATCCTGAGCTTGAGCAGGACCAGCACGTCCGCGCACACCTTGAGGTCCGCCACCGCGCTCGTCGGGCACGGGTTGCCCCCTCGTTGCTGCGCGCGCACGACGACGGCGGGGGAGGCGAGCAGCAGCAGCGTCGCGCCGAGGAGGGTCGCCGTGATGTGTGTGTACACAGAACAGGCAGTGACGGCTGCAGAACAATGGTGTCCGCTGATCAAGTCAACACTAATCTGCCACGTAGTGCTCGTTGCCATGATCACACGCGCCCATGTAGCATGGCGACTGAGCTTCATATCTGTGCATCAACAAGATCGAGCAAGCTTTACAGCTCGCGACGAGCTAGCCTTAGTGCGTGCCACGCCAGGACCCCAGACCACGAACCCAGCAACGTCGTCTTTCCGTTGCAGGTGGAGGTGGGCGTGTGCGCTGGTTCGTGCGGAGGCAACTAGCTAGCAGACATCCCGCATTGCGGCACAAACAGTCGCGTCGCCGCCACCATGCTCCCGCGGGAAAAAAATTTGGTGCAGCACTGCTGCAAACCAGAGTGGTTTGCAGCCTCTCACAAAAAGGTGGATGGACCCCACCTGCAGATCCACCAGATAACATCCACCAACAAAAATGTTATCTGGTGGATCTGCAGGTGGGGTCCATCCACCTTTTTGTGAGAGGCTCAGTGCTGTACCAAATTTTTTTCCCTCCCGCGCTGTGTCGGTGTGGTGTACACAGGTAGTAGTAGAATGGGTTGCAGCCGCGATGCCCCCGATCGATGTCGCCGCGGCGCGTCCTTGGCATGCCTTTCTGTTCGACCCCGGTGGTGTCACTGTCACGTCCCAGATCTTAATCAGTTTTTGTAAACAACGTTTCGGGATAACCTATGCATGTAATTGTTAAATGTCTTCCACCGCTTCTGAGGTTGGTGCTGCTGCTACCCATATGGTATTCCAATGCCTGGTCTTGAAAGTTCGCCACTTGTTGTTCTCTTTCTAACCGTGTCATCAAATTGACTCTCTTCTTTCTTCCATCCATGTCGCTATGTACGTATTGTTATTTTCCCAGCCCAACCCACCAACTGGTTGAACCCGTCTTTACAACAAGAATCTGTGGATTTGCTGCACGGCCACAGGTATATACACATAAAGGTACAAACAAGTTCGCATGCATAAAACATATTGGTTTGGATTAAAATTAAACCTTTAGATTTCAAATATCACATTCGGGATGAAAAAAAACTGTATCGAAATTGACTATAATTTATTGCAGATTTCAATGCAACAAATGGCTAATTATTGGTACCAATTAGTATCAACTGAACAATAAGCGAGAGCTCCACGTCAGAGTCATGCCCTAAAAATAAACCTTTTCGTTTACATCTTTAAATTTTAGTGAAAATTATCATAAATGCATTGGATATTGGTGATGACGACCAATGTATGGCTATTTCCCCCTCTTATTAAACACGTGACAACGCGAGCGAGCTGTTAAAATGAAATGGAACCGAATAGTATACTGAGGGGGGCATAATAGTTTGGAGCAGACTTGGAAGTCTCTCGATTTTTTTAGGCTATCTTCCGAACCTTTAGAGGTAATTGCTAGTCAGCTAATAAGTTAGGTATAGTCAACAATTACTTGATCATTAGCGGGCTCCTCTAACCCTCTCACCCAATTTTAACTAATAACTATTAGTTTTAGAGGCAGCCCCTTAGTGGAATAAAAGAAAATTTGATCGTTCATATTGACACATAGGGAATTGCACTTAAATAATATGGTTCTGATTTATCCATACTTTGGTTGGGCTCCTTTAGTCCCTCTACTTTTAGTCATTGAACTTGGCTATCTAGTTTACTACTGGCTATCCATTGTGCTAGTCTAATTTTGAAGCAGTAAATTATTATCAGCCTATCAATTTATCCTCCAAACTAATAAGGCCCCATTTGGTTCCTTTAGCCCATGGACTAAAGTTTAGTTCCTTACTATGTTTGGTTCCAGAGAATAAAACTATTCAAAACACAATAAATGAATCATAAGAGGACTAAAATACCCATAGCATTCTCACGCTATTAGTGCAACTGAAGTAAAAAGTGAAATTTGCATGGTTTAGTCCCTTTTATTTGCCCCTTGAGGGACTAGAGACTAAAACAATTTAGTCCATGTTTTAGTCCCGCCGTTTGTTTGGCAATTTAGGGACCAAACAGGACCTAAATCGACCAATTACCTGCAGTTTGATCGATGCGTATTGTCAAGGTAAGTTGTTGATCAAATCTAAATTGACCATGCTACACACCACTAACTTTTCCAAACGGGTCGACGAAAAGTGCGACCTAGCCAACCTCAGATCCGCCAACTCTACGTTAAAGGTTAGTCGCAACAGGCCCTAGCCAAATATCAGTCTCTCCACATAAGCTAAAACAATTTCACCATATATCTTGCGCTATCAAGAATCAACGGTGGATTAGAAGTGGTGATTGAAGTGACATATGAGATTTACACTACCCTATATAATTAGGCATGCACGACCCACTGAATTCAAATACTAAGGAGGGTGTTTGTTTGGGATTATAATCCGTCTAGATTAGGCGGATTATAATCCCAAACAAACACTCCCTAATCATGGAATCCAATATTTGCGTGTGGTTGAACATAATCACTATTTCTAGTTATCCAGTGCAGATAATGAAGTGAAGCTATAACAGCATCTCATCTCAGCGCCGGCCCTCGTCCTTCCCTACTCACGTAAAGATAAGTGGCACCTTATCCTGCCTGGGCCGTGGGCCCTGGCGCCTAGCGGCTTGCCATGTGTTTGGTTCCCTGTAGCTGCTCAACACTTGTAGCCGCGGAGTCTCAAAGCATGCCGTGTTTGGTTAGGTGTCTGAAACAAGCAGGTTCTACGCATGCAAGCAATGCTTGCCAGCCAGGCTGGTCTGATACGCGCTTGATTAGCGTATCTAGGGATGCAGGTTGTGTGCATGCACCTGAAGCTTGGGCACGCATTTCTAGATCATCTTTTATTTTGTTTTTTATCATAGATCTCACTTGAAATATTCATCGCTAAGCCAATTTCAAATCTATGTTCTTAGCATTTTTACGAACAAAACTAGATTACACCTGCTATATAAATTTTAGAGATTTATTTATTTATTGTATCGGATTTTTAATCTGATGCTGACAACCAAACAAAAGTTGTATTTAGCCTGAATGCACTAATACAAATAACCAAACAAAAGTCTATTGCATGATCTTAGCCTGACCAAATGAGCCTGAATCCTCAAGTGCTGGCTAAGTTGGACCAGGCTGCTACTGCACGGCAACCAATCACGCGGTTGGTGAATCGGCCTCAGCTTTGCCGCCGCCGTCCAGAGTCAAGACATTCCCTAGAGGATCCCCATCCGTTCCCTGGCCGCGAAATCCATGGGCCGAAACTCTACAGGGCAAAAAAATAAATAAATCATGCGAAACGCAAACGATGGTCGTCGTCACAGGACCTCCCATTCCGAAATGTTGTGGCGGGGATCGGCGGTGTTCATTCCAGCTGCTCCGACGGCCAGCAGGGCGACCGCGTCGGAGCAGGAGCAGGAGGGCATCAGCCGGCAGGCAGTAGTGGGCAAACGGGCCAGGCCAGTGAGAATCGAGGATGGCACGCACGGCAGCCTGTGTTCCACGCCACGGCCGGCCCACGCGGAACCGAAAGCACACTTGCCGCGGTAGTACGCACCACTGCACCCGGTTGCAGCCACACCCGATCTCTCTCTCTCTCTTTTTATTACTCTGTACTATTATTATATACTCCGTCCCGCTCCCGCGGTACGCAGCAGGAGCACTGTTCCGGCGTGAGCGCACGTCGCGCCAAGCGCGGGGGGAGCGAATCCGCCGTACCGATCGCACTGCGCGTGTCCCGGCATGGGAACATGACGGGACGCGACGAAAATGGAATCAAAGGGGAGCCGAGACGGACCGCCGGGACGCCACGCCACAGCCAAACACGCCCGCCACGACCGCGACCGCGCTGGACGAGCCCGGGGATCGTGTAACGGACGGAAGCATGAGGCGCGCGGCACGGCGGCGCCGCCGGAGGTACCGTACCGTACGTGCTTACTAGTGGCACCGCCTCCTGTGACCCTGTCTCGGTGACTCCTGACACCATCGTGCATGCTGGCGCGGCGATGGCGCGTAGCAGCCAGGCGGTAGCGCGGCGGTATCAGTGGCAGCAGGTCCGTGGCCGTGGCACGAGCCGGCTTTCGCAGCGCTGCATCGCTGCTGGCTCTGGCTGCTGCTGCTGCTACGGCCTCGTGTCAATATATGTGTCAAGCACGCCTGCAGTTTTTTTTTTCTCTCCCTGCGGCGACGCAGTTATCTTTAGCCTGGACGTTGACTCTTGGGGTACGTGTGTGTACCTGTCGGCTGTCGCGTGGACGTGGAGGGTCCCAAGGATCGGAGCTGCAGGGATCCGCGTCCATTTCGACCCGGCCGGATCCTGATTCCTGACTGCGAGGTGGGCTCGCTCATCCGTGACTTGCGAGTATGTTGTTGAACATGAAGAAGATATAGAGAATAAAAATAAAAAATGTCTCTAATATAGCTATTTGAGTATAGAGGACGTGATTTAGAGTATGTTGTTAAACATGAAGAAGATATAGAGAATAAAATCTTTTAAAGTAAATTGTAAAGGACGGATATATAAGATTGATATAGAGCACGTTGATGGAGACAGCTAACACCAGCAACAGTCCCCAAGCGTCCGCTAGGTTGCGTGCGATGGGCCGATGGCTGCCGAGGCATGAACCTGTCTAGGAAGGTAGCGGCCAAACGACCCCAGTCGTTTAGGGCACCGTAATTTTCTACACCCTAGTTCATGTTACTGCATAGATCATACAGTCGTTTGTGTCTATGTACTTAAAGTGTAACTAGGCTATCTCCAGTAAGGTCTTCTAAATTTTATCCTCTAAAAAATATTCTTCATTATTTACAGCGCACTCTAAAAGATTGTGTTATCTATATATTTACCATCTCCAGGAACATTCTCTAAGTTTCATCACATATATCTCATCTTCTATATTTTCCCAACCATATGAACAGAAATGTTTGGAACAATATTTTTCAACATATTATTGTCTCATTCGCATATATCAAATTGTTTCTAAATATATTAATAAATATTTTTTAGAACTACGAATACCAAACAAATCCACAGTCCATTCTCCTCTCTATCCCCACAGAAGATCCCATTCTCTTTTTATTCTTTGTTTTTTTTACTGGTCATCGGCATTGTGCTGCTTTGGTTCATGTCGCCAAGTGTCGTGCAGCGCTGAAAGTGTGGAAGCAGATATAGCGGAGACAAGGACCTTCGCCAAATTTACCGGACGGAGACCATCCGCTATTGTTGAGAAAATTAAATCTCCTTCTATTTATTTTTCCTAAAAACTGTATACATGCTTGTATTGATGTAAATATGCTAAGTATGATTAGTTCAGTTAGTATATGGCGTCCTCACCACACCTGTTGTTCCCACGGCCCACGCTACATGTTTCTGTCTTCTTGTTGGGGCACGTTGACTTTTATGTATAAAATATACTCCTTTTGTTCTAAAATATAGTTTCTTAGCTCTTATTTTTTCGTCCACGTTCGAATAAATGATAAAGAATATATATATACATACTAACTACATTCATAAATTATTAAATGAATATATATTTAGTCTAAAACGAATTATATTTGCGACGAATGGAGTAATTTTTAAAAATAAATGTAACCTATAATAATATTTATTATACAAATCATTGCGATCTATTAAACCTCCAAGCAATTAATCCCATTCTAAGGTGAGTTCATGTAAACCTCCAAGCAGTCGTTGTATGCATGTACTGAACGGTGATTTTGGAGTGACTACTGACTAGTGAGTTCGTTAGAGCACCCAGTTCAAGTTTGTCACCGAACTTAAATTTCATGGCGATAGTAATTAGCAAGAAGGCAAGAGATCACGAACAGTGGCTGAATGATCACAGTGACACTGACACAGCATTAATTAGCATAGCCGTGATAACAATGAATATCTCATCATAAACAATCAATCATCAACACATCGAAGCAAAAGGACCCAAAGGAATTAGCAGCAAAAGGAGATGTTAATCCTCGATCGCAGCCAAGGGCGAGGCAATGCCGTGCCGTGCCATTGCCGCCGCGCATGCCACGTACGTAACGCGGGGCGCGGCTACAGCCTACATGCACATCTCGCTGCCCCTCACCTCCTCGTCGTCCTCGACGTCGGCGCCCATCATCGCCGTGGACATGCTCCCGCCTCCTCCAACAACGCCGCCGCCGCCGCCGCCACGCGTCGTGGACGACGACGTCGTCTGAGCGGCTCCGGCAGCGCCAGCGCTGGCGCCCTCGCCCTGGCTGCCGCCACCACCGGACTTGTGGTTGTGCATCCATACCTTGAAGACCTGCCTGGTGACCCCGATCTCCCGGCAGAAGCGGCCCACCTCGTCGTCCCCCAGCGCGCGGCCGGGCTCCCGCTTGGGCATCCGCCAGCCGAGCCGCTCCGCCAACCGCGCCATGCGCTCCTTCTGCTCGTCCGTGAACTTGGTCCGCGTCCGGCGCCTGCCCCCGGACCCGGAGCCGTGCGCGCCGGCGTCACCGCCCATGCCGGCCGCAGCAATCGCCATGTGGTGCATGCCGTAGCCCGGGGACGCGCCGGGAGAGGGCAGCATTGCCCCGTGCGCGCCGCCGTGCGCTCCCGCCGCAGCGTCGGCGAGGAACGCCTTCCGGTGGAAGTTGCGGTGGCAGCCGCAGGCGGCGCAGAGCATCGCTGCGGGCTGGCCGTCGTCGGGGGTGTACTCGCAGCATCCGTCGGAGGCGTATGTCCCGAGCTTCGCCGCGTGGTTGCGCATGCACTCCCGGTACACCTCCCACGGCCGCTCCTGGTGCTGCTGTTGATCCATGGTGCGCCGGCTCTCCTCCTCTCCGGTAGCCTAACTCGCCTTCTTACCTTCTCTTGTTCTTGGTTTGGTTGCTTCTTCTCCTCTCGACCTCTCCCTCCCTCCCCTCGCCTCCTCTGATCCTCTCCCTCCCTCTCTCTCTCTCTCTAAGCTAGCTACTAAGACTAGTCTACTAGGCATGTGGCTCTTTGAGCAGCAGCTGTGTTGTGTGCACGAGTACGTGGGAGCTCGACAGGAGAGAGTCGGTCCCGGTCCGTACAATGTTTCTGAACCATATCTTTCATGATCTACTGCATGTTCGGTTCCAGGAATAAAACACCGTTTCTAAGCTTGCAATGCATGCACAAGCTAGCACAATGTCTGGCTTCTTATTTTGTCAAAACTTGGACCAGACCGAATTTATTAATGATTTGTTCGAACAATTAGCCATACTAGACGTCAGTAATGGCATCATAGAGACACCCGTCGAACGAAAAAATTCCTGCGCTGCTTATCTCTACACAACACGTGGGATCTATTGCGGCTAATTAATGTGTATTCTCTCACTTGTTAACGTTACATAATAACAACAAATAGACCTGCAACCTATTTGGACTCGGGTGGCAAATAGTTTGCCGGCTAATTTTAGTACATTGGCCTTCAAACAATCTGGCTAATAAATTGGCTAATTATTAACCGTAGAGCTGGTAAACTGTTTACACATTAGTTATTTGACCTTGCTAATAGGTGCTAATAGATCGTGTAAGTAAAAAAAAATTATTAACCAAGACTCTAAATATATCATGACTAATTGTTGCTAACTAATTATTTGTCACTTGGAAACAATTAGGGCCTGTTTGTTTACCCCCATGGATTATATAATCTGGATTATTTTTGAAGGATTATATAATCTAAATTATATAATCTGGATTATATAATCTGAGTAGTCCTGTTTGTTTACCCAAATTATTTGAGTTGTTAATAGAATTCTTTTGTACGAGGAAGACAAGAATGCCAATGGTGGGTTATAATGGCAATGATGGGTAATTTCTAGGAAACTTGAAAGGGTAGTGGGGAAGTGGGAAAAAAATAATCTGAAATAAGCACCTCCTCACTTGCTTATGCATTATCATAATCCAAGGGGTTAGATTATATAATCTCGGCAAATAAGTTGGACTGTTTGTTTGCCTCTTAGGATTATTTAATCCAGATTATATAATCTGAGGGGTAAACAAACAGGCCCTTAGCCGCAAAGATCTAAACAGGGTCTTAGCTGTCATCAAATATGTTTCAATAATATCAATATTTATAAGATGTGGTAAATATCATTAGATGAATTATAAAATAGAATTTTTATAATTAATCTATTTAGAGATATAGATATTGATTATATTTTTTTATAAATCGAGTCAGATATAAGAAATTTAACTTAGTGTAAATCTAGAATGACGCTCTTCCTAGGACGAAGGTGCCAAGAAGTGCTTCTATACTAAAAAAATTAACTTAAGTCAATCCTAAGGATGGATTTATTCAGGTACAGAAAACGAGTAATGTCCAAATAATAATATTACCCCTCCGTACCCTGCGTTTTTTATTAACCTTTTCCTTGCGGTCCTATTTAATTTTGACTTTTTCTCATTGGAGTATTCCATATCGTTAATTGGAGTGGGGACCCCCCCTCGCTATCTGAAGACGCGCCATAGACTTTATCTGTAGCAGTACTACGACGTTTACCAGGCTGATTACATTAGCATAGTATTACACTAGAATGGGTACTACGGGACCTGATTTGGAATTGGAACCTTGCCTAATGAGGAATAAGATGGTAGAGCTCCCCCCTCAATGCTCTCGTGGACAGAAAAGGGTGGGTCGGTGCTTCCTGCGCAGCCTATTTTATGCACTTCGGATCGAGTACAGATTAATAGGAAGAGTAATCAAATAAAAAGAAACGGATGGGGTAGTACGTAGTACGCAGTTAAATAAGTAATCAGCATCGGAACTTGAGCTGTGTAAGCCCAGACACACAACAAAAAAAAGTAGTATACTACTATTACAGCTACAATGCAGCAGACTGTCCCAATAATTTGTGATTTTGTATCGAAGAGATCGGCCTGCACTTTATTATTTTAGCCGAGGTATAGATAAACATGTGGTACTTGTTCGTGCCATTCCGTTTGTAGACGTGGCGGATCCTCAGTTCCTTGCGTGCTATTCTCGTGCACTACATGCTGCGATGGGAATGGGAGTAGCTCGTGTTAGCGGGGACACGTTGCACCAGGCTCTTGTTGCCTAGGGTGCTAGGCCGGTGCCTGTCAGCGAGTGAGCGTGAGTCCAACTCGCACGCCGACAAAACCTACCAGCAGCTGACCAACCTGCAGCGGCTGGCTGATCAGTGATCACACACACACACACCAGCTGACCGAGCAATCCTGACACCGTCCTCCTCTCTCCCTCACCCATATCCACGCGCATGCTCCCCCGACCCGTCAGCCGTCGCCCTTTCCACCGCCGAGCCCCGTTCCCGTCCAACTCCACCCCTCGCCCCTGCCGCGGACGTGCACGGGTTGGCGGCACATGCACATGGGCCTCTCATGCCGGCGTGTTGCGGCGGCGACGGCCACGCGGTACCACGGGTATAGATGAGCATGCAGCCCAGAGCCCGGTAGCCCGGCACGTGGCCCGGCCCAGGCACGGCCCGGCACGGCTGGATGCGTGCCCGGGCCGGCCCGGACCATTCCACCAGGCCGTGTCTGGGCTACCGGCTAAGCCCGCCGGGCGGCACGGCCCGGCCCGCCTAAAAGCGGCAGGCACGGACCGGCCCGGTCACGGGAGCGGCCAGCGGCAGCGGAGCGGCCGAGCGGGGCATAAGCCACTCGCGGCTGCGCGGCTGGCCCCACTGGCCCACTCTCCGCTCCGTCTCTCACAGTCTCACTCTCTCGCCTCTCGGTCTCTCCGCTGTCTCACTCGCTCGCCAGTCGCCTCTCGCCCTCGACCTCTCCGTCGCTGCTCGCTCCGCCTGCTGCTCACCGCCTCACCGTCGGTCGTCGCCGTAGTCTCTGCCGGATCCGTTCCGTGCGGCGCCGCTCTCCAGGCTCCGGCTCTGCATCGGTGAAATCCCTAACCCTAAATCCCAAATCCCTAACCCTAAATCCCTAATCTCCGCTCTCCGGACTCCGGCTCTCCCTCCCGCCGTCCCGAGTCATCGTCTCCGGCTCCGGGCTGCAGCTTGGCAGATAAGTCCCTCTCCGGCTCTCTCTGTCTCCAGTCGGCCATCCCAATCCCTAACCCTAACCCTAATCTCCTCTTCTCCGGCTCTCCCTCTTGTGTCGTCCGTCGTCGTGCACTTTACCCTCGTCTCCGGCTCCGGGCTCCGGCTTGGCAGGTATGTCACTCTTCCTCACTACCTCACCAGTCGGCAGTCGGCCATTCCAATCCCTAACCCTAACATTCACTGCTTGCTTGTGGACTTTGGTAGGTCGCCGGCCGACTACGTAGTCGTGCTAGTGCCGCCACTGTCGTCGAGGTACGGTGCCGAGATAGAAGGCGGTTATGGATGACGACGACGACAACGGTCGGTACCCTAGAACCATCAACGAGGAGCTCGTTGAGCTAGGGCAGCTTCCCGATGACGTCGATGACATGGGAGATGCTGCTGCTGCTTTGTTCGGTGTTGATAGCACTCCTAATCCCGGGCCGGTAAGTGATGCTGCTGGCTCTAATGAACTTGATTCATTGACTTCTTCTAGCACTGGTAAACGTCGATCTGCTGTTTGGGATGACTTCACTGAAGTCACAGAAAACCGTAATGGTAAGAAGGTGCGCATTGCAGGTATTTGCAAATTTTGCAAAGCTAGGTTGAGTGCTAATTCTAATGCTGGCACTGGACATTTGCTTAGGCACCAGAAATCATGTAAAAAGAAGTCTGATCATGCTGCTATGGTTCAAACTAGACTTGCTTTGAACCCTGATGGGTCTTTTAGAAACTGGGAATATGATCCTCAAGTGGCTAGAACTGAGCTTTGTCGTTTGATTGCTAGACTTGATCTTCCTTTAGGGATAGCTGACACAGATGCTTGGGATGATTACATTCAGCATGCTCACAACCCTAGATATGTTAGAGTATCTAGGTTTACAACTGCTAGAGACTTGGTTAAGTTATACAATGACAAATTAAAGAACTTAAAAGATGTTGTTTTTCCTACTGTGTCTTCTATTTGCTTGACTTCTGATATATGGTCTGGTAATGCCAAGGAAGACTACATTACTGTTGTTGCTCATTTTGTTAATGCTGATTGGGAGTTAAAGAAGTGTGTGATAGGCTTTAAATTGATCCAAGTGTCTCATAATGGTGTTAACATTGCTGAACGCATTGCTTGTGTGATTCAATACTTTGGCATGATTGATAAAGTGTTCTCTGTTACCTTAGATAATGCTTCTTCTAATTCAACTGCCATGCTCACATTGTCACCTATGCTTGCTGGTTATTTGGGTGCTGATGTTGATCCAACAGATACTAGTAACAAAACTTATAGTGTGCTTCATCAGCGTTGTGCCTGTCACATTATTAACTTGATAGTGAAATGTGGCTTGAAAAGGCTTAAGGATTATTTAGATGTGTTTAGGACTGCTATTAATTTCTTAAACTCTTCTAACCAGAGAATTGGTTCATTTAGTAATTACTGCAAGGCAAAAGGTTGTAGACCTAGAAAATTTGGTTTAGACATGGATGTTAGATGGAATTCAACTTATCTTATGCTAAAACATCTCTTGCCATATAAGTCTGTGTTTTCTGTGTTCATTAATACACACTATGGCTATCCTCTACTGAATGAACAACACTGGTATGTAGCTGAAAAGGTTTTGGAGTTCCTTGAGCTGTTTTATGAATCAACTGTTGTCTTGTCTGGTGTTTATTATCCCACCAGTCCTTTGGTAATCCATCACATACTTGAATTTGCTAGCCACCTGCATGAACATGAACATGATACTAATCTAAGTGATGTTGTTGTTCCAATGAAAGCTAAGTTCATGAAGTACTGGAAGTCTATACCAATGTTATATTCCTTTGCATTTGTTCTAGACCCTAGAGCTAAAATGAGGGGTTTGTATAATGTTCTTGAACTGCTTTCTCAATCTAACAATTATAATTACAGTACTTATTTTGCTGATGTTAAGACTGAGTTGTATAAGCTATATGCCAAGTATGAAACTAAGTTTGGTGCTGCTAGGCCATCTAGAACCACACATCAATCAGGTATGACAGGTAAGAGAAAACAGGCTTGGGGTAAAATTTTTGGAGGAACAGGTTCTTCCAGATCCTCAACTGCATCAGGTTCTTCAGGTAGTAGTGGACCTGGTGTGGGTATTTGTGAGCTAACTGTTTACCTTGACAGTGACAATGTGGCTGCCTATGAGGATGATTTTGATATCTTAAATTGGTGGCATGAGCATAAACTAACATATCCAATTCTTTCAATTATGGCTAGAGACATTATGTCTGTTCCTGCCTCAACTACTTCTTCGGAGTCTACTTTTAGTTTGTCTGGCAGGATTCTTGAGGATCGACGACGGCGCTTGAACTCAGAGACAGTGGAGATGTTGGTGTGCATCAAAGATTGGGAGCTAGGCCAACAGCGGGCACAACATGCTGTGGTGGATAATGAATTAGAGGAGTCCTTCAAGGATCTCTGGCTGGATGAAGCTGCTGGTGCTACTGACACTTTGGCTTGATACTTTGTCTGGATGAAGCTGCTGTTCCTGAATCCTGATACTTTTTCTTGATCTGTCATTCACTCATTCTGTCCTGATACTCATTCTGTCCTGATACTTTGGCTAGATCTGTATTCTGTCCTGATACTTTGGCTTGTAAATTGTAATAACTTTGAACATTTGAATTATAAACTGAGCTGGCCGTACTCTTTTTCCCTTTCTAGGGTTTCTCACGAGGTGTGAGTTTTACCTAGAAAGGTTTTTAATGAGGCGGCATTGCACTAACAGCTCAAAATTTCTGTATATTTTGTTGTACTGTGTTGAATTCAATTTGGTCTCTGTTTTCTATTTAAACTGTGTTGAATTATGATTTTTCTATCACCGGGCTTCGGGCTGGCCCGATCCACTTTTGGGCCTGGGCTTTTCGGGCTGGCACGGCCCGAAAAACGGCCCGAAGGGCCGTGCCTGGGCCTGTGGCCAGGCACGCAGGACTGTGCAGGCCCGGCCCGGTCGGCCCGTGGGCCTGGTCGTGCCGTGCCGTTTTGGGCCGTGCCTGGCACGGGCCCGGGCCGTGCCGGGCCGGGCGGCCCGTTTGCTCATCTATAACCACGGGCAAAGGGTAGGGAGGGCATCGGACGCGCGCGCGACATGGAGGAGGCAGATCTTCCTCGCGCCACTCACATGCACGACGCCACGACCCTGGTCCCTGGCGACCCCGGCGCCGCGTGCACGAGCCCCTCACGAGACCCTCTCGACTCCCCTGCGCGGCACCGGTGGAAACGACCCGGAACTCCCGTGTGCCGCGCGCCCACGGCAGACGCGGCGCCACAGAGCCCACAATCTGTCGCGAGGTGCGCTGCATTCGGCGGCCGTGTTTTATTATTAGACGGGTAGCGGCAGAAACGGATTATTTGAGAGCTGGAAAAAAAGATGCTCAACTGCCACTGCGAGTTGTCTTCCCCTCCGGATCGCAGACTTTTTAGCACAAATGTTGCGGCTGTTAACTCGAACGTGCACTTACTACTTCTCTTTTCAAAGAAATAAAAAAAAGGAAATTGTCTCGGTAAGCTACATTTTTTTTATATAAAAAATTTGACTCCAGCGATCACCCTCACACGCCTCTGCCGGGCACCGCCGAGTGGTGTTCACGACGCCGCGGACGGGAGGCGGCACACCTACAACAACCGCTTCGGCGTGCTCTTGCGGTAGCGCGACACGTATTCGGTCCCGTACGCAGGTTGCTACACCGTAGGACCTATTTTTGGTTGGGTGTGAGTGTGACCACGTGGACAGTGACGAATCTATGGGCTATTTGTTTGGGGTCATAATTTTATCTAGATTATACTATATAACTTATTTTGAAAACAAGGTTACGGGGGTGTTTGTTTGAACTAAGTATTAATTAAAAATTTGTTGGATTATTTAATTTTATCAGATTATAATCTCAAACAAACATCCTCTGTACAATCTAAACAGATTATAAATCCAAACAAACATGCCTCTAATCGAGAACATCATCAGGATTGATTGACCTCGACAAAACCCTCTAAATCCGCCCGTGCATGTGGACCATGTGGGAGTGTTCTGGGATGCTGTGAACAAGATTTTGCATGGCTGCTCCATCCCTGTGCTGTAAGGATGGACGGCGGCGATTCCATTTCTGCTTCTGCTTAAGATTGATTCAACTGTATGGAAAAAAAAAAGAACATACAGTTGCCGTCATTTACATGTACAGGATTGGCAAATTATATTCTTCGATGAATATGACAGCAATAACTGTAGGCGATCCTGGGACTACTATCCAAATCCGTAATTTTTTTAAAGGGAAAGAATTCTACAGTAGTATTAAATCCTTCGACCTCTTGTTGAATATGGGCTTCTAATATGTGTTCATCGAGTGGGCTCAGCACCACATATCGGCCCATAACCTCGAGAGGCCCAAGGGACCTCTGATTGTTTTCCGTCTGGGCTCCGCGTGGTTTGAGTGGAGAATGGGCCTATGCACGAAACAGACTAGAGACGTATAAAAGTTGTAGATGAAGATCTCGTTTTCCTTCTCAATACTCAGGAGTCAAGAACAACATATAAAAACACACAGCGGAAGACAAATATATGAGGAGAGCCATCTCTTCATCCGTTGTTATAGTTGTGCATGTAGTCTCTTGATATTAGCCTTAAAGACATATATGGACATATGCATATGGTAGCCTCCCTGGCGAATATGGTATGAGCCCGTCAATACTCAAATTAAGAAATTCTTAACACTCATCCTTAGATGAATACCATGACAAATACATGTCTCACTAAAACTCCAAGAACCTAATGACAAAAAATGAGAAAGAGTAAATTTCTATCTTTTAATGCATTTCCACGTTGTTGCCTCATTGAAAACCTTACCCGAGGAACTTTAGAAAAAAAACGTATCAACAAAAAAAGAGAACTCCATCTGCCCCAAAATAAAACTCATTTGTCTTTTTAGTAAATTTATATATTAATTGGTGTATGTGTTCTACATATGTGTCTACAATCATCATCATCTGGTTGATTATAGACAAAAAAAATTAAGAGCTAAAGCGAATACTGTTTTTAAACGGAGGGAGTACAATGCATGCCTTCAAAATAAATTGTAATCTTTTGGATCGTTTCATTTTGAATTCTCTATAATTCTAATCAAGGTCTATTATTTTAGGAAAGTTCCCTCCCCTGAACCTTACAATATTGTCTTATAATGTCAAGAACACATCTAAAGAAAACGTGTGCACATAGTGAATTAACGACTATATTCCATATATCGTAAGATGCATTTCATAACATTAACGTCATCTGACTGTTAGAATCCATGAAGCAAAAATATGAAATAAGTGTTCATAAACAGTAAGCCCACTTTCATAAATGGTGTCATGATAGATCCCTCAATAAAGGTTACAAACTCATCATTTAGAATAACATCTTATAGGTATTATTTGAGACTTTCTAAATTTTGTGAATAACAATCAATTATCTTATAAATACTCACTATAACGACAACATCTGTTGAAGCCATTTACTCCAATGGTGTTAACTATTATTTGGAAATACATGGAGATGGATAATGCAAGTGAGATTATAAGATTTCCACAAAATTTAATTTCATAATGTTTGTCTTACTATACGATCATAATGACACACATCTTCAAGATATGATTAATGATCATTATTTCTATATCATTGTAATTTTATCTATCCACAATAGTCGTGACTCCTTACGAGATTGATTATAGATTCTTCGAGAATCTCTAGTACATTGTAAGACCTCACAAGTTTGTATTTCTAGCGTAACGAGAAAGTATTACTAGTAACACCCAGATATACCACGTCGGTTTTTAGAGGATACTTGAATTCCTAATAATTCGATGGAGAACACATTACATCACAAATATATATACACCTGTAGTAAAAAGCAGGAAATGCAAATGTGCTTATATAGTATACTTTTGTTCCTTTCAATTTCTCTTTTTGTTTTTAATCTCTCGATCTTTAAATAGGTATTTATTCCTTCCAAAAAAAAGTCGCTTATTTTAGTGCATTCAAACTTATAACTATATAGTTCTTCGAGAAAACACTTCGAAGGAGTTATTATCTTTATGGGTAGATCATTTATCATTTATATAAAAGACAGTCGATCATGTTCGGCTGCCAAACTTTTAAACTGGTGCAGTCGGCTGCCAAACTTTTAAACTGGGAAATGAAGTAGGCAAAGCTGAAATAAAAACACGTACAAACGTCACAAACCGGCATCGTTTTGTTGGTGACTATTTAAATGCGATGAGATCTGCAGGCCGGTTCTTTAGTTATGTGTATGGCCGCGTTGTGTAGCCCCCCCCCCCCCCCCCCCCCCCCCCCCCCCCCCCCCGTTTGAAGCCATTTGTCCGTTGCCAACGAACACAAGACAGAGCAAAACTGTCAGGCAGGGACATGTGGAGCACACACAAGGCAATGATGGCTCATCCAACGTCCTCGCTGTCAAAGACGTGGCAATTAGCCAACTGCATATCGGGCCCACAATATACTACTGCTGTACCTTGTAGAAAACCAGACGAGGAAGACCATGGTTTCAGATTCCCTCCTGTTCTGTTTCAAGAAAAAGATGAAAGATTCCTCATCCCAGCGAGGGCTAGTTTGGGTACTCTAGTAATGAAAGGGATTAGCGTGGATTGAGATGTATTATGAGAGTTTTTGATCTATTGGGGATTTATACACTCTCCAATCCCTCCAAACCACTTCAATACTAGAGTACCCAAACTAGGCCCGAGGGATGTGTCGTGACTCGTGAGGCGTGAGCAAAAGGTGCTTTCAAAGACAAAAGGCAGGAGGGAATCTGATGGAACAGGGGACTGGAATCGAAAGGCAGCTGCTGCAACGATGCGCAAATTACAGCGTCTCAATTTCAATTCTCAAGGGAAAAATGTAACAACAGTGCAGATACAGAGAGCTCAAAGTGACAAAAAAAAATTATATTATTCATTCATAAGACATCAATAACCAATGACAATCCGAAGTAGCCTCATCAGGCGTCTCATTAGAATTGAATGGACCTTAACATATTGTGTCCAAAAAATCACAAGTGAGAAGCATAGGTAGCGACAGTTATTGCAGTCTTGATGAATAGGGGAGGAAAGCGGCGGCCGATAGACCGGCACAAAACTTTGTTCGCGCTAATGAAGAAACGGCAACGAAAACGGGGGCAGGAGAGGCTGGCGGCGGTAACGGCTCCCCCACGGCTTGCATTTCTCGGGCCCAAAGAATTAGAAGCATTTCCTGTGGACGATGGATGGGCCGGACTCGTCGTACTCGGCCTTGGCGATCCACATCTGCAGTCGCAAGCAAAATCGTGAGCAGACCTTGATTGAGGAAATGCGAATGCGAAATTTGTTTGTTTGTTTTACCTGCTGGAAGGTGCTGAGGGATGCCAGGATGGATCCTCCGATCCAGACACTGTACTTCCTCTCTGGAGGAGCGACCACCTTGATCTTCATGCTGCTGGGAGCCAAGGCAGTGATCTCCTTGCTCATCCTGTCAGCGATCCCAGGGAACATGGTGGTGCCACCGGAGAGGACGATGTTGCCGTACAGATCCTTCCTAATATCCACGTCGCACTTCATGATGGAGTTGTAGGTGGTCTCGTGGATGCCGGCAGCTTCCATCCCGATGAAGGATGGCTGGAAGAGGACCTCGGGGCAGCGGAAGCGCTCGGCGCCGATGGTGATCACCTGTCCGTCGGGGAGCTCGTAGCTCTTCTCCACGGAAGAGCTGGTCTTGGCGGTCTCCATCTCCTGGTCGTAGTCCAGGGCGATGTAGGCGAGCTTCTCCTTCATGTCCCTCACGATTTCCCGCTCAGCGGTGGTGGTGAAGGAGTAGCCGCGCTCAGTCAGGATCTTCATCAGGTAGTCGGTGAGGTCGCGACCGGCCAGGTCAAGACGAAGGATGGCGTGGGGGAGGGCGTATCCCTCGTAGATGGGGACGGTGTGGCTCACACCATCTCCCGAGTCGAGCACGATACCTGAGAGAGGGGAAGCCACAGATATTAGAGATAACGGACTGCAGGAGCAAATCGGATTTGGAAATTGTTAAGCAGAGAACGGAATCAGCTCACCTGTGGTACGGCCACTGGCATACAGAGAGAGCACGGCCTGGATGGCGACGTACATAGCCGGGGTGTTGAAGGTCTCGAACATGATCTGGGTCATCTTCTCCCTGTTAGCCTTGGGGTTCAGGGGCGCCTCGGTGAGGAGGACGGGGTGCTCCTCGGGAGCCACGCGGAGCTCGTTGTAGAAGGTGTGATGCCAGATCTTCTCCATGTCGTCCCAGTTGCTGACGATCCCGTGCTCGATGGGGTACTTGAGGGTCAGGATACCCCTCTTGGACTGCGCCTCGTCACCGACGTAGGCGTCCTTCTGCCCCATCCCGACCATGACACCAGTGTGGCGCGGGCGCCCCACGATGCTGGGGAAGACGGCCCTCGGGGCGTCGTCGCCAGCGAACCCAGCCTGCCGAGGTTGGTGTTGTTGTTAGGGCCCCAGCAGCCACCGAGAACCTTGCATTCTCAAGAACAGATGTGACCAAACCGGTGGCTTACCTTGACCATGCCAGTTCCGTTGTCGCAGACGAGGGGCTGGATATCCTCGGCATCGGCCATTTTCTACCTACACCAGAGCTCGCCCGATGCCACATTTTGTTAAAACAAGCAGAAAGTATCCATGAGTTGCTCTATAGAATCCGTTCTAAAAGGCATCAATTGAAGCTATTCTCTGTTTCTATTTTTCTCCCAGCATAAGACAGTAATAATAAAAAAAAACATGGCATTGACCACCAAACCACAGATCGGGCCATTTCGTTAACGAAAGGCCCGCGACGACGCCAGATCACGCGCGCAAGCACGCGGATCTGCTGCATTTCAAATAAACGCGCGCCCCAATTCCAGCGAGATCCAGCCGGATCCGCGGCAGGAGCGCGCAAGCGCGAGATCGGATCGGCTTGGCACGACCCCGAGCGAGCAATGCCAGGCGGATCTGGGAGAGCCACACCGCGCCCCCGCGCTGGCAGGGGCAGGCAGAGAGGGACTCTAGGGTGACTGCAGAGATGGTGAGAGACGGTTACCGGATTAACGGAGGAAACGCGGTGAGGAGGCGAGGTGCGGTGAGCTCAGGCAGGCAGAGAAGAGCAGAGGAAGAGAGAACGGTGGAGGCGATGATTCTGTAGGGTTGGGAGAGGGTGGTATATAAAGCCCGGCGCGGGGGTGGCGCTGGCGCTGCGCGAGCGGAGGAGCGCGCTCGGCGCCCCGCGCTGGGAACCATGGCCCCATGCCCTCCCTCCACGCGACCCGGTGCGAGAGGAAACGGTGGCCTCCCACTCGCGGGCGGACGGGGACGGCCAGCCCCGACGCTACGTCATCACGTGCGGACAGGGCAATGGCTTCGGTTCGTTCATTCGGCCGGGTTCGCGTGGATTGCATTGCATGTGGGCCGGCCCGTGTCAGGACTCAGGACTGACACTGACAGAAAATGGACCAGCGCTCGTCATTTGGCACCTCCGAATTTCAAATTTGCTCGGTAAAAAACTTCCAAATTTTGAATGGATATCGCGCTATCTACCACCGAAGTGCTAGATTTTGAATATCTTACGCTGTGCTTCAGCGCGCGTACGGCTTGTTGGTTTTTGCTAATACTAACATTTTTTGTTGGTATACTTTGTTTTGTCACTTCGACACTGTTTTGTGCTTTTGGAATGCTTCACAGCTCACAGCTCATTGCCTGCAGCTCAAAAGCTATATTCGTTCAAAAAAAATAAGAGACTGTTTATTAAGAATTCCAAGCTTTTTAAATTCAACCAAATATATACACAAGAGTAGTAAGATTCACAATATGTAGTAAGCATCGTTATATATTATTGCTTCAAAAAAGCATCGTTATATATTATATAGACCATAGAATGTATTTTTATAAAAAAATAGTTATTAGAGATATAAGGTCATCTCTAGGAGGTCTCCTATTCCAAACTTCACTCTGTAAATAATGTCATCTACAGTTATATATCCCCTATTTTATACAACCCAGTGGAGACAGTCTAAATATAATATTATTTTACGTGTAGTTCATCAAACTTAGAAGACTTTAAACTCTATTCCTATAAATCATCATTTTTCTGCTTCCTATCGTCACCCTTTTGTTTGTAAATAAAAAAGTCTTTGTATTTTTTTCTAATCTAACACATGGTCCAAACATGTGTGTCGTGCATGAAGCGCGTGGCATATCCTCGCTTCACATGTCCTAGTGGGTCGTTATCTATGGATGATAAGAAACCACTCAAGCCTAATAAGGATAGAAGCATAATATCACGCTCCTACATAATATTATCTTTCTACCTAAAAGAGGAGTACGAGCGACCAAACTAACTATAAAGAAGGCTTGTACTTCTTTTTAAATCATATATTTTATCGTTCTTTTGTCTAAGATAAATTATAATATTTGTAATTATCATTTTAATATCCAGTATGTTTACCATATGTTCACCTTAATATTAAGTTTAATTTTTATGGGTAACTTTTTATGAGATGGTCCACCCTACTGCGGCCAACGCAACATGAGTATTGTACTATTAACTCATAAATCGTGTGTTTGTTTTGAGAGGGAGAGAATCGCTAGCGTTTGGACTTCGAATACATGTTGCTTAGGCCGGTGCCAGTGCACCATCCATTCTCGCCTTTGCAATGTCAGCTCTCGATTCCACTCTCACCCCTGTTGCCAGGGGCGGACCCAGGCCTATGGCCGCCTGGGCCACGGCCCGGGGCGCAGGTCCAAAATTTTTTTAGAAGAGCTTTGCCCTGGCCTCTGTCGGTCTGGTCTCTGGCTTCACTGAGTCATAGTTATATATATATATATGTATATCCATCCGGTACAGTGCAAGCTTCGCAAGCACAGGATAACACACATGCAAGCAAGAGCATGCTACGACCACCTACATGTGTCCTGCAGATTTACATACTAGGGTAGTAGCAAGGCCTCAGGCGGCACATGCTAGGCTCCTGCTAGTCTAGAGAGATGGATAGAGGGAGATACTAGACCAAACCATCGAGCTAGGATAAGCAAAAAATTCCCAAGCTAGCAAATGATTCTAAACCGAAGAGGCAAAAAAATTACAAGCCACAGCGCTTAGAAACTACTACCTCCATTTTCTTTTATTTGACCCGGCGGCAAATGTCAAATAAAAAAAGATTGGAGAGAGTACGAAACAAGATATTCCATACAACCATATAATACCATAATCACCAAATAAAAGAATAAAAAGTTGCGACCAAATAAACAAGATCACATGACTAGAAATTAAGTTTGAGATTGGGCATCTGTGGAGAGAGCTTTCTCATCTATGAATATCATTAAAATTGAGTTGCGTAATAAGACAGGAGACGAATGGCTTAACCATCGTATGATTTCCTTCAAGTCGCTTTCTTAATATGATTTTCTTCAAGGTTCTGGAGCAAGATGCACTGATGTTAATGTTGATATGATACATTTGGAAAGAGATACATCATAACTTGTATGTCATCTTTAACATCTATGACAACATTGTTTCGCCGTATAATTTTTCTTTATATGCTACTATTAGAGTTTATGGTCGTTTCGGCCCGGGTCTTAGCCAATTTCTGGGTCCGCCACTGCCTGTTGCTCTAGTGTACAACCTACAACAGGCTATAGCCTTAACCTACATCAATATGAGTTTTTCTATTTTAGAATTAAGTAATTCATACAGATTTGTTTCAACACTTATAGATCACATAACATAATATTTTTTTATTAAATTTTTAAAATACAAAGTGCATAATAATTAAAATAAAAGTACATGGAAATTGGGGGTGAAATTTGTGATTTTTTTTGCAAAAGTTTTTCATTTTTTTTGGATTCCACAATCAAAACAGCTAGAACACGTGGTGCTGACGTGGACCAATCAGAGGCCGACAATTCACTTTTGTCTCACCCCTCTCGTCCACTCGGCAACCACTCCAACACATCACTCCGCTATCGTCTGCCTCTCGCCCCTTTAACGCTCCAATCCACTCCAGTGCGGGCTAAGGCTGCCTGCAGCGGTGAACGCTGGGCATCCCCCTCCCCTTACATGGCGCCTGCAGGGGCACTCTACGGCCGCAGCGCTGCCAACTGCAGCGCCCTCTACGTGTCGGCCCCATTCTCTCTCCCTCCAGATATAGCGTGTCACTGTCCATCCTCTCAAACACTGTGTTGTGGGTCCACGAGTAATTGTTAGTAGATAAAAAATTAACAGTAGATATAGAAAATAATATTTTATAGTTGTAGTGGGGTATAGGGAAAGTATTTAAGGGAAACCACTGCGGGAGATGAAAAAATAGGAGGTGAAATGTTGATGATATAACACAAAAAAGTGATATAGGGGAAAAAAATTAAAAAAAACCGCTACGGATAGCCTAAATGAAGGTGGTAGGACAGCTCTCGTGTGGCGACGCTGCATCGCCTGGAGCTGCGCTCCCGCCCGGGGAGTCCCCCTCTCCCCTCGGCATAGCCTGCACTGGCACCGACCTTATGCACAGGCTAGGTGCTGCAAGTGGTTAGGCAAGATATACAATCTCATTTGTTTCAGCTTCTGACCAGATTGCTGGCAACCAAACACTTCACTTATGTGAGAATCACTTGTGTGAACATCACTCAAATCAAGGTAAATGCATAATTTGTCGAATCCCCGAAACCGTGCAGACCCTTCATATTTCTCTGCAAGTACCACTATATCTAGATTCTCGTAACAACTAGATTATATATGAATTTAGATTCTTAGTAAAGCTCTTCATGAAAAAAAATGTCCCCTATAGGCCCACAAACATATTCATGTTTGCTCACATGTCTTCTTTTATTTATTTTTTTGAAATTCCGCCTTCTTTTATTTATAGCAACATATTGTGAAACATCATTTCAAATCATGTAGCCTGGAAAATTGCTACTGTGCTTATAAGTTGCGTGCCTTGTAAAATAAAACGCCTTTTCTGTTGCCTCGTGATTTTTTACTTTCACAGAAAGACTAAAAACATTGCATAAGTTGATAACCCTTTTGAAGCATGCCATCATACTTCTTTCCGAATCCGATTGTTAACTTTAAACCACGATGGCATTTACCTGTTCATCAACACAATTTGTCTTCTGTTCATCAACACGATGGCATTAAAAAAAACAAACTTCATCCCTATTCAAATACGCACAAGTATTCTGTAGTACGAAATGGCTGTGCTCTCAAAAAGAAAGACTCAAATCATCATAACGGCAATCTGTAAAACGAGAATAATAGCTTCGCCAAAGAATTGGCTATGAGCCTAGAATTCCTCTTACAATTTGCAGAGGGGATAGCCAAAAAAATACATCGCTACGCCCCCCGGGCAGCACAGATGTTAATAGAACATAACGGCTAAATATCAGGATAATGGCAGTTGGTCTTTACAAATAATGCGATGCCATAGAACTGCGCAAATCATTGATACCATCGCATCAGTAAGGGGTGTGGTAACAGCCTAGCATCATTGTACAAGTCTTTCCGAAGCCCACAGACATTCAGACCAGAGACGTAAACCACGAACCTTTCTTTACTTAGGATGACAATCTTAGCTGGTCACAAAATGGTAGCTGGAATCCACAAAGCTCTCAACGTCCCAGAGGAATGATCCGAAAGTAACAGCCTCCAGGACCAGCCTTCTCAGCCCGGCAAAGCTTATCCTAATGTGCTCATCCTTGGATGAACCAACCGTGCCTCCAGGTGTGACTACAATCTCTGCTTTCCCAAATAGCGCTTCTGTGTGTTTCTCGATGATACCAAAGGCCTCCTTTGACCTGACCGTTGCATACCTCTGAAGCGTATCTGGATCGAATGACATGACATACGACCTAAGGCGACAAGGCTTGATAGATTCGCTAGGACCTCCTGCGTTGAAGTCAGGCGCGGCGGTCCAGGAGCCCATCTCTGGGTGAGAGCTAGAAGACTGAGCTGAAGGCATCGAGTCGGTCGTCATAACTTGATACAAAGCGCCGTCTTCCTCTTCTGATCCCCAAGGGAGGCTCTTCATTGTCTTCTCGAGCTGAAACCTCTGATCAACTCTCTTCAGGAAATAGCCATACATCACAGATGCGGCATAGACCTGGCCAACACGGAGCTTACTTATGGCTGCAATAGTGGCATCACTCTGACGCTGCCCCAGAATGAGGGCGAGATGGTTCTCGATCATTTCATAGGCCTCAGGCGAGTGCAAACGCTGGAGCCTTCCTTCCACAGTTTCTGCCCACTGATCAACTCTTCCAGAAGAGTCGATGGAGCGTGAGAGTGCCGGAACCAAGGAAACGCCGGCTTCAACAAACTTCTCAACAACCAGAGCATAGAGTATCTCCTCCAAAGTCCTCCTCCGTTCCTTCTCCTTTACTTGAGCAATCCGCCTATTTCCGGAAAACAAGGGAAATTAGCCAACGTTTCTCCAACAGTCTAAGTCACAGCCTCACAGGAAAGGGTTAGTACATTGTTAGAAGTGAACAAGATTGAACTTTCACATGAACTTTAAATATCCCAATTTATAATAAGCTACAGTACGACTCACCGGACAATTCTAAATTACAAATATCAATTGCTCATATATGAACTACAGTCACTCCATCCCAATCGAAAAGGCTAGAATAGTTTACCATTTTCCTCTCTACGGATCACAGATTGGCAACCAGTTCCTATATGATATGGTCATCTCCCTCAAACAACTCTACAGATTTATTCTAATCCTACACAATGTTTTAAGGATGTAAACATGCATCCATAAAATACACTGCACTGGATGCAGCATGGCAGTTAGCCTTGATAGCTTGACAGTTATACAGTTCCTATGTGACAGGTATGCTCGGTCTCTGGATACGCAATTGGATAACTCAGAATCAGAACAAACATCTTTACTAAGGGGGTGTTTGGTTTCTAGGGACTAATGTTTAGTCTCTCCATTTTATTCCATTTTAGTCCCTAAATTACTAAATATAGAAACTAAAACTCTATTTTAGTTTCCTTATTTAATAATTTATGAACTGAAATGGAATAAAGTGGAGGGACTAAAGTTTAGTCCCTATAAACCAAACACTCCTTAAATCCTATCTTCTTATAGCTAGAAAACGACAATTACCTGTACAGCACGAGGTCGACACCTGTCGGAGCCAGCTTGTCGCCAGCATCGCTCTCCTTATCCTTATTCTTCTCTGCCTCGCGGTCGGTCTGGAGCAGCTCGAGCTGCTGCTCGGCGGCGGCAGGCAGCAGGTGCGGGTGCGTGTGAAGAATCTGGGAGAGTAGCTGCCCCGCGGGCGATTCCATCCTGAGCGGCGCCATCGACGAGGACGGTGGCAGAGACTCCGAGGGGGACCAGGAGGCCCTGACCACACTGCTTCGCCTCCTAGTCCTAGAGGTGAGCTGCTGCCGCCCGAGACCCTGCGCATAGCATCCAGCAGCATCAGTCAGCCACTCCATTTCCATGCTCAGACGAGTTATACATGAGAAATCAAATCTTACGGAGATACAGAATGAACAAATTGCAGCATAATCACACCAAATCATTCCTCCGCAAGCAAGGATACAAAATCCAGAAAATTGATAAGCTCGTAAGCATGCCACAAAGAAACCGAAGATGATAAGATCCAAAGTGCCTTTTCTTTCTCTGTCTAAAAGAACGAACAACCGTCTAAGTTTCAGGCTTTCAGCCGGAACCGGAAGAGAGAACGGGAAGCTCCTCCTACCTTGATGGAGCCGAAGGCAAAGCTGCGCCTCCGGTCAAAGGGGAGCGAGGTGGCGCCCGGGGCCGCGGGCCGCCACGAGGGACGTGCGGCGGTGGGCGACTTGAGTGCGGCGGCTACTGCTGCCTCCATGCGCCGATTCGAAGCTTAGACCGCGCGAATCTGGCCGGAGCCCGTGCGAACTCGAGGGTTCGGGTCGGGGACGCGGAACTAGGGATCGTCTGCGGTGGCTGCCCGGCTGGTTGGAGACCGGGAATTCGTTGCGGCGAGGAGAGGTTTCGGTTGGGACCCCAATTATAGGGCGACGCCGTGGGCTCGCTAGGGGTCAGAGCACGCGGACGGTAACGAAACAGCAGTCGCCATGTTCTTCTCCTCGCGTGTTAGAACAGGTGGCGGATTGATTTTTTTCTCCCTTTTTCAAGGTCCAACATTTTCATGTGTGAATGAAACAGAAAAAAATGGAGTAGGAAGCGTACACGCAGGCTGGAAAGTTACGGCGGTGGGCAATAGTGTCGGATCTGACCTGGACAACTATCGGAGTTGAGAACGAAGCTCTCTACTCACTATCAGCTCACACACAGTTGTAAAACTGGAACTAAGAGAGACAGAGTTTTTGTGCCGCGAGAGCTTCACGACGTTTTCTGTTTCTTCTATTTATTACAGTAGAAGTGGAACGTACATGCAGTAAAATAAGCTGACCGAGTAAGCCGCGCGACGTGCTCGAGTGCGCGTCCATCCCCACGCCGCACGCTGCGCGAGTTCTCCGTTGTGGATAACAAACTGGACCTATTCTACAGGACATCGGCCTCCACAAATCGGGGCTCGACCCTTGACTGATAATATAGACTAACTGAACTAACTAACTCAAATGCAGACATATAACTTAACTGAATATGCAATATGCAGTAACTGAACTAACTGGAGCTGGGCTTAATTGTTTGACAAATCTCCCCCTAAGCCTTGCTCCTTTGGACAATCTCAACAAGACCGATCTTCTCACGTAGCAGAAGAAACTGGTTTCACCCGAGAGCCTTTATCAAAATGTCCGCCAATTGGAGCTTAGTATTGATCTGTTCTATGTTCACCCTGTCTTTCTCAATGCACTCGCGGATGTAGTGATATCTCACATCGATATGCTTACTGCGATCATGAAAAACAGGATTTTTACTTAGCTCGATTGCAGATTTTGTTGTCGATGTTGAGGGTGAATATATACGCCTCACGTCCTCTGAGTTCAGCTAGCAGTCGAGGCAGCCACACCTCTTGACAGCACGCCGTTGCTCCTGCTATGTATTCAGCTTCACAACTTGACAAGGCTACGACCTTTTGCTTCTGTGACTGCCAGGTGATCAGGTTCTCTCCAAGGAAAAAAAGGACTCCTGTGGTACTCTTTCTCCCGTCTATGTCAGCACCGTGATCACTGTCACTGAAACCAGTGAGGCACACTTCTCCTCTCTTCCTCTGGTAGCTGCACCCAAAGTTGACAGTCCCCGCGATGTACCGCAGTATCCTTTTGACAGCTACAAGGTGTTCGATTGTTGGTTTCTCCATGAATCTTGAGACGTATCTGATAGTCGCCTAGAGGGGGGGTGAATAGGGCGAAACTGAAATTTACAAATATAAACACAACTACAATCCGGGTTAGTGTTAGTAATAAAGAAACGAGTCCGCGAGAGAGGGTGAAAAACAAATCCCAAACGAATAAGCAAGTGAGACACGGAGATTTGTTTTACCGAGGTTCGGTTCTCTCAAACCTACTCCCCGTTGAGGAGGCCATAAAGGCCGGGTCTCTTTCAACCCTTTCCTCTCTCAAACGGTCCCCCGGACCGAGTGAGCTTCTCTTCTCAAATCAAAGCCGGGAACAAAACTTCCCCGCAAGGGCCACCACACAATTGGTGCCTCTTGCCTTGATTACAATGGAGTTATGATCTCAAGAACAAGTGAGAAAGAAAAGAAGCAATCCAAGCGCAAGAGCTCAAAAGAACACGGCAAATCTCTCTCGCTAATCACTAAAGCCTTTTGTGGAATTGGAGAGGATTTGATCTCTTTGGTGTGTCTAGAATTGAATGCCTAGCTCTTGTAAGTGGTTGAGAAGTGGAAAACTTGGATGCAATGAATGGTGGGGTGGTTGGGGTATTTATAGCCCCAACCACCAAAAGTGGCCGTTGGGAGGCTGTCTGCTCGATGGCGCACCGGACAGTCCGGTGCCCCCGCCACGTCATCACTGCCGTTGAATTCTGACTCTTGGAGCTTCTGACTTGTGGGCCCGCCTGGGTGTCCGGTGCACACCGGACATCTACTGTTCCTTGTCCGGTGTGCCAGTATGGGCGCGCCTGACTTCTGCGCGCGCTGCGCGCGCATTTAATGCGCCGCAGGTAGCCGTTGGCGTGGAGATAGTCGTTGCTCCGGAGTTGCACCGGACAGTCCGGTGCACACCGGACAGTCCGGTGAATTATAGCGGACTAACCGTTGGAGTTTCCCGAAGCTGGCGAGTTCCTGAGGCCGTTCCTCCTTAGCGCACCGGACACTGTCCGGTGTACACCGGACAGTCCGGTGAATTATAGCGCGAGTGCCTCTGGAAATTCCCGAATGTGGCGAGTTCGAGTTGGAGTCCTCTGGTGCACCGGACACTGTCCGGTGTACACCGGACAGTCCGGTGCTCCCAGACCAGAGGGCCTTCGGTTCCCACTTTGCTCCTTTGTTGAATCCAAAACTTGGTCTTTTTATTGGCTGAGTGTGAACCTTTTACACCTGTGTAATCTATACACTTGGGCAAACTAGTTAGTCCAATTGTTTGTGTTAGGCAATTCAACCACCAAAATTAATTAGGGACTAGATGTAAGCCTAATTCCCTTTCAATCTCCCCCTTTTTGGTGATTGATGGCAACACAAACCAAAGCAAATATAGAAGTGCATAATTGAACTAGTTTGCATAATGTAAGTGTAAAGGTTGCTTAGAATTTGAGCCAATATAAAAACTTACAAGATATGCATGGATTGTTTCTTTCTTATGTAACATTTTGGACCACGCTTGCACCACGTGTTTTGTTTTTGCAAATTCTTTTGTAAATCCTTTTCAAAGTTCTTTTTGCAAATAGTCAAAGGCAAATGAATAAGATTTTGAGAAGCATTTTCAAGATTTGAAATTTTCTCCCCCTGTTTCAAATGATTTTCCTTTGACTAAACAAAACTCCCCCTAAATGAGATCCTCCTCTTAGTGTTCAAGAGGATTTTTGATATGTCATTTTTGAAATACTATTTTCTCCCCCTTTTGAACACAATAGGATACTAATTGAAAATATTCTTGAAAACACTAAGTTTTTGAATTTGGTGGTGGTGCGGTCCTTTTGCTTTGGGCTCTTACTTTCTCCCCCTTTGGCATGAATCGCCAAAAACGGAATCATTAGAGCCCTCTAAGTACTATCCTCCCCTTTGGTCATAAATAAATGAGTTAATATTATACCAAAGATGGAGTCTTTGAGCTCAGCTTTCTCCCCCAAGAGTGGAGAGTGAATTGGAGCGACGGCGAAGGATGAGTTACGTAGTGAAAGCCTTTGTCTTCGCCGAAGACTCCAATGCCTTTCAATACACCTATGAGTTGGTTTGAAATAGACTTGAAAACACATTAGTCATAGCATATGAAAGAGATACGATCAAAGGTATATAAATGAGCTATGTGTGCAATCTAGCAAAAGAAATTGCGTGAATCAAGAATATTGAGCTCATGCCTAAGTTTGTTGAAAGATTGTTCATCAAGAGGCTTGGTAAAGATATCGGCTAATTGATCTTTAGTATTAATGTATGAAATCTTGATATCTCCCTTTTGTTGGTGATCCCTAAGAAAATGATACCGAATGGCTATGTGCTTAGTGCGGCTATGCTCGACGGGATTGTCGGCCATTTTGATTGCACTCTCATTATCACATAGTAAAGGAACTTTGGTCAATTTGTAACCGTAGTCCCGCAGGGTTTGCCTCATCCAAAGCAATTGCGCGCAACAGTGGCCTGCGGCAATGTATTCGGCTTCGGCGGTGGAAAGAGCGACCGAATTTTGCTTCTTTGAAGCCCAAGACACCAAAGATCTTCCCAAGAACTGGCAAGTCCCCGATGTGCTCTTTCTATTGACTTTACACCCCGCCCAATCGGCATCCGAATAACCAATTAAATGAAATGTGGATCCCCTAGGATCCCAAAGCCCAAACTTAGGAGTATAAGCTAAATATCTCAAGATTCGTTTTACGACCGAAAGGTGAGCTTCCTTAGGGTCGGCTTGGAATCTTGCACACATGCATACGGAAAGCATAATATCCGGTCGAGATGCACATAAATAGAGTAAAGAACCTATCATCGACCGGTATACCTTTTGATCCACGGACTTACCTCCCGTGTCGAGGTCGAGATGCCCATTAGTTCCCATGGGTGTCTTGATGGGCTTGGCATCCTTCATCCCAAACTTGCTTAGAATGTCTTGAGTGTACTTCGTTTGGCTAATGAAGGTGCCTTCTTGGAGTTGCTTCACTTGAAATCCTAAGAAATACTTCAACTCCCCCATCATAGACATCTCGAATTTCTGTGTCATGATCCTACTAAACTCTTCACAAGTAGATTCGTTAGTAGACCCAAATATAATATCATCAACATAAATTTGGCATACAAACAAATCATTTTCAAGTGTTTTGGTAAAGAGTGTAGGATCGGCCTTTCCGACTTTGAATCCATTTGCAATAAGAAAATCTCTAAGGCATTCATACCATGCTCTTGGGGCTTGCTTGAGCCCATAAAGCACCTTAGAGAGCTTATAGACATGGTTAGGATACTCACTGTCTTCAAAGCCGGGAGGTTGCTCAACATAGACCTCTTCCTTGATTGGTCCATTGAGGAAGGCACTTTTCACGTCCATTTGATAAAGCTTAAAGCCATGGTAAGTAGCATAGGCTAATAATATGCGAATTGACTCAAGCCTAGCTACGGGTGCATAGGTTTCTGATAGTCGCCTAGAGGGGGGGTGAATAGGGCGAAACTGAAATTTACAAATATAAACACAACTACAAGCCGGGTTAGCGTTAGAAATATAAACGAGTCCGCGAGAGAGGGCGCAAAACAAATCGCAAGCAAATGAAGAGTGTGACACGCGGATTTGTTTTACCGAGGTTTGGTTCTCGCAAACCTACTCCCCGTTGAGGAGGCCACAAAGGCCGGGTCTCTTTCAACCCTTCCCTCTCTCAAACGGTCCCTCGGACCGAGTGAGCTTCTCTTCTCAAATCAAAGCCGGGAACAAAACTTCCCCGCAAGGGCCACCACACAATTGGTGCCTCTTGCCTTGATTACAATGGAACTTTGATCACAAGAACAAGTGAGAAAGAAAAGAAGCAATCCAAGCGCAAGAGCTCAAAATAACACGACAAATCACTCTCACTAGTCACTAATGCTTTTGTGGAGTTGGGAGAGGATTTGATCTCTTTTGGTGTGTCTAGAATTGAATGCCTAGCTCTTGTAAGTGGTTGAGAAGTTGAAAACTTGGATATAATGAATGGTGGGGTGGTTAGGGTATTTATAGCCTCAACCACCAAAAGTGGCCGTTGGGAGGCTGTCTGTTCGATGGCGCACCGGACAGTCCGGTGCACACCGGACAGTCCGGTGCCCCCTGCCACGTCATCACTGCCGTTGGATTCTGACTGTTGGAGCTTCTGACTTGTGGGCCCGCCTGGGTGTCCGGTGCACACCGGACAGGTACTGTTTGCTGTCCGGTGTGCCAGTATGGGCGTGTCACACCCGGTTTTAGAAGGCAAACCGAATGCGAACCATGTACGTGCCAGGATCAGTTATTCACGTACACAGCAGTTACATAATATGGACATCATCACACAGTGCTCAAAATAGTATTAATAAGGGAAATAGTCGATTACATCATACGTCTGAGACGTCCATATAGGTCTTACAATAAATCAAAGTGCGGAAAAGAAACGTAGATAACGCGGCCTTCACAGGCAGCCGACTGGGGGTTGCCGCTAACCCACACCTAGAACTCGTCGTAATCTTGGAACTCCTGGAAGTCTCCTTCCACAGCTTCATCTTCGCCTGAGCAGTGGTTGCAATGCTGACAACCTGGGGGGGGGTTTGGTGTGTAGAGCAAGGGTGAGTACACATCAACATACTCAGCAAGTATCCTGTTTGGCTGTAGTGGACTAGCTTTATGTGGGGATAAGTCAAGCAGTTGCTTTTAGTTGGTCAGATTATTATTTACTAGTAGAAAGCCAAGTTTTAGCATTAACCCAAGTTATTAACCCGATGTACCCTTTCCAAACGGAAAGAATACCACTTACCAGCACCATAATCATAACCAGAACCATCAATCTCATAACCACCTGTACCACAATGTCTCTGATCAAGTACCACTAATCACTGGAGCTCCCTTGGCCGCTCATAACCGCGAGCACGGCTGATATATCAGTTTCATAACACTCTGCAGAGGTTGTGCACTTTACCCACAAGCCGTGATTCCCTCTTGCCTCGGGCCGATCAAACCCTTAAACACTACCAAGGTGAATAGGCAGGGTTTCACTACGTAGCCTTTACAAAGATTCCCCGGGGCTGTAGCCACCCGTTAGGTTTCCTAAATGCACCGCACTCCTCCCCAAGGGGCGAACCCAAACTTGGCAGAGCGAGCCGCATACACCGAGCCCCATTGACGGCACGACGGCTAAGTGAACTACACCCCGGATCCTCTAATTATTCAGCTAAGGGCACCCCATTCCACCCTCATGGTTGCACTGTTTTCCCGGGCGGTCATCCATAGAACAGGTCCTTACGGAGAGGCACTCGAGAAACCGCTCGAGTCCCCTTGAAAACCACAAGTATAATCATAAAGAAGAACGGGAAAACAGCGTATCATAGATAATCACATCATGTTCATTGATTAGAGTTGAGCAATAGCATCAGACTAAGTAGTAATAATCCAACCCAAATAGGTAAACAAGGACATGGATAACAAAAGCTAGTCAATCCTTAGGTATAAATGTGTAATGCGGGAGGTGAATTAAAGAATGAATAGGACATAGATAGGTCAAAGGACACTTGCCTCCACCAACCGATTGCTGCTCAGGGGCTTCTCCTGCGAATTCCTCGGGCTCTTCGACCGGATCGTTCTCTATGCGAGCGCAAACATACATACATACATCCACATATTTAATACAAAAGAACAGTACACCATACAAGATAACAAATAAAGCGAATATGCATCAAGTATGACATTCGATAACGCATTTGTTATGGTTAGAAAGAAACGGGGAAAGGTCTCGCAGGGGGTTAAATCTTATGCACTAATGACACAATTGGTTTTTAACAAAATAATTCTGTTATATATATTTATATATACTGATGGAAACCTAATCACTTTTAGTTGATCAACATTGCACAGGGTAAACAATTAACTACGTGAATCAATAACACAACGGAATTTTAAATTAAACTTCCTATTTTCTCATAGCATGAACAGTGATTAGCCTACTTAAAATACAGTAATTATGATCACAGAAAGTAAATAAAAAAAAATAAAAAAAATAAAAAAAACAGAAGGGGGGGCGGTTGAACCGGCCCTAGGGCGGTTGAACCGGCCCTAGGCGGGGCGCGGGCGCGGGCGGGGCTGGGGCTGGCCGAGCGGCTGAGCCGCTGAGCCGGCCGGTTGAACCGGCGGCGGGCGGCCGAGCTGGCGGGGGGGGGGGGGCGGCGCAGGGGGCGGCCGAGCCGGCCGAGCAGGGGGCGGGCGGCCGAACCGGCCATGGGGCCGAGCGGCGAGGGGAAGGGGAGGGAGGAGAGGGGAGAGAGGGAGGAGGGAGAGAGGGAGGAGGGGGGGGGGGGCTCACCGGTGTCGGGGATCGACGGCGAGGGGCGGCCGGCGGCAGGGGGCGGCGCGGCGACCTAGGGCAGGGGGCAGGTAGGGGGGTAGGGGCGGCGGCTTAGGTGGGGAGGGAGAAAATGAGGGGGGAGAGGGAGAGGGTTAGGGAATAAGGGAAAGAGGGGGGGGGGCGGCTGGGCCTATTGGGCCCAAGGGGGGGCGCGCAGGGGCCTGGGCCGGCCGGGGTCGGCCCACGGCGCGGGAGAGAGAAAAAAAAGGAGAGAAAAAGAGAGGGAGAAAAAAGAAAGAAAAGATCTTCTCCACATTTTCGAAATCCGATCTTTCTACATGAATGCGATTGCACTTTCAAAAAAAAATGCAAGGGCGGCATGGTGCATCAAACAACATAAAGTACTTAGGGTTTTTCTTACACGGGAAATCCAAACCGAATCCCGCTAGAACTTTGAAAAAGGTCAAGGTTTAGCGAAGGGAAAAAGAAAAGGAAAAGGTAACGCCCGAATTTTGGCGAGTAAAGAAAGAAAAAAATTCAACTGCAAAATTCGGGGCGTTACAAACCTATCCCCCTTAAAAGAATCTCGCCCTCGAGATTCAGGGCTGGCTAGCAAAGAGCTCTGGGTACTTGGCCACTAGATCATCCTCACGCTCCCAGGTTGCTTCTTCCTCAGAGTGGTGACTCCATCTGACTTTGCACATTCTGACGGTCTTCCTTCGGGTGACTCTATCTGCAACCTCAAGGATCTGAGCTGGCTTCTCAACATAGGTCAAGTCCTCCTGGACCTCAAGACCTTCCACTGGCAACTGCTCTTCTGGCACACGCAAGCACTTCTTCAACTGAGACACATGAAAGACATTATGCACAGCAGACAAATTCTCTGGCAAACTGAGCTGATAAGCCACTTCTCCTCGTCTTGCAAGAATCTGATACGGACCAATGTAGCGGGGTGCTAGCTTGCCTTTCACTCCGAACCTTCTGACTCCTCTGATCGGTGACACTTTCAGATAGACAAAGTCTCCGACTTCGAAACTCAGCTCTCTTCTTCTTGTGTCTGCATAGCTTCGCTGCCTTGATTGCGCTATCTTCAGATTCTCTCGGACCATCTTGATGTTCTCTTCGGCTTCAAGCAAAATGTCTGGCCCAAACACTTGCTTCTCTCCAGGCTGATCCCATTGCAACGGAGTTCTGCAACTCCTTCCATACAGCGCTTGAAACGGTGACATCTTCAAACTGGCCTGATAACTGTTGTTATAGGAAAACTCTGCATAAGGCAATCGCTTGTCCCATCCGGACTGATCTTGCAACGCACAGGCTCTCAACATGTCTTCAAGAATTTGATTGGTTCTTTCAGTCTGACCATCTGTCTGCGGGTGATAAGCTGAACTGAAATTCAGATGCGTGCCCAAGGCTTCATGCAACTGCTGCCAGAAATGAGAGGTGAACTGCGTTCCTCTGTCTGACACTATCTTCTTTGGCACACCATGAAGACAAACGATCCGAGACATATACAATTCTGCCAATACTGCACTGTTGTAATTGGTCTTGACAGGTATGAAGTGGGCTGACTTGGTCAAGCGGTCCACTACTACCCAAATGGAATCGTAGCCGGCTCGGGTGCGAGGCAATCCGACTATGAAATCCATACCAATTTCATCCCATTTCCACTGAGGGATCTGCAACGGTTGCAACAATCCAGCTGGTCTCTGGTGTTCTGCCTTAATTCTTCGACAACTATCGCACATAGCCACATGCTCTGCGATTTCTCTTTTCATTCCGTACCACCAGAATTTCTTCTTCAGATCCTGATACATCTTCTCACTGCCAGGGTGAATCGAATAAGCTGTCTCATGAGCTTCCTTGAGAATCAACTCCCGAATGGACTGGACATTGGGAACACACAAGCGGTCTCTGAACCATATCACGCCTTCTGCATCTTCTCGAAAATCTTTGCCTTTGCCTTCTAGAATCAGTCGCCGGATCTCACTGATTTTCTCATCATTCTTCTGCGCTTCTTTGATTTCGCGCTCCAAGGTAGGTTCCAATTCAACTGTGACTCCTCGCGAATTGTTCAGAAATCCGAGACTCAACCTGTCAAACTCCTTGGTCAACTCATAAGGCATCGGGCGAGCAACCATCAGATTGACTTGACTCTTTCTGCTCAGAGCATCTGCCACTACGTTTGCTTTGCCTGGATGGTAATGAATCTCCAACTCATAGTCTTTGATCAATTCTAACCATCTTCGTTGCCTCATGTTCAATTCTGACTGAGTGAATATGTACTTCAGACTCTTGTGGTCTGTGTAAACATCGCATTTCTGTCCATACAGATAGTGCCTCCATGTCTTTAGTGCGTGAACCACTGCTGCCAACTCTAGATCATGGATTGGGTAGTTCTTCTCATGAACCTTCAACTGTCGGGACGAGTAAGCCACAACTCTTCCCTCTTGCATCAACACACATCCCAAACCTGTGTAACAAGCATCGCAATACACCGAGAAGGGCTTGTGCACATCAGGCAAGACTAGGACGGGCGCTGTTGTCAACTTCTCTTTCAGCGCTTCAAAGGCCTCTTGACATTTCTGGGTCCACTTGAACTCAACCTTGTTGCCTAGCAACGCTGTCATTGGCTTCGCAATCTTCGAAAACCCTTCAATGAATCGCCGATAATATCCGGCCATTCCAATGAAGCTCTTGATTCCTCGAGCATCCGTTGGCGCTTTCCAGTCTAGAATGTCTGCCACTTTCTTCGGATCCACAGCCAATCCTTCTTTGTTGATTATGTGACCCAAGAACAGGACTTCACTGATCCAGAACTCACATTTGCTCAACTTTGCATACAACTGGTGCTCTCGCAATCTCTGCAATACCATCCTCAAATGATCTGCATGCTCTTCTTCGCTTTGAGAATAAACCAGAATATCATCAATGAATACCACCACAAACTTATCAAGATAATCCATGAATACACTATTCATCAAGTTCATGAAGAATGCTGGCGCATTGGTCAAACCAAAAGACATCACTGTGAACTCATATAAACCATACTTGGTAATGAATGCCGTCTTCGGAATGTCCGAAGGTCGGATCCTGAGCTGATGATAACCTGACCTCAGATCAATCTTGGAGAACACACTAGCTCCTCTCAACTGGTCGAACAGATCTTCTATTCTGGGCAAAGGATACTTGTTCTTGATCGTGACCTCATTCAAAGCTCGATAATCGATACACATCCTCTTGGTGCCATCTTTCTTCTCCACAAACAAGACAGGGGCGGCCCAAGGCGAGGTGCTTGGCCGGATGTAACCTTTCTCTGACAGCTCATCAATCTGCTTCTTAAGTTCAACCAATTCTGGTCCAGATATTCTGTAAGCTCTCTTAAAGATAGGGGCGGTTCCAGGAAGAAGCTCTATAGCAAACTCAACTTTCCGCTCTGGTGGCATACCCGGTAAATCCTTTGGAAACACATCTGGGAATTCAGACACAACTTTGATACTCTCAATTGGGTCTGCTTCACTGCTATCGACAGCCATCTGATAACAACTTCCTTTCTTTGGCTCAGGCGGGACTAACCCGGTCACCACTTCCTCTCCTAGTGGGGACACCAACTTGATTGTCCTTTTATCACAACTGATAACTGCCTGATACTTATCTAGCCAATTCATCCCTAGGATGACATCTATTCCCTGAGTACCCATTACTATAAGGTTGGCGGGAAACGCTATCCCCCTTATTTCCACACTTACATTTAAACAAATGCGATCAGCTCGAATTCTACCACCGGCTGAGTCAATTTGAATGGGGGTTAACATGGTAGTAGTTGGAAGATTATGTGCTTCTACCCATGATGCAGTAATGAAAGAATGTGTTGCTCCAGTATCAAATAACACTTCTGCAATATGGGAGTCGACTGGGAACATACCTACTATCATGTCGGGGGTCTCCTGAACTGCTTCAGCTTCCAAGTGGTTCAGCCTTCCATGATTATAGCGCTGCTGAGAGCGATTGCCTGCTCCAGGCTGAGGCACATTCTGCTTTGCTGGGGCATTGGGGCCTAACTGCTGCTGGGCTGCCTTCTTCGGACATTGCATCACCCAGTGGCCTTGCTCTCCACAGTGGAAACATGCTCTGTTTCCAACCTGAGCTGGTGCTGCTTGACTGTTCTGCTGATTTGCTGGGGCAGGAAGACGAGGTGCTTGCTGATTCTGCTTTTGAAACTGACCTCCTGACTGATTGCTCTGACGGTTCTGGTACTGATGCTGAGGATACTGCCTTTGGAACTGCTGATACTGCTGACGCTGCTGATGCTGCTGAGGTGGACGCTGGTTCTGCCTGAACTGCTGAGGTTGATTGCCTGAGAAACGGGGACGGCTGCTGCTTCCAGGCTGGGGTCCACTGATCTTGCGCTTACGATCTTCCATCTCCTTACGCTTCCTTTCTGTCATGATTGCTCTGTCAATCAGGTGCTGGAATGTCGGGAAGGTGTGGTTCATCAGCTGATACTGCAGAGGGTCGACCAAGCCTCTCAGAAAACGGTACTGTCGCTTGGCGTCGGTGTTGACATCTTCAGGAGCATAGCGAGACAATTGCAGAAACCTGTCTCGATACTCACTGACAGACGATGACCCTTGCTTGAGGGCCAGGAACTCCTCCTTCTTCACTGTCATCAGACCTGCAGGGACATGGTACTGACGAAAGCTACCTCTGAATTCTTCCCAGGTGATGGTGTCGGGGTTGGCATGGGTGGCGAGGTAAGACTCCCACCATGACTGGGCTGCTCCTCTCAACAGACGGGGACCATACAAGACTTTCTCCCGGTCATCGCACTGAGCGGTATGCAACTCCCGCTCCACAGTGCGCAGCCAATCTTCAGCATCCATGGGGTCAGAAGAATGAGCGAACGTTGGGGGATGACCTCTCATGAATTCAGCACGCTTGTCTCTAGGCATCTGAGGCATCTGAGGCTGAGGTGGTGCTTGCTGCTGTTGCTGCTGCTGCTGCTGCTGCTGAATGGCGGCCAGAGTCTGACCGATGGCTTGAACTGCCTGAGTCTGCATCAGAAACATCTGCTCAATCGACATCGAGGGCGGGGGCGGCAGGTGCTGCTGCTGGGGCACCTCATCCTGCGGAGCGGCTCGCTCCTGCTGAGCACGCCTTCCTCCTCTACGCCTGTTCTCTGACATCTGCAGAACGCAACCACACATCAGAACTGATCTGGCAAAGCTTGCAGCATAAGAAAAGAGTATAGAATTCTCCAACAGCACTGAACAGATGAGCATCTTCACTGATCTCCAACACAGACCACACAGCTTCTCAGATAAAGAGGAAAGGAGAATAATGGGTTTCCCAACTATATAACTAACTTTATTGACATAGTATGTAAACCAAAATGCAGGGGATACCCACACTCTGGTGACAATCATTACAAAGATCCAAACCAAACATAGTTCATCATGACAAACATAAATGCACAGGATATAGCAAACTACCCTGTCTAACTAAGACTAACTAAGAGCGAGACTAACACTAAGACTGAAGCTTCTATGTATATATTTCGTATTAATTACAAGATCCAACTCTAACGATCTATGGTTCTAGGTTTATCTTGGTCTTGCAGGCGGGATTGCCATAAGACTGGTGTCCACGCTGAGGTGAGCGGTACGGGTGCTGAGTCCCAACGGGAGCGGGGGAACCACCGTCCAGATAACGACGTTCCGCGCGCTCAGCCCGCAGCAGGGCGATCTCAGCACGAGCCCTACTCAGCTCGTCTAATGCATGGTCCAGCTCCGTGTTTAGCACGGCGGCTAGGTTGACTGTGCTGCTCAACCTAGGATTGCCCTCACCGACAGGTGAGACAATCACGCCTCCTGTGCTGCCAGATGAACGGCGGGGGTAATACTTCAGGTCAAGACCGTCAGCTGCCCCACCGAAAACCGAGCAGTAGTGCGAAAGCGCACGCCGTGCAGCATCTTGCATGGCTGCCTCAGCTGAGTCCCGCTCAGAGATAGAATAGTGCTCTGAACAGGCCTCTGCACCCTGGAGACTGTCCTCCGGGCAGCGCACCAAGCAAGTTGCCTCCCAGCGGTCCGGGTAGACCCCGCGACTATGCTGGTAGACCACACAGCGATACTCGACGGACCAAGTATGCCGGTCAAATGCCCGACGTAGCAGGGTGTCGAGCGCATCATGGAAGTGACACCCGCGAGCAGCGTCGCGAGTGATGGGTCGAGCAACCCATCCTTCCGGCTCAGGGTTAGCAGAGAAGTCGGTGTCGTGGCTCGAGCTGTCGTCGCCTCCTCCGTCGTCTGGGTCTCCTCCAGCAGCTACTCCAGAGGCTGGGGCGCCCAGTGGTGGTGCAGGGGGCGGCTCCAGAGGAAGCACAGGGGAGCAGCTCCTCACAGACTCTATCTCCTGGTGGAGCGAGAGGGAAGAGCTCTGCTGCTCCTGTCGTCGACGCTCCTGCTCCTCACGCAGGCGGTGGTGTAGTCTCTCCAAGTGGCTGGACTGTCCGGCCACGGGACGGCGAAGCGGACGCTCAGCAAGGCGGGAGGGTAAGAAGGGGATGACTGACTTTCGTGCAGTGTGTCTAAGTCGAGCCATCTACAAAAGACATCGCAAGCAAAAGGGTGAGAACAGAATTAATATGACCAGCAAGTAATGAATCATAAGTAAATGAAGGATCAGAATAAAACATAATTTTCAGCAAGGTATAATATGTAGTAGAACATAGGTTTGGTCAGTAGGACCAACTTTTGAAGGGATATCAAAGTCAAGGAAGAGACAGAGGTCTATAATCCTTAGAACGACCATTCTACTCTAGGTTAGCGGTCCTAGAGTCAGCACGGCTTTGATACCACTTATGTCACACCCGGTTTTAGAAGGCAAACCGAATGCGAACCATGTACGTGCCAGGATCAGTTATTCACGTACACAGCAGTTACATAATATGGACATCATCACACAGTGCTCAAAATAGTATTAATAAGGGAAATAGTTGATTACATCATACGTCTGAGACGTCCATATAGGTCTTACAATAAATCAAAGTGCGGAAAAGAAACGTAGATAACGCGGCCTTCACAGGCAGCCGACTGGGGGTTGCCGCTAACCCACACCTAGAACTCGTCGTAATCTTGGAACTCCTGGAAGTCTCCTTCCACAGCTTCATCTTCGCCTGAGCAGTGGTTGCAATGCTGACAACCTGGGGGGGGTTTGGTGTGTAGAGCAAGGGTGAGTACACATCAACATACTCAGCAAGTATCCTGTTTGGCTGTAGTGGACTAGCTTTATGTGGGGATAAGTCAAGCAGTTGCTTTTAGTTGGTCAGATTATTATTTACTAGTAGAAAGCCAAGTTTTAGCATTAACCCAAGTTATTAACCCGATGTACCCTTTCCAAACGGAAAGAATACCACTTACCAGCACCATAATCATAACCAGAACCATCAATCTCATAACCACCTGTACCACAATGTCTCTGATCAAGTACCACTAATCACTGGAGCTCCCTTGGCCGCTCATAACCGCGAGCACGGCTGATATATCAGTTTCATAACACTCTGCAGAGGTTGTGCACTTTACCCACAAGCCGTGATTCCCTCTTGCCTCGGGCCGATCAAACCCTTAAACACTACCAAGGTGAATAGGCAGGGTTTCACTACGTAGCCTTTACAAAGATTCCCCGGGGCTGTAGCCACCCGTTAGGTTTCCTAAATGCACCGCACTCCTCCCCAAGGGGCGAACCCAAACTTGGCAGAGCGAGCCGCATACACCGAGCCCCATTGACGGCACGACGGCTAAGTGAACTACACCCCGGATCCTCTAATTATTCAGCTAAGGGCACCCCATTCCACCCTCATGGTTGCACTGTTTTCCCGGGCGGTCATCCATAGAACAGGTCCTTACGGAGAGGCACTCGAGAAACCGCTCGAGTCCCCTTGAAAACCACAAGTATAATCATAAAGAAGAACGGGAAAACAGCGTATCATAGATAATCACATCATGTTCATTGATTAGAGTTGAGCAATAGCATCAGACTAAGTAGTAATAATCCAACCCAAATAGGTAAACAAGGACATGGATAACAAAAGCTAGTCAATCCTTAGGTATAAATGTGTAATGCGGGAGGTGAATTAAAGAATGAATAGGACATAGATAGGTCAAAGGACACTTGCCTCCACCAACCGATTGCTGCTCAGGGGCTTCTCCTGCGAATTCCTCGGGCTCTTCGACCGGATCGTTCTCTATGCGAGCGCAAACATACATACATACATCCACATATTTAATACAAAAGAACAGTACACCATACAAGATAACAAATAAAGCGAATATGCATCAAGTATGACATTCGATAACGCATTTGTTATGGTTAGAAAGAAACGGGGAAAGGTCTCGCAGGGGGTTAAATCTTATGCACTAATGACACAATTGGTTTTTAACAAAATAATTCTGTTATATATATTTATATATACTGATGGAAACCTAATCACTTTTAGTTGATCAACATTGCACAGGGTAAACAATTAACTACGTGAATCAATAACACAACGGAATTTTAAATTAAACTTCCTATTTTCTCATAGCATGAACAGTGATTAGCCTACTTAAAATACAGTAATTATGATCACAGAAAGTAAATAAAAAAAAATAAAAAAAATAAAAAAAACAGAAGGGGGGGGCGGTTGAACCGGCCCTAGGGCGGTTGAACCGGCCCTAGGCGGGGCGCGGGCGCGGGCGGGGCTGGGGCTGGCCGAGCGGCTGAGCCGCTGAGCCGGCCGGTTGAACCGGCGGCGGGCGGCCGAGCTGGCGGGGGGGGGGGCGGCGCAGGGGGCGGCCGAGCCGGCCGAGCAGGGGGCGGGCGGCCGAACCGGCCATGGGGCCGAGCGGCGAGGGGAAGGGGAGGGAGGAGAGGGGAGAGAGGGAGGAGGGAGAGAGGGAGGAGGGGGGGGCTCACCGGTGTCGGGGATCGACGGCGAGGGGCGGCCGGCGGCAGGGGGCGGCGCGGCGACCTAGGGCAGGGGGCGGGTAGGGGGGTAGGGGCGGCGGCTTAGGTGGGGAGGGAGAAAATGAGGGGGGAGAGGGAGAGGGTTAGGGAATAAGGGAAAGAGGGGGGGGGGGGGGCGGCTGGGCCTATTGGGCCCAAGGGGGGGCGCGCAGGGGCCTGGGCCGGCCGGGGTCGGCCCACGGCGCGGGAGAGAGAAAAAAAAGGAGAGAAAAAGAGAGGGAGAAAAAAGAAAGAAAAGATCTTCTCCACATTTTCGAAATCCGATCTTTCTACATGAATGCGATTGCACTTTCAAAAAAAAATGCAAGGGCGGCATGGTGCATCAAACAACATAAAGTACTTAGGGTTTTTCTTACACGGGAAATCCAAACCGAATCCCGCTAGAACTTTGAAAAAGGTCAAGGTTTAGCGAAGGGAAAAAGAAAAGGAAAAGGTAACGCCCGAATTTTGGCGAGTAAAGAAAGAAAAAAATTCAACTGCAAAATTCGGGGCGTTACAGGGCGCGCCTGACTTCTGCGCGCGCTGCGCGCGCATTTAATGCGCCGCAGGTAGCCGTTGGCGCGGAGGTAGCCGTTGCTCCGGAGTTGCACCGGACAGTCCGGTGCACACTGGACAGTCCGGTGAATTATAGCGGACTAGCCGTTGGAGTTTCCCGAAGCTGGCGAGTTCCTGAGGCCGCTCTTCCTTGGCGCACCGGACACTGTCCGGTGTACACCGGACAGTCCGGTGAATTATAGCGCGAGTGCCTCTGGAAATTCCCGAAGGTGGCGAGTTCAAGTTGGAGTCCTCTGGTGCACCGGACAGTCCGGTGCTCCCAGACCAGAGGGCCTTCGGTTCCTACTTTGCTCCTTTGTTGAATCCAAAACTTGGTCTTTTTATTGGCTGAGTGTGAACCTTTTACACCTGTGTAATCTATACACTTGGGCAAACTTAGTTAGTCCAAATGTTTGTGTTGGGCAATTCAACCACCAAAAATAATTAGGGACTAGGTGTAAGCCTAATTCCCTTTCAATCTCCCCCTTTTTGGTGATTGATGCCAACACAAACCAAAGCGGATATAGAAGCGTATAATTGAACTAGTTTGCATAATGTAAGTGTAAACGTTGCTTGGAATTGAGCCAATATAAATACTTACAAGATATGCATGGATTGTTTCTTATATAACATTTTGGACCACGTTTGCACCACATGTTTTGTTTTTGCAAATTATTTTGTAAATCCATTTCAAAGTTCTTTTGCAAATAGTCAAAGGCAAATGAATAAGATTTTGCAAAGCATTTTCAAGATTTGAAATTTTCTCCCCCTATATCAAATGCTTTTCCTTTGACTAAACAAAACTCCCCCTAAATGAGATCCTCCTCTTAGTGTTCAAGAGGGTTTTGATATATCATTTTGAAATACTACTTTCTCCCCCTTTTGAACACAATAGGATACCAATTGAAAATATTCAACACTTAAGTTTTTGAAATTGGTGGTGGTACGGTCCTTTTGCTTTGGGCTCATACTTTCTCCCCCTTTGGCATGAATCGCCAAAAACGGAATCATTAGAGCCCTCGAAGTGCTTTCTTCCTCTTTGGTCATAAATAAATGAGTTAAGATTATACCAAAGACGAAGTCCTTTTGCTTGGTGCTCATGTTTTCTCCCCCTAGAACGGAGAGTTGCTTGGAGCGACGGCGAAGGATGAGTTACGTAGTGGAAGCCTTTGTCTTCGCCGAAGACTCCAATTCCCTTTCAATACACCTATGACTTGGTTTGAAATAGACTTGACAACACATTAGTCATAGCATATGAAAGAGATATGATCAAAGGTATACAAATGAGCTATGAGTGCAAGTTAACAAAAGAAATTCCTAGAATCAAGGATATTTAGCTCATGCCTAAGTTTGTTAAAAGATTGTTCATCAAGAGGCTTGGTAAAGATATCGGCTAATTGATCTTTAGTGTTAATGTAAGAAATCTCGATATCTCCCTTTTGTTGGTGATCCCTAAGAAAATGATATCGAATGGCTATGTGCTTAGTGCGGCTGTGCTCGACGGGATTGTCGGCCATTTTGATTGCACTCTCATTATCACATAGCAAAGGGACTTTGGTTAATTTGTAACCGTAGTCCCGCAGGGTTTGCCTCATTCAAAGCAATTGCGCGCAACAATGGCCTGTGGCAATATACTCGGCTTCGGCGGTAGAAAGAGCGACCGAATTTTGCTTCTTTGAAGCCCAAGACACCAAGGATCTTCCCAAGAACTGGCAAGTCCCCGATGTGCTCTTCCTATTGATTTTGCACCCTGCCCAATCGGCATCCGAATAACCAATTAAATCAAAAGTGGATCCCCTAGGATACCAAAGCCCAAACTTAGGAGTATAAGCCAAATATCTCAAGATTCGTTTCACGGCCGTAAGGTGAGCTTCCTTAGGGTCGGCTTGGAATGTTGCACACATGCATACGGAAAGCATAATATCCGGTCGAGATGCACAAAGATAAAGTAATGAACCTATCATCGACCGGTATACCTTTTGATCCACGGACTTACCTCCCGTGTCGAGGTCGAGATGCCCATTGGTTCCCATGGGTGTCTTGATGGGTTTGGCATCCTTCATCCCAAACTTGGTTAGAATGTCTTGAGTGTACTTCATTTGGCTGATGAAGGTGCCCTCTTGGAGTTGTTTGACTTGGAATCCTAGAAAATACTTCAACTCCCCCATCATAGACATCTCGAACTTTTGTGTCATGATCCTACTAAACTCTTCACATGTAGATTCGTTAGTAGACCCAAATATGATATCATCAACATAAATTTGGCATACAAACAAATCATTTTCAAGAGTTTTAGTGAATAGAGTAGGATCGACTTTACCGACTTTGAAGCCATTAGCAATAAGGAAATCTCTAAGGCATTCATACCACGCTCTTGGGGCTTGCTTGAGCCCATAAAGCGCCTTAGAGAGCTTATAGACATGATTAGGATACTCATTGTCTTCAAAGCCGGGAGGTTGCTCAACATAGACCTCTTCCTTGATTGGTCCATTGAGGAAGGCACTTTTCACGTCCATTTGATAAAGCTTAAAGCCATGGTAAGTAGCTGTAATACTCAAAATTCTAAATAAAAAAAATATAGAGAGATCTTCTCATTTTATGTGCCTCATTTGCATCATAAAAAGAGCATACACAAAATTTAGAGTTTAATTCAAACAAATGACAAAAAAAATGCATCATGTTGGAGTTTATATGTTTGTGCATTAAATAAAATAGTAAGGATAAAAATAATAGGATAATAATTACTAGAATTTGAATTAAACCCTAAATTTGAAAATAGGGTTTTGTAAATGGAAGAAGAGAAATGATATAAAAATATGAATAATATAATTATATTTATAAAATTGGTATTTCTGAACTTCACAAAGGTAATAAGATAATGATTTGGATACAAGTCTGAATTCAAAAAAATTCGAAGTTCAAATTTAACTTAGAAATAGAGGAAAGAAAAGAAAGGGTAAAAGAAAAAGAGAAAAGAAAGGGAGCAACTTGGGCCGCGGAACACCAATCCGGCCCACTACAACTTCCACTCCGCGCGGCCCAGTCACGAAATCCCCACGCGCGCGCCCAACGGGCACTGACAATTCGGGCCCGCGCGTCAGATGATGATCCTCCGCGCGCGCTTGGTGCCACTGGCCGATGGGGCCGCCTAGTCAGCCGCAAGCGGGGGGAAACAGCTTGAGAGCAAGTCAGTGACGCTCGGGGCCCACTCACCAGACGCTGCGCTCATCGCGCCCACCTCGCGCGCATGGCGGAGCGCCGCCGCGACGAATCCGCGGAATCCAGCCCGGCCGTTGTGGCACTGACCCCGTACGCGTCCATATATGTGCCACGACCCCGGACCCATCGATTCCACCTCTTTTCTTGCCTTGCGACCGCCACTAACCCCGCCACAAATCGCCGCGTCCGCACGGAAGGTGCCCGCCGCCGGTGACTCTCCTCTGTACACACGCACGGGTCCGAGCATGCGGGTGAGGGCGTTCACCGGGGACCCGTGAAGCTGTCCGCGCCTTAAATTTGAATTGCGTGTCCTCGGGGCGACTGGAATTGCTCGCCGTAGTTTGATCTCCGCCGCGGGACCGCTTCGTGCCGTGGCCAGGTGTCCCTGCTTCGCCGCCGTCGGTAAGAACTCCCCATACCGATTCGCCCATGCTCCTACATCGCGTAGCACCTTTCTGATTAGGAATTAATGCACTACGGCGCGGGTGAGGGGAAGGACTCCGGCGTGGGACGCCGCACTCCTGGCAGCGCCGCCGTAGACCGTCGGGTTGGGGAAGGAGACCCTCCGGCCGCTGATACGGCAACGGACGGCTGGGATTAGCCCCCGTATACCCTTTCGCGTTGAGTTGATTTGGTCCGTTCATCTGGATCGGACGGGTGGAAACAAATCTAGGGTAATAAAATCCTCCCCGTCACTTTTGCATCCAACGGTTTTCATTGCGTACCACTTCGAGATCACGCCGATCTAATCCAGACCCTAGATCTGAGATCGGATGGCCAGAATACCACCGTACCCCCTTTGGCCCTGAAATCTTGCATGAGGGCCCCTCGGTTTAGTTAAAACCAACCCGCCGTCCTCGGCGTCTGTTGCCTAAGTCTTAGGAAACTTTGGTTTAGGACCCTGAGTTTTCCAGGAATTGACGCCCAGTCCAGAGCGTATTTAAAATAAGTAAATGAATTAGTAAATGCAATTTTAATAAAAAAACAATTGCTAGAACTTGGAAAATTCATATCTAATTCATTTTAAATCCAAATTGAGCCATTCCAATTTCTAAAATTTTGTAATATTGTTCTCTATCATTTAGTGTTTCTGTTTTGACATGAAAGAAGTAAGAAAATTAATTTATCATTTAATCCCATTTCAAGCACATTAAATCTTAGGAAATTCATAACTTGAAATCTATAACTCCAAATTTAATGATTCCAGTTCCTGTGATCTCATTTTAATGTGTAGATTTTTACTGTATATTTTATTTGCATGTTTGATGTGATGTTAATTTGTGCTATACTATGTATTTATTGTGTTGATGCGAGTAGACGAGCAAGCCACTGTGGAAACTGAGGTTCAACAAGTAGAAGTAGCTGAGCAGGAGCTCATTGCAGGCAAGTTGTGCCCTTGATCACTTACTTTCCCAGCCATGTTCTTATTAATTTTAATGATCTGCATAGGATAATTTTGATGGGAGCCTTTATGTTACCCCAGTTTTGATTACCTCTATACCTTGTTCACCCCTGAAATATTTTTGGGTAGTACTTGCTATTGCTTTATGTGGATTGGGTATGGAGATACACTATTCATGATTATTCTGTTATTAACTTGTTATTATTATTGTTCATGTTAAGATCATTAAATTAATGGGAACATGGAGCGACCACCCGGGAAAACAGTGCTACCACAAGGGTATAATGGGACGCCCTTGGCTGACTAATTAGGAAAGCTAGTGGAAGACTACCTTACCCGAAAGGGGCAAGGGCAGTAGGGGAGAGGTCAGTGCGGGGAGGTCCCTGGTTGATTTTGCTGCGATGGCTGTCAGCCAGGAACCCTGTACTGGATCTTCCTATAAACTGTAGCGGGTTTTCGGAAGCTAGTGGAACTTTGTAAAGGCCTCGTAGTGGATCCCTAGCCATTCACCTCGGTAGTGTCTAAGGGCCTTGCAAACCCAGGCGACATGGGATACACGACTTGTGGGTAAAGATGCGCAACCTCTGCAGAGTGTAAAACTAGTATACTAGCCGTGCTCACGGTCAAGAGCGGCTCGGACCCTCACATGATTAATTATGGAACTTAAATTCAATTTGACATTTGCATCGCATTTGGGATTATTTTACTATTACTGTTCTTTATTATTATTAAGGTTTGGTATTTACTTACACTTAGTAATTGCTAATAAAATTTTGACCAACTTATAAAAGCAATGCTCAGCCTCAACCTCTATTTCATTGATCAGCCTTACACTACATGAACTCCCACCTTTGGTGAGTTCATGCCACATTATTCCCCATGACTTGTTGAGCTATGAATGTATGTGAGCTCACTCTTGCTGTCTCACACCCCCCCCCACAGGAGAAGAACAGGTGGTCGAAGAGGAGCCGCCTAACACTGAGGAGTTCGATCTGATCTAGGTGGCGTGTCTCGGTCGACATTGGCGCCGACGATCCTTAGTTCGCTTTATCTTTATTATTTTATTTTGTAATAAGACTTCCGCTATGTAATAAGTACTCTGATGTTTTATGACATTATCTCTATACACTCTGTTATTATATATGATGTCTTCTTGGCGCATGTATGAGATGCACCCGGTTTTGTCCCTTTAAAACCGGGTGTTACAGTAGCATAGGCCAATAATATACGAATTGACTCAAGCCTAGCTACGGGTGCATAGGTTTCACCGAAATCCAAACCTTCGACTTGGGAGTATCCCTTGGCCACAAGTCGAGCTTTGTTCCTTGTCACCACACCATGCTCGTCTTGCTTGTTGCGGAAGACCCATTTGGTTCCTACAACATTTTGATTAGGACGTGGAACTAAATGCCATACCTCATTTCTAGTGAAGTTGTTGAGCTCCTCTTGCATCACCACCACCCAATCCGAATCTTGGAGTGCTTCCTCTACCCTGTGTGGCTCAATAGAGGAAACAAAAGAGTAATGTTCACAAAAATGTGCAACACGAGATCGAGTAGTTACCCCCTTATGAATGTCGCCGAGAATGGTGTCGACAGGGTGATCTCGTTGGATTGCTTGGTGGACTCTTGGGTGTGGCGGTCTTGGTTCTTCATCCTCCTTGTCTTGATCATTTGCATCTCCCCCTTGATTTATGCCGTCATCTTGAGGTGGCTCATTTGATTGATCTTCTTCTTCATCAACTTGAGCTTCATCCTCATTTTGAGTTGGTGGAGATGCTTGCGTGGAGGAGGAAGGTTGATCTTGTGCATTTGGAGGCTCTTCGGATTCCTTAGGACACACATCCCCAATGGACATGTTCCTTAGTGCGATGCATGGAGCCTCTTCTTCACCTATCTCATCAAGATCAACTTGCTCTACTTGAGAGCCGTTAGTCTCATCAAACACAACGTCACAAGAAACTTCAACTAGTCCCGAGGACTTGTTAAAGACTCTATATGCCCTTGTGTTTGAATCATATCCTAGTAAAAAGCCTTCTACAGTCTTAGGAGCAAATTTAGATTTTCTACCTCTTTTAACAAGTATAAAGCATTTGCTACCAAAGACTCTAAAATATGAAATATTGGGCTTTTTACCGGTTAGGAGTTCGTATGATGTCTTCTTGAGGATTCGGTGTAGATATAACCGGTTGATGGCGTAGCAAGCGGTGTTGACCGCCTCGGCCCAAAACCGATCCGGTGTCTTGTACTCATCAAGCATGGTTCTTGCCATGTCCAGTAGAGTTCGATTCTTCCTCTCCACTACACCATTTTGTTGTGGCGTGTAGGGAGAAGAGAACTCATGCTTGATGCCCTCCTCCTCAAGGAAGCCTTCGATTTGAGAGTTCTTGAACTCCGTCCCGTTGTCGCTTCTTATCTTCTTGATCCTCAAGCCGAACTCATTTTGAGCCTGTCTCAAGAATCCCTTTAAGGTCTCTTGGGTTTGAGATTTTTCCTGTAAAAAGAATACCCAAGTGAAGCGAGAATAATCATCCACAATAACTAGACAGTATTTACTCCCGCCGATGCTTATGTAAGCGATCGGGCCGAATAGATCCATGTGTAGAAGCTCAAGTGGCCTGTCGGTCGTCATTATGTTCTTATGCGGATGATGGACTCCAACTTGCTTTCCTGCCTGACATGCGCTACAAATCCTGTCTTTCTCAAAATGAACATTTGTTAGTCCTAAAATGTGTTCTCCCTTTAGAAGCTTATGAAGATTCTTCATTCCAACATGGGCTAGTCGGCGGTGCCAGAGCCAACCCATGTTAGTCTTAGCAATTAAGCAAGTGTCGAGTTCAGCTCTGTCAAAATCTACCAGATATAGCTGACCCTCTAACACTCCCTTAAATGCTATTGAATCATCACTTCTTCTAAAGACAGTGACACCTACATCAGTGAATAGACAGTTGTAGCCCATTTGACATAATTGAGATACAGAAAGCAAATTGTAATCTAAAGAATCTACAAGAAAAACATTGGAAATGGAATGGTCAGGAGATATAGCTATTTTACCAAGACCTTTGACCAAACCTTGATTTCCATCCCCGAATGTGATAGCTCGTTGGGGATCTTGGTTTTTCTCATAGGAGGAGAACATCTTTTTCTCCCCTGTCATGTGGTTTGTGCATCCGCTGTCGAGTATCCAACTTGAGCCCCCGGATGCATAAACCTACAAAACAAGTTTAGTTCTTGACTTTAGGTACCCAAATGGTTTTGGGTCCTTTGGCATTAGACACAAGAACTTTGGGTACCCAAACACAAGTCTTTGACCCCTTGTGCTTGCCCCCAACATATTTGGCAACTACCTTGCCGGATTTGTTAGTCAAAACATAAGATGCATCAAAAGTTTTAAATGAAATATTATGATCATTTGATGCACTGGGAGTTTTCTTCTTAGGCAACTTAGCACGGGTTGGTTGCCTAGAGCTAGATGTCTCACTCTTATACATAAAAGCATGGTTAGAACCAGAGTGAGACTTCCTAGAATGAATTTTCCTAATTTTGTCCTCGGGATAACCGGCAGGGTATAAAATGTAACCCTCGTTATCCTGAGGCATGAGAGCCTTGCCCTTAACAAAGTTGGACAATCTTTTAGGAGGGGCACTAATTTTGACATTGTCTCCCCTTTGGAAGCCAATGCCATCTTTTATGCCCGGGCGTCTCCCATTATAAAGCATGCTACGAGCAAATTTAAATTTCTCATTTTCTAAGTTGTGCCTGGCAATTTTAGCATCTAGTTTTGCTATATGATCATTTTGTTGTTTAATTAAAGCCATATGATCATGAATAGCATTAACATCAACATCTCTACATCTAGTACAAATAGTGACATGCTCAATGGTAGATGTAGATGGTTTGCAAGAATTAAGTTCAACAATCTTAGCATGAAGAATATCATTTTTATCTCTAAGATCGGAAATTGTAACTTTGCAAACATCAAAATCTTTAGCCTTAGCAATTAAATTTTCATTTTCTACTCTAAGGCTAGCAAGAGAAATGTTCAATTCTTCAATCCTAGCAAGCAAATCATCATTATTATCTCTAGGGTTGGGAATTGAAACATTGCAAACATGTGAATCAACCTTGGCATTTAAACTAGCATTTTCATTCCTAAGGTTGTCAATCATCTCACGGCAAGTGCTTAGCTCACTAGATAATTTTTCACATTTTTCTACTTCTAGAGCATAAGCATTTTTAACCTTAACATGTTTCTTGTTTTCTTTAATTAGACAGTCCTCTTGGGAATCCAAAAGGTCATCCTTTTCATGAATAGCACTAATTAATTCATTTAATTTTTCTTTTTGTTCCATGTTAAGATTGGCAAAAAGGGTACGCAAGTTATCCTCCTCATCACTAGCATTTTCATCACTAGAGGTTTCATATTTAGTGGAGGATCTTGATTTTACCTTCTTCCTTTTGCCGTCCTTTGCCATGAGGCACTTGTGGCCGACGTTGGGGAAAAGAAGTCCCTTGGTGACGGCGATGTTGGCGGCGTCGTCGTCGGAGGAGGAGTCGCTAGAGCTTTCGTCGGAGTCCCACTCCCGACAAACATGGGCATCGTCGCCCTTCTTTTTGTAGTACCTCTTCTTCTCCTTTCTTCTCCCTTTCTTGTCGTCGCCCCTGTCACTATCACTTGATAATGGACATTTAGCAATGAAGTGATCGGGCTTACCACACTTGTAGCAAACCTTCTTGGAGCGGGACTTGTAATCTTTCCCTCTCCTTTGTTTGAGGATTTGGCGGAAGCTCTTGATGACGAGCGCCATTTCCTCATTGTGAAGCTTGGAGGCGTCTATTGGTTGTCGACTTGGGGTAGACTCCTCCTTCTTTTCTTCCATCGCCTTGAATGCGACGGGTTGAGCCTCGGATGTAGATGGATCATCAAGCTCGTTGATCTTCCTCGAGCCTTCGATCATGCACTCAAAACTTACAAAATGCCCGATTACTTCTTTGGGGGTCATTTTAGTATATCTAGGATTACCACGAATTAATTGAACTTGAGTAGGGTTAAAGAAAATAAGAGATCTTAGAATAACCTTAACCACCTCATGGTCATCCCACTTTACGCTCCCGAGGTTGCGCACTTGTTTCACCAAGGTCTTGAGCCGGTTGTACATGTGTTGTGGCTCCTCCCCTTTGCGAAGCCGGAACCGACCGAGCTCCCCCTCGATCGTTTCCCGCTTGGTGATCTTGGTGAGCTCGTCTCCCTCGTGCGCGGTTTTGAGTACATCCCAAACCTCCTTGGCGCTCTTCAACCCTTGTACTTTGTTATACTCCTCTCTACTTAGTGAGGCGAGGAGTATTGTTGTTGCTTGAGAGTTGAAGTGCTCGATTTGGGCCACCTCATCCTCATCATAGTCTTTATCCCCTACCGACGGTACCTGTGCACCAAACTCAACAACATCCCATATACTTTTGTGGAGTGAGGTTAGATGAAATCGCATTAAATCACTCCACCTAGCATAATCTTCACCATCAAAAGTTGGTGGTTTGCCTAATGGGACGGAAAGTAGAGGTGCATGTTTAGAAATGCGAGAGTAGTGTAAGGGGATCTTACTAAACTTCTTACGCTCTTGGTGTTTAGAAGTTACGGAGGGCGCATCGGAGTCGGAGGTCGATGTTGATGAAGTGTCGGTCTCGTAGTAGACCACTTTCCTCATCCTCTTTTGTTTGTCCCCGCTTCGATGCGGCTTGTGGGAAGAAGATTTTTCCTTCTTCTCTTTGTGGTGAGAAGAAGATTTCTTCTCCTTACCTTTGTTGGAGGAGCTCTTCTTCTTCTCCCTCCTTTTGGTGCGGGACTCTTCTGATGAAGTGCTCCCGTGGCTTGTAGTGGGCTTTTCGCCGGTCTCCATCTCCTTCTTGGCGTGATCTCCCGACATCACTTCGAGCGGTTAGGCTCTAATGAAGCACCGGGCTCTGATACCAATTGATAGTCGCCTAGAGGGGGGTGAATAGGGCGAAACTGAAATTTACAAATATAAACACAACTACAAGTCGGGTTAGCGTTAGAAATATAAACGAGTCCGCGAGAGAGGGCGCAAAACAAATCGCAAGCAAATGAAGAGTGTGACACGCGGATTTGTTTTACCGAGGTTCGGTTCTCGCAAACCTACTCCCCGTTGAGGAGGCCACAAAGGCCGGGTCTCTTTCAACCCTTCCCTCTCTCAAACGGTCCCTCGGACCGAGTGAGCTTCTCTTCTCAAATCAAAGCCGGGAACAAAACTTCCCCGCAAGGGCCACCACACAATTGGTGCCTCTTGCCTTGATTACAATGGAACTTTGATCACAAGAACAAGTGAGAAAGAAAAGAAGCAATCCAAGCGCAAGAGCTCAAAATAACACGGCAAATCACTCTCACTAGTCACTAATGCTTTTGTGGAGTTGGGAGAGGATTTGATCTCTTTTGGTGTGTCTAGAATTGAATGCCTAGCTCTTGTAAGTGGTTGAGAAGTTGAAAACTTGGATACAATGAATGGTGGGGTGGTTGGGGTATTTATAGCCTCAACCACCAAAAGTGGCCGTTGGGAGGCTGTCTGTTCGATGGCGCACCGGACAGTCCGGTGCACACCGGACAGTCCGGTGCCCCCTGCCACGTCATCACTGTCGTTGGATTCTGACCGTTGGAGCTTCTGACTTGTGGGCCCGCCTGGGTGTCCGGTGCACACCGGACAGGTACTGTTTGCTGTCCGGTGTGCCAGTATGGGCGCGCCTGACTTCTGCGCGCGCTGCGCGCGCATTTAATGTGCCGCAGGTAGCCATTGGCGCGGAGGTAGCCGTTGCTCCGGAGTTGCACCGGACAGTCCGGTGCACACCGGACAGTCCGGTGAATTATAGCGGACTAGCCGTTGGAGTTTCCCGAAGCTGGCGAGTTCCTGAGGCCGCTCTTCCTTGGCGCACCGGACACTGTCCGGTGTACACCGGACAGTCCAGTGAATTATAGCGCGAGTGCCTCTGGAAATTCCCGAAGGTGGCGAGTTCAAGTTGGAGTCCTCTGGTGCACCGGACACTGTCCGGTGGTGCACCGGACACTGTCCGGTGGTGCACCGGACACTGTCCGGTGTACACCGGACAGTCCGGTGCTCCCAGACCAGAGGGCCTTCGGTTCCTACTTTGCTCCTTTGTTGAATCCAAAACTTGGTCTTTTTATTGGCTGAGTGTGAACCTTTTACACCTGTGTAATCTATACACTTGGGCAAACTTAGTTAGTCCAAATGTTTGTGTTGGGCAATTCAACCACCAAAAATAATTAGGGACTAGGTGTAAGCCTAATTCCCTTTCAGTTTCACCGAAATCCAAACCTTCGACTTGGGAGTATCCCTTGGCCACAAGTCGAGCTTTGTTCCTTGTCACCACACCATGCTCATCTTGCTTGTTGCGGAAGACCCATTTGGTCCCTACAACATTTTGGTTAGGACGTGGAACTAAATGCCATACCTCATTTCTAGTGAAGTTGTTGAGCTCCTCTTGCATCGCCACCACCCAATCCGAATCTTGTAGCGCTTCCTCTACCCTGTGTGGCTCAATAGAGGAAACAAACGAGTAATGTTCACAAAAATGTGCAACACGAGATCGAGTAGTTACCCCCTTATGAATGTCGCCGAGGATGGTGTCGACGGGGTGATCTCGTTGGATTGCTTGGTGGACTCTTGGGTGTGGCGGCCTTTGTTCTTCATCCTCCTTGTCTTCCTCATTTGCATCTCCCCTTTGATCATTGCCATTATCTTGAGGTGGCTCATTTGCTTGATCTTCTATTTCATCAACTTGAGCTTCATCCTCATTTTGAGTCGGTGGAGATGCTTGCGTAGAGGAGGACGGTTGATCTTGTGCATTTGGAGGCTCTTCGGATTCCTTAGGACACACATCCCCAATGGACATGTTCCTTAGCGCGATGCATGGAGCCTCTTCTTCACCTATCTCATCAAGATCAACTTGCTCTACTTGAGAGCCGTTAGTCTCATCAAACACAACGTCACATGAAACTTCAACTAGTCCAGTGGACTTGTTAAAGACCCTATATGCCCTTGTGTTTGAGTCATAACCAAGTAAAAAGCCTTCTACAGTCTTAGGAGCAAATTTAGATTTTCTACCTCTTTTAATAAGAATAAAGCATTTGCTACCAAAGACTCTAAAATATGAAATGTTGGGCTTTTTACCGGTTAGGAGTTCATATGATGTCTTCTTGAGGATTTGGTGTAGATATAACCGGTTGATGGCGTAGCAAGCGGTGTTGACCGCCTCGGCCCAAAACCGATCCGAAGTCTTGTACTCATCAAGCATGGTCCTTGCCATGTCCAATAGAGTTCGATTCTTCCTCTCCACTACACCATTTTGTTGTGGCGTGTAGGGAGAAGAGAACTCATGCTTGATGCCCTCCTCCTCAAGAAAGCCTTCAATTTGAGAGTTCTTGAACTCCGTCCCGTTGTCGCTTCTTATTTTCTTGATCCTTAAGCCGAACTCATTTTGAGCCCGTCTCAAGAATCCCTTTAAGGTCTCTTGGGTTTGAGATTTTTCCTGTAAAAAGAATACCCAAGTGAAGCGAGAATAATCATCCACTATAACTAGACAGTACTTACTCCCGTCGATGCTTATGTAAGCAATCGGGCCGAATAGGTCCATGTGTAGGAGCTCCAGTGGCCTGTCGGTCGTCATTATGTTCTTATGTGGATGATGAGAGCCAACTTGCTTTCCTGCTTGGCATGCGCTACAAATCCTGTCTTTCTCAAAATGAACATTTGTTAGTCCTAAAATGTGTTCTCCCTTTAGAAGCTTATGAAGATTCTTCATCCCAACATGAGCTAGTCGGCGGTGCCAGAGCCAACCCATGTTAGTCTTAGCAATTAAGCAAGTGTCGAGTTCAGCTCTATCAAAATCTACCAAGTATAGCTGACCCTCTAACACTCCCTTAAATGCTATTGAATCATCACTTTTTCTAAAGACAGTGACACCTACATCAGTGAATAGACAGTTGTAGCCCATTTGACATAATTGAGATACGGAAAGCAAATTGTAATCTAAAGAATCACCAAGAAAAACATTGGAAATGGAATGGTCAGGAGATATAGCAATTTTACCCAAACCTTTGACCAAACCTTGATTTCCATCCCCGAATGTGATCGCTCTTTGGGGATCTTGGTTTTTCTCATATGAGGAGAACATCTTTTTCTCCCCAGTCATGTGGTTTGTGCACCCGCTGTCGAGTATCCAACTTGAGCCTCCGGATGCATAAACCTACAAAACAAGTTTAGTTCTTGACTTTAGGTACCCAAATGGTTTTGGGTCCTTTGGCATTAGACACAAGAACTTTGGGTACCCAAACACAAGTCTTTGACCCCTTGTGCTTGCCCCCAACATATTTGGCAACTACCTTGCCGGATTTGTTAGTCAAAACATACGATGCATCAAAAGTTTTAAATGAAATATTATGATCATTTGATGCACTAGGAGTTTTCTTTCTAGGCAACTTAGCATGGGTTGGTTGCCTAGAGCTAGATGTCTCACCCTTATACATGAAAGCATGATTAGGGCCAGAGTGAGACTTCCTAGAATGAATTCTCCTAATTTTGCTCTCGGGATATCCGACAGGGTATAAAATGTAACCCTCGTTATCCTGAGGCATGGGAGCCTTGCCCTTAACAAAGTTGGACAATCTTTTAGGAGGGGCACTAATTCTGACATTGTCTCCCCTTTGGAAGCCAATGCCATCCTTGATGCCCGGGCGTCTCCCATTATAAAGCATGCTACGAGCAAATTTAAATTTCTCATTTTCTAAGTTGTGCTCGGCAATTTTAGCATCTTGTTTTGCTATATGATCATTTTGTTGTTTAATTAAAGCCATATGATCATGAATAGCATTAATATCAACATCTCTACATCTAGTACAAATAGATACATGCTCAACAATAGATGTAGAGGGTTTGCTAGAATTAAGTTCAACAATCTTAGCATGAAGAATATCATTTTTATCTCTAAGATTGGAAATGGTAGCATTGCAAACATCTAGTTCTTTAGCCTTAGCAATTAAATTTTCATTTTCTACTCTAAGGCTAGCAAGAGAAATGTTTAATTCTTCAATCCTAGCAAGCAAATCATCATTATTATCTCTAGGATTAGAAATTGAAACATTACAAACATGTGAATCAACCTTAGCATTTAAACTAGCATTTTCATTCCTAAGGTTGTCAATCATCTCACGGCAAGTGCTTAGCTCACTAGATAATTTTTCACATTTCTCAATTTCTAGAGCATAAGCATTTTTAACCTTAACATGTTTCTTGTTTTCTTTAATTAGACAGTCCTCTTGGGAATCCAAAGGTCATCCTTTTCATGAATAGCACTAATTAATTCATTTAATTTTTATTTTTGTTCCATGTTAAGATTGGCAAAAAGGGTACGCAAGTTATCCTCCTCATCACTAGCATTTTCATCACTAGAGGTTTCATATTTAGTGGAGGATCTTGATTTTACCTTCTTCCTTTTGCCGTCCTTTGCCATGAGGCACTTGTGGCCGACGTTGGGGAAGAGAAGTCCCTTGGTGACGGCGATGTTGGCGGCGTCCTCGTCGTCGGAGGAGTCGCTTGAGCTTTCGTCGGAGTCCCACTCCCGACAAACATGGGCATCGCCGCCCTTCTTCTTGTAGTACCTCTTCTTCTCCTTTCTTCTCCCTTTCTTGTCATCGCCCCTGTCACTATCACTTGATAATGGACATTTAGCAATAAAATGACCGGGCTTACCACACTTGTAGCAAACTTTCTTGGAGCGGGACTTGTAGTCTTTCCCTCTCCTTTGCTTGAGGATTTGGCGGAAGCTCTTGATGACGAGCGCCATTTCCTCATTGTCAAGCTTGGAGGCGTCTATTGGTTGTCGACTTGGTGTAGGCTCCTCCTTCTTGTCCTCCGTCGCCTTGAATGCGACGGGTTGAGCTTCGGATGTGGAGGGATCATCAAGCTCGTTGATCTTCCTCGAGCCTTCGATCATGCACTCAAAACTTACAAAATGCCCGATTACTTCCTCGGGGGTCATTTTAGTATATCTAGGATTACCACGAATTAATTGAACTTGAGTAGGGTTAAGGAAAATAAGAGATCTTAGAATAACCTTAACCACTTCGTGGTCATCCCACTTTACGCTCCCGAGGTTGCGCACTTGGTTCACCAAGGTCTTGAGCCGGTTGTACATGTGTTGTGGCTCCTCCCCTTTGCGAAGCCGGAACCGACCGAGCTCCCCCTCGATCGTTTCCCGCTTGGTGATCTTGGTGAGCTCATCTCCCTCGTGCGCGGTTTTGAGCACATCCCAAACTTCCTTGGCGCTCTTCAACCCTTGCACTTTGTTATACTCCTCTCTACTTAAAGAGGCGAGGAGTATCGTTGTCGCTTGAGAGTTGAAGTGCTCGATTTGGGCCACCTCATCCTCATCATAGTCTTTATCCCCTACCGACGGTACCTGTGCACCAAACTCAACAACATCCCATATACTTTTGTGGAGTGAGGTTAGATGAAATCGCATTAAGTCACTCCACCTAGCATAATCTTCACCATCAAAAGTTGGTGGTTTGCCTAATGGGACGGAAAGTAAAGGTGCATGTTTAGAAATGCGAGGGTAGTGTAAGGGGATCTTACTAAACTTCTTACGCTCTTGGCGTTTAGAAGTTACGGAGGGTGCATCGGAGTCGGAGGTCGATGTTGATGAAGTGTCGGTCTCGTAGTAGACCACTTTCCTCATCCTCTTTTGTTTGTCCCCGCTTCGATGCGGCTTGTGGGAAGAAGATTTTTCCTTCTTCTCTTTGTGGTGAGAAGAAGATTTCTTCTCCTTCCCTTTGTTGGAGGAGCTCTTCTTCTTCTCCCTCCTTTTGGTGCGGGACTCTTCCGATGAAGTGCTCCCGTGGCTTGTAGTGGGCTTTTCGCCGGTCTCCATCTCCTTCTTGGCGTGATCTCCCGACATCACTTCGAGCGGTTAGGCTCTAATGAAGCACCGGGCTCCGATACCAATTGATAGTCGCCTAGAGGGGGGGTGAATAGGGCGAAACTGAAATTTACAAATATAAACACAACTACAAGCCGGGTTAGTGTTAGTAATAAAGAAACGAGTCCGCGAGAGAGGGTGAAAAACAAATCCCAAACGAATAAGCAAGTGAGACACGGAGATTTGTTTTACCGAGGTTCGGTTCTCTCAAACCTACTCCCCGTTGAGGAGGCCACAAAGGCCGGGTCTCTTTCAACCCTTCCCTCTCTCAAACGGTCCCCCGGACCGAGTGAGCTTCTCTTCTCAAATCAAAGCCGGGAACAAAACTTCCCCGCAAGGGCCACCACACAATTGGTGCCTCTTGCCTTGATTACAATGGAGTTATGATCTCAAGAACAAGTGAGAAAGAAAAGAAGCAATCCAAGCGCAAGAGCTCAAAAGAACACGACAAATCTCTCTCGCTAATCACTAAAGCCTTTTGTGGAATTGGAGAGGATTTGATCTCTTTGGTGTGTCTAGAATTGAATGCCTAGCTCTTGTAAGTGGTTGAGAAGTGGAAAACTTGGATGCAATGAATGGTGGGGTGGTTGGGGTATTTATAGCCCCAACCACCAAAAGTGGTCGTTGGGAGGCTGTCTGCTCGATGGCGCACCGGAAAGTCCGGTGCACACCGGACATGTCCGGTGCCCCCGCCACGTCATCACTGACGTTGGATTCTGACCGTTGGAGCTTCTGACTTGTGGGCCCGCCTGGGTGTCCGGTGCACACCGGACATCTACTGTTCCTTGTCCGGTGTGCCAGTATGGGCGCGCCTGACTTCTGCGCGCGCTGCGCGCGCATTTAATGCGCCGCAGGTAGCCGTTGGCGCGGAGATAGTCGTTGCTCCGGAGTTGCACCGGACAGTCCGGTGCACACCGGACAGTCCGGTGAATTATAGCGGACTAACCGTTGGAGTTTCCCGAAGCTGGCGAGTTCCTGAGGCCGTTCCTCCTTAGCGCACCGGACACTGTCCGGTGTACACCGGACAGTCCGGTGAATTATAGCGCGAGTGCCTCTGGAAATTCCCGAATGTGGCGAGTTCGAGTTGGAGTCCTCTGGTGCACCGGACACTGTCCGGTGGTGCACCGGACACTGTCCGGTGTACACCGGACAGTCCGGTGCTCCCAGACCAGAGGGCCTTCGGTTCCCACTTTGCTCCTTTGTTGAATCCAAAACTTGGTCTTTTTATTGGCTGAGTGTGAACCTTTTACACCTGTGTAATCTATACACTTGGGCAAACTAGTTAGTCCAATTGTTTGTGTTAGGCAATTCAACCACCAAAATTAATTAGGGACTAGATGTAAGTCTAATTCCCTTTCAGTATCCAACTGCATACGCCAAATCTGGACGTGTGTTTACCAAAAACCGTAGGGCTCCAACGATCTTCCTGTACTGAGTAGGATCAACTAGTGGGCTGGTACTGAACTTACTGAGCTTCAATCGGGATTCCATGGGGGTTGTGCTGGGATTGCAAGTGGAGAGTCCTGCTCCCTCCAAGATCTTCGTTGCGTATGCTCCCTGGCTGATGGTGATGCCTGTCTCGGTCTGACACACCTCTAGTCCGAGATAGTAACTGAGTAACCCCAAGTCGCTCATCTGAAACGTGTTCATCATCTCTCTCTTGAACTGGTTGAGCTCGACAGGGTCTGCACCAGTGATCACTAGATCGTCGACATACACGCCGACAATCAGTCGTTGTTGCAGCCTCCCCCGGGTGTAAACTGCATGCTCAAATGCACTGCGTCTGAAACCAAGAGATGTCAATGAAGTATCCAGCTTGGCATACCAGGAGCGTGGAGCCTGACGAAGTCCATACAGCGCCTTGTCGAGGCGCATCACCATGTGCTCTTTGCCGGCGACGACGAACCCCGGTGGCTGTGTAACGAAAACTTCCTCCTTCAGTTCACCATTGAGGAATGCCGATTTCACATCCATGTGATGCACGACCCATCCTTCAGTCGCCGCCAGAGCGAGTAGGAGACGTACAGACTCTAGGCGAGCAACCGGAGCAAACACCTCCGAGTAGTCGATGTCGTGGCGCTGTACATAGCCTTTCGCGACGAGGCGGGCCTTATGCTTGGTGACGATGCCCGCCGCGTCTCTCTTCGTCTTGAAGACCCACTTAAGTCCGATCGGCCGAGAACGAGGCGGCGGATTCACCAGCTCCCAGGTACCATTGGCTTCGATGGATGTCATCTCATCCAACATGGCCAATTTCCAGCAGTCGTGCTGCTGAGCCTGCTCAAAGCTGATTGGGTCATCAGAGTTTGCCAGCATCAAGTCTTCATTCAGTTCACCATGTGACAGTCCTAGAGCCATCGACTGTCCGAAGACATCAGACATGGTGCGGAATCTGAGGGGCACATCCGCATCGTGGTCTGCGTCCAGGTCTTCATCCACAACAGTCGGCGGTGACACAAACTCCACGGCTGGCGTCGCAGTCACCGCAGGTGTTATAGGAGCCACCGAAGAAGGTGTGGGCGAGTGCGACGTCGCACCGTGCTGAGATTGGAGCCTAGTCATTGGCTCATGATGCACTATCGTCATGTACTCCACTGCGAAGTCATCACTGTGGTTCACCATCTGATCGTCTTCCCATCTCCATTTGGCCATTTCGTCAAAGATGACATCACGGCTGATGTGCACACGCCTTGTGGTCGGATCATAGACCCTGTACGCCTTGCTCCCGGGTTCATATCCCACAAATATCATCGGTCTGCTCCTATCTTCGAGTTTCTTCAGATTTGGACCGATGTTCTTCACGTGCGCCACACAACCAAAGGTCCGGAGGTGGTGCACCGCTGGCGTGGTCCCAACCCAGAGCTCGTACGGTGTCTTGCCGCCTGTTCCTCGAGTTGTGGTTCAGTTCAGGATGTAAACGACGGTATTAACAGCCTCCCCCCAGAACGTGCCTGGGAGGCTCTTCGCCTTGATCATGCTTCTCGCCATAGCCACCACGGTCTGGTTCCTCCTTTCAACGACCCCGTTCTGTTGTGGGGTGTACGGGGCCGTCAGCTGACGTTCGACGCCGAGCTCGGCGCAGTACTCATTGAAGTGGCGCGACGTAAACTCTCCCCCCCGATCGGTACGGAGGGCGAGAAGCTTTCTTCCGCACTTGCGTTCAGCAGCCGCCTGGACTCGCTTGATCGCCGTTGAAGCGAGGTCCTTGGACCCCAGGAGCACCACCCACATGAAGCGGCTGAAGTCGTCGACGAGGAGTAGAAAATAGCGATTGCCACTTGGAGTGGCAGGGGTGATCGGCCCACAAATGTCACCGTGGAGCAGGTCAAGTGGGTGCTCGGAGCGTCCTTGCACCTGCGTCGGAAAGGGGGCACGCCGATGCTTCCCTGCGATGCAAGCATCACAGAGTTGTTCAACTTGAGTCAGAGCAGGCAGGCCTTGAACCAACCCATCTCTGGCCATCTTCCTCAGCGCAGCAAAGTTGGTGTGCCCAAAGCGTGAATGCTAACATCAGGCATCCTCTTCAGCTCGCGTCGCCAGGCACACTGGTCGAGCGACCACGATGTCAAGCACATACAGGCGCCCCGGCCCCCTATGGATTTTGGCAAGAAGACGATGTTGTTGGTCCCTGACGCGCATCATCCCTCGCTTGATGAGTATTTCACAATCAACCTCATCCAATTGACCACAACTGATAATATTAGCAGTGAGGCGGGGTATGAAATAAGTGTTGAAGAGTGCATGATGCTCCCCGTTCTTGCAGTTGAAGAGGACGGTGCCACAACCTTCAATTTGCGCGACGGAGTCGTCGCCGAATTTCACCATGCCCGTGGCGCCCGTGTCAAGGTCGGAGAAGACCTCCCGGCATCCTGTCATGTGATTCGTTGCTCCGGTGTCAAAAATCCATCGATATGGATCTCGATCCGTGTCGCCGTCGAGTACAGCATGCACACTCTTCTCCTGCAATTGAACTTCGTCAGAGGATGACCCCGATAGCACACAAGTTGTGTACGGGGTAGCCTCTGCCCAATGCCCTGGTGTTGAAACTGAGCTCGACGCAGGTTCCAGCATGGTGTTGATGGAGCTGCCATGAATGAGGAGGAGGCTTGGTTCGTCATCTTGAGCCACGTGCACCTGTCCACCTTGGCGCGCCTGCTCCTTCTTTCGGCTTGGACACTCCCTGGCCCAATGGCCAGATTTGCCACAATTGTGACATTCATCACCGTTCCTGCTGGATGAACCACCAGATGTCTCCCGTGGGTTCCGGTTCCCGCAGTTATGGCCCCTTCCTCGGCCACCACGACGTCTGCCACGACCACGGTTACCGCCACTGGAGCGACCGCTCTCACCCTCCTTCAGCTTGTATCGCTGCAGCCACTGTTCTTCAGTCAAAAACAGTTTGCCATCGGTTGGGGACGGTGCTGGACCAGATGAATCCTCCGACGCTAGTAGTCTTCCGGTGACTTCCTCAACAGAGAGAGCAGAGATGTCCAACAGAGTTTCCATGGAGATAACAAGTTGTTTGTACCTACTTCGCGCGATGCGTAGGTACTTCTCGACAACCTTGGCAGGATCCTCCGGGTCGCCAAGGATGGCGAGTTGGTTGACGAGCCCGGTGAGACGCAGAGCGAAATCCTCAACGCCCTCGCCGTCCTTGAACGTCAATTCTTCATACTGACGTCGCACCCGCTGCGCACTGGACTTCCGCACTCGATCATCACCCACACGCATGGTGCGGATTGCATTCCAGGCTGCTCTTGCCGATGGCTTGGTGGCGATCGATGCCACCATCTCCGGCGGGACGGCGCTGCAGATCGCGTCCAATGCCATGCGATCAACGTGGAACTCGACTTCGCCGGGATCGACGGCGTTCCAGAGACACCTGGCCTCTAACTTGATTTTCATCAACAACGACCACTCGTTGTAATTCGTCTTCGTCAACATGGGGTAGTTTGTCGGACCGGCCGTTGGAACAAGGCGCTCCACGACGACCTCGCGGTTCCTCGGACGACGGGGTGGAGAACGACCGCGGCGCTGCGGCGTGCGCGAGCGCTCAGGAGGAAGCGACATGCCTCTGATACCACATGTCGGATCTGACCTGGACAACTACCGGAGTTGAGAACGAAGCTCTCTACTCACTATCAGCTCACACACAGTTGTAAAACTGGAACCAAGAGAGACAGAGTTTTTGTGCCGCGAGAGCTTCACGACGTTTTCTGTTTCTTCTATTTATTACAGTAGAAGTGGAACGTACATGCAGTAAAATAAGCTGACCGAGTAAGCCGCGCGACGTGCTCGAGTGCGCGTCCATCCCCACGCCGCACGCTGCGCGAGTTCTCCGTTGTGGATAACAAACTGGACCTATTCTACAGGACATCGGCCTCCACAAATCGGAGCTCGACCCTTGACTGATAATATAGACTAACTGAACTAACTAACTCAAATGCAGACATGTAACTTAACTGAATATGCAATATGCAGTAACTGAACTAACTGGAGCTGGGCTTAATTGTTTGACAAATAGTAGGGTCGATGGAGCTAGGGATGATAATAAACGGGAACAGATGAGAAACCACCTCTTCTATTTTCGTTACTATACTTTTTATCGAAAATAGGAACAGGAGCGAGAAAGACGATAGTGAAAACGGTTGCAGAATATATTGATTTAAGGTTTAAGTTTTATAGTATTTGTTTTAGAGTGTTAATTGATTTATATAATATTTAATATATGTGTATCATATATGTCTGAATATGAACACAAAATTAAAAAGTTTAAAATAAATTATATATTAGGATAGAGGGAGTACGAAGTTATGAGCACAGAATATACTACATACTCCCAAAATAACCCAAAACTAATGTTATTCCAACTCAGGAAAAAAGTAAACGTTTTAACTTTAATGAAATATGTTAAATACCACTTGTATTTTATAGTGTGTAATAACCAAAACTTAAACATGCCTCCAGATGCTTTCTTCTAATGTTATAGTCGAGCTTCGATACGGGAAAAAAACACCAAAGAAAATTCATATAATTCAAGCCATGATTCCACTATCCCTTTGCACATTTTGATATTTTGCAGGGAAAATGGAACTGTGGAAGGGCATACACCCAATAGTGTAGTCTAAGTGTCTAACCAATGCCATTTCAACTCATCCATAACAATGGAAATGCATTGGGCCAATTACGCCAGCTTACATCACACATTTATCTGATTATAATACATCATAAATCCCAATGCAATTAAACAGCAAAAATCTACTCTCAGGAAGTCAGGTTTTCCTTCCAGTGCTGCACTGCACCAGCGAGCATGCTTGCCTCCTTCGGTGGTCTGATCTGGAGCACAAAAATGGTGGAAGCTGTACAAAAAAAACCACCTATGCGCAACGTGCATCAGCCACAGGTAGCTCGGACATTGTGGCACGGGGCATACTAGCGCTGTAAACAGTATCCCTGCAAATACAATACATTTACACGACGCCTGCACAGGCAGGCAGACCAGCGAAGGCCCGTGGTGCGTGCTGCCTTGTCTGCCTGCTGTTCCCCGCTGGCATGATCGACGAGCAGCCCGCGCTGCACGGTCTTTCTTGGGGATCAGGTTGCGGCCAAGGTTAGGGAATTACAGAATAGAGGAGAATAGTGCCTCACCTCCAACGCATCACTTCGGCGTTAGCAGGACATGCCGGGGTCCAAGAACTTCTGCAACGCCTGGAAGAGCTGCTTCTCCTCGAAGGGCTTTGTGACGTACCCATCCATACCGCACTTCGTGCACTCTTCATGGGTGGCCTGGATGACATCGGCGGTCATTGCAAGAACAGGCAGGCGCCATCTTGCTGCCCTTGTCGCACCATCTATTTCTGAATTGTCACAGGCGACTGCCTGCTCATTTGCCTTCGCTTCCATTGCCCTTATTTGCTTGGTAGCCTCAAACCTGGAGTCCCAAGTAGTGGAATACAGGTTTAAAACAGAGAATGACAAGGGAGAAAACAAGCTCAAGTTCATGACCCAAAGCTTGTATAGAACTCACCCATCCATTTCGGGCATCTGAATGTCCATGAGACAAAGATGAAACTTATATGGGACCTGTAGGAGGGCGAGGGCATCTTTTCCACTCTCCACGCACTCCACCTTTGCTCCAAATTTCTTTAACGTGCCAGCAGCCACTCTAAGATTTACCTTGTTGTCATCAACCACCAATATGTTCTTGCCAAGAAGCAACCCGTAAAGAGAACCTGAGTTGTCACTTCTCTCGTTGCTTGACTGTTTGATGCCAAGTGTTTGGAACAGACAAGCGGCAAGTGCGCTTGCTTTCAGGGGTTTCGTGATCACAGAATCAACTGCATAGTGTTCTTTGAGTTTGCCCGATTCTGCAGCTGCAAGAAGGATGATTTTGGGTAATACATGTGTGTGACCATTCTGCTTCATCTCCAGGAGTCTAGATCGTAAAGAAACATCAATATTGAAGCCCCATGAATCACTCTCGATCAATAACATGCATGGTTGCTTCATACTGCATGATGAATTTGAAAACAGTTTAGTTAGGTCCAAGAAAAGCGAAAGAAAATGCATGTCGAAAGAAATGCAGATAATAATTAGTGAAATTGCATGTCGAAAGTAGTTTAGTAAACATTTGAATTCTACAGGTTAATATAGCAAAAACTGCATTTTCACTGAAATATTTACCATATGTGAAGTTTGAACTAGATAAATAACACGCAAGAACATAATGAGAACTACAGCCAAAGCACTGATACAAACTGAAAGCAGATCCAACAGAACGAATTTGGTAATTATAATAGAAGTGGACCAGCTAGTACACCATGGGCAGAGCTACGTATATGCATGGGTATTCCCAAATATACCCAACTATTTTGAGAAACCTATGTATGGGTATGTAGTATATATGTGTATAACTCAAGTTGGAGTCGAAGTCGCCATTTCTTAAATTCTTATCCAACTCAAGTAATTAGCAGCAAACAAACCTGCACAATTAACTCAACAGCCTATATATTCAAGTTCAAAGATGCCGCTTGCAGCTCTTATTACGCTCGCGCAACACCACAGTTCAACACCGATTAGACAGAGTTCTCTATCGCATATCTCTCCTATTCACTGACCTCTCCTAAATTTCTCTCTAACTGCCTAGATGCACCACAATAACTATGTGCCGAGCGCAACAACTAGCTAGCATCCTAATCTTGGCAAGCCAGTGAGGCATGGCGCAAGGGTGTTGGCGGCCTAGCATGCGCCACCGTGCACCACGAAGTTCCTAGCTTGGGCAAGGCCATAAGGGAGTCAACAGCTCGCTGGCTTGCAGGCAGACAATCGCAATCCAAATTAACAATTTGTAGTTTTCCTTACACTATTGATATAAAAATTTAGTCTTGAGGTGTGTAACTGTGTGTGTTTTTAATGTATCTTGCAGCTTTTAAAATGATGAAGAAAATTAGTACTGATCAATTCTGAAGATCGGTCACAAGCATTTAAGTATCCAAGCAGCCAAGTATGCCACGATATTACTACATCCTCAAAATGGTAACTCAATGCCTCAAATCACTTCAGGATTTTTAAATTTTAGAGAGCACGTAGGCAAGACGACTACCTGGTTAGGGAACTGCCATTTCTCCCGGACAGCACACCAAGAGCCAGTTCAATGGTTGCAACAACATCACAGGCAATTCCCAGCCTTTGCAAGTGATACTTAGTTACAGTAGCTCTTACTGGTCTTCTATCAACCAATAGTGCAGATAAACCTTTGAAACTGGATGGAAGAGGATGCAACATAACAGGCTTACTGTCACCAATAGCGCTTCTGTCACATCTTTTGAGAACCGCAGTAAATGTGAACGTACTCCCAACATGTGGTCGGCTGACAAAGTTTATCTGACCACCCATTAGTTCAACAAGACATTTGCTGATGCTCAATCCAATTCCAGTACCACCATATGTCCTGGAAGTCGAACTATCAGCCTGCATGAAAGGTGTGAACACCTTGGCTTGTGCATCCAATGGTATACCTATTCCTGTATCTTCCACACTTACTACAAGAGTAACTTTATCAGATACACTTTCATAGGGCATCTCATTTTTCTCATAAGAAAGCAAAAGCTTGAAGTTTTCCCAACTATTTCGGCTATCAGCAGCTTCAAAACCACTTAGTGTGTTGAGAGAAACACTGGTTGCTACAGCAGTTTTCTCATCTGTATGTCCATTCATCCCATTAGCCACCGGCTCAACTTTGGATTCTGTTGCAAGATTTGAATGATCTGCCAGATGAACTTGTACAAAAATATGTCCCCGTTCTGTGAACTGTCAGTGCAAGCAAATATCAATCAGAAACTAAAGCTGGCCACAAATTTCAGAGTACTAAGTAAACACTGCAGTGCAGTACATTTTGCTAAAACTAAGTTGTTCTATCTCTAGATAAAAATGGCCCTCATTGTTTGCAGACATGTGTTGTCAATGCCTTTGTTGGGCCCCAGTACCAGTGCTGCCGGCCCAGGCGTCAGGAGCAGATCCCCACCCATGTATGAGGGGGTCAGCTTTCGTGACTTTTCTAGGCAGCTCCGGTTGAGCTCTTCTTAGCGAAACACCGTGGGGCGGTCTTTCCTGCACCGGCCGAGTTTTTTAAAAACAGGGTGGTTGAGATCGGGCCGGATTGCAAGAGGATTTCCAGGGAAGTCTAGATCAGTTGGTTTCTTTTCTAAAGCTAGATTGTTTCTATTTTGTTATAGAGTTTTCATCTATCAGAGGGCCTCCTAGTCTATAAAAGAGATCGAGTCTATATGAGGCCTTTTCATCGAAGGAATAAGAAACTCCCTGTTAGGGGCGGTTCCTTCGGTCCGCCAGCTGACTGGAACCAACCTTTTTCCTCCTCCTACCCCCTGCATTTTCTCCCTCAATCAGCTCTCCTTCTCCACTCTCCCCTAAATACGCACAAAAGGCAATGCAGTAACAATAGCAGCATGCTTGAGAGGAAAGGTGAAAGGTCATGTACACTTACCTTAATTGAGTTGCCCACTAAATTTGTAATTATCTGTCGAAACCTTCCAGGATCACCCAACAAGATTTCGGGAACTCTTTCAGAGACATATACATCAAGCTACAGTTTGCAGAGTAAAACAAAATTAGTAAGGACAGAACAATAAAATTTAGATGCAGGATGTATGACAATGGTGAAGAGCCATTTATGAAAATTGGATCTAACAGATGCCGATGCAAATGATGCAAGGTTAATCGTAATGCTTGACTGATGTTTTTTGTAGTAGGTACAAGTGTTATCAAATTATTTGCGTTATGTCTGTGGTGTGCCGTGCGTGTCGGTTTTTTTCTTGCCTGCCCGGCCTTAGTTTAGTTTTTTTTCTTTTCATGTACTATGTAGGCAGTCTCCCAAGGCTAACTGCATGTATCTTTCTTTTATGTCATCAGAGGTAGTCACTGTCAGTGCTGGTTTGCCAAAAAAAAAAGGCGTTATTGAACTAAAAACTAACCTCAATTCCCTTCTCTCTTGACTTTGAAGAAAATAATGAGATGACATCATCAAGGATGGATCTCAGATCAAATGGTACAGATTCAAGATCCAACTTTCTGGCTTCAATTTTCGCTCTGTCAAGCACTTCATTGATTAGCGATATTAAAGCCTTTCCACAGACTTGAGCGGTTTGTGCAAAATCCCTCTGAGTTGAGGTTAGGTCAGTGTCTAACAGCATATCAAGCATTCCTAGAAAACCAAGGAAAAGGATAAATCACCACATTTGCTCCTAAGAATGAGTTATGTTGACATCCCTTTAATGTATAGTAGGATAAAAAACTTCACCTAGAACTCCATTCATGGGCGTTCTGATCTCATGAGAAACAGTTGCAAGGAACTACCATTGACAACAAGAGTCTTTCAGATTCCAGAGAAATGCAACTTCAAACTTACAACATCAAATAAATTAAACTAGCTTAAACCTGAGATTTAGCAACATCGGCTGCTTCCGCCTGTTTTTTCAGCTCCTCCATTTTCCGGCAATCTTCCTTAACATTATCATAACGACTCCAAGCGGCACCCGCGATGTACCCCACAAGCATACATATGACAAAGACACCAGATGGGGTAGAAATTGCAGACCATGGGACATGAGGCTTGTTTCTGTATCTGCTCAGATTATGGACAATGGGACATGCAATTAGACGTGCCCAAGAATAAATCAGGAAAATCAGTAATAAATGCACACATTACCTGCAAACCATATGATGCTTTCTGAATGGATCACCAAAATCTAGCATGCAGATGTGCGATGGTGAGGGGTTGCCAAGAGGAACTTCTGATCCATACATGACAAGAGGGTTCGAAATGTTTGTGACATCATAAACATTTACCACCAATTCCTGATTGCCAGCTAGCTGCCTCAACAAATTTTCCACTAATGATTCTACATCAAATGCTCCCCCAAGGTATCTGTTGAATAAGCAGCGAAATTATTCTCAAAATATAATAAACAATTAAAAATAATTCAAATTTGTCTATTATGAACTTCAGATACCAACTGTGGACAGCATTTAAATCTTTTTATTTTCTGACATAAGTAAAACTATGGTGGTTTTGACCAAAATGACACTTAAGATCATTCCTGTAGTCAAATTTGCTAAAATTTCCAAGTGCCTGAATTTTAGTTTTTTACTTTCGATTCTAGAGTCACAATCATCTGCTTCGGCATGAGCGCCATACACTTTCACCACTAAAACAAGGGTTTTGCTAAAATTCAAGTGCCTGAATTTTTTTTCGGGCGACAGTTATTGCATATATTTTATACTAAAATTGCAGATTCAGTTCGTTTTGCAATTTTCAGTTTCGGGAACAAAAAAACACATTAGAATTTATAGATCCAAGAAAATCTTATCCATGTTGGGAATTAACAATTATTTCTATAGCAGACAAAGACAAAAAAATGATTTATTAACAACAATTTACTTACACTAATTAGTTACTACAAGAGTGTTGCCTGAAATCATTAAAAACTCTGGCACCTGACATATAGGAGAAGTGCTAAAACCAAGGTTGGTGGGATTCTCACTTTCTTTTCAAGTCATGTAAATGTTGCAGCATCTGAATAGTCACAGGTAGTGGGTTCTACAAAGAAGAGGCTCAAACTGAAGTTCATTGGAAAACGGGGATAAACCTCACCCTGCGGTGGCAGCAACACGATCCTCCTCCTTGGCATCAGAAGGAAGATCCGCATGATAGACAGGAAAAGTCAATACGACACCCAGGTGATTCGACATGAGCCGGAATGGTCGAGTGAGAACTGCCTTCCCCGATGCTCTTGACCTCAGAATGTTCTCACGGTCCTCCTGCAGCACCACAGAAACGCAACCAGGTTCAGAACCAACACCTGCAGAGAATAACTGCAGCCCATCGGCAAGAAACGAACGGGAAACGTCGCCGCAGACCTCGCCGGACATCATGTCGAGCCCCTCGATGTAGGAGACGGTCTCCTGCGAGTATACAACGGGCGCGTACTCGTCCTGCGCCGGGGACGGCTCGTGCTTCATGGTCTTGATGATCCACCCCTGGTGGCGCTCGAAGCCCTCCCTGTCGGCGTGCACCACCCGCTGCGCGTACGCCACCCCGCTCAGCAGCGGCCGCTCGAACGACGTCCTGGCGGTGTAGTCCGCGAACGTGTTCTGCAGAACAAACAAATCGACCGAAAGTAAAGCCTCCAGCCGACAAACAAAACGGCCGAACAGTAATCTGTATCGGCAAATTACGCGCGTGCGCACTGCGCGCAGGCCGCAGGGGCACATAAAAAAACCAAGTAGAGAAAAACTCCATTTAAGAAGTGGCATGGTCTGCGCGCAAGGGAACCATGGACTTGACAGTAATTAAATGAAGTGAAAGCAGCAGCAGAGGCAGAGGCAGAGCAGGTACTACTACGTACTAGTACATGGTAACATGGTCGAGGTGTTATGGCAATGGGAGGAGCAGCAAGGATTTCCAGAGACGGCGAGACATGCAATTAACTGCGCGCGCAGAGCGGAAAGCCAGAGCTCGCGCCCACAAGTACCAGCAGGAAAGAAGCAGTGGGCGTAGTAGGCAAGCAGAAGCCGCGCGAGGCTCTCGCTCGTTTCGGTGGTGGAGCGAGCGAGCTAGCTAGCTCGGCGAGGGAGGGAGGGAGGGAGGCGGACCTGGTCGAGCGCGGGCGGGTGCTTCTCGTAGTGGAAGGTGGCGACGAGGATGGCGAGGGCGTGGACGTGGTTGACGGAGACGGCGAACTGGTCCTGCAGCATGCGCGCGCGCTCCTCGCACATGCTGACGAGCGCCTCCTCCGCCTTGCGCAGCGCCGCGTGGCGGAAGTAGGAGTGCAGGAACACCCAGAGCGCCGCGGAGCCCAGCACCCACACCAGCACCGCCGCGGCGATCAGCTTCGCCTTCACGGTCCACCCGCCGCCCTCCTCCGCATCCTTCCCCGCCTCCTCCGCCGGCACCGGCGCCGGCGCCGACACCGCGGCCTGCCCTCCGCCTCCTCCCACGCCCATCCCAGGCTCCACCCCCCAGCCGCCGCAGCTCTCACATGCTCTGCGGTCTGCGCCGCAGGCCACCGACCACTCCTGCTCCTTCGCGAGAATCCTTTTGACAGAGAAGAGAGAGAGAGAGAGAGGAGGTCAGGACTCAGGAGGATGCCTCCTCGCTTTTTTTTTCCGCCAATCCTCTCTCTCTCTTCTATGCTCTCCCGCCGCTGCTTTGATGTGTTTTTGTTGGCTTGCGGCTTTTCGCGACGAGGGAGAAAGCAGCCGGGATTCGAGTGAATCGAATTTTGCTGGATTTGAAGAGGTGCGCTGCCACTATAAAAATAACCCCATGGTTTTTTTTCCCTCGACCCTGCGGGCGACGCGCGACGGCGCATTCATTGGCTCCCCGGCCTCACCCACACCCTACCCCGCCGTCGCCGCGCTCGGCGTTGCCGATCCCGTCCCGCGGCTTGTGTTGTTGCCCCGTTGCTATCCTTATCCGAGGAGCCCCACCACCGCACCGCACTAGGCTCGCGGCTCTCTTGCCGTCCGCCGGCCTCAGCCACGGGTGCCGCCGTGTGCTCTAGACGTCTGGTGAACTCGTTCGGTTACGGGGTTGGTGGGGCCGCACGGTCGCGGGCAGTGGATGAGCAGTTGTGAGCGCGCGTCGCCGACTCGCCAGTCTCTGGGATTTCGTTGCACTGCCTGGCCGGCCGGCCTGCCGGCCCTGCCCGTGCCCGCGTGGGGGAGTTGTGGAGTGGGGATGGGGACAAACACAAATCTGGCGGGGGACGGACGGAGGAGAGGCATGTCCCCGGACCCCGGGTGTCGTCAACAGTCAACAATGCGCCATGTTCCCGGACAAATCTTTTTTTGCCCATCCGCTCTGCCCCACTGATATTCCTCTGACAAAAACATGCGATTACTGGACAGAAAACCCCCTCTCTTTTTTCCCAAGTGAGCGGGATGGAGCTGATTAGAGCAACTGTAGTTCTCTAAAAGACTTCCTAAATCAATAATTTAAGTAGTTAACATGAAAACTATTCTTCAACAGTTCTCTAAATAAACTTTCTAAATTTAACAACTTATCATCTAACCTCATTTTCTTTCTACATTTGGCAACCATTTAACAACTCTCTAAACAAAAATGTTGACTGCATTATATAGTTTTTGTGACTTATTTTTTATGTGGATAGATACAAAACAAAATTACAACCTATATTTAGAGAACTATTGAAGAACTCACATTTTTTTACTCCAAAAACCATTTAGCAACTTCTTAAATCTGTGATTTAGAGAGCTAAAATTTACATAATTATTGAAGTTGCTCTTACTGCACTCTTTTGACGAGGAGATTATTGCGGTGCACCGGTTCGCGTTTGGTTGGTTGCAGGATGGTGGAGCGGCAGTTCGATCATGTTTATGACCGTTGGGATGGGCTCACTACACCAAACCCAAATCATTGGACGATGCAGCTTATGGTCAGGTGTGTTTTATGACGCCATGAGTTGCAGCTGCAGGGAGTCCACGATCAAGAGCACGGCAGTGTTAGACTGTCTTCAACGCATGCCCCCACGCCCCCCTCCCCTATAACTGTTGCTGGGATAGGGGCTACAGTACCCCTCTATCCCCTTCATCGCGTTCCTCCTCCTCCTCTTCCCTCCTGATTTCTTCTCTCTCCCGCTAAATGGATGGCGACGCTACGGCGGAGAAGTTTCTCGCAGCCGCTTCCTTCCCAGACAAGAGCGCGCGCTCGGAATACTCCGAGGAAGACGCCCGAGGCGATCCGCGGGCGACCGAACCGCCGTCGGAGAAGGTATGCGTCGATCCGTCGTCGCCCGCGAAGCGTTTGTCTTCCTCCGGCCGACGAGCAGCAGTGGGGCTCGTCCAAGCGACTCCGCCCCTAACCTTCGCGGACCGGCGACCCGGCCGATCCGTGCGAAGACGCCGGCGCCGTTCGTCGCTGTCCGCCGGAACGTTTGGGTTGGGGTCGAGGTCGAAGGGAGGTCATCCATTCGCGGACAGATCCACGCTCAGCCGATCTGCGTCTTTCGAGGTACAAGGTCCAAGGTACGCTTCGTCGCATCGCCTTCGTCTACACCTCGGCTTGATCCGGGTTCCTTCGAAACCGTACCTAGGGTTACCACTAGGGTTTACTTGTACTTTACCTTGATTCTGCGCTACGATTTATGTGTTCATCGCCTACTTTGACTAGTTAGGGTTGCGGTTATGTCCGACATCCGATGCGACGATTGTTTAAGTACAAGAACCAAGTTTGATATTGTGGTACACATAGATCTGAACCTGTCCTCAATCACGTCTTGGTAACTGATCCGTGCTTTTGAATTCAAAAATTGATGCTTCCTTACTATGGTACAAACGAAACAACATTGAGACTTGAGTGTGATTTGCATAATCCTCATCCTCATTTACTCAAGTTTGTGACTCCACCATTTTCTCTTTTGCGAAATGATTTGCAGTCATGTGGATTGAATATTTTTTGTTGAATGTTCCTGGTAGAGATATCCATGTTAATGTTCCTAGTATAAGAACTAAGTACCAGTGTCGTTCATTTCCCCAACACAACCCCTTGTTCCTTCCATATTGATTACTTGAAATTGGTGTTAGTTCCTCTGTCTAAGAATTGGACATCTCACCCTTCAATTTTGAGTAGTCTTTCCTTACATGACCAACTGTTGCATGCAACTAACGAAACCTTTACTTATTATGCAGCTTGATAAAATAATTTGATTATTTGACGTCCTCTTCAACTAATTGAGGTTCTAACTCCTTTTTCGCTATAGTACATTGTTTTTTATGAATTGCATAAGTCTGTGTCCATGTTTTCTGTCTGTGCTTTCATGTGTTCTGTGCAGCTGTACCTTATTATATGCAACCATCTCACTTACCAAAGCCACGATACATGTGTACAAATACTTTACCAGTGCATACAAAAACAACCAACACTAGTTTGCTAACTGCCATCAGCACATTAGTTTCTTAAATTCAAATATTACTTTTGTATATTGCAACCCACAGATGTTTCCTAAGTGCCATGAACAATTTAATTTCACCAATTAGGAACAAGACTGCCCCTAATTTTTTCATGTATGCACCTTGGCTAGCCAAGTAGGTACTGGTTGAGTATACGAATCAAGATGAGCAGCCATGATGCCAAAGTGCTGCAACACTTGGTCCTCAATCTTCCATCCTCAGTGGAAACTGGTGCTTTCAATATTAGAAGCTTTCTAGAAGAGGCTTTCCGGCATTTGGGTGACGAGCATTACCTTCTCAATGCTCTACTTGCAATTCGAAAGGAGGTAGACCTGAGAGCACCTAGAGGGGGGGTGAATAGGTGATCCTGTGAAACTTGAAAACTTAAGCCACAAAACTTGGTTAATCGTTAGCACAATAATTGCCAAGTGGCTAGATAGGAATCCTCAACAAAATACAATAACCAACAAAGATCAATCACAGAGATGACACGGTGGTTATCCCGTGGTTCGGCCAAGACCAACGCTTGCCTACTCCACGTTGTGGCGTCCCAATGGATGAGGGTTGCAATCAACCCCTCTCAAGCGGTCCAAAGACCCACTTGAATACCACGGTGTTTTGCTTTGCTTATCTTTATCCCACTTGCGAGGAATCTCCACAAATTGGAGTCTCTCGCCCTTACACTTAAAGTTCACAAAGAAGCACGGAGTAAGGGAGGGAAGCAACACACACAAATCCACAGCAAAATGCGCACACACACGGCCAAGAATCGAGCTCAAAAGACTATCTCAAAGTTCTCACTAGAACAGAGCTCGAATCACTGAGAATGACAAACGAATGCGCAAAGACTGAGTGTGGATGATCAAGAATGCTCTAAGGTTGCTTGGTTTTCTCCTCCATGCGCCTAGGGGTCCCTTTTATAGCCCCAAGGCAGCTAGGAGCCGTTGAGAGCAATTCTGGAAGGCTGATCTTGCCTTCTGTCGTCGGGCGCACCGGACAGTCCGGTGCACACCGGACACTGTCCGGTGCCCGATCTCCTTCCTAAAATGGCACAGCCGACCGTTGCAGATCTGGGAGCCGTTGGCGCACCGGACATGTCCGGTGCACACCGGACAGTCCGGTGCCCCCTTCTAGCCGTTGGCTTGGCCACGTGTCGCGCGCAGATTCCGCGGCCGACCGTTGGCCCGGCCGACCGTTGGCTCACCGGACAGTCCGGTGCACACCGGACAGTCCGGTGAATTTTAGCCATACGTCGTCGGCGAATTCCCGAGAGCGGCCACTTCGCTCGAGCCAGCCTGGCGCACCGGACACTGTCCGGTGCACCACCGGACAGTCCGGTGCCCCAGACCGAAACAGCCTTTTGGCTGTACACAGCCAACTCTTCTCTTTTCTTCTTCTTTCTGTTTCTGATACTTAGACAAGCATATTAGTACACAAAACCAATGTACTAAGACTTAGAAACATACCTTTGCTCTTGATTTGCACTTTGTCCATTCATGGGCATAGATTTACATTTAAGCACTTGTGTTGGCACTCAATCACCAAAATACTTAGAAATGGCCCAAGGGCACATTTCCCTTTCAATCTCCCCCTTTTTGGTGATTTATGCCAACACAACATAAAGCAACTAGAACAAGTGCAATATCACTTCAAATAAAAACTCAAATTTATTTTGATTCAATTTGGCATATATGGATCATCCTTTGCCACCACTTGGTTTGTTTTTGCAAATCAAACTCAAAATCCTATCTCTAAGTCAAATCCACTTGTAGAGACATAAAGAGAGGTTTTCCAAAGAAAATTGATTCAAGATTCCAAAAACTCCCCCTTTTTCCCATAATCAACACTTCTCCCCACAAGAGGCCAACTTTTGACAAAAGAGACAATGCAAGAGTTTTGACAAACCAAAAGCTCTATCCTACTGTTTTCAAAGTTTCTCAAGTGGTAGCTGATCCATTTATTGCTTTGGCAACACTTCTCCCCACAAGAGGCCAACTTTTGACAAAAGAGACAATGCAAGAGTTTTGACAAACCAAAAGCTCTATCCTACTGTTTTCAAAGTTTCTCAAGTGGTAGCTGATCCATTTATTGCTTTGGCCTTTATTTTCTCCCCCTTTGGCATCAAGCACCAAAACGGGATCAATCTTGGCCCTTTGACCCCATTGCCTCACCAAAATCTTCAATTAAGAGCAAATAGGCAATAAGAGTTTAAAGATGAACTTGGAATAAGTTACCCTCTCATCGGAGTGCAGTGGAAGTCTTTCACGGTCCAAGTCCACCTTTCCCTTTCAAACCTTCTTTGAGACTAAAACAATCAAACTCAAACAAACGGTTAGTCTCAAAGGGTCAAGTTGTAACACATCTCCCCCTAAATATGTGCATTACTGGCACAAGGACTTGTGAGGTCCGGGGAGTGCTTGTACAACTTGAGCACCATAATAAGCAACACAATGCAGAATGAACATGATTAAAGGCATAAACACATGTATGCTATAAATCAATCCAGGTTCCGCGAATCTAAGACATTTAGCTCACTACGCAACCTGCAAAAGGTCTTCTCATCTAGAGGCTTAGTGAAGATATCGGCTAGCTGGTTCTCAATGCTAACATGAAACACTTCGATATCTCCCTTTTGCTGGTGGTCTCTCAAAAAGTGATGTCGGATGTCAATGTGCTTTGTGCGGCTGTGTTCAACAGGATTTTCCGCCATCCGGATAGCACTCTCATTGTCACATAGGAGTGGGACTTTGCTCAGATTGTAGCCAAAGTCCCTGAGGGTTTGCCTCATCCAAAGTAGTTGCGCGCAACACTGTCCTGCGGCAACGTACTCGGCCTCAGCGGTGGATAGGGCAACGGAGGTTTGTTTCTTAGAGTTCCATGACACCAGGGACCTTCCTAAGAATTGGCACGTCCCCGATGTACTCTTCCTATCGACCTTACATCCAGCATAGTTGGAATCTGAGTATCCAACCAAGTCAAAGGTAGACCCCTTTGGATACCAGAGCCCGAAGCAGGGCGTAGCAACCAAATATCTAAGAATTCGCTTCACCGCCACTAAGTGACACTCCTTAGGATCGGATTGAAATCTAGCACACATGCATACGCTAAGCATAATATCCGGTCTACTAGCACATAAATAAAGTAAAGACCCTATCATTGACCGGTATGCTTTTTGATCAACGGACTTACCTCCTTTGTTGAGGTCGGTGTGTCCGTCGGTCCCCATCGGAGTCTTTGCGGGCTTGGCGTCCTTCATCCCAAACCGCTTTAGCAGATCTTGCGTGTACTTCGTTTGGGAGATGAAGGTGTCGTCTTTGAGTTGCTTCACTTGGAACCCAAGGAAGTAGTTCAACTCGCCCATCATCGACATCTCGAATTTCTGCGTCATCACCCTGCTAAACTCTTCACAAGACTTTTGGTTAGTAGAACCAAATATTATGTCATCGACATAAATTTGGCACACAAACAAATCACCATCACATGTCTTAGTAAAAAGAGTTGGATCGGCTTTCCCAACCTTGAAAGCATTAACAATTAGAAAGTCTCTAAGGCATTCATACCATGCTCTTGGGGCTTGCTTAAGTCCATAGAGCGCCTTAGAGAGCTTACACACGTGGTCGGGGTACCGTTCATCCTCGAAGCCAGGGGGTTGCTCCACGTACACCTCCTCCTTGATTGGCCCGTTGAGGAAAGCGCTCTTCACATCCATTTGGAACAACCTGAAAGAATGGTGAGCGGCATATGCTAGCAAGATACGAATTGATTCTAGCCTAGCCACAGGAGCAAACGTCTCCTCAAAGTCCAAACCTGCGACTTGGGCATAACCTTTTGCCACAAGTCGAGCCTTGTTCCTCGTCACCACCCCGTGCTCGTCCTGTTTGTTGCGGAATACCCACTTGGTTCCCACAACGTTTTGCTTGGGACGAGGCACCAGTGTCCAAACTTCATTTCGCTTGAAGTTGTTGAGTTCCTCCTGCATGGCTAACACCCAGTCCGGATCTAGCAAGGCCTCTTCTACCCTGAAAGGCTCAATAGAAGAGACAAAGGAGTAATGCTCACAAAAATTAACTAATCGAGATCGAGTAGTTACTCCCTTGCTAATATCACCCAGAATTTGGTCGACGGGATGATCCCTTTGAATCAACGCTCGAACTTGGGTTGGAGGTGCCGGTTGTGCTTCTTCCTCCATCACATGATCATCTTGTGCTCCCCCTTGATCACACTCCTCTTGATGAACCTGTTCATCGTTTTGAGTTGGGGAATGCACCATTGTTGAGGAAGAAGGTTGATCTTGCTCCAATTTTTCCTGTGGTCGCACATCACCAATCGCCATGGTGCGCATAGCGGCCGTTGGAACGTCTTCTTCATCTACATCATCAAGATCAACAACTTGCTCTCTTGGAGAGCCATTAGTCTCATCAAATACAACGTCGCTAGAGACTTCAACCAAACCCGATGATTTGTTGAAGCCTCTATACGCCTTTGTATTTGAGTCATAACCTAACAAAAACCCTTCTACAGCTTTGGGAGCAAACTTAGAATTTCTACCCTTCTTTACTAGAATGTAGCACTTGCTCCCAAATACATGAAAGTAAGATACATTGGGTTTGTTACCGGTTAGTAGCTCATACGAAGTCTTCTTGAGGAGGCGATGAAGGTAGACCCTGTTGATGGCGTGGCAAGCCGTGTTCACGGCTTCCGACCAGAAACACTCGGGGGTCTTGAATTCTCCAAGCATCGTCCTCGCCATATCGATTAGCGTTCTGTTCTTCCTCTCTACCACACCATTTTGCTGTGGTGTGTAGGGAGCGGAGAACTCGTGCTTGATCCCTTCCTCCTCAAGGAACTCCTCCACTTGAAGGTTCTTGAACTCGGACCCGTTGTCGCTCCTTATCTTCTTCACCTTGAGCTCAAACTCATTTTGAGCTCTCCTGAGGAAGCGCTTGAGGGTCCCTTGGGTTTCAGACTTATCCTGCAAAAAGAACACCCAAGTGAAGCGGAAAAAGTCATCAACGATAACTAGACCATACTTACTTCCTCCTATGCTCAGATAGGCGACGGGTCCGAAGAGGTCCATATGTAGCAGCTCCAGGGGTCTTGATGTTGTCATCACATTTTTGGTGTGATGAGAGCCTCCCACCTGTTTCCCTGCTTGACAAGCTGCACAAGGTCTATCTTTTTCGAAATGAACATTGGTTAGACCTATCACGTGTTCTCCCTTTAGAAGCTTGTGGAGGTTCTTCATCCCCACATGTGCTAAGTGGCGATGCCACAGCCAGCCCATGCAAGTCTTAGCCATTAAGCATGCATCTAGACCGGCCTCTTCTTTTGCAAAATCAACTAAGTAAAGCTTGCCGTCTAGAATACCCTTAAAAGCTAGTGAACCATCACATCTTCTAAAGACAGACACATCTACATTTGTAAACAAACAGTTATATCCCATATTGCATAATTGACTAACAGATAGCAAATTATATCCAAGAGACTCTACTAAAAACACATTAGAGATAGAGTGCTCATTTGAGATTGCAATTTTACCTAACCCTTTTACCTTGCCTTGATTCCCATCACCGAATATTATTGAATCTTGGGAATCTTTATTCTTGACGTAGGAGGTGAACATCTTCTTCTCCCCCGTCATATGGTTTGTGCATCCACTGTCAATAATCCAGCTTGAATCCCCGGATGCATAAACCTGCAAGGCAAATTTAGGCTTGGGTCTTAGGTACCCAACTCATGTTGGGTCCTGCAAGGTTAGCACAAATATCCTTAGGGACCCAAATGCAAGTTTTGTCTCCCTTGCATTTTGCCCCTAACTTCCTAGCAATCACCTTTCTATCCTTTCTACAAATTGCAAAGGAAGCATTTAAAGCATGATATATTGTAGAAGGCTCATTAACTTTCCTAGGAACATTAACAACATTTCTCATAGGCATATTATGAACAACATTTCTCCTACCAACATTCCTATCATTCACATAGAAAGAACTAGAAGCAAACATGTCATGAGAATCATAAACATATGAATCAAAAACATTATAACTTCTATTTGCATTTCTAGTATGTCTCCTATCATGATACATAAAAGCATGGTTCTTTTTAGCACTACCAGCCATAGGGGCCTTTCCTTTCTCCTTGGCGGGAATGGGAGCCTTATGGCTTGTTAAGTTCTTGGCTTCCCTCTTGAAGCCAAGTCCATCCTTAATTGAGGGATGTCTACCAATCGTATAGGCATCCCTTGCAAATTTTAATTTATCAAATTCGCTTTTGCTAGTCTTAAGTTGGGCATTAAGACTAGTCACTTCATCATTCAATTTAGAAATTGAAACTAGGTGTTCACTACAAGCATCAACATTAAAATCTTTACACCTAGTGCAAACCATAACATGTTCTACACAAGAGTTAGATTTACTAGCCACTTCTAGTTTAGCATTTAAATCATTATTAACACCTTTTAAAGTAGCAATGGTTTCATGACAAGAAGATAATTCACTAGAAAGCACTTCATTTCTTTTAACTTCTAAAGCATAAGATTTTTGTGCCTCTACAAATTTGTCATGCTCTTCATATAAAAGATCCTCTTGTTTTTCTAAGAGTCTATCCTTTTCATTCAAGGCATCAATCAATTCATTAATCTTTTCTACTTTAGTTCTATCCAATCCCTTGAACAAACTAGAGTAATCTATTTCTTCATCACTAGACTCATCATCACTAGAAGAATCATAAGTGACATTGTTTTGATTACATACCTTCTTCTCCCTTGCCATAAGGCATGTGTGACGCTCGTTGGGGAAGAGGGATGACTTGTTGAAGGCGGTGGCGGCGAGTCCTTCATTGTCGGAGTCGGAGGAGGAGCAATCCGAATCCCACTCCTTTCCGATATGTGCCTCGCCCTTGGCCTTCTTGTAATGCTTCTTCTTCTCCCTTTTGTTCCCCTTTTCCTGGTCACTTTCATTATCGGGACAGTTAGCAATGAAATGACCAATCTTACCACATTTGAAGCACGAGCGCTTCTCCTTTGTCTTGGTCTTGCTTGGCTGTCCCTTGCGACCTTTAAGCGCCGTCTTGAAGCGCTTAATGATGAGGGCCATCTCCTCATTATTTAGCCCGGCCGCCTCAACTTGCACCACCTTGCTTGGTAGCGCCTCCTTGCTCCTCGTTGCCTTGAGAGCGATGGGTTGAGGCTCATGAATAGGACCGTTCAACGCGTCGTCCACATATCTTGCCTCCTTGATCATCATTCGCCCGCTTACGAACTTCCCAAGAACTTCTTCGGGCGACATCTTGGTGTACCTAGGATTTTCACGAATATTGTTCACCAAATGAGGATCAAGAACGGTAAAGGACCTTAGCATTAGGCGGACGACGTCGTGATCCGTCCATCGCGTGCTTCCGTAGCTCCTTATTTTGTTGATAAGAGTCTTGAGCTGGTTGTATGTTTGAGTTGGCTCCTCGCCCCTTATCATTGCGAACCGTCCAAGCTCGCCCTCCACCAACTCCATCTTGGTGAGCAAGGTGACATCATTCCCCTCATGAGAGATCTTGAGGGTGTCCCAGATCTGCTTGGCATTGTCCAAGCCGCTCACCTTATGGTACTCGTCCCTGCACAAGGAGGCTAGCAACACAGTAGTAGCTTGTGCATTTTTATGAATCTGTTCATTAATAAACATGGGACTATCCGTACTATCAAAGTGCATTCCACTTTCTACAATCTCCCATATGCTAGGATGGAGAGAGAACAAGTGACTACGCATTTTGTGACTCCAAAATCCGTAGTCCTCTCCATCAAAATGAGGAGGTTTACCAAGTGGAATAGATAATAAATGAGCATTAGTACTTTGAGGAATACGAGAGTAATCAAAAGAAAAGTTCGAATTGACCGGTTTCTTTCTCTCGTATTCGTTGTGGTCGTCGTCCTTTTGGGAGGAAGTAGACTCATCGCTGTCGTAGTAGACGATCTCCTTGATGCGTCTTGTCTTCTTCTTCCCATCTTTGCGTCTGTGGCCCGAGCCCGAGTCGTTGGACTTGTCATCCCTTGGCTCATTGACGAAGGACTCCTTCTCCTTGTCGTTGATCACGATTCCCTTCCCTTTAGGATCCATCTCTTTGGGCGGTTAGTCCCTTTGTGAAGTGAACGGCTCCGATACCAATTGAGAGCACCTAGAGGGGGGGTGAATAGGTGATCCTGTGAAACTTGAAAACTTAAGCCACAAAACTTGGTTAATCGTTAGCACAATAATTGCCAAGTGGCTAGATAGGAATCCTCAACAAAATACAATAACCAACAAAAATCAATCACAGAGATGACACGGTGGTTATTCCGTGGTTCGGCCAAGACCAACGCTTGCCTACTCCACGTTGTGGCGTCCCAATGGACGAGGGTTGCAATCAACCCCTCTCAAAGCGGTCCAAAGACCCACTTGAATACCACAGTGTTTTGCTTTGCTTATCTTTATCCCACTTGCGAGGAATCTCCACAAATTGGAGTCTCTCGCCCTTACACTTAAAGTTCACAAAGAAGCACGGAGTAAGGGAGGGAAGCAACACACACAAATCCACAGCAAAATGTGCACACACACGGCCAAGAATCGAGCTCAAAAGACTATCTCAAAGTTCTCGCTAGAACAGAGCTCGAATCACTGAGAATGACAAACGAATGCGCAAAGACTGAGTGTGGATGATCAAGAATGCTCTAAGGTTGCTTGGTTTTCTCCTCCATGCGCCTAGGGGTCCCTTTTATAGCCCCAAGGCAGCTAGGAGCCGTTGAGAGCAATTCTGGAAGGCTGATCTTGCCTTCTGTCGTCGGGCGCACCGGACAGTCCGGTGCCCGATCTCCTTCCTAAAATGGCACAGCCGACCGTTGCAGATCTGGGAGCCGTTGGCGCACCGGACATGTCCGGTGCACACCGGACAGTCCGGTGCCCCCTTCTAGCCATTGGCTTGGCCACGTGTCGCGCGCAGATTCCGCGGCCGACCGTTGGCCCGGCCGACCGTTGGCTCACCGGACAATCCGGTGCACACCGGACAGTCCGGTGAATTTTAGCCATACGTCGTCGGCGAATTCCCAAGAGCGGCCACTTCGCTCGAGCCAGCCTGGCGCACCGGACACTGTCCGGTGCACCACCGGACACTGTCCGGTGCACCAGACCGAAACAGCCTTTTGGCTGTACACAACCAACTCTTCTCTTTTCTTCTTCTTTCTGTTTCTGATACTTAGACAAGTATATTAGTACACAAAACCAATGTACTAAGACTTAGAAACATACCTTTGCTCTTGATTTGCACTTTGTCCATTCATGGGCATAGATTTACATTTAAGCACTTGTGTTGGCACTCAATCACCAAAATACTTAGAAATGGCCCAAGGGCACATTTCCCTTTCAAGACCAGATGGAGCAGGACGCACTTGAGACCAAAGCAAGGTCTGACCCAGAGAAGGAGAGGATGGAGGAACAAATTAGCCTTGCGGAGCCTGTGAAGCCAGGCCTAGACAAATTACTTTCACCCCCCTTCCTCCCCAGAACTGTATGAGGCCAGTGACAATGACTCCTACGACTCCGACAGGTCCACTAGGTATAGCATTTGGAACCTGTAATTGTGGTACGTAGACTACGGTGTTACTGGTAATAAGGCATCGAAATGAAATAAGGACTTGTGTCTTATGTATGTGATGCATGGGTGACCGATGTACGAATGCTCCTACCTTATGTTTACTTTGTATGAACCTTATGTGCAATGGTTCATCCTTATGTGTTCCTTGTCTATGAGTCTTATGTGCAATGCTTAATCGTTACGTTGGTTTCGTATGAACCTTTTTGTCCAATGCGTTGTCATTGTGTTCCTTTGCTATGAACCTTTATGTGCAATGCATTACAGTTCATACTTTACAGTTCAAGTCTGTTCTGTGTTGTCCAAATTAATGTATTCCTGTATTTCATTCCAGAATGGCTGACAACAACTCAAACACACCTTTTCGACCTACTGGTGCCAGCCCCAATTCAGGTAACCAGTCTTTCCCCCCACCCATGTGGGATCCTCAGATGTGGCAGGGCCAAGGTTTCGACCCAACCCATCCTTCTACATTTAGTACTCCTACAAACCATATGAGTAATCCTACCTGGTCCCAGGGAGCTAATGACCCATCTACATATACCTTTCGTAGTCCATGGAACCCATTTTTTGGTATGATCAATCCTGGGGGTCCTCCACTGCAACCATCATTCAGTCAACCCCAGTTTGCACCTCCCATTCCAAGTCCACAGGGTTCTACCCAAGTTCCCAACCAGACTGACCCAATTACTTTTGAATCCGAAGCAGAACATAGTGTCCAGGAAGTTAACAGCCCAACCAAACCTTCAGACACACCTATCACATTTAGAAGGACAAAGGAACAGAACTTCAAACCTGCTGAAGATGTGTTGCTTTGCAAAACATGGCTAGAGATTAGTAGTGACCCAGTAATTAGCACAGGCCAGAGAAAGGAGGGGTTATGGGCTAGAATTGAGAAAAGGTATAATGAACTTAGAGGTGAGTTTCCAATGAGACTTAATAGGGCCCTGAGCAGCAAATGGGACAAAATCAGAGCTGAAACAGGCAAATTTGCTGGATTCTACGCTAGAGTGTTAAGGGAAAACCAGAGTGGCCTCACAGATAACGACAAGGTACACTTATATTAATTTGTAATACTGTATGTTTGGTCATGGTTTATGTGAACTTAGTATTATTCATGCACTTACAAGTGGTTATACATATTGTGTAGACTTCAAAAGCAGCAACTTTGTATGCAACATCACAGAAAAAGCCATTTCATTTCATGCACTGCTGGACGCGCCTGAAAGACGAACCCAAATGGGATGCCATGGTTCATGGCAGCCCATGGAGAGGCAATGCGGGCACCGAGCCTGTTCGTAGTTTAACACCTACAGGTTCTGTGAATGAAGTGGAATCTGATGAAGGTGGTTCGAAAGGCAAGAGACCATTAGGACGTGACTCGACGAAAGCATCCAGGAAGAAGTCAATGTCCAGTTCATCCCAGTCTACTGACTACCTCTCCAGAATCCATGACATTCAAATAGCAAGATTGAAGCAAAGTGAAGAAAAATCAGACCTCAAACAACATAACATTGAGTTCATGAAGGAAGTTGAACTGAAGAAGTTGGAGGTTCAGTCCAAGGAAATAGAAGTGCAGGAAAAAAATTGATGATGGAAGACAAGAAGCAAAAGGATGAAGAGCTCAACAAACTTTATGCCATGGATATGGATGCTTTACCAGAAGAGTTGAGAGCTGTATACATGGCGAGGAGAAAAGGGTTAATTGATTTTTTCATCAACAATCCTATCTGAAGAGTACTTATTTATTTCATAAGGTGTTGCTCACCTGTGTATCGGCGTACCCTTGTCATGTGTGTTTGCACTTTATACAATTTCGAGTTGTCTGAACATTTCCTTACTATTTTGAGAACATGAGCATGGTTTTTGAACATTGTTTATTGTAATAATATTGATATTCATAATAACGTTGGTGTCACACATCACTCAACGTTTGGCAACATATGCAAATTATTTGTAGCGGATGCATTACAGAGGACAGGTACCATGACTTCTTCACTGACGCCCACGATACATGACTTCCATTGCTACAACTACTAGTACTTAGTTCATAAATGAAATATAACAACATTGCTGACCCACATAATACGGATGAAGACCTTCAACCCATCGACCCTCGACGTGCCCAAAGGTGTTCTATCAGGTTGTGCTGCAAAGACAAGTATGTGGTCTGAGATGTCATGTCCTGGTCGGGGTCGTTGGGTAATTCAGAACGGATATGGTTGTTTAGCCACTCGTTGCGGACCTCAAGAATATTGTTACAAACTTCGGGGGGACCTGTGGGGCCAACAAAATCCAGATTTGCTGCACCATCACCTTCGTCCTCGACAATCATGTTGTGCATAATAATACAAGCAGTCATCATCTCTGCGAGGTGAGTACGATCCCAACCATAAGCAGGCCCACGTAGAACTGCCCACCTCGCCTGCAAAACCCCAAATGCTCGCTCTATGTCCTTTCGACAACTCTCCTGCTTGGTTGTGAAGTGAACCGTTTTTCCTCAAAAGCGTGACGAATTGCTTTTACAAAGGTAGGCCAATTGGGATATATACCATCGGCTAAGTAGTATCCGAAATTGTACGTGGTACCATTAATAGTGAAGTGCACTGGTGGCATCGTCCCATTACGTAACGGATCAAACACTGGTGATCGATGAAGGACGTTGAGATCATTGTTAGTACCAGGCATTCCAAAGAAGGCATGCCAAATCCACAGGTCATACCCTGCGACTGCCTCTAGTATCATTGTTGGCCTCGAATTGCGCCCACAAAACTGTCCGCGCCATGCAGTAGGACAGTTGCGCCATTCCCAATGCATACAGTCGATGGAGCCTAGCATACCCGGAAACCCCCTGTCCGCGTTAACACTAAGTATGCGAGCAATGTCGTCGTGGTTAGGGATACGGAGGTATCGTTCGCTAAAGGAAGATATGATTGCGCGACAGAAACGGATAAGGCAGTCCCTAGCCGTAGTCTGTCCAATCTGTATGTACTCATCGATCGCATCGCTTGGTAACCCGTACGCAAGGATACGCAAAGCAGCATAAACTTTTTGCAATGGACCAAGACCTGCTAAACCAGTTGCATCACATCTTACTGTGAAGTAATCGTCTTCTCGTTGAACGGCACGAAGGATACGTAGAAACAAAGGACGTTGCATCCGAAACCTAAAATCGAGAACAACGCAAAAAAATAAGAATATGAAGCTCCAAATCCAAGTCAAAACATTACTTAGGAAACGTACCTTCGACGAAATACATGGGATGGATACACTGGATTTGGTCCGAAGTAGTGGTGCTTGATGAGATTTTCTCCAGCTGCGTGGTCCCTATGGATAACACGGCGAGGCAATGAGGAGCGCCTACGACGCGTGCTCGTGTCTTGGAGTACAAGGTGGTCAACATGTTGCCAAAGCAACAAGTTATCGATCTCATCGTCCGAATCATCGGATGACGAAGATAACACTAGGCTTCGCAAAGAGTCCATGACGACCTCAACTAAGACTACGTACTACGTACTTCGGATGGAATGCCGGATGATACAGAAGAGACGACTGTGGAGTCGAGTGGAGCATGGCCGCAGGGGTAGCATATTTATACATGGCTTGTGAAAGTCGCCTAGAGGGGGGGGTGATAGTCGCCTAGAGGGGGGGTGAATAGGGCGAAACTGAAATTTACAAAATATAAACACAACTACAAGCCGGGTTAGCGTTAGAAATATAAACGAGTCCGTGAGAGAGGGCGGAAAACAAATCGCAAGCGAATAATGAAGTGTGTGACACGAGGATTTGTTTTACCGAGGTTCGGTTCTCTCAAACCTACTCCCCGTTGAGGAGGCCACAAAGGCCGGGTCTCTTTCAACCCTTCCCTCTCTCAAACGGTCCCTCGGACCGAGTGAGCTTCTCTTCTCAAATCACTTGGGAATCAAACTTCCCGCAAGGGCCACCACACAATTGGTGCCTCTTGCCTCAATTACAAGTGAGTGTTTGATCACAAGAAAGAATGCGAAAGAAAAGAAGCGATCCAAGCGCAAGAGCTCAAATGAACACTACAAATCACTCTCTCTAGTCACTAGGGTTTTGAATGAGATTGGGAGAGGATTTGATCTCTTGTTGGTGTGCTTTGCAATGAATGCTAGCTCTTGTATAGTGGTTGGAAGCTGGAAAACTTGGATGCAATGAATGGTGGGGTGGTTGGGGTATTTATAGCCCCAACCACCAAAAGTGGCCGTTGGGAAGCTGTCTGCTCGATGGCGCACCGGACAGTCCGGTGCCCCCTGCCACGTCATCACTGCCGTTGGATTCTGACCGTTGGAGCTTCTGACTTGTGGGCCCGCCTGGGTGTCCGGTGCACACCGGACAGGTACTGTTTGCTGTCCGGTGTGCCAGTATGGGCACGCCTGCCATCTGCGCGCGCAGAGCGCGCATTAAATGCGCGCAGAGAGCCGTTGGCGCGGAGATAGCCGTTGCACCGTAGTCGCACCGGACAGTCCGGTGCACACCGGACAGTCCGGTGATTTTTAGCGGACTAGCCGTCGGCGTTTCCCGAAGCTGGCGAGTTCCTGAGGCCGACCTCCCTTGGCGCACCGGACAGTCCGGTGAATTATAGCCGAGTCGCCTCTGGGAATTCCCGAAGGTGGGGAGTTTGAGTCTGAGTCCCCCTGGTGCACCGGACATGTCCGGTGGCGCACCGGACAGTCCGGTGCGCCAGACCAGGGGTGCCTTCGGTTGCCCCTTTGCTCCTTTGTTGAATCCAAAACTTGGTCTTTTTATTGGCTGAGTGTGAACCTTTTACACCTGTATACTCTATACACTTGGGCAAACTAGTTAGTCCAAAGATTTGTGTTGGGCAATTCAACCACCAAAATTATATAGGAACTAGGTGTAAGCCTAATTCCCTTTCAATCTCCCCCTTTTTGGTGATTGATGCCAACACAAACCAAAGCAAATATAGAAGTGCATAATTGAACTAGCTTGCATAATATGAGTGTAAAGGTTGCTTGGAATTGAGCCAATATAAATACTTATAAGATATGCATGGATTGTTTCTTCATTTTTAACATTTTGGACCACGCTTGCACCACATGTTTTGTTTTTGCAAATTCTTTTGTAAGTCTATTTCAAAATTCTTTTGCAAATAGTCAAAGGTAAATGAATAAGAGTTTGCAAAGCATCTTCAAGATTTGAAATTTTCTCCCCCTGTTTCAAATGCTTTTCCTTTGACTAAACAAAACTCCTCCTAGAAGAGATCCACCTCTTAGTGTTCAAGAGGGTTTTGATATATCATTTTTGAAATACTACTTTCTCCCCCTTTTGAACACAATAGGATACCAATTGATAAATACTTCTTGGAAAACACTAAGCAACTAAGTTTTTGAAATTGGTGGTGGTGCGGTCCTTTTGCTTTGGGCTCATTTCTCCCCCTTTTTGGCATGAATCGCCAAAAACGGAATCATGAGAGCTCTCGAAGTGCTATCTTCCCCTTTGGTCATAAATAAATGAGTTAAGATTATACCAAAGGCGAAGTCCTTTTCTTTGATGCTCATTTCTCCCCAAAGAATAGAGAGTTGCTTGGAGTGATGGCGAAGTATGAGTTACGGAGTGGAAGCCTTTGTCTTTGCCGAAGACTCCAATTTCCTTTCAATGTACCTATGACTTGGTTTGAAATAGACTTGAAAACACATTAGTCATAGCATATAAAAGAGATATGATCAAAAGTATATAAATGAGCTATGTGTGCAATCTAACAAAAGAAGTTGCGGGAATCAAGAATATTGAGCTCATGCCTAAGTTTGGTAAAAGTTTGTTCATCAAGGGGCTTGGTAAAGATATCGGCTAATTGATCTTTAGTATTAATGTAGGCAATCTCGATATCTCCCTTTTGTTGGTGATCCCTAAGAAAATGATACCGAATGGCTATGTGTTTAGTGCGGCTATGCTCGACAGGATTGTCGGCCATCTTGATTGCACTCTCATTATCACATAGCAAAGGGACTTTGGTTAATTTGTAACCGTAGTCCCGCAGGGTTTGCCTCATCCAAAGTAATTGAGCGCAACAATGTCCTGCGGCAATGTACTCGACTTCGGCGGTGGAAAGAGCGACCAAATTTTGCTTCTTTGAAGCCCAAGACACCAAGGATCTTCCCAAGAACTGGCAAGTCCCCGATGTGCTCTTCCTATTAATCTTACACCCCGCCCAATCGGCATCGAAATAACCAAGTAAATCAAATGTGGATCCCCGAGGGTACCAAAGCCCAAACTTAGGTGTATAAGCCAAGTATCTCAAGATTCGTTTTACGGCCGTAAGGTGGGATTCCTTAGGGTCGGATTGGAATCTTGCACACATGCAAACGGAAAGCATAATGTCCGGTCGAGATGCACATAAATAAAGCAATGAACCAATCATCGACCGGTATACCTTTTGATCCACGGACTTACCTCCCGTGTCGAGGTCGAGATGTCCATTGGTTCCCATGGGTGTTTTGATGGGCTTGGCATCCTTCATTCCAAACTTGCTTAGGATGTCTTGAGTGTACTTCGTTTGGCTAATGAAGGTGCCCTCTTGGAGTTGCTTTACTTGGAACCCTAAGAAATACTTCAACTCCCCCATCATAGACATCTCGAATTTCTGTGTCATAATCCTACTAAACTCCTCACAAGTAGATTCGTTAGTAGACCCAAATATGATATCATCAACATAAATTTGGCATACAAACAAATCATTGTCAAGAGTTTTAGTGAAGAGTGTAGGATCGGCTTTTCCGACTTTGAAGCCATTAGCAATAAGGAAATCTCTAAGGCATTCATACCATGCTCTTGGGGCTTGCTTGAGCCCATAAAGCGCCTTAGAGAGCCTATAAACATGGTTAGGATACTTACTGTCTTCAAAGCCGGGAGGTTGCTCAACATAGACCTCTTCCTTGATTGGTCCATTGAGGAAGGCACTTTTCACGTCCATTTGATAAAGCTTAAAGCCATGGTAAGTAGCATAGGCTAATAATATGCGAATTGACTCAAGCCTAGCTACGGGTGCATAGGTTTCACCGAAATCCAAACCTTCGACTTGGGAGTATCCCTTGGCCACAAGTCGTGCTTTGTTCCTTGTCACCACACCATGCTCATCTTGCTTGTTGCGGAAGACCCATTTGGTTCCTACAACATTTTGGTTAGGACGTGGAACCAAATGTCATACCTCATTTCTAGTGAAGTTGTTGAGCTCCTCTTGCATCGCCACCACCCAATCCGAATCTTGGAGAGCTTCCTCTACCCTGTGTGGCTCAATAGAGGAAACAAAAGAGTGATGTTCACAAAAATGAGCAACCCGAGATCTAGTAGTTACCCCCTTATGAATGTCGCCGAGGATGGTGTCGACGGGGTGATCTCGTTGTATTGCTTGGTGGATTCTTGGGTGTGGCGGCCTTTGCCCTTCATCATCCTTGTCTTGATCATTTGCATCTCCCCCTTGATTATTGCCATCATCTTGAGGTGGCTCATTTGCTTGATCTTCTACTTCATCAACTTGAGCCTCTTCCTCATTTTGAGTTGGTGGAGATGCTAGCGTGGAGGAGGATGGTTGATCTTGTGCATGTGGAGGCTCTTCGGATTCCTTAGGACATACATCCCCAATGGACATGTTCCTTAGCGCTATGCATGGAGCCTGTTCTTCACCTATCTCATCAAGATCAACTTGCTCTACTTGAGAGCCGTTAGTTTCATCAAACACAACGTCACATGAGACTTCAACTAGTCCAGTGGACTTGTTAAAGACCCTATATGCCCTTGTGTTTGAGTCATAACCAAGTAAAAAGCCTTCTACAGTCTTAGGAGCAAATTTAGATTTTCTACCTCTTTTAACAAGAATAAAGCATTTGCTACCAAAGACTCTAAAATATGAAATGTTGGGCTTTTTACCGGTTAGGAGTTCATATGATGTCTTCTTGAGGATTCGGTGTAGATATAACCGGTTGATGGCGTAGCAAGCGGTGTTGACTGCCTCCGCCCAAAACCGATCCGAAGTCTTGTACTCATCAAGCATGGTTCTTGCCATGTCCAATAGAGTTCGATTCTTTCTCTCCACTACACCATTTTGTTGTGGAGTGTAGGGAGAAGAGAACTCATGCTTGATGCCCTCTTCCTCAAGAAAGCTTTCAATTTGAGAGTTCTTGAACTCCGTCCCGTTGTCGCTTCTTATTTTCTTGATCCTTGAGCCGAACTCATTTTGAGCCCGTCTCAAGAATCCCTTTAAGGTCTCTTGGGTTTGAGATTTTTCCTGTAAAAAGAATACCCAAGTGAAGCGAGAATAATCATCCACTATTACAAGACAATATTTACTCCCGCCGATGCTTATGTAAGCAATCGGGCCGAATAGATCCATGTGGAGTAGCTCAAGTGGCCTGTCGGTCGTCATGATGTTCTTGTGTGGATGATGGACTCCAACTTGCTTCCCCGCCTGGCATGCGCTACAAATCCTGTCTTTCTCAAAATGAACATTTGTTAATCCTAAAATGTGTTCTCCCTTTAGAAGCTTATGAAGATTCTTCATCCCAACATGGGCTAGGCGGCGGTGCCAGAGCCAACCCATGTTAGTCTTAGCAATTAAGCAAGTGTCGAGTTCAGCTCTATCAAAATCTACTAAGTATAGCTGACCCTCTAACACTCCCTTAAATGCTATTGAATCATCACTTCTTCTAAAGACAGTGACACCTACATCAGTGAATAGACAGTTGTAGCCCATTTGACATAGTTGGGAAACAGAAAGCAAGTTGTAGTCTAAAGAATCGACAAGAAAAACATTGGAAATAGAATGGTCAGGAGATATAGCAATTTTACCAAGTCCTTTGACCAAACCTTGATTTCCATCCCCGAATGTGATGGCTCGTTGGGGGTCTTGGTTTTTCTCATATGAGGAGAACATCCTTTTCTCCCCGGTCATGTGGTTTGTGCACCCGCTGTCGAGTATCCAACTTGAGCCCCCGGATGCATAAACCTACAAAACAAATTTAGTTCTTGACTTTAGGTACCCAAACTGTTTTGGGTCCTTTGGCATTAGAAACAAGAACTTTGGGTACCCAAACACAAGTCTTTGACCCCTTGTGTTTGCCCCCAACAAACTTGGCAACGACCTTGCCGGATTTGTTAGTCAAAACATAGGATGCATCAAAAGTTTTAAATGAAATGCTATGTTCATTTGATGCATTAGGAATTTTCTTCTTAGGCAACTTAGCATGGGTTGGTTGCCTAGAACTAGATGTCTCACCCTTATACATAAAAGCATGATTAGGGCCAGAGTGAGACTTCCTAGAATGAATTTTCCTAATTTTGTCCTCGGGATAACCGGCAGGGTATAAAATGTAACCCTCGTTATCCTGAGGCATGGGAGCCTTGCCCTTAACAAAATTTGACAATCTTTTAGGAGGGGCACTAAGTTTGACATTGTCTCCCCTTTGGTAGCCAATGCCATCCTTAATGCCAGGGCGTCTCCCATTATAAAGCATGCTACGAGCAAATTTAAATTTCTCATTTTCTAAGTTGTGCTCGGCAATTTTAGCATCTAGTTTTGCTATATGATCATTTTGTTGTTTAATTAAAGCCATATGATCATGAATAGCATCAATATCAACATTTCTACATCTAGTACAAATAGTAACATGCTCAATGGTAGATGTAGATGGTTTGCAAGAATTGAGTTCAACAATCTTAGCACGAAGTATATCATTCTTATCTCTAAGATCGGTAATTGTAACTTTGCAAACATCAAAATCTTTAGCCTTGGCAATCAAATTTTCATTCTCTAATCTAAGGCTAGCAAGAGAAATGTTTAATTCTTCAATCCTAGCAAGCAAATCATCATTATTATCTCTAGGATTGGTAATTGAAACATCACAAACATGAGAATCAACCTTAGCATTTAAACTAGCATTTTCATTTCTAAGGTTGTCAATCATCTCACGGCAAGTGCTTAGCTCACTAGACAATTTTTCACATTTTTCAACTTGTAGAGCGTAAGCATTTTTAACCTTAGCGTGTTTTTTATTTTCCTTGATTAGGAAGTCCTCTTGGGAGTCCAAGAGATCATCCTTCTCATGGATGGCACTAATTAGTTCATTTAATTTCTCCTTTTGTTCCATGTTAAGGTTGGCAAAAAGAGTACGCAAATTATCTTCCTCACCACTAGCATTATCATCACTGGAAGACTCATATTTAGTGGAGGAGTTGGATTTAACCTTCTTCTTTTTGCCGTCCTTTGCCATGAGGCACTTGTGGCCGACGTTGGGGAAGAGAAGTCCCTTGGTGACGGCGATGTTGGCGGCGTCCTCGTCGTCGGAGGAGTCGCTTGAGCTTTCGTCGGAGTCCCACTCCCGACAAACATGGGCATCACCGCCCTTCTTCTTGTAGTACCTCTTCTTCTCCTTTCGCCTCCCCTTCTTGTCGTCACCTCGGTCACTGTCACTAGATATAGGACATTTAGCAATAAAATGACCGGGCTTACCACACTTGTAGCAAACCTTCTTGGAGCGGGACTTGTAATCCTTCCCCCTCCTTTGCTTGAGGATTTGGCGGAAGCTCTTGATGACGAGCGCCATTTCCTCATTGTCGAGCTTGGAGGCGTCTATTGGTTGTCGACTTGGTGTAGACTCCTCCTTCTTTTCCTCCGTTGCCTTGAATGCAACGGGTTGAGCTTCGGATGTGGTGGCATCATCAAGCTCGTTGATCTTCCTCGAGCCTTCGATCATGCACTCAAAACTCACAAAATTCCCGATAACTTCCTCGGGGGTCATTTTAGTATATCTAGGATTACCACGGATTAATTGAACTTGAGTAGGGTTAAGGAAAATAAGAGATCTTAGAATAACCTTAACCATCTCGTGGTCATCCCACTTTACGCTCCCGAGGTTGCGCACTTGATTCACCAAGGTCTTGAGCCGGTTGTACATGTGTTGTGGCTCCTCCCCTTTGCGAAGCCGGAACCGACCGAGCTCCCCCTCGATCGTTTCCCTCTTGGTGATCTTGGTGAGCTCGTCTCCCTCGTGCGCGGTTTTGAGCACATCCCAAATCTCCTTGGCGCTCTTCAACCCTTGAACTTTGTTATACTCCTCTCTACTTAGAGAGGCGAGGAGTATTGTTGTTGCTTGAGAGTTGAAGTGCTCGATTTGGGCCACCTCATCCTCATCATAGTCCTCATCCCCTATGGACGGTACCTGTGCACCAAACTCAACAACATCCCATATACTTTTGTGGAGCGAGGTTAGATGAAATCGCATTAAATCGCTCCACCTAGCGTAATCTTCACCATCAAAAGTTGGTGGTTTGCCTAATGGGACGGAAAGTAAAGGTGTATGTTTGGAAATGCGAGCGTAGTGTAGGGGGATCTTACTATACTTCTTGCGCTCTTGGCGCTTAGAAGTGACGGAGGGCGCATCGGAGTCGGAGGTAGATGTTGATGAAGTGTCGGTCTCGTAGTAGACCACTTTCCTCATCCTCTTGTGCTTGTCGCCTTTCCGATGCGGCTTGTGGGAAGAAGATTTTTCCTTCTTCTCTTTGTGGTGAGAAGAGGAAGACTTTTTCTCCTTCCGTTTGGAGGAGTTCTTCTTCTTCTCCTTCCTCTTGGTGCGAGACTCTTCCGATGAAGTGCTCCCGTGGCTTGTAGTGGGCTTTTCGCCGGTCTCCATCTCCTTCTTGGCGTGATCTCCCGACATCACTTCGAGCGGTTAGGCTCTAATGAAGCACCGGGCTCTGATACCAATTGATAGTCGCCTAGAGGGGGGGTGAATAGGGCGAAACTGAAATTTACAAAATATAAACACAACTACAAGCCGGGTTAGCGTTAGAAATATAAACGAGTCCGTGAGAGAGGGCGGAAAACAAATCGCAAGCGAATAATGAAGTGTGTGACACGAGGATTTGTTTTACCGAGGTTCGGTTCTCTCAAACCTACTCCCCGTTGAGGAGGCAACAAAGGCCGGGTCTCTTTCAACCCTTCCCTCTCTCAAACGGTCCCTCGGACCGAGTGAGCTTCTCTTCTCAAATCACTTGGGAATCAAACTTCCCGCAAGGGCCACCACACAATTGGTGCCTCTTGCCTCAATTACAAGTGAGTGTTTGATCACAAGAAAGAATGCGAAAGAAAAGAAGCGATCCAAGCGCAAGAGCTCAAATGAACACTACAAATCACTCTCTCTAGTCACTAGGGTTTTGAATGAGATTGGGAGAGGATTTGATCTCTTGTTGGTGTGCTTTGCAATGAATGCTAGCTCTTGTATAGTGGTTGGAAGCTGGAAAACTTGGATGCAATGAATGGTGGGGTGGTTGGGGTATTTATAGCCCCAACCACCAAAAGTGGCCGTTGGGAAGCTGTCTGCTCGATGGCGCACCGGACAGTCCGGTGCCCCCTGCCACGTCATCACTGCCGTTGGATTCTGACCGTTGGAGCTTCTGACTTGTGGGCCCGCCTGGGTGTCCGGTGCACACCGGACAGGTACTGTTTGCTGTCCGGTGTGCCAGTATGGGCACGCCTGCCATCTGCGCGCGCAGAGCGCGCATTAAATGCGCGCAGAGAGCCGTTGGCGCGGAGATAGCCGTTGCACCGTAGTCGCACCGGACAGTCCGGTGCACACCGGACAGTCCGGTGATTTTTAGCGGACTAGCCGTCGGCGTTTCCCGAAGCTGGCGAGTTCCTGAGGCGACCTCCCTTGGCGCACCGGACAGTCCGGTGAATTATAGCCGAGTCGCCTCTGGGAATTCCCGAAGGTGGGGAGTTTGAGTCTGAGTCCCCCTGGTGCACCGGACATGTCCGGTGGCGCACCGGACAGTCCGGTGCGCCAGACCAGGGGTGCCTTCGGTTGCCCCTTTGCTCCTTTGTTGAATCCAAAACTTGGTCTTTTTATTGGCTGAGTGTGAACCTTTTACACCTGTATACTCTATACACTTGGGCAAACTAGTTAGTCCAAAGATTTGTGTTGGGCAATTCAACCACCAAAATTATATAGGAACTAGGTGTAAGCCTAATTCCCTTTCAGGGGGTGAATAGGGCGAAACTGAAATTCTCAAAAATAATCACAACTACAAGTCGGGTTAGCGTTAGAAATATAATCAAGTCCGCAAGAGAGGGCACAAAACAAATCGCAAGCGAATAGTGAAGTGAGACACGCGGATTTGTTTTACCAAGGTTCGGTTCTCTCAAACCTACTCCCCGTTGAGGAGGCCACAAAGGCCGGGTCTCTTTCAACCCTTCCCTCTCTCAAACGGTCCCTCGGACCGAGTGAGCTTCTCTTCTCAAATCAAAGCCGGGAATAAAACTTCCCCGCAAGGGCCACCACACAATTGGTGCCTCTTGCCTTGATTACAAGTGAGTGTTGATCACAAGAGCAAGTGAGAAAGAAAAGAAGCAATCCAAGCGCAAGAGCTCAAAAGAACACGACAAATCTCTCTCGCTAATTACTAAAGCCTTTTGTGGAATTGGAGAGGATTTGATCCCTTTGGTGTGTCTAGAATTGAATGCCTAGCTCTTGTAAGTGGTTGAGAAGTGGAAAACTTGGATGCAATGAATGTGGGGGTGGTTGGGGTATTTATAGCCCCAACCACCAAACTTGACCGTTGGTGGAGGCTGTCTATTCGATGGCGCACCGGACAGTTCGGTGCACACCGGACATGTTCGGTGCCCCCGCCACGTCATCACTGCCGTTGGATTCTGACTGTTGGAGCTCCTGACTTGTGGGCCCGCCTCCGGACATCTCCTGTTCATTGTCCGGTGCGCCAGTATGGGCGCGCCTGCCTTCTGCGCGCGCAGAGCGCGCATTAAATGCGTCACAGGTAGCCGTTGGCGCCGAAATAGACGTTGCTCCGCTGGTACACCGGACAGTCCGGTGCACACCGGACATGTCCGGTGAATTATAGCGGAGCGGCTGCTGCGCGTTCCCGAGGCTGGCGAGTTCCGGAGGCCGCGCTTCCTTGGAGCACCGGACACTGTCCGGTGTACACCGGACAGTCCGGTGAATTATAGCGCGCCGGCCTGAGAAATTCCCGAAGGTAGCGAGTTCGAGTTGGAGTCCTCTGGTGCACCGGACACTGTCCGGTGGTGCACCGGACACTGTCCGGTGTACACCGGACAGTCCGGTGCCCCCAGACCAGAGGTGCCTTTGGTTGCCTCTTTGCTCCTTTGTTGAATCCAAAACTTGATCTTTTTATTGGCTGAGTGTGAACCTTTTACACCTGTATAATCTATACACTTGAGCAAACTAGTTAGTCCAATTATTTGTGTTGGGCAATTCAACCACCAAAATTAATTAGGGACTAGGTCTAAGCCTGATTCCCTTTCAATCTCCCCCTTTTTGGTGATTGATGCCAACACAAACCAAAGCAAATATAGAAGTGCATCACTGAACTAGTTTGCATAATGTAAGTGTAAAGGTTGCTTGGAATTGAGCCAATCTAAATACTTACAAGATATGCATGGATCGTTTCTTTCTTATTTAACATTTTGGACCATGCTTGCACCACATGTTTTGTTTTTGCAAACTCTTTTGTAAATCCTTTTCAAAGTTCTTTTGCAAATAGTCAAGGGCAAATGAACAAGATTTTGAGAAGCATTTTCAAGATTTGAAATTTTCTCCCCCTGTTTCAAATGCTTTTCCTTTGACTAAACAAAACTCCCCCTAAATGAGATCCTCCTCTTAGTGTTCAAGAGGGTTTTGATATATCATTTTTGAAATACTACTTTCTCCCCCTTTTGAACATAATAGGATACCAATTGATAATATTCTTGGCAAACACGAAGTTTTTGAAATAGGTGGTGGTGCGGTCCTTTTGCTAATAGGTGGTGGTGCGGTCCTTTTGCTTTGGGCTCATACTTTCTCCCCCTTTGGCATGAATCGCCAAAAACGGAATCATTAGAGCCCTCGAAGTGCTATCTTCCCCTTTGGTCATAAATAAATGAGTTAAGATTATACCAAAGACGAAGTCCTTTTGCTCTCTCCCCCAAAGATGGAGAGTCTCTTGGAGCGACGGCGAAGGATGAGTTACGGAGTGGAAGCCTTTGTCTTTGCCGAAGACTCCAATTCCCTTTCAATACACTTATGACTTGGTTTGAAATAGACTTGAAAAACACATTAGTCATAGCATATGGAAGAGACATGATCAAAGGTATATGGAAGAGCAATGTGTGCAATTTAACAAAAGAAGTTCCTAGAATCAAGAATATTGAGCTCATGCCTAAGTTTGTTAAAAGATTGTTCATCAAGAGGCTTGGTAAAGATATCGGCTAATTGATCTTTAGTATTAATGTATGAAATCTCGATATCTCCCTTTTGTTGGTGATCCCTAAGAAAATGATACCGAATGACTATGTGTTTAGTGCGACTATGCTCGACGGGATTATCCGCCATCTTGATTGCACTCTCATTATCACATAGCAAAGGGACTTTGGTTAATTTGTAACTGTATTCCCGCAGGGTTTGCCTCATCCAAAGCAATTGCGCGCAACAATGTCCTGCGGCAATGTACTCGGCTTCGGCGGTGGAAAGAGCGACCGAATTTTGCTTCTTTGAAGCCCAAGACACCAAGGATCTTCCCAAGAACTGGCAAGTCCCCGATGTGCTCTTCCTATTGATTTTACACCCCGCCCAATCGGCATCTGAATAACCAATCAAATCAAATGTGGATCCCCTAGGATACCAAAGCCCAAACTTAGGAGTATAAGCCAAATATCTCAAGATTCGTTTTACGGCCGTAAGGTGAGCTTCCTTAGGGTCGGCTTGGAATCTTGCACACATGCATACGGAAAGCATAATGTCCGGTCGAGATGCACATAAATATAGCAAAGAACCTATCATCGACCGGTATACCTTTTGATCCACGGACTTACCTCCCGTGTCGAGGTCGAGATGCCCATTGGTTCCCATGGGTGTCTTGATGGGCTTGGCATCCTTCATCCCAAACTTGTTTAGAATGTCTTGAGTGTACTTCATTTGGCTAATGAAGGTGCCCTCTTGGAGTTGCTTCACTTGGAATCCTAAGAAATACTTCAACTCCCCCATCATAGACATCTCGAACTTTTGTGTCATGATCCTACTAAACTCTCCACATGTAGACTCGTTAGTAGACCCAAATATAATATCATCAACATAAATTTGGCATACAAACAAGTCATTTTCAAGAGTTTTAGTAAAGAGTGTAGGATCGGCCTTTCCGACTTTGAAGCCATTAGCAGTAAGAAAATCTCTAAGGCATTCATACCATGCTCTTGGGGCTTGCTCCCCGTTGAGGAGGCCACAAAGGCCGGGTCTCTTTCAACCCTTCCCTCTCTCAAACGGTCCCTCGGACCGAGTGAGCTTCTCTTCTCAAATCAAAGCCGGGAATAAAACTTCCCCGCAAGGGCCACCACACAATTGGTGCCTCTTGCCTTGATTACAAGTGAGTGTTGATCACAAGAGCAAGTGAGAAAGAAAAGAAGCAATCCAAGCGCAAAAGCTCAAAAGAACACGACAAATCTCTCTCGCTAATCACTAAAGCCTTTTGTGGAATTGGAGAGGATTTGATCCCTTTGGTGTGTCTAGAATTGAATGCCTAGCTCTTGTAAGTGGTTGAGAAGTGGAAAACTTGGATGCAATGAATGTGGGGGTGGTTGGGGTATTTATAGCCCCAACCACCAAACTTGACCGTTGGTGGAGGCTGTCTGTTCGATGGCGCACCGGACAGTTCGGTGCACACCGGACATGTCCGGTGCCCCCGCCACGTCATCACCGCCGTTGGATTCTGACCGTTGGAGCTCCTGACTTGTGGGCCCGCCTGGATGTCCGCTGCACACCGGACATCTCCTGTTCATTGTCCGGTGCGCCAGTATGGGCGCGCCTGCCTTCTGCGCGCGCAGAGCGCGCATTAAATGCGTCGCAGGTAGCCGTTGGCGCCGAAATAGCCGTTGCTCCGCTGGTACACCGGACAGTCCGGTGCACACCGGACATGTCCGGTGAATTATAGCGGAGCAGCTGCTGCGCGTTCCCGAGGCTGGCGAGTTCCGGAGGCCGCGCTTCCTTGGAGCACCGGACACTGTTCGGTGTACACCGGACAGTCCGGTGAATTATAGCGCGCCGGCCTGAGAAATTCCCAAAGGTAGCGAGTTCGAGTTGGAGTCCTCTGGTGCACCGGACACTGTCCGGTGTACACCGGACACTGTCCGGTGTACACCGGACAGTCCGGTGCCCCAAGACCAGAGGTGCCTTCGGTTGCCTCTTTGCTCCTTTGTTGAATTCAAAACTTGATCTTTTTATTGGCTGAGTGTGAACCTTTTACACCTGTATAATCTATACACTTGAGCAAACTAGTTAGTCCAATTATTTGTGTTGGGCAATTCAACCACCAAAATTAATTAGGGACTAGGTGTAAGCCTAATTCCCTTTCAGCTTGGGTGTGTGAAGGAAGCCAGAGGGTCGTGGCTTGCCGTAGAAGCCAGTCGTGTGGTGGAAGCCACTCGTGTCGTGTACGAGAAGAATGCGAATTTTTTTTAAAAAAAAATTCGACCGTATTTATACTAACGTATTAATACTAATTATGAAGTTTGTTAATTAATTGTCGTCCATGTTGCGCCCGTCAACTGTGGAAATAAGAAATAAAAATAAAATTATTATTGGATGGTAGTTGAGTTAGTTGATGATGAAAGTATATAATATTGTTGTTGTGGGGTATAGAGGATTGATATAGGGGGAACCGCTGTAGAGCGTGGAGATATAAGGGGAGAGAGAACGCTGACGTGACACGTGAGTGGGATATAGGGGGAGAAATTTAGGGGAACCGCTGAACACAGTCTTAATTGGGAGACCAAGCACCTGTTGTTAGTAGTGCCGTGTAATGCGATCGTTGCGCCTTCATATGTACTATTGAGCATCTCTGGAATACTACAGTAGTACTATACTAGTAGTGTTTGTTTTGATTTGATGTGACGCGACGTGTTGTTTACTACGTTTGTTTTAGGCCACATGCCTATGCAACCGCAGAAACAAAACGCGTCGTATCCTCTTCTTGCAACGGCGGACTTTAGGCTAATGGTGTGTTAGAGCATCTCCAAAAGACTAGTTAAATAGCTTGTCAAACTAAATTTTAGCTAATTAATAGCAAAATTGCTTTCCAACAGACTAGTTATTTAACTTGACAAGATATCCGACTCTCTAAATTGACTCCGTCAAATTTGGCTAGCAACTCTCGCTAGCCAAGCTAATTTGTATGTTGGAGAGTCTATTGGAATACGATGTTATATATAGAATTTAATCTTTATAGAGAGACATATAAAGAGTCAAATAGAGAGTAAAAAATAAAGAGTTTCTTGGAGATGCTCTTAGAACCCATTAGAACTAATAGTTAGTTAAATAAAAATTGTTAGTAGGATTAGCTAGCTAACAAATGGTTATCTAACTATTAAAACTATCTCCATCAGCTTACTAATACACATATCTATATTCATACTTCACTCTACGAACATTGCAGTCTACAGTACAAAACAACACTTATAGATAAACTTTTTTGCTGAAGTCGGTCTAACTAATTTATTAAAAAACTAATAGATAAACTATTAGTTAGAATGTTTAGATGTCTTCACTAATTCTAATTGTTAACTATTAGCTCTATAGTGCATTCAACCACCTCTAACATACGAATTGGTCGTACGCTCGTAAAAAGGACGGAGCATTTCGCCATTTCGGCGCGCGCAAGGCTGTTTGCCTGTTATCGTGTTTGCTCGGTCATTTCACAAGAACGCAGAATCTGCTTCGTGTGCGCTTTACTCTAGTGCGCCAGAAAGAAATGCGGCGTAATGATGTTCAGAACGCGACCCCTATGGCCGTCCATCGGAGCGGATGGATTGATAGCGGACTAGCGGTAACAAGTAAAAACAGTAGGCGGTAATTACCATTCGTTCTAAGACTAACTGCAACGCATGCCCCTTCCTCGCGCAGCGGTGAGCGCTACCCTCTCCCCTTCCTCGCGCAGCGGTGAGCGCTACCCTCTCCCCTTCCTCGCGACACTCTTCTCTCTCACGCCAGATGCAGGGGTTCACTGTAGCCGCCCCCTCGCCTGCTTCGCGCGGAAGGAGCCGCCCGCGCCAGACACCGGAAACTTCTCGCTCCACCTCGCTCCGTCTCGACCTGTCCGCGGAAGGGCGATTTTTCGAGGCGACGCGGCGGCGGATCTCCCATCGGCCGGTGGAGTCGGCACCGGCCCCGCTCGGGTGCGCAGAAGACGAAGTCGACGTCGTGAGCACGCAGTGCCGTTCGCGACCGAAGATGAAGAGGGGTGAAATCCGCTTCCGCCGAGGTTCGTCGCGACCGATTCGTTGGCTTCCGTCTCCGACAATCGACGGCTCCATCAGATCCACACGGAGACGCTTCGATTCGCCGTGTTGCGGGCGAAATCTTCCCTTCTTCAGGTACCAGCATCGTCTACCGTGTAAAATCAATACATGTTTCACGAATGTTTTAGAACAACACTTGTTTTCTTGAATAATCCAAGTTGATTTTGCCCACCCCATACGACGTCAACCAGATCCACACTTCTAGTGTGTCCTGTGTACTTGTTACGGTCTTGCTCATCGGATTTAGCCCACGTAAGAACAACCTTTCTCTGTACCAACCGATGGGATGGCCAAACCTACACTAGAGTTCGAGGTATGAACTTAGGAAGTTGTTCATCCTCCGATTTAGGCGCCTGGTATACCAAACTTTATGTTCCACGTGATGCAAATACACGAACAAAAGTAACCCTAACATTAGGCATGGCAGCAATTATATTTCCCCATTGGTGTTCATTGGACTGTTCTTGATGTTTTTAACTTAAGACAATGTATTTGTGCCATTTATGTGCAATGTTACCCTTTCGCACTATATGAGTATGCACCAATATAAGCCATAACAATGAATCACTTATTTTCTCACACTTCTTTGTGCTTCCATGGAGTACACGTATGTTCATGAGTAGACTCACTAAAATTAATGACATGTGAAATTACTTATGACTTCGATTATGTGCCAGATCATGTGTCTGCCACAACAACTGTTTGACTATGATTATGTGGCACAATATGTAATGTTGAAGACTTCAACTTGTCTCTGCACTTACTAGTTTCCTTTATATTTCTGTGCCACTTATTTTCCTAACCTTGAATTGTGTATAAAATGTTCTTGCTTTCGTTCATTCCCATGTACCTAGCAACAATTATATAACTGATATGTACAACTTCAAAGTTTGCATATGTACAACTTCATATGTCATCTTCACTTGACTCAAAATCCCTATTTGCATTTGGACATGTTCATGTTTTTCATATGGGTTAAGATACAATTTGTCTGTTACATTTCATCATCATTATAATATATCTTAGGAAAGGGCTTGTACATATCAGTTATGGTTTGGAATCTCTATTTTATACTTCCCTTATATTTCCTACAAGTTTGTAATGTTTTTCCTTGTTTTTATGATACCCTGGTGGTGCAAACAAAATTTGTATGCACTATTATGTGCCAACTTTTTTCATTACAAGAATGCATATGCTTTTAAAGGGTTTCAACATGTTACTTCATAAATTAAATGTTTGCAGCCCATTTGATAATGGCATCCTCCCAAGAAGATAAGATGAAGGCTTTGATGACAGTCCTTGTCGACTGTACCGAGGATGCCACAAAATCCCTGGGGGGTTTCGTTGATCATGCATTAGACCACATGCATGATGAAGAAATCCTAGCTAGGACATTGTTTGCCATCAAAGAAAAACTAGAGTTGCTTCAGCAGGATGCCTTAGAGGCAAAAGTCCAAGCCTTTCCAGAAATAGCTAAGTACGAGTGGGATGACATCAGTGTTGATCCTCCCTCTCCGTCACCCCCTCCAACAGTTACTGATCCTTCTGTTGAGGAAGAGGAGTTCTACTGCCCCGACGTCAGTGACGAATGGTATTTCAGTGATTCAGATAGGTCTACCCGTAATAGCTACTGGAATATGTTTTAGGTTTATGTTCGCAGTGAAAGGTACATGACATCCTTTTGAACACCCATATGTCATGTATGTCTAAGTCTAAGCAGTACACTGTCCCAAGAAGTACTTAGTTTGATGTAAGCAATGATGTAGTCAGTGAACTTTGTTCAGTACTATTTGTGATGTGCTTGGTTTAGTACTGTAACCGTCGATGGGAACCTTTTATTATAACTGTTGCTGAGTTGTATGCTTGTTTTCTAAATCATTTGTTGAACTGTTTCTGCACATTTTCGTAACTTGTTACCATCTGACTTAATTTGTCCCCTCTCCACACTTACTAGAATGGACCCATCAAACAATGCCACTTCTTCTCAGCCCATGTCAAATTCATCAATTGGCCAGCAGTTTCCTCCTCCACCCCCTTTGTGGCCAACGGGTTACATGCAGCAGAGTGGTATGGATTGTAACTTTATGGGAAACCTGAATTTTCCAAACCCTGCTCAAGGTCCGACAACAATGTGGGCACCCATGCATACAGGAAATACTTCTTCCCAATCTACCATGATTCCCGCCTCACAATCAGCTATGTACTGGAATCATTACTTGAACTTTGTCAGGAATCCTCTTGGGCCACCTGAAGTAAACCCATTTCCTGATTCCATTCCACCATCCAATACCAGTACACCATTGCAGGGTTCCAATACTATACCTTCCGTACCTGTGAATTTGGACTCAGATGCAGAACACAATGTTCATGACATCAATAGTCCTGAAAAGAATGCACCTCCTATACATAAACCCAAAAAGTCAAAGGAACAAAACTTTACTGGCCCTGAAGATCTTCTACTTTGCACAACCTGGTTGCAAATAAGCAGTGACCCTGTTGTGAACACTGGCCAACGTAGGGAGGGCCTTTGGGCTAGAATTGAAAAAAGATACAACGAACAGATGGGCAACTTTCCTTGTAGAGTGAACAGAGCGCTTAGCAGCAGATGGGACAAGATAAGAGCAGATGTAAGTAAGTTTGCTGGCTACTACGCAAGAGTTCTAAGAGAGAAACAAAGTGGGTTAACTGATGACGACAAGGTAACCCAAATTTTACCGACTTTAACTCATGTACAAATGATTGTATACATGTTAACACATTTGTAAAATGAAACCATAATTTGTACAGACATCGAAGGCGGCAACATTATTTGCACACGAGGAGAACAAAACTTTCCAGTACATGCATTGCTGGCACCAACTAAAGGGAGAACCGAAATGGGAGAGCATTTGTAGTGAACAATCGTTTCGCGGATTGAATGCAAATCCAATTGGCTCAACAGGTACTCCGTATGCTCCCACAACTGAAAATGTTAGTGCATCTGCAGGGTTGACAGGAAAACGGCCGCGTGGTCGTGATTTCAGTAAATCAGAGAGAAACAAACCTGCATCATCTTCATCTCCAGAGTACCTTAGCCGTTTGCAAGAAATAACTGAAAAACAAATTCAGAGGTCCATAGAAAAGGGTCAAAAGAAAGAGAAGTGCTCAGAAGAAGACAGGGAAATGGAGAAAAAGAGGTTAGAATTGGAAGCAGAAAAGGTCATCATACGAAAAAGGGAATTGAAACTTCAAGAACTAGATTGTGCTGAAAAAAGATTACAAAGGCTGGAGGCAACGAATGAAGAAGATGTCGAACCCGAAGTTTGGATTATGATGCAAAAACAAAAAAAAGAAGTTGCAAGAATTCATATTTGGTTATGACTGAAACATATATTCGGTTACTCGTAACTTGAGCTTGTATTACCGAACCGGTTTCTATTATTTGCTTATGTCAGAACGTTACATTTGTTTGGCAGACCATTATATTTTTGTTCGAACCATAAGTCGTCAAGGACAGTCGTGCTGTGATGTTTGTTGTATGGTGTTGTAATCGACAATAATTATTTGCATTTGATGTGAACAAGTTTGGTTAAAGTTTCATATATTTCATCGTCAACGTATTCGAGGTTTGCAAATAATTGCTGCGTGTTCAGCTTCGAATCGCTTGTGATGTGTACAAATCGTTAGCAGTTTGAACCTTGTTGTGTTCAAAAAACATGTACAGGTGTCCAATGAGGATCTACTTTATTTCAGAACCGATACGTAGGACATGAGAATGGAAATTACACATAGTAGAATGAAGTTGAAATAAACTTTAGCATACGAATGCTGAAGTTTACATGCTTCCACGCCGAGCCCACAAATGCTCGACAAGATCATTTTGGAGGGAGCACGATCTTTCTTGGCGACGAAGATCGAAGTGGTTAATGACCCATTCTGCCCTTCCTTCTGCAATTAGTTGTGGTGGTTGACTGGTTGAAGTGTTATCTCCAAAATCAATATTAGCAGCAAACGGTCCTTCGTCTTCAACAATCATGTTGTGCATGATGACGCAAGCTGTTATTATTTCAGTTAAACGATTACGATCCCAACCATATGCTGGACCTCGTAGCACCGCCCACCTAGCTTGAAGAACTCCAAATGCACGCTCAATATCCTTTCGACAACTTTCCTGCATTTGTGTGAAATAGACTTTCTTTTGCTCATATGGGTGCCTTATAGCTTTTACGAAAGTTGGCCAGTTGGGGTAAATACCATCAGCTAGGTAATATCCGAAGTTATACGCATTACCATTAATTGTGTAATGGACAGGTGGCATTCGACCAGATGTAATGGGGTCGAAAACAGGTGATCGGTGGAGCACATTCACGTCGTTGTTTGTCCCGGGCATGCCAAAGAAAGCATGCCAAATCCAAAGGTCATACGTTGCCACAGCTTCTAGAATCATGGACGCTCGACCATTTCTGCCACAAAACTGACCACGCCATGCGGTAGGACAGTTCCGCCACTCCCAATGCATGCAATCTATAGAACCCAACATCCCTGGGAAACCCCTTGATTCGCTATGGTGCATGATGCGTGTTATGTCAGCTTCATTAGGAGTTCGTAGATACCACCCACTGAAGTATGCAATGATACCTCGACAAAAATGCTGAAGGCATTCCCTAGCTGTCGACTCCCCTATTTGAATGTACTCGTCTACAGCATCAGAAGGTAACCCATATGCTAGTACCCGCATTGCCGCACATACTTTTTGTAGTGGACCTAGACCAGGCATACCAGTTGCGTCTACCCGTTGTGTAAAGTACGAATCATGTTGTTGAAGACCTTGCAAGATTCTGAGGAAGAGAGGCCTACTCATGCGGAACCTAAGTTTTGAATAAAGAATGTTTGTAATGAAATTGCAAATATCAAACCGTATTCGAATAATAAGTAGTGGGTACCTTCTACGAAAGACGTGGGGTGGATACACTGGGTTCTCGGCGAAGTAGTGATGATGGATAAGATTTTCTCCACGAAAATGATCTCTGTGAATAACCCGCCGAGGCAAACGTGACCGTCGTTGGAGGTGGCGTCTGGCCTCTATGTTGAGGACAAGAAGATTGACAAGCATAAGTGTTTCGTCCTCACTATCACTCGAATCAGAGTCTTCATCGCTATGCCTGTGAGACATACCGTGAAATGGTTCAATTGTTGATCTACTGAACTTTGTTGCTGCATTTGTGAAGAGATGGATTCCATATATATAGGGGAGATGAATGCGGCTTCAGGTGGAAGCTAGTGGCTTCCCACGAAAGCCAAACGTGGCTTTCGTTGCAAGACAAGTGCGGCTTGCCGCACACGACAAGTGGAATTTGGTTCGCAGGAAAATATATTCCTGATCCGAGGACGGATAATACGTTTTCACGAAATTATGCAATTTCGAATGTATTGTAAAATAATAGTTGTTATATATTATATGTGCAAGTAATTGTAAACTAATTATTTTTAATAATTGATTTTTTAATACATGCGCAACATGTCGGACGTGTGCAAAATAATTAAATAAAATCAAAATTAAAGTTGGTTATGTTAGTTATATGGAAATGGTTTTTTAATGAGTAGAGGGATATATAGGGGAAACTATAGAGGGAACGGTTGCGGGACGAGTGAATATAGAGGATGAAATCTTGCTGACGTGGCTGCATAGTAACATTTAGGGGGGAAAATTTAGGAGTAACGGGTTGCGGACAGTCTAACTCTTAAACTACCGGAGCGGCGGAGCCTTTAGCAGCTAACTTCGGATAAGGCCGCAGGGCGATAGCGAGGGGATCGATCGCCATGCACGCCAGACGTCACGTCACCGGCCGAGATAGACTTCAAGTACCGACACGCTACTTGCATTGCATGCATGTGATCCCAGGCTCGCGAACGGCAAGCGGTTAATGCAACTTTCGTCGCGGGCGGGGCGGTCGGTCCGTCCGTCCCGTCTCAGCGACTCTGCCAACCCATGGCGCCGGTCGCCGTCCTATGCATGCCAAGCCACCCCCCGGCGCCGGGCGGCGCGCGCTTCTGCTTCACGCGATCGACGACGGCACGGGCTTCTCTCTGCAGCGAGCGCGACGTGTTCCGATTTCCAAATAGACGAAAGGTATGTAGCAGCGACAGGTGCTAGATTTCCATGTCCAGGCTGTGAAATCTTTGGGTTGTTTTTTTTCCCTGTATGTACGCATTTACCTCGGGACTGCGGTGACTTTGTAAACAAGAATCGTCAAGACCAAAAATCGGAGGCGGGGTAGTGGGCCGTGCAACCTCTCCTCGCCACACGCTGTAACAACGCAGAAACGCACAGTGTCTGTGTCAATATCCCACAGCGACGAGACGAACACGGTCCACAGCTGCCGCCGCGACGCCCCAAGCAGAACCGAGCGCCGTGCCGTGCCGTGTGTCACGTACGCAAAGAAAGGAGGCGCCCGCGCTCCGATCCGATCCGTTCTCACGGCGCTGTGGAGCGATCCCGGTGGCATGGGGTGCCCCAGCCGGTGCCGGCACCCCTGTGCTGTGGGCAGAACAAGGCGGGCGGGCCCTGTGTCCCGTGCCGTCCGGCAACGCCCGCCGAGTTCGCGTGTCTTCTAGTTGCCTCACGCACGCACGTTCGCGTACGATGGACGATGCCTGCCTGGTACTTGTAGTTGTCCAAACAGTACGGGCCCACCAGGCGGCCCGTGGCCCGGCACTGTTTTGGCCCGTCGCCAGCCCGGCACGGCACGGTAACACGCGGGCCGTGCCTGGCCCGACCCGACCATCGGGCCGTGCTTGGGTCGATGAAGCAGCCCGTCAGGTCAGCCCAGACACGGCCCGTATAAACGGGTGGCCCGTACAGCTCGTTACATTTACAACTCACGGTCGCCTCTTCTCTTCGCTCTTCCTCAGTCTCCACTCCCTCTCCCGTGTCTCGTTCCCGTCCCGACTCGGCGACTCCCGATTCGGCGAATCCCGCTGCCGCCTCCACCGCCTACGGAGTACGGACTCCGGTGACTGGTGAGTACGGACTCCGGTGACCGGTGGTCTTCCCCTCCCTCTGCAGCGGCGCAGCGACGATTCACCTCTGGGCCTCCCGCCTCCCCCATCCCACAGCGGTACATCCGGACTCCGGCGTGGTATTCTCCTCCGGTCCTCCCTAGCTCTCTTCCCCCGCCGCCGGTGTGGTTCCTAGCTTCCGGCGATGCTCTTCCGGGTCTCTCTCTCGTGGTCTCTTCCGGCCCGAAAACCTAACCCTAATCCAGATCTGGTCTCTCTTCCTTATTCCTCCCTGCCCGGCTGCCCTCGGTTCTCTCTCGTCGGTGTGTCGTGGACGACTGTGGTGCTCCGGTGCGCAGCGCAGGTAAACAATGGTGGCCTAACGCCCTATCTGGTTATCCCCAATCACTTTTCTTGTGCTTAATCCATTTGTTCTTTGTCTTTGTTTCTTAGATCCCTGTCGGCAGTCGCGCACTGTTGAGGAGCCAGAGTTGCCGACGCCCGACGAGGTGGTTGGCTGGTCGCCATGGAACTTGACCCGGTAGCCGAGGCCGAGCACGAGGAGCACTTGTTGGAAACCCATAACGAGGAAGAAGATGCTGCTCAAGCCCTGTTCGGTTGTAGCTCTGCTGCTCTCCGTCGGGATGCTGCAGCGGCTCCTTCCGGCGATGTTGGGGGAACGGGCTCCGGCAGTGCGACCCGTACCGAGGCAAGCACGGATAACCAGGGGCCTCCAGTTCTCCAGTCTGGGAGGACTTTGAACAGGTGTTCAACTTTGAGAATGGTAAGAGGGTAAGAACTCATGCCATTTGTCATCACTGCAAACAACAATTCTCTGCTAAATCATCTGTTGGCACTGGGCACTGCTTAGGCACAAGGATAGTTGTAAGGTTAAGAAAGAGCGCACTGGCACTCAGTCTATACTTAAGTACAATTCAGATGGTTCTCTGTTGCGTTGGGAGTACTCTAGTGAAGTTGCACGCACTGAACTTGTCCGATTAATTGCTAGAGAGGATCTTCCATTGTCGTTTGGTGAGTCTGATGCTTTTCAGGAGTACATAGCTCGTGCCCATAACCCTAGATTTGTTAAATCTTCTAGGCAAACAACTGCTAGAGACTTTGTGAAACACTATAATGGGCGTGTAGAGAAGTTAATTGAGGTCTTTAAAACTGGGGTATCCTCTGTTGCCCTTACCTCTGACATTTGGTCTGGAAAGGCTAAAGAGGATTACATTTCTGTTGTTGCTCACTTTGTGAACCCTAATTGGGAGTTAGAGAAAAGGTTGCTTGGTCTAAGGCCAATTGAAGACGACCATACTGGTAAGAACATTGCTGAACGTGTTTCCTTGGTGGTAGATGAGTATGGCTTAACTGATAAGATCTTTGCAATTACTCTTGACAATGCTTCATCTAACAAAACTGCCATGTCATATCTTATACCTTTGTTCTCTAGTTACCTTGGCATACCTGACTATGAATTAGATGATACTCATAATATGTCCTCTATTCTGTTGCATCAACGATGTGCTTGCCACATTATTAATCTCATTGTTAAATCTGGTTTGAAACGGTTGAACTCATGTGTTAATGATTTTAGAACTGCTATCACTTATTTGAATTCTTCTAATCAACGTATTGCTGCATATAAGAGCTATTGTTTGAGTATGGGTATCCGTCCTCGGAAGTTTGGTGTCGATATGGATGTGAGGTGGAATTCTACTTACATTATGCTTAAACATGTGTTGCCTCATCGTAGCACCTTCTCTGTTTTCATCAAAACCCAGTATCCTTTGGCTACTGATGGCACCCCTTTACTTACTGACAATCACTGGGTTATTGCTGAAAAATTGTTAACCTTTCTTGAGTTGTTTCATGAATCTACTGTTGCATTGTCTGGTGTTTATTATCCTACCTCTCCATTAATGCTGCATCATATTTTTAGAATTGCTAGACATTTAAGTTCTTATGAAAATGATGAGCTGATGAGAGATGTTGTTGTGCCAATGAAAACCAAGTTTCTTAAATACTGGAGGCAAATACCCATTCTATACTCATTTGCTTTCATTCTTGATCCTAGAGCTAAAATGAGGGATTTCCATAAGCTTCTCTTGAGGTTATCTAGTCTCGCTGGCACTAACTACTCTAATCTTCCACAAACTGTTCGTACTAAATTATCTCAGACTTATCAGTTGTATGAAGCCAAGTTTGGTGCTGTGTGATCGAGCACATATCATCAACCTAGTGGTACTTCAGGTAAGGGTATTGAAGCTTGGGATGCCATTTATGGTGATGACATACCAGGTACCTCTGTCTCTATTACATCTTCTGCAGCTATATCTGAGCTGTCTTCCTACCTGGACAGTGACACTGTATCCCAGTTTGGTTCTGATTTCAGTATTCTCAGTTGGTGGCATCAGCATACGATTACATATCCTATTCTTTCTATACTAGCTAAGGATGTGTTGATTGTTCCTGCTTCTACCATATCTTCGGAATCTACCTTTAGTCTTGCTGGTAGGGTGATCGAGGATCGGCGACGACGGCTAACCTATGATATGGTGGAAATCTTGTCCTGTATCAAGGATTGGGAGTTAGCTGATTCCCACATGCAGCACTGCGTCGACAAGGAGACAAAGGAATTTGAAGATGAACTTGAGAATATGAACCTGGATGAAGTTGTAGCTCCTAGACCCGGGACAAGTAGGATTAGATGAAATTGCCTGCCACTCTGTCAGGCTGTTTGTGTGAGTGTGGTGTTCATCCTCAAACTGTGAATTGTGATGTAAATATGTAATGAACATTGGACAATGAAACTTTTGGAGCTGGATGTACTCTTTTCCTTCCTAGGGTTTTCTCACGAGTTGTGAGTTTTTACCTAGGAAGGTTTTTAATGAGGCAGCATTGCACTAAGGCTCCACTAAATCCCTCTACTTCTAGCTGTTAAATTGTTCTATATCTGCTTGCTATTTTATAGCTATTGAACTGTAGACTGTTCTGTTTTCTGTATTTACGGGCTGATGGGCGGCCCGGCACTAACGGGCCACAGGCCCGGCCCGGCCCGTATAAAGCTATGCGTGCCGTGCTTGGGCCGGCTGATCAGCCCGCGGTTAAGCACAGCCCGGCCCGCTAGGTAAGCCGTGCCGGGCTCAGCCCGTGCTAATCGTGTCGTGTCTAATCGGGCTCGGGCCGTGCTGGCCTGGCCCGCCCGTTTGGACAACTATAATGGTACTTGATCAATGATCATGACGCTTTTGCATTATTTATTGTGCTTTGGTCCCAGTCTTTCCGTCATGAAGGTCATTGAGATAAAAGATGAGATGACCACAGCCTCCGACCTGACCCTTGTCTACGTGGCTATGCTATACGAAGTTAGGATATGTTAAAAAAAACTTAAGTAAGCCAGGTGTGTTGCTGCTGCTCGCGATATGCAAAGGTCGTTCGACTGTTTTTTAAAAAAAAAACATGCCAACTCGCTTCTCTTCCATTCGTGTGCTATCTTGATTGAGCGTAGTTTGTATCAGTGTTCTCAGTGTGCGGGCCCGGGAAGAGAAGCGCGGGAAGTAGATAGAATCGACGCGGGCCCGCCCTGGGCCGCCCGCTCTATTCCATTGAGCGCATCATCACATACCGAGCCGAACTGAACACTGAGCTGCGGTGCAGAAGGATAAACGCGAGCATGGCATGATGGTGCCTTTAGAAGCCAGAACGCCGAACGCGCATGCGTGGCGCGAAGCTTGCTTGCCGGTGAATGGTGATGGGCTGTGCGTTGTGTATCCAAGTCACACGGGCATACAGTATATATCATCATTGCGAGCTGCGACGGCAAATTGGTTTCGCTCCCTTTCACAACACGAAAATGTCCGATCGTATACGTGTGGCCCTGAAAAGGGGACGGGAAAAAAGCCTTTCTTAGCGGATGCGGATCGTCTGGTCAGTCAGTCCCCAACCAAATAAATAAAACTCACCTGATATGCCGATCGTTTTCTCATCATATGGAAATCGAAACATCTCGACTTCGCAGCTGCCGATCGTTCCCGTACGTGTTGCCATGCGGCCATGCCCATGATGTCGCTTTTCAAGCTCCCGCGCCCGTGGCAATACAAGCGCATGCGCATCCGGCGTCCCGGCGGCGAGTCGAGAGGACGGCGTCGCATTGAGGAGGCAGTGTAAGCAGGCGGCGCCATGCACGGTTCCTTCCTTGCCCGTGCCCCCGCGATGAGATTCAGATGTCGCTTTGGCGAGACGACGAGATCGTCAGAGGGAGATCGATCATCGCCGGGCCCGCCACCAAAAGAAAGAGGCCTCGGACTGTTGCACATGCAGACATGCAGTAGTGCATGCATGTACTGGAGGGGACTTTGATTGGTTTGGCGGCCTCTGCATCGCTGCCTGCCTGCCACCACCAAAATAGACCGAAATTTAGTGGGCGGAAAAACGCATGGGACGCTTTCTGCACTTGGAAACAGCACGCATCGGACTATGGTCGGAGGATCCCTGGGCCGTCGTCCCGATCACGATCGGTGTCGCCAACGAACAGGCCATCGCGTGTCCGTTCAATCCAAGTGAGCTTGGGGGACGTGTTTTGTTTCAGCTTTATTTTTTCTGATTCTGACCAACAAAAATTTGTTGCTGCAAAACGCCTATCTTTTCGATCTGTTGTTTTTATGAAAATCGATTGATGAAAAGCGTTCAAAATCAATATAAATACACGATCGGTCAATTAGTCGGGATAGAAATAATCTGCCACTTTCTAGATTCTAAACTTTATATACTCATTTATTTTTTCCATACGTAATTGTCACGATAATCAGATTCTCTCTACAGCTAGATTTATCTTTACAGATATGTTTTCAGAAAGGCTTATCAGAAGAAGAAGAAAAAAAAACGAAACAACGGGCTCTCGATTAGCTGCTTTTCTGCTCATCTGTATGAAACGAAGGAGATGAGATGAGAAAGGGCTCATGCCCAGTGGATGCGAGGGTCAAGCATGAGAGCCAGCTATTGTAACGGGAATCTAAAAAAACCTAAGGGGCTGTTTGGCTCCCAAGAATTGGTTTGAATTGAATCACTTTCCAAGAATTGGTCTGTTTGGCTGTCTGTGGAATTGAATTGATCATTTCTACCTAATTCTAATCCTTGCAAATATGGCCTCCTCTCAATTCAGACCCTCCACCATCAGAAAAGGCTAGAAAGGTAACTAGGGTTCGCTACGTCGCCCACCGTCTCCACCCAGGACCGCCGCCCTCATCCGTCTCCCCTGTCTTCCTCGCCCTCGTCTACCTCGTGCTCGTCGGAAAAAACAGCTCAGGTGAGTCATCCATCTCGTGTCTTCCTCAGCCTCTTCCTTGGTTGAAGTCGAAGCACCAGTGGTTGAAGTCGAAGCACCCAGGACCGCCGCTCGTCTGTTTGGTTGAAGTCGAAGCACCCAGGACCGCCGCTCTGGACCTCGCGTGGTTGAAGTCGAAGCACCAGTGGCCTCTCCTTGGTTTCACTCTCCTCGCGTAGGATCTGCTACCAGGAACGCCCGTGAAGCGAGCGCTGCTGCCAGCGATGTCAGAGAAGCGAGCGCTTGTTCTTGCGGCTACCTGCTTGAGATGTGACCAGAATCCATTGATATAGTGTACTCGGTGCATGGCAGCTACCTGCTTCCTCACTTGTTAGTCTTAGCATCTTCAATTAACTAGCTATTGCATTATATTGTTGGCAAAACTAGTACTCTGCTCCATGAGGTTCCCAGACTATTTTAAACAGAATTTTATGATTATTGCAGATTACTGTTTTGAACAGAATTTTATAATTATTGCGGCAGCTGTCGACCAGTACTGATCACAAGTTTTATCACAAAGTGAAAGCATTATTTTGTTACATTAGCAGAGACCCTGTTGTTATTACAAAGTGAAAGCATTGTGAAGTAGCTCGTAGTCATTATAGATGACATGATTCCAAAATCCTTGTTCTCACTTATAGAAGAATATTATTTTGTTTTTGTTTTTGCAGTTTCATCACAAGTTTGTTTTGGGATCTTTCGCCTCAAGTTTCATCTAGCTACCTTCAACAAATCCTTCAATCTCCATGGCTACATCGGTACTTCTCCTATTCCACCTTATGCCACTACTAGTAGTGTTTTTATTCTTGAGTAGAGCATTTTGCTTTCAACTAGCATGTCTAATTGCATATAAATTACATATTCTAGATATCAAATCAATATACTAACGAGGAGGAAATTAAAAGGAAGAGAAAGAAGCGAAAGAGAGTTGTTGTATTAGCTGTGTCTATTATGGCTATAATTGCAAATTGGTATCAACGGAGGAGACCTAGACACATCGTAGATGCTAACGAAGTTCAAGAGAGAAATGTCGAGTGCAGAAAACAAATGCTACGTAATATGTACCAGGGTTCAAATGTCTATTGCTATGACAGTTTGCGCCTAACTAAGAGATCTTTTAGTGACTTGAGTGCCATCTTACGGGAAAAGAGTGGCCTACAGGATACCCTAAATGTGTCGGTAGAAGAAAAGTTTGCAATTTTTCTGCTTATAGTAGGTCATAACACCAAAATGAGGCTGATCCGTAGCACTTATGGGTGGTCCCTTGAACCAATCAGTCGACACTTCAACGAAGTGCTTAGAGGGATTCTATCTTTAAGTCATGAGTTCATCAAGCTTCCTAATCCAGAAACCACTCTACCTGAGGATCCAAAGTGGAAATGGTTTGAGGACTGCCTAGGTGCACTAGATGGCACACATATCGATGTGAATGTTCCATTGACTGACCAAGGTAGGTACAGAAATAGGAAGCAACGAATCACCACTAATGTATTAGGGGTTTGTGATCGACAAATGAAGTTTTTGTATGTCTTGGCTGGATGGGAAGGGTCGGCTTCGGATTCACGCATACTACGTGATGCCATGTCACGGGAGGACTCATTTGTTGTTCCTAGTGGTAAATACTATCTAGTGGATGCTGGATATACAAATGGTCCGGGATTTCTTGCCCCGTACCGATCTACACGGTACCACTTGAATGAATGGGCTATTCAAGGCAACAATCCATCTACTGCGAGAGAGTTATTCAACCTACGCCATGCAACAGCTAGGAATGTGATAGAGAGAACTTTTGGGCTATTGAAGATGAGATGGGCAATCTTGAGGACCAGCTCATATTTTGATTTAGAAAACCAGGTATAACATAGTAGGTCTTCAATTAAAATTCAATCGTTAGTTTTAAAATTGTGTATTGACTTAGCCATATTATTCTATGCAGATTAGGATCATCCATGCTTGCTGCATATTGCATAATTTTTTAAGGGATAGACAAAGAGATATGGACGATATTCTAATACATGAAGTTGATAGTCTCATCTCTGCTGCTCCTGCTGAAAATCAAGGAGAAATGAGTATGATTACGCATGTTCAATCAACTAATGAGTGGGGTTATTTTAGAGACACCAAAGCTAGTGAAATGTTTGTTGATTATCAAGCGAGGCGTGGTCAAAGCTCATAGTTGTATGCTTCTATTTTCTATGTCTTTGTCATTTATGATTTTTTGTGTTTGTGTTTTTTATATGTGTGGTTCTTTGATTGTAGGACAAGAAAACAAGGGGCTATGTTCCTTGGAATGATGAGATGGATAAGGTACTCCTTGATACATTTGTGGACTATTACAATAAAGGTGATAGATGTCAGAATGGGTGGAAGTCTCATGTATACACAGCTGCTGTGAAGAATGTTTGTGAGAAGTGTAATGTCACCATTACAAAGGAAAATATTAGCTCTCGCAGCAAGACCTTTGATAAGCACTACAATATCATTAATGGTTTGTTGTCCATGCCCTGACCGTACACATACAAGTATGCAGGCCGAGACCGTATGCATGAACAGGTCAACAGTACAACAGGTAAACAGATTGGACTTAATTGGGCCGTGCCGGTCCAAGGCCGGCCCATCTATACGGGCCGTACCCGGGGCCCGACGGGTCGGAATTTGAGGTCCGACCTAGGCCCACCTTCGAACCGTGTTAGTCCGGTCCATATTATTTCGTGTTAGACCGTACTTTGGGCTCACATATTTTCGGGCCGTGTGCTGACCCGAAAAGCCCGACCCAGATTCTCAGCACTAGTCGAGAGGACGGCGTCGCATTGAGGAGAAGGCAGTGAAAGCAGGCGGCGCTTCTCGTGCATGCATGCACGGTTGACGGTTCCTTCCTTGCCCGTGCCCCCATGATGAGATTCAGATGTCGCTTTGGCGAGACGACGAGATCATCAGAGGGAGATCGATCATCGCCGGGCCCGCCACCGGCTGCAACTGCAACTGGCCAAAACCAAAAAGAGGCCTCGCCGCCTCGGACTGTTGCACATGCAGTGCAGTAGTGCATGCAAATGTACTGTACTGGAGGGGACTTTGATTGATTTGCCGGCCTCTGCGTCGCTGCAAACCTGCCACCACCAAAATAGACCGAAATTTCGTGGGGCGGAAAAACGCATGGGACTGCTTTAGGGCCTGTTCGGTTGTACCGGAATGAGCCAGGATTCATTACAGCTCATTAAAATCTATATAAATTAGAGAAGTAATCCGACTATAAATTAATCCGAGGCTTCAATCCAGAACAACCGAACAGGGCCTTATGCACTTGGAAACAGCACGGGTCGGACTATCGGAGGATCCCTGGGCCGTCCCGATCACGATCGGTGTCGCGAACGAAAGGCTATCGCGTGTCCGTTCAATCCAAGTGAGCTTGGGGGCGTGGCTCGTAGACTGTTTGGTAGTAGTTGGCAGGCAGCCTGGCATACAATTATCGGTCCATGCCCTGACAGTGCCTATACCGGCTGATTGGTTGTTCGGCTGGGTAGAGCCTGGTTTAGATCCAGATGCAGGCTGAGCCTAGCATGTATACATGGACGCAACTAGTTAATTTGTTACGTGTTTGGTTTCCTGTACCGACTCAGCCAGGATTTAATGAGCTCGTGTTTGGTTTCCTGTACCGACTCATCTAGGATTTAATGAGCTCGTGTTTGGTTTTCCTGTATTGACTGATTAAATCTACAGAGCTACCCTACGCAGTTTGGTTTTCAGGTGCATATACTTGTATTATGCTCAAAACAGAAAAGAACAGAAAATTAAACGTCTAATAATCACTTGTAAACGTCTGATTAAAGATCTGAGGCTAAAAACAAGTAAATTGTATTAAACAGTATATACAAGTATATACAAGCATAAAACAAGAAAAAGATCTTTAACCAGAAAAGATCTTTTCTGTTTAACAGACGTCAAAAGAACAGATCTTTAAACAAGTAAATTAAACAGACGCTGTAATAAACAATAAACAATAGGATCTAGCTGTAATTACACAAATCTGTGTATATCTCTAGAACAGATCTTTTACACAGATTTAACCAGATTACACAAATCTTTAACAGATGTTGTAAACTGTGTAATCATCACACAGATTAGCCTAAAAAAACAATAACCAGAAAACAATAAACCAGCTGGTGATAAACAATAAAAATCTGTTATTGGTTTATTTCATAACAGATGTTGATAAACAATAAGAACAGATGTTATTGGTGATAAAAATTTCATATTGGTGATAAACAATAAGAACAGATGTTTCACCAGTTGTTATTGGTTTATTTCATATTGTTTATTACAACATCTCTTGTGTAATTTCATATTGGTATGTTGTAATAAACAGCAAACAATAACCAGATTAGCATCAAAAGAACAGATCTTTAACCAGATTTACACAGCATACCAATATGGAATTACACAAGTCTAAAATTACACCAATATGCTTAAGTAAATTGCTAAACTAAGAGACGATTTTTCTTTCTCAAATCATCACACAGCTGGTGACTGAAAACTTCAAACTGTTTACTGAAAACTAAGAGACGATTTTTCTTTCTCAAATCATAGATAAAAGAAAACTGGAAATCATTCTAAACAGCTGGTGACTGAAAACTTCAAACAACTGGTGACCAATAAGATAAAAGAAAACTTCAAACACCTGATTACACAATAAGAAATAAACCAAACAGCTGTGTAAACCAAACAGCTGATCAAACAGATGATTACTGAAAACTTCAAACAGCTGATTACAGTGTAGATTACACAACAGTTCAAGTGAATCGGAATCAAGTGTAGCATATCTGTTCTTACATATGAATCGGAATCAGAATCAAGATAGGACACTAGGAAAACTTCAAACAGCTGATTACACAATAAGAAATAAACCAAACAACTGTGTAAACCAAACAGCTGATCAAACAACTGGTTACTGAAAACTTCAAAACCAAATCAAGTGTAGCCAGCTGATCAAACATTTGTAAATATGAAATAAATCAAACAGCTGATCAAACAGCTGGTTACTGATATTTACACTAGGACTTGTAAATATGAAATAGTTATTAATATTAGCCTCAACTCAGTAAAATTGATCCTACATGACAGTGTAGCCAGCTACTAAATAGTGATAAAGGATATAGATAGGAGTATCAGTTCTCAAAAACCAAAACCAAATCAAGTGTAGCATATCTGTTCAAACAGCTGATCAAACAGCTGATTACTGAAAACTTCAAACAGCTGATTACAGTGTAGATTACACAACAGTTCAAGTGAATCAGAATCAAGTGTAGCATATCTGTTCTTAAACACCAAAAACAACAAAACAACATAAATGACTATTATTAGTGGCTGGCTAACTGAGTAGGCTTAATATTCACTTTTGTTATCATCATTGGCATAAAGGACACACACATCAGATCAAGTGTAGCATATCAGTTCTCAAACAGGGAAATCCATAGGACTTAGGGAAACATCATTGTTCTCAAATACCAAATCTGTTCTTAATCAGGATAAAGGAGAGATACATCAGATAAACTGTTCTTAAACAGGGAAACCCATCGAACTCAGGGATACATCATTGTTCTTAAGTAGCATCTAGTATAGATGGAATAGAGCAAGTGGACCAAATCTGTTCTTAAACAGTATAGATGCCCTAAACCCATAGACCCATAGAACTCAGGGATACATCATTGTTCTAGACAGACATTGCTGCACTCAGGGATACATCAGTTGTGGTAGTGCTTGGCTAGGAAAGTCTTGAGCCATAGGTCACGATCATCAGGAGTCATGTCCAGGAACACCAGGGAGGTGGCCTTGTGCTCCATCATGTGGTTTAGGGCATACATGAGAGCCTCCCTAGAGAACCCAGGATAGTTGATTACAGCATTGTAGATCCCAGGTGCTGCTTCAGCATGGATGCTTTCACGGACAGCAGCAACAACATCAGATACAGCCTCTTTTATCCCATTGAACACAGCAACATCTTCATCAGTCATGTACCTCTTCCGCTTCCCTAAGTTGGACATAGGCTTGGTATCAATGGAGTCACCAGGGGTACCCTTATCAACAGTCTTTCCCTTGCCAGTTAGATTGGAAGCATCAACAAACTCTGAGGTCACTTCAATGCCATCATCTAAGATGTCAACAATGTCACTTGGCTTGCCCAAAGGCTCATTTGAACCCATTGCAAACCTACCAGTGGCAACCCCACTTCCAAAAATGATTTGCATAGCCATATAGTTCTCTATGGGCCTATTGAGGTAATCAGCATCTTTTGGGTGATCCTATTGAGTTAGCAACTCAAGTTAGCAATTTGAAGTTAGACCAAATTAGAGAAATGGAAGGTGTTGGTCCTAACCTTGATGTAAGCAGCATAATGACCCTCTTCTAAGCTTATGACAAAGGTATCCTCATCCCAAAGAGCGCCACTAATGTCCTTTAGTTTGCAAACTTTGACCCACCTAGACCTCCACTTACGAAGGTGATTGTACACTATCTCTCAATAGTTGTCTAGTGCGAAAAAGGTCACACAACTGCATAAAAGGGGCCCTTCTCATCCTAAGTAAGTCAACACACTCAACATCAGTGGATTCATAAATGAATCTCAGGTTGTTTTGTCTCTCTTGGTCTCTTTGGTGCATTGGGCCATAAGTGATAGACCTCCTAGCATGTAGTCGGTGCCTCAACCATGCATCCAACCAGGCTGACATAACTGCTACAAGGACCACAGCCTTTGCAATTAGCCACCGACGTGCAATAGTAGGATCCATTGCTAGAGTAATAAAATAGAAAAGGAGATTAGAGGTCTAAGTTTGGCTTAGATGTACTGTGCTAGTTGCTAAAAGTAATTTCATAGAACATTGATCTATAGCTCAGATGCACACTAGCATCATAGAACATTGATCTATAGCTCAGAGGCACATTAGCATCATAGAACATTGATCTATAGCTCAGAAAATATATGATCAAGCATGGTAAATAGTAATGTGCCAGTTGCGAATATATAAAACAGATTCTTACACGAGCCACGGCTGCGACATCCAAGAGATGCGCCACCCAGAGGCATTAAAGCATCATATACCATTGATCGACAGCTTAGAGACTAATAAACAAGTATAGATATATTCAAAAGTAACCATATAACTCAGCTCAACACATAGAACATTGATCTATAGCTGAGAAAATATATGATTAAGCATGCTAAATATTAATGTGCCAGTTGCAAATATATATAAAACAGATTCTTACAAAAACCACGGCTGCGACATCCAAGAGATGAGCCACCCAGAGGTACTGCTTGTGCCCAGCAAGAGTAACCATAGAACTCAGCTCAACATAGAACTCAGCTCAACATAGAACTCAGCATAGAACTCACCCAGAGGTACTGGTTGGTTGCTCAGAGTCTAATAAAAAAGTAACCATAGAACTCAGCTCAACATCATTGATCCTAGGTACTGCTTGTGCCCAGCAAGAGTATGTAGATTTTGTTAATAAATATGTCATCTTGTTAATATACAGGTAACCAAACAACATGAACCATCTGATTTTTGCATCCCATGGATCTTGCATCCTCATATACAGGTAACAAAACGGACGGATAACATCCAAGTAAATTATAGATTTTCTTGAAGAAATGCGTGTTCTAAACCAGATCAGAGCAACCAGATCAGAGCAACCAATACGAAACTGGATCCACAAATCCAGATCTGAGCAACCAATACGAAAATCATATTTGAGCAAGCACAAAATCGTATCTGAGCAACCAGATCCAGGGGGGAGGGCAAGAAAAAGTGTCAAACCTCCGTACCTTTGACAGCGGAGGGAGAGCTCGACGGAGAGAGGGAGAGCTCGGCACAGACAAGTGATGGCGACTGAAAGGGAATTAGGCTTACACCTAGTTCCTAAATAATTTTGGTGGTTGAATTGCCCAAGACAAATAATCGGACTAACTAGTTTGCTCTAGTGTATAAGTCATACAGGTGTAACAGGTTCACACTTAGCCAATAAAAAGATCAAATATTGGATTCAACAAAGGAGCAAAGGGCCATCCGAAGGCACCTCTGGTCTGGCAAACCGGACTGTCCGGTGCACCACCGGACATGTCCGGTGCACCAGAGGACTCCAACTCGAACTCGCCACCTTCGGGAATTTCCAGAGGCACTCGCGCTATAATTCACCGGACTGTCCGGTGTACACCGGACAATGTCCGGTGCGCCAAGGAGGAGCGGCCTCAGGAACTCGCCAGCTTCGGGAAACTCCAACGGCTAGTCCGCTATAATTCACCGGACTGTCCGGTGCAACTCCGGAGCAACAGCTACCTCCGCGCCAACGGCTACCTGCGGTGCATTTAATGCGCGCTCTACGCGCGCAGAAGGCAGGCACGCCCATACTGGCGCACCAGACAATGAACAGGAGATGTCCGGTGTGCACCGGACATCCAGGCGGGCCCACAAGTCAGAAGCTCCAACGGTCAGAATCCAACGGCAGTGATGACGTGGCGGGGGCACCGGACATGTCCGGTGTGCACCGGACTGTCCGGTGCGCCATCGAACAGACAGCCTCCCAACGGCCACTTTTGGTGGTTGGGGCTATAAATACCCCAACCACCCCACCATTCATTGCATCCAAGTTTTCCACTTCTCAACCACTTACAAGAGCTAGGCATTCAATTCTAGACACACCAAAGAGATCAAATCCTCTCCAATTCCACAAAAGGCTTTAGTGATTAGAGAGAGAGATTTGTCGTGTTCTTTTGAGCTCTTGCGCTTGGATTGCTTCTTTTCTTTCTCACTTGCTCTTGTGATCAACACTCAATTGTAATCAAGGCAAGAGGCACCAATTGTGTGGTGGCCCTTGCGGGGAAGTTTTATTCCCGGCTTTGATTTGAGAAGAGAAGCTCACTCGGTCCGAGGGACTGTTTGAGAGAGGGAAGGGTTGAAAGAGACCCGGCCTTTGTGGCCTCCTCAACGGGGAGTAGGTTTGAGAGAACCGAACCTCGGTAAAACAAATCCGCGTGTCTCACTTCACTATTCGCTTGCGATTTGTTTTGTGCCCTCTCTTGCGGACTTGATTATATTTCTAACGCTAACCCGACTTGTAGTTGTGATTATTTTTGAGAATTTCAGTTTCGCCCTATTCACCCCCCCTCTAGGCGACTATCAATTGGTATCAGAGCCCGGTGCTTCATTAGAGCCTAACCGCTCGAAGTGATGTCGGGAGATCACGCCAAGAAGGAGATGGAGACCGGCGAAAAGCCCACTACAAGCCACGGGAGCACTTCATCGGAAGAGTCCCGCACCAAGAGGTGGGAGAAGAAGAAGAGCTCCTCCAACAAAGGGAAGGAGAAGAAATCTTCTTCTCACCACAAAGAGAAGAAGGAAAAATCTTCTTCCCACAAACCGCATCGGAGTGGGGACAAGCAAAAGAGGATGAGGAAAGTGGTCTACTACGAGACCGACACTTCATCAACATCAACCTCCGGCTCCGATGCGCCCTCCGTAACTTCTAAACGCCAAGAGCGTAAGAAGTTTAGTAAGATCCCCCTACACTATCCTCGCATTTCTAAACATGCACCTCTACTTTCCGTCCCATTAGGCAAACCACCAACTTTTGATGGTGATGATTATGCTAGATGGAGTGATTTAATGCGATTTCATCTAACCTCACTCCACAAAAGTATATGGGATGTTGTTGAGTTTGGTGCACAGGTACCATCCGTAGGGGATAAAGACTATGATGAGGATGAGGTGGCCCAAATCGAGCACTTCAACTCTCAAGCAACAACGATACTCCTTGCCTCTTTAAGTAGAGAGGAGTATAACAAAGTTCAAGGGTTGAAGAGCGCCAAGGAGGTTTGGGATGTGCTCAAAACCGCGCACGAGGGAGATGAGCTTACGAAGATCACCAAGCGGGAAACGATTGAGGGGGAGCTCGGTCGGTTCCGGCTTCGCAAAGGGGAGGAGCCACAACACATGTACAACCGGCTCAAGACCTTGGTGAACCAAGTGCGCAACCTTGGGAGCGTAAAGTGGGATGGCCATGAAGTGGTTAAGGTTATTCTAAGATCTCTTATTTTCCTTAACCCTACTCAAGTTCAATTAATTCGTGGTAATCCTAGATATACTAAAATGACCCCCGAGGAAGTAATCGGGCATTTTGTAAGTTTTGAGTGCATGATCGAAGGCTCGAGGAAGATCAACGAGCTTGATGATCCATCTACATCCGAAGCTCAACCCGTCGCATTCAAGGCGACGGAAGAAAAGAAGGAGGAGTCTACCCCAAGTCGACAACCAATAGACGCCTCCAAGCTTGACAATGAGGAAATGGCGCTCGTCATCAAGAGCTTCCGCCAAATCCTCAAGCAAAGGAGAGGGAAAGACTACAAGTCCCGCTCTAAGAAAGTTTGCTACAAGTGTGGTAAGCCCGGTCACTTTATTGCAAAATGTCCACTATCAAGTGACAGTGACAGGGATAACGACAAGAAGGGCAAGAGGAGAGAAAAGAAGAGGTACTACAAAAAGAAGGGCGGTGATGCCCATGTTTGTCGGGAATGGGATTCCGACGAAAGCTCAAGCAACTCCTCTGACGACGAGGACGCCGCCAACATCGCCGTCACCAAGGGACTCCTCTTCCCCAACGTCGGCCACAAGTGTCTCATGGCCAAGGACGGCAAAAAGAAGGTTAAATCTAAATCCTCCACTAAATATGAATCCTCTAGTGATGATAATGCTAGTGATGAGGAAGATAACTTGCGCTCTCTTTTTGCCAACCTCAACATGCAACAAAAGGAAAAATTAAATGAACTAATTAGTGCCATCCATGAGAAGGATGATCTCTTGGACTCGCAAGAGGACTTCCTAATCAAGGAAAATAAAAAGCATGTTAAGGTTAAAAATGCTTATGCTCTAGAAGTTGAGAAATGTCAAAAATTATCTAGTGAGCTAAGCACTTGCCATGAAACAATAGACAACCTTAGAAATGAAAATGCTAATTTGTTAGCTAAGGTTGATTCTCATGTTTGCAATGTTTCAATTCCCAACCCTAGAGATAATAATGATGATTTGCTTGCTAGGATTGAAGAATTGAACATTTCTCTTGCTAGTCTTAGATTAGAAAATGAAAATTTGATTGCTAAGGCTAAAGATTTTGATGTTTGCAAAGTTACAATTTCTGATCTTAGAGATAAAAATGATATTCTACATGCTAAGATTGTTGAACTTAATTCTTGCAAACCATCTACATCTACCATTGAGCATGTCACTATTTGTACTAGATGTAGAGATATTGATGTTGATGCTATTCATGATCACATGACTTTAATTAAACAACAAAATGATCATATAGCAAAATTAGATGCTAAAATTGCCGAGCATAACTTAGAAAATGAAAAATTTAAATTTGCTAGAAGTATGCTCTATAGTGGGAGACGCCCTGGCATCAAGGATGGCATTGGCTTCCAAAGGGGAGACAATGTCAAACTTAATGCCCCTCCTAAAAGATTGTCAAACTTTGTTAAGGGCAAGGCTCCCATGCCTCAGGATAACGAGGGCTACATTTTGTACCCTGCCGGTTATCCCGAGAGCAAAATTAGAAGAATTCACTCTAGGAAGTCTCACTCTGGCCCTAATCATGCTTTTATGTATAAGGGTGAGACATCTAGTTCTAGGCAACCAACCCGTGCTAAGTTGCCTAAGAAAACTCCTATTGCATCAAATGAACATAGTCTTTCATTTAAAACTTTTGATGCTTCTTATGTGTTGACTAACAAATCCGGCAAAGTAGTTGCCAAATATGTTGGGGGCAAGCACAAGGGGTCAAAGACTTGTGTTTGGGTACCCAAAGTTCTTGTGTCTAATGCCAAAGGACCCAAAACCATTTGGGTACCTAAAGTCAAGAACTAAACTTGTTTTGTAGGTTTATGCATCCGGGGGCTCAAGTTGGATACTCGATAGCGGGTGCACGAACCACATGACAGGGGAGAAGAAGATGTTCTCCTCATATGAGAAAAACCAAGATCCCCAAAGAGCGATCACATTCGGGGATGGAAATCAAGGTTTGGTCAAAGGTCTTGGTAAAATTGCTATATCTCCTGACCATTCTATTTCCAATGTTTTTCTTGTAGATTCATTAGATTACAATTTGCTTTCTGTATCTCAATTGTGTCATATGGGCTATAACTGTCTTTTTACTGATATTGGTGTCACTGTCTTTAGAAGAAGTGATGATTCAATAGCATTTAAGGGAGTGTTAGAGGGTCAGCTATACTTGGTAGATTTTGATAGAGCTGAACTCGACACTTGCTTAATTGCTAAGACTAACATGGGTTGGCTCTGGCATCGCCGACTAGCCCATGTTGGGATGAAGAATCTTCATAAGCTTCTAAAGGGAGAACACATTTTAGGATTAACAAACGTTCATTTTGAGAAAGACAGGATTTGTAGCGCATGCCAAGCAGGAAAGCAAGTTGGAGCCCATCATCCGCATAAGAACATAATGACGACCGACAGGCCACTGGAGCTCCTACACATGGATCTATTCGGCCCGATCGCTTACATAAGCATCGGCGGGAGTAAGTACTGTCTAGTTATTGTGGATGATTATTCTCGCTTCACTTGGGTATTCTTTTTACAGGAAAAATCTCAAACCCAAGAGACCTTAAAGGGATTCTTAAGAAGGGCTCAAAATGAGTTCGGCTTAAGGATCAAGAAAATTAGAAGCGACAACGGGACGGAGTTCAAAAACTCACAAATTGAAGGCTTCCTTGAGGAGGAGGGCATCAAGCATGAGTTCTCTTCTCCCTACACCCCACAACAAAATGGTGTAGTGGAGAGGAAGAATCGAACTCTATTGGACATGGCAAGGACCATGCTTGATGAGTACAAGACTTCGGATCAGTTTTGGGCGGAGGCGATCAACACCGCCTGCTACGCCATCAACTGATTGTATCTACACCGAATCCTCAAGAAGACATCATACGAACTCCTAACCGGTAAAAAGCCCAACATTTCATATTTTAGAGTCTTTGGTAGCAAATGTTTTATTCTTGTTAAAAGGGGTAGAAAATCTAAATTTGCTCCTAAGACTGTAGAAGGCTTTTTTACTTGGTTATGACTCAAACACAAGGGCATATAGGGTCTTTAACAAGTCCACTGGACTAGTTGAAGTCTCATGTGACGTTGTGTTTGATGAGACTAATGGCTCTCAAGTAGAGCAAGTTGATCTTGATGAGATAGGTGAGGAAGAGGCTCCGTGCATCGCCCTAAGGAACATGTCCATTGGAGATGTATGTCCTAAGGAATCCGAAGAGCCTCCAAATGCACAAGATCAATCATCCTCCTCCACGCAAGCATCTCCACCAACTCAAAATGAGGATGAGGCTCAAGTTGATGAAGTAGAGGATCAAGCAAATGAGCCACCTCAAGATGACGGCAATGATCAAGGGGGAGATGCAAATGATCAAGACAAGGAGGATGAAGAGCAAAGGCCACCACACCTAAGAGTCCACCAAGCAATCCAACGAGATCACCCCGTCGACACCATCCTCGGCGACATTCATAAGGGGGTAACCACTAGATCTCGGGTCGCACATTTTTGTGAACATTACTCTTTTGTTTCCTCTATTGAGCCACACAGGGTAGAGGAAGCACTCCAAGATTCGGATTGGGTGGTGGCGATGCAAGAGGAGCTCAACAATTTCACTAGAAATGAGGTATGGCATTTAGTTCCACGTCCTAACCAAAATGTTGTAGGAACCAAATGGGTCTTCCGCAACAAGCAAGATGAGCATGGTGTGGTGACAAGGAACAAAGCTCGACTTGTGGCCAAAGGATACTCCCAAGTCGAAGGTTTGGATTTCGGTGAAACCTATGCACCCGTAGCTAGGCTTGAGTCAATTCGTATATTATTGGCCTATGCTACTTACCATGGCTTTAAGCTCTATCAAATGGACGTGAAAAGTGCCTTCCTCAATGGACCAATCAAGGAAGAGGTCTATGTTGAGCAACCTCCCGGCTTTGAAGACTGTGAGTATCCTAACCATGTCTATAAGCTCTCTAAGGCGCTTTATGGGCTCAAGCAAGCCCCAAGAGCATGGTATGAATGCCTTAGAGATTTTCTTATTGCAAATGGATTCAAAGTCGGAAAGGCCGATCCTACGCTCTTTACCAAAACACTTGAAAATGATTTGTTTGTATGCCAAATTTATGTTGATGATATTATATTTGGGTCTACTAACGAATCTACATGTGAAGAGTTTAGTAGGATCATGACACAAAAATTCGAGATGTCTATGATGGGGGAGTTGAAGTATTTCTTAGGATTTCAAGTAAAGCAACTCCAAGAAGGCACCTTCCTAAGCCAAACAAAGTACACTCAAGATATTCTAAGCAAGTTTGGAATGAAGGATGCCAAACCCATCAAGACACCCATGGGAACTAATGGGCATCTCGACCTCGACACGGGAGGTAAGTCCGTGGATCAAAAGGTATACCGGTCGATGATAGGTTCTTTACTCTATTTATGTGCATCTCGACCGGATATTATGCTTTCCGTTTGCATGTGTGCAAGATTCCAATCCGATCCTAAGGAATCCCACCTTACGGCCGTAAAACGAATCTTGAGATATTTGGCTTATACTCCTAAGTTTGGGCTTTGGTATCCTAGGGGATCCACATTTGATTTGATTGGATATTCGGATGCCGATTGGGCAGGGTGCAAAATCAATAGAAAGAGCACATCGGGGACTTGCCAGTTCTTGGGAAGATCCTTGGTGTCTTGGGCTTCAAAGAAGCAAAATTCGGTTGCTCTTTCCATCGCCGAAGCCGAGTACATTGCCGCAGGCCATTGTTGCGCGCAATTGCTCTGGATGAGGCAAACACTGCGGGACTACGGTTACAAATTAACCAAAGTCCCTTTGCTATGTGATAATGAGAGTGCAATCAAAATGGCCGACAATCCCGTCGAGCATAGCCGCACTAAACACATAGCCATTCGGTATCATTTTCTTAGGGATCACCAACAAAAGGGAGATATCGAGATTTCTTACATTAATACTAAAGATCAATTAGCCGATATCTTTACCAAGCCTCTTGATGAACAATCTTTTAACAAACTTAGGCATGAGCTAAATATTCTTGATTCTAGGAACTTCTTTTGTTGATTTGCACACATAGCTCATTTCTTTACCTTTGATCATGTCTCTTTCATATGCTATGACTAATGTGTTTTTCAAGTCTATTTCAAAACCAAGTCATAGGTGTATTGAAAGGAAATTGGAGTCTTCGGCGAAGACAAAGGCTTCCACTCCATAACTCATCCCTCGCCGACGCTCCAAGTCACTCTCCATTCTTGGGGGAGAAAAAGCATGAGCATCAAAGAAGAGGACTTCATCTTTGGGGGAGAGAGTAAGAGTCCAAAGCAAAAGGACCGGACTTCGTCTTTGGTATAATCTTAACTCATTTATTTATGACCAAAGGGGAAGATAGCACTTCAAGGGCTCTAATGATTCCGTTTTTGGCGATTCATGCCAAAGGGGGAGAAAGTAAGAGCCCCCAAAGCAAAAGGACCGCACCACCACCAACTTCAAAAACTTTGTGTTTTTCAAAAGATATTATCAAATTGGTATCCTATTGTGTTCAAAAGGGGGAGAAATAGTATTTCAAAAATGGTATATCAAAACCCTCTTGAACACTAAGAGGAGGATTTCATTTAGGGGGAGTTTTGTTTAGTCAAAGAAAAAGCATTTGAAACAGGGGGAGAAAATTTCAAATCTTGAAAATGCTTTGCAAAATCTTATTCATCTACCTTTGACTATTAAAAAAGATTTACAAAAGAATTTGCAAAAACAAAACATGTGGTGCAAGCGTGGTCCAAAATGTTATAAGTAAGAAACAATCCATGCATATCTTGTAAGTTTTTATATTGGCTCAATTCCAAGCAACCTTTGCACTTATATCATGCAAACTAGTTCAATTATACACTTCTATATTCGCTTTGGTTTGTGTTGGCATCTGATAGTCGCCTAGAGGGGGGTGAATAGGGCGAAACTGAAATTTACAAATATAAACACAACTACAAGTCGGGTTAGCGTTAGAAATATAAACGAATCCGCGAGAGAGGGCGCAAAAACAAATCCCAAGCGAATAAGCAAGTAAGACACGGAGATTTGTTTTACCGAGGTTCGGTTCTTGCAAACCTACTCCCCGTTGAGGAGGCCACAAAGGCCGGGTCTCTTTCAACCCTTCCCTCTCTCAAACGATCCACAGATCGAGTGAGCTTTCTCTTCTCAATCACTTGGAACACAAAGTTCCCGCAAGGACCACCACAAGATTGGTGTCTCTTGCCTCAATTACAAGTGAGTTTGATTGCAAAGAAAGGATCAAGAAAGAAGAAAGCAATCCAAGCGCAAGAGCTCGAAAGAACACAAGCAAATCACTCTCTCTAATCACTATGGCGTTGTGTGGAGTTTGGAGAGGATTTGATCTCTTTGGTGTGTCTTGAATTGAATGCTAGAGCTCTTGTAGTAGTTGGGAAGTGGAAAACTTGGATGCAATGAATGGTGGGGTGGTTGGGGTATTTATAGCCCCAACCACCAAAAGTGGCCGTTGGAAGGCTGTCTGTTCGATGGCGCACCGGACAGTCCGGTGCACACCGGACAGTCCGGTGCCCCCTGCCACGTCATCACTGCCGTTGGATTCTGACCGTTGGAGCTTCTGACTTGTGGACCCGCCTGGGTGTCCGGTGCACACCGGACAACTCCTGTTCATTGTCCGGTGCACCGGAATGGGCGCGCCTGCCTTCTGCGCGCGCAGAGCGCGCATTTATTGCGCAGCAGGTAGCCGTTGGCGCGGAGTTAGCCGTTGCTCCGGAGTCGCACCGGACAGTCCGGTGCACACCGGACAGTCCGGTGAATTTTAGCGGACTAGCCGTTGGAGTTTCTCGAAGCTGGCGAGTTCCTGAGGCCAACCTCCCTTGGCGCACCGGACACTGTCCGGTGTACACCGGACAGTCCGGTGAATTATAGCCGAGTCGCCTCTGTGAATTCCCGAAGGTGGAGAGTTTGAGTCTGAGTTCCCCTGGTGCACCGGACATGTCCGGTGGCGCACCGGACAGTCCGGTGCGCCAGTCCAGGGGTGCCTTCGGTTGCTCCTATGCTCCTTTGTTGAATCCAAAACTTGGTCTTTTTATTGGCTGAGTGTGAACCTTTTACACCTGTATAATCTATACACTTGGGCAAACTAGTTAGTCCAATTATTTGTGTTGGGCAATTCAACCACCAAAATTATATAGGAACTAGGTGTAAGCCTAATTCCCTTTCAATCTCCCCCTTTTTGGTGATTGATGCCAACACAAACCAAAGCAAGTATAGAGATGCATAATTGAATTAGTTTGTACAATGTAAGTGCAAAGGTTGCTTGGAATTGAGCCAATATAAATACTTACAAGATATGCATGGATTGTTTCTTTCTTATATAACATTTTGGACCACGTTTGCACCACATGTTTTGTTTTTGCAAACTCTTTTGTAAATCCTTTTCAAAGTTCTTTTGCAAATAGTCAAAGGTAATGAATAAGATTTTGCAAAGCATTTTCAAGATTTGAAATTTTCTCCCCTGTTTCAAATGCTTCTCCTTTGACTAAACAAAACTCCCCCTAAATGAGATCCTCCTCTTAGTGTTCAAGAGGGTTTTGATATATCATTTTAAAATACTACTTTCTCCCCCTTTTGAACACAATAGGAAAACCAATTGAAAATATTCAACACTAAGTTTTTGAAATTGGTGGTGGTGCGGTCCTTTTGCTTTGGGCTTATTTCTCCCCCTTTTTGGCATGAATCGCCAAAAACGGAGTCATTAGAGCCCTCGAAGTGTTATCTTCCCCTTTGGTCATAAAAAAAATGAGTTAAGATTATACCAAAGGCGAAGTCCGGTCCTTTAGCTTTGGGCTCTTATTTTCTCCCAAAGACGAAGTCCCTTTTCTTGATGCTCATTTCTCCCCAAGGAATAGAGAGTTGCTTGGAGTGATGGCGAAGTATGAGTTACGGAGTGGAAGCCTTGGTCTTCGCCGAAGACTCCAATTCCCTTTCAATATACCTATGACTTGGTTTGAAATACTCTTGAAAACACATTAGTCATAGCATATAAAAGAGACATGATCAAAGGTATATAAAAGAGCATTGTGTGCAATTTTAATCAAAAGAAGTTCCTAGAATCAAGAATATTGAGCTCATGTCTAAGTTTGTTAAAAGATTGTTCATCAAGAGGCTTGGTAAAGATATCGGCTAATTGATCTTTAGTGTTAATGTAAGAAATCCCGATATCTCCCTTTTGTTGGTGATCCCTAAGAAAATGATACCGAATGGCTATGTGCTTAGTGCGGCTATGCTCGACGGGATTGTCGGCCATTTTGATTGCACTCTCATTATCACATAGCAAAGGGACTTTGGTTAGTTTGTAACCATAGTCCCGCAGGGTTTGCCTCATCCAAAGCAATTGCGCGCAACAGTGACCTGCAGCAATGTACTCGGCTTCGGCGGTGGAAAGAGCAACCGAATTTTGCTTCTTTGAAGCCCAAGACACCAAGGATCTTCCCAAGAACTGGCAAGTCCCCGATGTGCTCTTCCTATTGATTTTGCACCCTGCCCAATCGGCATCCGAATATCCAATCAAATCAAATGTGGATCCCCTAGGATACCAAAGCCCAAACTTAGGAGTATAAGCCAAATATCTCAAGATTCGTTTCACGGCCGTAAGGTGAGCTTCCTTAGGGTCGGCTTGGAATCTTGCACACATACATACGGAAAGCATAATATCCGGTCGAGATGCACATAAATAGAGTAAAGAACCTATCATCGACCGGTATACCTTTTGATCCACGGACTTACCTCCCGTGTCGAGGTCGAGATGCCCATTAGTTCCCATGGGTGTCTTGATGGGCTTGGCGTCCTTCATTCCAAACTTGCTAAGAATATCTTGAGTGTACTTCGTTTGGCTTAGGAAGGTGCCCTCTTGGAGTTGCTTTACTTGAAATCCCAGAAAATACTTCAACTCCCCCATCATAGACATCTCGAATTTCTGTGTCATAATCCTACTAAACTCTTCACAAGTAGACTCGTTAGTAGACCCAAATATAATATCATCAACATAAATTTGGCATACAAACAAGTCATTTTCAAGAGTTTTAGTAAAGAGTGTAGGATCGGCCTTGCCGACTTTGAAGCCATTTGCAATAAGAAAATCTCTAAGGCATTCATACCACGCTCTTGGGGCTTGCTTGAGCCCATAAAGCGCCTTAGAGAGCCTATAGACATGGTTAGGGTACTCACTATCTTCAAAGCCGGGAGGTTGCTCAACATAGACCTCTTCCTTGATTGGTCCGTTGAGGAAGGCACTTTTCACGTCCATTTGATAAAGCTTAAAGCCATGGTAAGTAGCATATGCCAATAATATACGAATTGACTCAAGCCTAGCTACGGGTGCATAGGTTTCACCGAAATCCAAACCTTCGACTTGGGAGTATCCCTTGGTCACAAGTCGAGCTTTGTTCCTTGTCACCACACCATGCTCGTCTTGCTTGTTGCGGAAGACCCATTTGGTTCCTACAACATTTTGGTTAGGACGTGGAACCAAATGCCATACCTCATTTCTAGTGAAGTTGTTGAGCTCCTCTTGCATCGCCACCACCCAATCCGAATCTTGGAGAGCTTCCTCTACCCTGTGTGGCTCAATAGAGGAAACAAAAGAGTAATGTTCACAAAAATGAGCAACCCGAGATCTAGTAGTTACCCCCTTATGAATGTCGCCGAGGATGGTGTCGACGGGGTGATCTCGTTGGATTGCTTGGTGGACTCTTGGGTGTGGCGGTCTTTGCTCTTCATCCTCCTTGTCTTGATCGTTTGTATCTCCCCCTTGATCATTGCCGTCATCTTGAGGTGGCTCATTTGCTTGATCTTCTATTTCATCAACTTGAGCTTCATCCTCATTTTGAGTTGGTGGAGATGCTTGCATGGAGGAGGAAGGTTGATCTTGTGCATTTGAAGGCTCTTTGGATTCCTTAGGACACACATCCCCAATGGACATGTTCCTTAGCGCGATGCATGGAGCCTCTTCTTCACCTATCTCATCAAGATCAACTTGCTCTACTTGAGAGCCATTAGTCTCATCAAACACAACGTCACATGAGACTTCAACTAGTCCAGTGGACTTGTTAAAGACCCTATATGCCCTTGTGTTTGAGTCATATCCTAGTAAAAAGCCTTCTACAGTCTTAGGAGCAAATTTAGATTTTCTACCTCTTTTAACAAGAATAAAGCATTTGCTACCAAAGACTCTAAAATATGAAACGTTGGGCTTTTTACCGGTTAGGAGTTCATATGATGTCTTCTTGAGGATTCGGTGTAGATACAACCGGTTGATGGCGTAGCAAGCGGTGTTGACTGCCTCCGCCCAAAACCGATCCGAAGTCTTGTATTCATCAAGCATGGTTCTAGCCATATCCAATAGAGTTCGATTCTTCCTCTCCACTACACCATTTTGTTGTGGCGTGTAGGGAGAAGAGAACTCATGCTTGATGCCCTCCTCCTCAAGAAAGCCTTCAATTTGAGAGTTCTTGAACTCCGTCCCGTTGTCGCTTCTTATTTTCTTGATCCTTAAGCCGAACTCATTTTGAGCCCGTCTCAAGAATCCCTTTAAGGTCTCTTGGTTTTAAGATTTTTCCTGTAAAAAGAATACCCAAGTGAAGCGAGAATAATCATCCACTATTACAAGACAATACTTACTCCCGCCGATGCTTATGTAAGCAATCGGGCCGAATAGATCCATGTGGAGTAGCTCAAGCGGCCTGTCGGTCGTCATGATGTTCTTGTGTGGATGATGGGTGCCAACTTGCTTCCCGGCTTGGCATGCGCTACAAATCCTGTCTTTCTCAAAATGAACATTTGTTAGTCCTAAAATGTGCTCTCCCTTTAGAAGCTTATGAAGATTCTTCATCCCAACATGGGCTAGTCGGCGGTGCCAGAGCCAACCCATGTTAGTCTTAGCAATCAAGCAAGTGTCGAGTTCAGCTCTATCAAAATCCACCAAGTATAGCTGACCCTCTAACACTCCCTTGAATGCTATTGAATCATCACTTCTTCTAAAGACAGTAACACCTACATCAGTAAATAGACAGTTGTAGCCCATTTGGCATAATTGAGATACGGAAAGCAAATTGTAATCTAAAGAATCAACAAGAAAAACATTGGAAATAGAATGATCAGGAGATATAGCAATTTTACCAAGTCCTTTGACCAAACCTTGATTTCCATCCCCGAATGTGATTGCTCTTTGGGGATCTTGGTTTTTCTCATATGAGGAGAACATCCTTTTCTCCCCTGTCATGTGGTTTGTGCACCCGCTGTCGAGTATCCAACTTGAGCCCCCAGATGCATAAACCTACAAAACAAGTTTAGTTCTTGACTTTAGGTACCCAAACTGTTTTGGGTCCTTTGGCATTAGAAACAAGAACTTTGGGTACCCAAACACAAGTCTTTGTCCCCTTGTGTTTGCCCCCAACAAACTTGGCAACGACCTTGCCGGATTTGTTAGTCAAAACATAGGATGCATCAAAAGTTTTAAATGAAATAGCATGATCATTTGATGCATTAGGAGTTTTCTTTCTAGGGAACTTAGCACGGGTTGGTTGCCTAGACCTAGATGTCTCACCCTTATACATAAAAGCATGATTTGGGCCAGAGTGAGACTCCCTAGAATGAATTCTCCTAATTTTGCTCTCGGGATAACCGGCAGGGTATAAAATGTAACCCTCGTTATCCTGAGGCATGGGAGCTTTGCCCTTAACAAAGTTGGACAATCTCTTAGGAGGGGCACTAATTTTGACATTGTCTCCCCTTTGGAAGCCAATGCCATCCTTAATGCCCGGGCGTCTCCCATTATAAAGCATGCTTCTAGCAAATTTAAATTTTTCATTCTCTAAGTCATGCTCGGCAATTTTAGCATCTAATATTGCTATATGATCATTTTGTTTTTTAATTAAAGCCATGTGATCATGAATAGCATTAATATCAATATCTCTACATCTAGTACAAATGGAAACATGCTCAATGGTAGATGTAGAGGGTTTGCAAGATTTTAATTCTACAACCTTAGCATGCAAGATATCATTCTTAGTTCTAAGGTCGGAAATGGTAGTATTGCAAACATCAAAATCCTTAGCCTTAGCAAGCAATTTTTCATTCTCAATTCTAAGGCTAGTAAGAGAAATGTTCAATTCTTCAATCCTAGCAAGCAAATCATCATTATTATCTCTAGAATTGGGAATTGAAACATTACAAACATGTGAATCAACCTTAGCATTTAAACTAGCATTTTCATGTCTAAGGTTGTCAATCATCTCACGGCAAGTGCTTAGCTCACTAGATAATTTTTCACATTTCTCTATCTCAAGAGCATAAGCCTTTTTAACCTTAACATGTTTCTTGTTTTCTTTAATTAGACAATCCTCTTGAGAATCCAAAAGATCATCCTTTTCATGAATAGCACTGACTAATTCATTTAATTTTTCCTTTTGAGCTATGTTAAGGTTGGCAAAAAGGGAACGCAAACTATCCTCCTCATTACTAGCATTATCATCACTAGAAGATTCATATTTAGTGGAGGAGTTAGATTTAACCTTTTTCTTTTTGCCGTCCTTTGCCATGAGGCACTTGTGGCCGACGTTGGGGAAGAGAAGTCCCTTGGTGACGGCGATGTTGGCGGCGTCCTCGTCATCGGAGGAGTCGCTTGAGCTTTCGTCGGAATCCTATTCCCGACAAACATGGGCATCGCCGCCCTTCTTCTTGTAGTACCTCTTCTTCTCCTTTCTTCTCCCCTTCTTGTCGTCGCCTCGGTCACTGTCACTAGATATAGGACATTTAGCAATAAAATGACCGTGCTTACCACATTTGTAGCAAACCTTCTTGGAGCGGGACTTGTAGTCTTTCCCCCTCCTTTGCTTGAGGATTTGGCGGAAGCTCTTGATGACGAGCGCCATTTCCTCATTGTCGAGCTTGGAGGCGTCTATTGGTTGTCGACTTGGTGTAGCCTCCTCCTTCTTTTCTTCCGTCGCCTTGAATGCGACGGGTTGAGCTTCGGATGTGGTGGGTTCGTCAAGCTCGTTGATCTTTCTCGAGCCTTCGATCATGCACTCAAAACTTACAAAATTCCCGATAACTTCCTCGGGGGTCATTTTAGTATATCTAGGATTACCACGGATTAATTGAACTTGAGTAGGGTTAAGGAAAATAAGAGATCTTAGAATAACCTTAACCATCTCGTGGTCATCCCATTTTACACTCCCGAGGTTGCGCACTTGATTCACCAAGGTCTTGAGACGGTTGTACATGTGTTGTGGCTCCTCCCCTTTGCGAAGCCGGAACCGACCGAGCTCCCCCTCGATCGTTTCCCGCTTGGTGATCTTGGTGAGCTCGTCTCCCTCGTGTGCGGTTTTGAGCACATCCCAAATCTCCTTGGCGCTCTTCAACCCTTGTACTTTGTTATACTCCTCTCTACTTAGAGAGGCGAGGAGTATTGTTGTTGCTTGAGAGTTGAAGTGCTCGATTTGGGCCACCTCATCCTCATCATAGTTCTCATCCCCTACCGACGGTACCTGTGCACCAAACTCAACAACATCCCATATACTTTTGTGGAGCGAGGTTAGATGAAATCGCATTAAATCGCTCCACCTAGCATAATCTTCACCATCAAAAGTTGGTGGTTTGCCTAATGGGACGGAAAGTAAAGGTGTATGTTTGGAAATGCGAGGGTAGTGTAGGGGGATCTTACTATACTTCTTGCGTTCTTGGCGCTTAGAAGTGACGGAGGGTGCATCGGAGTCGGAGGTCGATGTTGATGAAGTGTCGGTCTCGTAGTAGACCACTTTCCTCATCCTCTTGTGCTTGTCGCTTTTCCGATGCGGCTTGTGGGAAGAAGATTTTTCCTTCTTCTCTTTGTGGTGAGAAGAGGAAGACTTTTTCTCCTTCCGTTTGGAGGAGTCCTTCTTCTTCTCCTTCCTCTTGGTGCGGGACTCTTCCGATGAAGTGCTCCCGTGGCTTGTAGTGGGCTTTTCGCCGGTCTCCATCTCCTTCTTGGCGTGATCTCCCGACATCACTTCGAGCGGTTAGGCTCTAATGAAGCACCGGGCTCCGATACCAATTGATAGTCGCCTAGAGGGGGGGTGAATAGGGCGAAACTGAAATTTACAAATATAAACACAACTACAAGCCGGGTTAGCGTTAGAAATATAAACGAATCCGCGAGAGAGGGCGCAAAAACAAATCCCAAGCGAATAAGCAAGTAAGACACGGAGATTTGTTTTACCGAGGTTCGGTTCTTGCAAACCTACTCCCCGTTGAGGAGGCCACAAAGGCCGGGTCTCTTTCAACCCTTCCCTCTCTCAAACGATCCACAGATCGAGTGAGCTTTCTCTTCTCAATCACTTGGAACACAAAGTTCCCGCAAGGACCACCACAAGATTGGTGTCTCTTGCCTCAATTACAAGTGAGTTTGATTGCAAAGAAAGGATCAAGAAAGAAGAAAGCAATCCAAGCGCAAGAGCTCGAAAGAACACAAGCAAATCACTCTCTCTAATCACTATGGCGTTGTGTGGAGTTTGGAGAGGATTTGATCTCTTTGGTGTGTCTTGAATTGAATGCTAGAGCTCTTGTAGTAGTTGGGAAGTGGAAAACTTGGATGCAATGAATGGTGGGGTGGTTGGGGTATTTATAGCCCCAACCACCAAAAGTGGCCGTTGGAAGGCTGTCTGTTCGATGGCGCACCGGACAGTCCGGTGCACACCGGACAGTCCGGTGCCCCCTGCCACGTCATCACTGCCGTTGGATTCTGACCGTTGGAGCTTCTGACTTGTGGACCCGCCTGGGTGTCCGGTGCACACCGGACAACTCCTGTTCATTGTCCGGTGCGCCGGAATGGGCGCGCCTGCCTTCTGCGCGCGCAGAGCGCGCATTTATTGCGCAGCAGGTAGCCGTTGGCGCGGAGTTAGCCGTTGCTCCGGAGTCGCACCGGACAGTCCGGTGCACACCGGACAGTCCGGTGAATTTTAGCGGACTAGCCGTTGGAGTTTCTCGAAGCTGGCGAGTTCCTGAGGCCAACCTCCCTTGGCGCACCGGACACTGTCCGGTGTACACCGGACAGTCCGGTGAATTATAGCCGAGTCGCCTCTGTGAATTCCCGAAGGTGGAGAGTTTGAGTCTGAGTTCCCCTGGTGCACCGGACATGTCCGGTGCGCCAGTCCAGGGGTGCCTTCGGTTGCTCCTATGCTCCTTTGTTGAATCCAAAACTTGGTCTTTTTATTGGCTGAGTGTGAACCTTTTACACCTGTATAATCTATACACTTGGGCAAACTAGTTAGTCCAATTATTTGTGTTGGGCAATTCAACCACCAAAATTATATAGGAACTAGGTGTAAGCCTAATTCCCTTTCAGCATCAATCACCAAAAAGGGGGAGATTGAAAGGGAATTAGGCTTACACCTAGTTCCTAAATAATTTTGGTGGTTGAATTGCCCAAGACAAATAATCGGACTAACTAGTTTGCTCTAGTGCATAAGTCATACAGGTGTAACAGGTTCACACTTAGCCAATAAAAAGATCAAATATTGGATTCAACAAAGGAGCAAAGGGCCATCCGAAGGCACCTCTGGTCTGGCACACCGGACTGTCCGGTGTGCCACCGGACAGTGTCCGGTGCACCACCGGACATGTCCGGTGCACCAGAGGACTCCAACTCGAACTCGCCACCTTCGGGAATTTCTAGAGGCACTCGCGCTATAATTCACCGGACTGTCCGGTGTACACCGGACAATGTCCGGTGCGCCAAGGAGGAGCGGCCTCAGGAACTCGCCAGCTTCGGGAAACTCCAACGGCTAGTCCGCTATAATTCACCGGACATGTCCGGTGTGCACCGGACTGTCCGGTGCAACTCCGGAGCAACGGCTACATCCGCGCCAACGGCTACCTGCGGTGCATTTAATGCGCGCTCTACGCGCGCAGAAGGCAGGCACGCCCATACTGGCGCACCGGACAATGAACAGGAGATGTCCGGTGTGCACCGGACATCCAGGCGGGCCTACAAGTCAGAAGCTCCAACGGTCAGAATCCAACGGCAGTGATGACGTGGCGGGGGCACCGGACATGTCCGGTGTGCACCGGACTGTCCGGTGCGCCATCGAACAGACAGCCTCCCAACGGCCACTTTTGGTGGTTGGGGCTATAAATACCCCAACCACCCCACCATTCATTGCATCCAAGTTTTCCACTTCTCAACCACTTACAAGAGCTAGGCATTCAATTCTAGACACACCAAAGAGATCAAATCCTCTCCAATTCCACAAAAGGCTTTAGTGATTAGAGAGAGAGATTTGCCATGTTCTTTTGAGCTCTTGCGCTTGGATTGCTTCTTTTCTTTCTCACTTGCTCTTGTGATCAACACTCAATTGTAATCAAGGCAAGAGGCACCAATTGTGTGGTGGCCCTTGCGGGGAAGTTTTATTCCCGGCTTTGATTTGAGAAGAGAAGCTCACTCGGTCCGAGGGACCGTTTGAGAGAGGGAAGGGTTGAAAGAGACCCGGCCTTTGTGGCCTCCTCAACGGGGAGTAGGTTTGAGAGAACCGAACCTCGGTAAAACAAATCCGCATGTCTCACTTCACTATTCGCTTGCGATTTGTTTTGTGCCCTCTCTTGCGGACTTGATTATATTTCTAACGCTAACCCGACTTGTAGTTGTGATTATTTTTGAGAATTTCAGTTTCGCCCTATTCACCCCCCCTCTAGGCGACTATCAGCGACGACACCGATGGAGATCTCGAGGGAGAGGGAGAGCTCGAGGGAGAGAGGGAGAGCTCGGCACAGACGAGTCACGGCGACGACACCGATGGAGATCTCGAGGGAGAGGGAGAGGGAGAGAGGGAGATCTCGAGGGAGAGAGGGAGGGCGAGTGGAGATGGCGTACCCGGCCGAGGCGGCGCCAAACCCTAGCACGCGGGATCCAGCTCGAGGGAGAGAGAGAGGGCGAGTGGAGATGGCGTACCCGGCCGAGACGACGGCAAACCCTAGCACGCGGGATCCAGCTCGAGGGAGAGCTCGGGAAACCCTAGCACGCGGGGCTGCGCGAGCGAATGCGCCTGCGAGCGAGCTGCCGCGCGTGGGGAGCCTGGCTACGGAGCGACGCCCAAAATGGACGTATGAGCCGGGCCTAGTTGAGAGGTGGGTTTTGCAGCAAGCGAGACAGGCTCCGACCCCCACACAGGTAACCAAACAACACGCACCATCTGATTTTTGCATCCCATGGGTGTTGCATGCTCATATACAGGTAACCAAACAGGTGGATACTGACTGCAGAACTACTGCAGGTGCTCCTGCTTCTCTCGTGCGGTCGTGTCGTGTCATACGGCTTCTCTCTTCTTGCCCCCGGGAGACGCAGCCCGCATTGGCCAACAACTGCTGCCTTTGCAAGACAGCAAGTAATCTTGGAGAATGTGCAGGCCGAGACCGTACACATGGCCGTGACAATGCATGAACAGGTCAACAGCACAACAGACAAAACAGTTGCTCCTTCTGGAGGCTTTGCATTGGCTGCCAAAGCAGAACTGCGCAAGTAATCTGCGTAACTGTTTTTGTCAGCATACCATCTTCTCCTCAAGTCAAAGATGGTACCAGAAGAATACGAACAATGCTGCTACGACGACGATGACCATACATGGAGTATATGAAGATAGAGGCATCGCGGGAAAAGGCACAGGCGCGCCAGGAGAGCGGGCTCGGTGTCTAATGAAAGCTAGCGTCCGTCTGGCTTGGGCGGGAGTGGGCCTTGTAAATGTTGGCAGGCCGATTGGTCGTGTGGACCGAGTGGTTGTGTGGTTATAAGTAACACTCAAACCCTGGCTGTAAGGGGTCATGAACAATTTAGCTATCACATATCAAATCAAATCGTCTTCCTCGCTGCTATCTCCTTCTTCACCCCTTCTTCTACCTGAACATCTCTCTTCTCTCCGACATTCCCTTCTAGGTGCTAACATTTGGTATCAGACTAGAAATCCTGGTCGATCTATCTCCGCCATGGATACTGCGATGCAACGTCTTCTCGACGCAATGGCGCAAATGGAGGAGCGCTTGACCGATGTGCTGACTGGCCGTGGTCGCGAGTAGGCCACCCACGGACGTACTTCCTCCTTCAACGACGATTCAGGCAACGACTGCATCCTCATCAACGTCGGCACCGACTGTACCGCGGAAGACGACCCCCCTACTCTGTCACCGCCGCCGCCGAGGTCGATTCTCTCCCCAACCCCAACGACGACTGCATCGAGGAGTTCAGCCCAGGCTTCGATGGAGAGCCAATTTTCGACGAGGAGCCCAACGACTCCATCGCCGAGTTCGTCGATGTCTCCTTCCACGGCGGCAGGATCTCAATCGGTGGTATCCACCACCCGGCCTCCACCATGCCGAGGCTGCACGTGAGCGTGGTCGTCGACGACTGCATCGAGGGGTTCGACGTGTTGGACGAGGACGCCGCGAGCGCCAACGCGGCTGACTTCGCCTCCACGGTGGGGGACGCCACACCCCAGGCCACCGAGACGCGGCTCAATGTCGGATGGGTGCGCTGGCTGGAAGGGCGGACTGGCCCCTACAACGACATCGCAGCAGCACAAACCCTCTTCTCCGATTTCTCCGACGACGACAGCGCCAGGACTTGCGATGTCACCGACGTCCCTGTCGTGCACTCCGCACTCAAGGTGTTCGTTAAAATGCTCAACGGCGGGAGTGAGCATCCATAGGAGGGGTTGCAAACCTCCATCGCGCGGTGCGCCAGGATCTCCGCCTGTGACACTGAAAGTGCATTCATCCCTTTTTGTGGGTTTTGGTGATTTGGATAACAACACATTTAAAGGTCTAACGAGTTTGCTAAGTGTTGAACAGGAAATTCAGTATGATGAACATACTTGAATAGTGTATAATGATCAGTGAACAAAGGTTCAACACGAGGTTAAATAACCAATGAGACAATGCAAATGGATATAATATGATCTCTATATTGGTTTGAATATATGGACAAGACCTGAGAAATCACTACATACATATGACCATAATAGAGGACAAAGTGATTTAGAGGATTGGTCAAGCCAAAGAGAATAAGATATGAGGAATCGTGAATTGGCTTGACTATATTACTATCAGTCCATATATGCTTCTATGAGAATCAAACTAGAGCTTGATTGATCTTGACAATTATATCTAGAAGACATTCAAGCAAGGTTCACAATATTGAAGAAATGATTCTCTCAATGGATGCTCAATTTGATGTGACTCAAGAATGGCTTGATAGGGTGAAGATAGCAAGGAAAGGGCTTCGAGGAACTAAGCGAAGGTGAAGGTCAAGCGACGGCTTGTAGACCGAGGTACCATGGCTAAGGTGAAGAAGAGAGTACTTGCACTAAGTCGATGAACTAATCAGCTATGAAGAGTTATAACATGTTGATGCATCAGTAAGGTGACTTGAAGCCATGATTTGAACTCATATAAGGTGATATGGTACAAGTCACTGGGTTTGATTTGAGTTTGCTTCAAAAGGTGAGACAAAGATGTTTGTGATCCTTATGAAGCAATGCCATGGAGAAACTAGTGCTTGTGCTACTAATGTCATCTCTTGTGTTGAGTTTATCCATAGAAAATCTATGTTAAGAGAAGGTGCTTGTTTTAAATTGGACAAATCACAAGCTTAAAGGATACTATTCAACTAAACTAAGAATAAGTTGATAAGAGGCCAAGGTATGAAAACTTCCTCTCCTTCAGTTGTTTTAGTATTCTATCCTTAGTGGGATGTACCATAGTATAGGTTAAATTCCTTGCAATATAAAATGTTCAATAGTGCATATAACTTTGACATCAACTATATGTGTGCACTAATTTAAAGGAATTTAGTCTATCCTTTTGGGTTTCAATAATGATGATTCATTTGCCATCCACATATAAGGATCATCATTTGTGAAACCCTCTCTTGTGTTTCTAATGCTCTCTTTTCTAAGTGTTTCAATAAGGTCCTTCCAAGCGCTTTCAAGATGGATTCAAAATCTATGGATATAAGAGTCTTGGTTGTTTCAATCATTGAGTTTTAATTGATCGAATCAAGAAAAGATGAAAGAAGTTCAAGATCACTTGGTTGGATGAAATCGTAAAGAGAAAAGAGATCACATTGATTCAAGAAGGGAGTTATACTTTTTTTTGTCAACCAAATAATGAAGATGCAGTGACATATTCATATGATATCCTTCATTATGAGGTTTTGAGGTTCATATTAGCATGCTTTACCCTTCAGGATTTCAATTGATATACTTTCAATTCTTAAACTTTCAATTGGTTTAATTTTCATCATCGATGTAAAGCATGTTATGTTAAATTAAGATATAGTGCAAACATCTCCTTTAACCTCGTATTGTTGATGTGCAAAAGTGTACTTTGTGTACTCTTGCATGCACAAATTGAGGGAGAGTTTAGCCTATATCTTGTGAGACTAATGAATTCTTTCAAGTTCATGTTGTGTAGTCTCACACCTTAGAGAACATCAAATGAGGATGAATGGTTCCATAGAAATGAAGAATTTCTCTTGATTGTTTGAAGAGGATAAGTTTCTCTTTGAAATGTCAAGCCTATCAAAAGCTAAGATGGAAATTCATGATTATAATGGAGACCATGTGGCGTAGAACAAAGGTGTGTCACTCCATGAACTATTGTATTACAATTGTGTATCTAGGCTCTTACATGCTAGTGTGTGCATGTATATGCAATATCTTAAGTCACGCCATAAGGTTGCACTTGTGGTGACGATTAAAGAATCTCTAGATATTTGATTAATACCTCTTGTGGTGATGTCATAAGTTTGTCTTAAGTCATCTTAGTGAGGTATGAGTCAAACATGCTAAACTTCTCAAGAATCTTGGCTTAAATATTGCATATCATATCTATTAGTATACCTTTTGATTATGAGTAATTCCTTCAATTGGTACGATTTCACATTTTCATACTTTATTTGTACCAAGGTTCAAATTGTAGAACTTAATCCACTGGCCTCGTAAGTCCAAGTGCATAAGGTAAAACAAGTATTCATCACTTGTATGCACACATTTAGGGGGAGAATGGTCTATAATTTGAATCTTTGAGACTAACTTCATTTTCAAGTCTATTATGTGTGTAGTCTCAAATTAGAAAGGAATCTTCAAGCAAAGACAATCGCTTCCACTGCAAATTTTGATGGGTATCAAAGATTCTTTGCTCCAATAAATGTATCTTCTATACATTTCATAAGAGAATGAGTTTCTCTTGTATATGCTACTCCAACGTCATCTAAAATTGGTAAATATGTATCACATCTTTTTGGATTACAAATATCTGAAGTAGCATAGCTTATAGATTCTCCTGTCTAGAACTTAATTGATTAAATAGTGCACATGTTTCTTATGTTGCAAGATTATGTTCAATTGATACTCCTTTTATGCCAATGGTACTTTAAGTTGCAAATAAGTACTCTCAACAGGTATCAATTGAATTCATATATATGTGTGCACCAAAACTTGACGAGAACTTAGTGTAATATGCAATTAGTGATATGATTATCTATCAAATTGTATCAATTGGTGGTTTTCAATTGATATTTTTCGTACATGATCACTAGTTGTATAATTCATATTTGTGCAATTTTCATGTTGCCTCTTGTTGTGATAAGAAAATGCTAGGTGACATCTAGACTCCAGGTATCAAGATTTATCTTTTAGTTAGTATGACAATCTTCATTTGATATCTTGGACCTATGTCACAATTATGCCAACAAGAGCTTGCAAATGAATTCTAAATCCAACACAAGTCTGGAAACCCCTTGAAAAGGTAAAATGCAAAGGTACATCACTTGTGACACTTATCCGTTACCTTTGTGCCATCTAAGGATCATTTTCATGATAGTGTGTTCACATCTCGCTTAATCATAATTTCTATCCTTTATATTCTTTGTATCCTTTTTGGAGATTTATGACAAAGGGGGAGAAATTGTGCATTAAAGCTTACCTTTAGTCTTATGTAACTAAGTGTTAGAAGACTTTTAAAAAGGGGAGAAATAATTAACAAAAAGGGGAAGTCATAAGAAAAAAAACATAAGATGAAGAAAGTTGATAAGTGCATTCCATGTCATGGGCATCACGTTTATTTTTATGACACACTGCACCCTATGAATAGTATGATATAAGTTGTCTATACTTTGACCTAAATATGTGCTTTTGGCATTTGAGTACAAAAGTGTTATTTTCTGAAATGCACATATTTAGGGGGAGGAAACTATATCATAGGATTTAAAATCTTATTTATCAAATCTTATGTAAGCTTTAAATGTGTTGTCATCAATCACCAAAAAGGGGGAGATTGAAAGTGCATTCATCCCTTTTTGTGAGTTTTGGTGATTTGGATAACAACACATTTAAAGGTCTAACGAGTTTGCTAAGTGTTGAACAGGAAATTCAGTATGATGAACATACTTGAATAGTGTATAATGATCAGTGAACAAAGGTTCAACACGAGGTTAAATAACCAATGAGACAATGCAAATGGATATAATATGATCTCTATATTGGTTTGAATATATGGACAAGACCTGAGAAATCACTACATACATATGACCAGAATAGAGGACAAAGTGATTTAGAGGATTGGTCAAGCCAAAGAGAATAAGATATGAGGAATCGTGAATTGGCTTGACCATATTACTATCAGTCCATATATGCTTCTATGAGAATCAAACTAGAGCTTGATTGATCTTGACAATTATATCTAGAAGACATTCAAGCAAGGTTCACAATATTGAAGAAATGATTCTCTCAATGGATGCTCAATTTGATGTGACTCAAGAATGGCTTGATAGGGTGAAGATAGCAAGGAAAGGGCTTCGAGGAACTAAGCGAAGGTGAAGGTCAAGCGACGGCTTGTAGACCGAGGTACCATGGCTAAGGTGAAGAAGAGAGTACTTGCACTAAGTCGATGAACTAATCAGCTATGAAGAGTTATAACATGTTGATGCATCAGTAAGGTGACTTGAAGCCATGATTTGAACTCATATAAGGTGATATGGTACAAGTCACTGGGTTTGATTTGAGTTTGCTTCAAAAGGTGAGACAAAGATGTTTGTGATCCTTATGAAGCAATGCCATGGAGAAATCACACATGAGACACCAATGACTCAAGGAGTTTACTTCATTATATTTTATTTAACTTGAGTATAGGAATCGTCGTACTATAAAGGGGGATCCAAAAAGAAGGTTGGTGTTTGCCAAAGCTCAAACCTCTCTATTCAAAAGCTATTTTTGAAAAGCAAAAATCTCTTTAATGTTCTATGGTTGACCGTGGTTAGGGTTGAGAAACCTAGAGTGTTCTTGCTGAAAAGCAGCTGAACTTCTTCAACTGCAGCTGAGCTTTCCAGCTGAACTTGACTTCAACTGTGTTGAGCTTCTTCAGCTACAGCTGAGCTTTTCAGCTGAGCTGAACTTCAGCTGAGTTGAGCTTTCTCAACTTCAGCTGAACTCAACTTCAGCTGTGAACCTCTTTGACCATACACCAGCTAAACTTGCCTCCGGGCAGTTGAGCTGGGGTTTTCTCTCCTAAACTCACTGGTCAAGACCGGTTGAACTGGTCCTGAGGGGCAGTTCAGCTGGTCTCTGACCCCTCTGACCTCTGATCTGCAGTCTGCCAGTCAGACTGGCAAACAGGTCGCTAGGAGCTGTCAGGGGCGGTTCAACCGCCCCCCCTGAGCGGTTCAACCGGTGTTGGTCAACTTTGACCAGTCTGCGGTCAGTCTGCATGTCAGTCTTCCAGTCAGACTGGCAGTCAGGTTGCCAGGCCTGCCAGGGGCGGTTCAACCGCCCTAGGGGACGGTTCAACCGGTCTCAGGCAGAAAAATCTGCCCAAACGGCTAGTTTTGAGCTCCACCTATATATACTCCCTCCTATCTCTCTCCCCACAACCAAGAGCACGATTTGAACTCCATTTCCAACTTGAGAAACACCTCCCACTCTCTCTCACACATCTCTTGCCTCTCCCATTTCAAATCTTTGGAGAGAAATCTTTGAGTGAGCTTGAGAGCTGCGGTTTTTGTGCTTCATCTCTAAATCTCTCTCGCGCTTCTTCATTCGAGCTTTGGTACTACATCGAGTTCTTTGTGGATTCATTACTCTTGGAGCTTCTAGCTCCTAGACGACTAGGTGTCGCTTGTGAGTCTCCAAATCTTGTGGAAGACCACAAGAAAGTTTGTATTACCCGCTCGTTTGAGCAAAGATTATTGTGTGAGCTTGACCTTTGTGGTCGGCAAAGGGAGGATTAGGGTTGAAAGAGACCCGGCTCTTTGTGGGTGCCTCAACGAGGAAGTAGGGCACCTTGGTGGTGTGACCGAACCTCGGGATAAATCTTGTGTCTCTTGTATTCTTGTTCATTGTGCTTATTCATGTTCTTCGTTCTCTCACCATTCCGTGAAAGATTTGTTTATATCTTTTTGGTGTGTGGATTTTGAGAAGTGCCCTTCTCAGATCTACTACTTTGAACCCTGTGGATCATTTAGAACATCTCATTTCCAAAGTTAACTAGGTGAATTTCGAGATCAATTCAGTTTTATATCTCATTCTTTAGTTGAGCTCGTTCAAACCAGTTGCACCGGTTTTGACACCAGACGGTTTTACCTAGTTTATTTCTAGTTTTTGTTGAAAAAGTTTTAACTTGCCTATTCACCCCCCCCCCCCTCTAGGCAACTTTCAATTGGTATCAGAGCCTAATCCTCGTTCTAACGCTTAACCGCGTGAGGAAAAGATCATGTCGGGGGGTCTAAGAAATGAAAGTGCTTCTGAGCTTGAAAAAGTTGAGATTGTCTCAACTTCATCTTTTGGTGCAGATGTTGATCCTAGGGCAATAGATCTTGCCATGAGAATCGCCGAAAGGATGTTCCTTAAAATGAAGGAAGATGAGGCGAAAAACAAAATTGAAGAAAATGATCGATGGAGACCAAACGACGAATCCACCTCTTCACAAGGTTCGTCTTTCAAATCTACTTCTCATATGTGCTTTATTGCTAATGGGAGTGACAGTGAAAGCGAAAGTGAGGATGAGGAGGAGCAAGAAAGTGATAGTGAAGATGAGGATGATCTTCAACAATTCTTCGCTCAGCTAAGCAAGAAACATCGGATGAGCTTGCTCAAACTCATGAAAAGAGCGGAAGAACAAAAAGAAATGCTTCATAAGCAAGAAGACTTCCTCATCAGAAAAATCGAAGACTTAGAGAAGTTGACCAAAGAGCATGAGAAGCTAAAGTGCTCTCATGATGATTTGGTCCAAAGGTATGAAGACATTTCAATTGAGCAAATTAAAGCCGTTAATAATTCATCATATATTGCTCAATTAGAAAATAAAAATGCTATGCTCAAGAACACGATAGAAAAGCTAAATATTGAAAATCTAGCTTTGCAAAAAAAACATGATATGCTTGTGTGCTCTCATAATAAATTTATGGATTCACATATCATGTTAGAAATGGCTCATGAGGTTATGTTAACTAATTTGAAATCATACCAACCTCACATATGCACATGTACTCAAATAGAAACTATATTATCATGTGCTAACAAATGTTGCTCTCAAGAAAGCCAATCTTCCATTGAGCTAGAATTTTCAGGAACAAGTAATGTTTCCTATGCAAAAGAAAACAATGAGCTCAAGGAAGAAAATGAGAGGCTAAAAAGGAGCTTGATTAAATTGAAGGGAAAGTGTCATGCTCAACCTTCTCAAGATAACCGTGATAATATGGTGAAAAAGCTTGAGAAGGGGACAATAGTAGCATGCACAAAACCCCTTCAAAAGAATATCAAGCTTTCCAAGAAGGACATGAGCAAACATCAAGAAAAGAAAGCCAAAGCTCATGACAAGTGCCTCAACCACGCCTCCACATGCTCCACACAAGGTAACAAACAAGTCACTCTTCCAAATAAGAGAAGATGCGCTAGAAAGTGTTATCAATGTCATGAGAAGGGACATGCGATTAAGTCATGTCCCTACGCAAAGGATAGTGGCTTAACTTTAGAAAGAAAGAGGCTCACTAACCATGTAGCAAACAAGAAGCAAGGCAAAAAGGAGTCTTGCAAAATTAAAAATCAGATTTGCTACACTTGCCGAAGAAAGGGACACCTATGCAAGGATTGTCCCATGAGTGAGTATCCCAAGCCTACCATGTCAATTCATTCATATTCACTTAGGAGACCCAAAAATGACACTTGTGCTAGAAAGGTAATTAGTTCACCTAAAACTAGCACAAAGGCCATTTGGGTGCCTAAGTATTTATTAGCTAACCTTGGTGGACCCATCCAAAAATGGGTACCAAAATGTACTTAATAAGTTTTGCAGGTACCTAGAGATGATATGAAGCTTTGGGGTGCTTGAGCGGTTCAACTCAATTCTTATCTCAAGCTATCAATCTTACATTGTCTATCCTTTAAGATTGACCCAAAGATGAATTGAGTTGTTATATCACTAACTTCATATTCATCTCTAGCAAGAACTTGTGTTGTAGGGAATAAGGCATAACCTTTGTGGGAATCAAGCAAAAGGCCCACAACCAAGTGATATCCAAAGGATGGTAACAATTAATTCTTAAGTGCACATTGCTTTTAATTGGTATATTCCTTTGTGTCTTTTGTAGCCACATAGGAAAAATGAAGCACTTGAGAATGAACTTAAAAGATTTTACCTTGCTTTGGAAACGATCTAATTATATGGTAGATTGCAAGTTCATATTTTTATATTGTGATAATCTACATGCTTTAAATTGATTGTATGTATATTGTGGCATATTTCAAGTTAATCATCATATTATTGCCATGACCTAGACATAAAGAGTATTATCCCATGTTCTTAAATGAATAGAGTGCTAAGTAAGAAATTCAAATTCTTATAGCACTTACCAAATGGGGAATTCTCTATATGACTAGAGTTGTGAGACTAATGTTTCTATCTAAGTGTTTATGTAGTCTTACAACATGAGAATGTGTTTCCCAAAAGGAGTGTGTCATTCAACATTCAAAGAAGATCGAACCAATACTATGTGATGTATTCATTCTTGTTTAAATTGGTTTTGAGTCTTCTACATTAATCACTCACCATGCTATGAATTAAACTTGCCATGTAAACTTAATTAATAATCATGCTACTTTCATCTTTTTTACAATTGATGTTATGCATGATGCTTGTAAGGGTAATTTAGTTCATATCATGAGGTTTCCTTGTTTTAGTAACCTTCTTGTCATTCATATACTAGAGGTTGCTAAATAGGAAACTATTGCTTATGTTACTAATACAATCTCTTTTAAGATATTTCATGGAAATTCATAAGTAGAGATTGTGCTCTTTCAATTGGTAAAATCACAAGCTTTAAAGGTTAATCTTCACCTAAAAGAAAGATTAGGAATGCTCAAGGCAAAGGTATGGAACAAATTGCTTCAATTGGTAGTTGATCAATAGTAGTTCCTTCCAAGTGACATTCTTTCAATTGGTAATAATATATTCTATGGAAAGGAATGTCAATATGAAGGTTAAATTCCTTTTGGCTTAAATTTGTAAATTAGTGCATATTGTGAACTCACTGCTCCATGTGCATTAACTTAAAAGGAATTTAATTTATGCCTTTACGCCTCATAAATGATGATTTGTTTGCCATTCATATATAGATATCATCATTCATTAAATACTTTCTTGTACTACTAATACCTCTTTTCAAAGTGTTTCATCGACTAGTTTTAAAAGGAAAAGAGATAACAAAGAAGTAAGTCTCCACAAATGATGAAAAGAAGAATACTTTAAGGTGACACCACCACAGATAGTAAGATCTGTCAAATTGGTATAACAAATGGTACATTCTATATGGTGGTAAGTATTCTTAGGCATAAGTTAATTCATTGCAAATTTGTCATGCCTTGACCATGATATGTAATATACTCCTCATGAGACTCTTAACTGAACTGAAAGTGCATGTGGCAAGTCATTCAAATACTTGATGCACATATCTAGTGGGAGAACATTATATATCTTGTGTTATAGAGAATAAGTTTCACTTAAGTAAGCTATACTAAGACAATCCAAAATGGTAAATTTGTACCTCATTCATATGGATTGTAATCTTTGTTTTCTAAATAGCTACTCTTGATGCAGTTTAAAATTCCCTTATCGTTAATTCTAAAAGTGCATAAGAATCTTTTTGTTGATATTCATCACATACATATGCACTAACATGGATATGATTTTTAAACTGTAAAAGGTACAATTAGTGATCCATACTCTCTAAATTTTGGAAACCCATATTTTGATATCTTAGAAATCTACTTCAATCGATATCCATATGCTTCACATTGTATTGGATCACTAAGTTGTAAATTCCATGCATAACTTGTCTTTATGATATGAATGCTTGTGCGACTAACCTTGATAAGCTAGGTGCACCCAAAGTCAAGGTAGGTTCATCATCAAGAAGGCAACACGACGATGTATTAATAAAAGGAGAAAAGGCTCCTATTCTTAACTCTAGTTTTTATCTGTGTGATTAAATATTGACTTGAAACCATGTAAGATGGTTGTCAAGTATTTGTGGGTGCCTACACAAAGAGAAAGGCCACAATAAGGATTGTGTGGGTACTCAAGGCTCTTACCACTAATCTCAAAGGACCCAATTCAAATTGGGTACCAAGATATGAAGCTTAAACTTGTTTTGCAAGATCACTCCTTCAATGGATCAAGTTGGGTGCTCGATAATGAATGTATAAATCATCTTTGGAGATAGTAGCTAGGGTGGTAACAACTGAATCTCAAGTGCATATTATTTTCAAATCTTATCTTTTTGTGACTTATGTAGCCACTAAGGAAAAAGAAGCACTTGAGGATATACATCAGATGTTGATTATGAAATAAAGGTCTAATTGGAAGTTGAATGAATATTATCATATGGTGAACAATCCAAAATTATGTGATGTATTCTCTATCTAGTTAATTTGGATTTGATTCTTCTATATTAGACACTCACCATAATATGGATTAAGTCATCCCTTTAGACTTCATTGAATAACCATGCATATTATCCATGTCATTCAAAATATACTGTGCATGAGGGTTCAAGGAAATTTAGTCCATATTATGATGTTTCTCTATTTTAGCAACACGCTTGTCTTCCACATATAAAGGGTTGCTAAATAAGAAACTAGTGCTTGTGCTACTAATGTCATCTCTTGTGTTGAGTTTATCCATAGAAAATCTATGTTAAGAGAAGGTGCTTGTTTTAAATTGGACAAATCACAAGCTTAAAGGATACTATTCAACTAAAGTAAGAATAAGTTGATAAGAGGCCAAGGTATGAAAACTTCCTCTCCTTCAGTTGTTTTAGTATTCTATCCTTAGTGGGATGTACCATAGTATAGGTGAGAGAACCTAGAGGGGGGGTGAATAGGTGATCCTGTAAAAACTTAACTTATAGCCACAAAAACTTGTTAGAGGTTAGCACAATAATTGCCAAGTGGCTAAAGAGAAGATCTTGCCCAATACGACAATCACAGAGAATTCAACACAGAGGAGACACGGTGATTTATCCCGTGGTTCGGCCAAGTACAAAACTTGCCTACTCCACGTTGTGGCGTCCCAACGGACGAGGGTTGCAATCAACCCCTCTCAAGCGGTCCAAAGACCCACTTGAATACCACAGTATTTTGCCTTGCTTATCTTTATCCCACTTGCGAGGAATCTCCACAAATTGGAGTCTCTCGCCCTTACACTTAAGATTCACAAAGAAGCACGGAGTAAGGGAGGGAAGCAACACACACAAATCCACAGCGAAACGCGCACACACACGGCCAAGATTCGAGCTCAAAGACTATCTCACAGTTTCTCACAAGAACAGAGCTCGAATCACTTAGAATCACAAACGGATGCGCAAAGACTGAGTGTGGATGATCAAGAATGCTCAAGAGTTGCTTGATATCCTCCTCCATGCGCCTAGGGGTCCCTTTTATAGCCCCAAGGCAGCTAGGAGCCGTTGAGAGCAATTCCAGAAGGCCAAACTTGCCTTCTGTCGTCGGGTGCACCGGACAGTCCGGTGCACACCGGACACTGTCCGGTGCCCGATTTCCTTCCTTAAACAGCGCAGTCAACCGTTGCAGATGCGGGAGCCGTTGGCGCACCGGACATGTCCGGTGCACACCGGACAGTCCGGTGCCCCTTCCCGACCGTTGGCTCGGCCACGTGTCCCGCGCAGATCGCGCGGCCGACCGTTGGCCCGGCCGACCGTTGGCTCACCGGACAGTCCGGTGCACACCGGACAGTCCGGTGAATTTTAGTCGTACGCCGTCGGCGAATTCCCGAGAGCGGCCTGTTCGGCCGAGGCAGCCTGGCGCACCGGACACTGTCCGGTGCCCCAGACCGAAACAGCCCCTTGGCTGTACACAGCCACTTTTTTCTTCCTGTTTCCAATACTTAGACAAGTATATTAGTACACAAAACCAATGTACTAAGACTTAGAAACATACCTTTGCTCTTGATTTGCACTTTATTCATCCATTGCATAAATTCACATTTAAGCACTTGAGTTGGCACTCAATCACCAAAATACTTAGAAATGGCCCAAGGGCACATTTCCCTTTCAATCTCCCCCTTTTTGGTGATTTATGCCAACACAACATAAAGCAACTAGAACAAGTGCAAAACCACTTCAAATAACACTTAAATTTATTTTGATTCATGTTTGGCATATATGGATCATCCTTTTCCACCACTTGGTTTGTTTTTGAAATCAAACTCAAATCTCTATCTAAGTCAAACACACATGTTAAAGCATATAGAGAGTTTTTTCAAAAGAGATTGATCAAAGATTTCAAAACTCAAGAAACCAACTTTTGACAAGAGACACAATAAAAGAGTTTTGCTAAAACAAAAAGCTCTATTCTACTATTTTCAAAATCTCTCAAGTGGTAGCTGATCCATTTATCGCTTTGGCCTTTATTTTCTCCCCCTTTGGCATCAAGCACCAAAACGGGATCAATCTTGGCCCTTTTAACCCCATTGCCTCACCAAAATCTTCAATTAAGAGCAAATGGCAATAAGATTTCATGAGATGAACTTGGAATTAGTTACCCTCTCATCGGAGTGCAGTGGAAGTCTGTCATGGTCCAAGTCCACCTTTTCCCTTTCAATTATCCTCCTTCGAGACTAAATCATCAAACTCAAGCACATGGTTAGTCTCAAAGGGTCAAGTTGTAGCACATCTCCCCCTAAACATGTGCATCACTTTGCAACGGACTTGTGAGGTCCAGGGAGTGTTTTTACAACTTGAGCACCATAATAAAGCAGCAAAATGCAAAAAGGAACATGATCAAAAGCATAAGTACATGTATGCTACAATTCAATCCAGGTTCCGCGAATCTATGACATTTAGCTCACTACGCAACCTGCAAAAGGTCTTCTCATCTAGAGGCTTAGTGAAGATATCGGCTAGCTGGTTCTCGGTGCTAACATGAAACACTTCGATATCTCCCTTTTGCTGGTGGTCTCTCAAAAAGTGATGCCGGATGTCTATGGGCCTCAGCGGTGGATAGGGCAACGGAGGTTTGTTTCTTAGAGTTCCATGACACCAGGGACCTTCCTAAGAATTGGCACGTCCCCGATGTACTTTTCCTATCGACCTTACATCCAGCATAGTCGGAGTCTGAGTATCCAACCAAGTCAAAGGTAGACCCCTTTGGATACCAGAGCCCGAAGCAAGGCGTAGCAACCAAATATCTAAGAATTCGCTTCACCGCCACTAAGTGACACTCCTTAGGATCGGATTGAAATCTAGCACACATGCATACGCTAAGCATAATATCCGGTCTACTAGCACATAAGTAAAGCAAAGAACCTATCATTGACCGGTATGCTTTTTGATCAACGGACTTACCTCCTTTGTTGAGGTCGGTGTGTCCGTCGGTCCCCATCGGAGCCTTTGCGGGCTTGGCATCCTTCATCCCAAACCGCTTTAGCAGATCTTGCGTGTACTTCGTTTGGGAGATGAAGGTGCCGTCCTTGAGTTGCTTTACTTGGAACCCAAGGAAGTAGTTCAACACGCTCATCATCGACATCTCGAATTTCTGCGTCATCACCCTGCTAAACTCTTCACAAGACTTTTGGTTAGTAGAACCAAATATTATGTCATCGACATAAATTTGGCACACAAACAAATCACCATCACATGTCTTTGTAAAAAGAGTTGGATCGGCTTTCCCAACCTTGAAAGCATTAGCAATTAAAAAGTCTCTAAGGCATTCATACCATGCTCTTGGGGCTCGCTTAAGTCCATAGAGCGCCTTAGAGAGCTTACACACGTGGTCGGGGTACCGTTCATCCTCGAAGCCAGGGGGTTGCTCCACGTACACTTCCTCCTTGATTGGCCCGTTGAGGAAAGCGCTCTTCACATCTATTTGGTACAACCTGAAAGAATGGTGAGCGGCATATGCTAGCAAGATACGAATGGACTCTAGCCTAGACACAGGAGCGAAAGTCTCCTCAAAGTCCAAACCTGCGACTTGGGCATAACCTTTTGCCACAAGTCGAGCCTTGTTCCTCGTCACCACCCCGTGCTCGTCCTGTTTGTTGCGGAACACCCACTTGGTTCCCACAACATTTTGCTTCGGACGAGGCACCAGTGTCCAAACTTCATTGCGCTTGAAGTTGTTAAGCTCCTCCTGCATGGCCAACACCCAGTCCAGATCTAGCAAGGCCTCCTCTACCCTGAAAGGCTCAATAGAAGAGACAAAGGAGTAATGCTCACAAAAATTAGCTAATCGAGATCGAGTAGTTACTCCCTTGCTAATGTCACCCAGAATTTGATCGACGGGATGATCCCTTTGAATCATCGCTCGAACTTGGGTTGGAGGTGCCGGTTGCGCTTCTTCCTCCATCACTTGATCATCTTGTGCTCCCCCTTGATCAAGCGCCTCCACTTGAGGTACCTGTTCGTCATCTTCGGTTGGGGGATGCACCATAGTTGAGGAAGAAGGTTGATCTCGTTCATCTTGTTCCTGTGGCCGTACTTCTCCAATCGCCATGGTCCGTATAGCGGCCGTCGGAACATCTTCTTCATCTACATCATCACAATCAACAACTTGCTCTCTTGGAGAGCCATTAGTCTCATCAAATACAACGTCGCTAGAGACTTCAACCAAACCCGATGATTTGTTGAAGACTCTATACGCCTTTGTATTTGAGTCATAACCTAACAAAAACCCTTCTACAGCTTTGGGAGCCAACTTAGAATTTCTACCTTTCTTCACTAGAATGTAGCACTTGCTCCCAAATACACGAAAGTAAGATACATTGGGTTTGTTACCGGTTAGAAGCTCATACGAAGTCTTCTTGAGGAGGCGATGAAGGTAGACCCTGTTGATGGCGTGGCAAGCCGTGTTCACGGCTTCCGACCAGAAACACTCGGGGGTCTTGAATTCTCCAAGCATTGTCCTCGCCATATCGATTAGCGTCCTGTTCTTCCTCTCTACCATACCATTTTGCTGTGGTGTGTAGGGAGCGGAGAACTCGTGCTTGATCCCTTCCTCCTCAAGGAATTCCTCCACTTGAAGGTTCTTGAATTCGGACCCGTTGTCGCTCCTTATCTTCTTCACCTTGAGCTCAAACTCATTTTGAGCTCTCCTGAGGAAGTGCTTGAGGGTCCCTTGGGTTTCAGACTTATCCTGCAAAAAGAACACCCAAGTGAAGCGGGAAAAATCATCAACAATAACTAAACCATACTTACTCCCTCCTATGCTCAGATAGGCGACAGGTCCGAAGAGGTCCATATGCAGCAGCTCCAGGGGTCTTGAAGTGGTCATCACGTTCTTGCTGTGATGCGCTCCTCCCACTTGTTTACCTACTTGACAAGCTGCACAAGGTCTATCTTTTTCGAAATGCACGTTAGTCAAACCTATCACGTGTTCTCCCTTTATAAGCTTGTGAAGGTTCTTCATCCCTACATGTGCTAAGCGGCGATGCCACAGCCAGCCCATGCTAGTCTTAGCTATTAAGCATGCATCTAGACCGGCCTCTTCTTTTGCAAAATCAACTAAATAAAGTTTGCCGTTTAATACACCCTTAAAAGCTAGTGAACCATCACTTCTTCTAAAGACAGACACATCTACATTTGTAAATAGACAGTTATACCCCATATGACATAATTGACTAACAGATAGCAAATTATATCCAAGACTCTCTACTAAAAATACATTAGAGATAGAATGCTCATTAGAAATCGCAATTTTACCTAACCCTTTTACCTTGCCTTGATTCCCATCACCGAATATAATTGAATCTTGGGAATCCTTATTCTTGACGTAGGAGGTGAACATCTTCTTCTCCCCCGTCATATGGTTTGTGCATCCGCTATCAATAATCCAGCTTGAACCCCCGGATGCATAAACCTGCAAGGCAAATTTAGGCTTGGGACTTAGGTACCCAACTCATGTTGGGTCCTACAAGGTTAGCACAAATATTCTTAGGGACCCAAATGCAAGTTTTATCTCCCTTGCATCTTGCCCCTAACTTCCTAGCAACAATTTTCTTATCCTTTCTACAAATAGCAAAGGAAGCATTTAGAGCACAATAAATTTCGGAAGGTTCATTCACTACTTTCCTAGGAGCATTATGAACTACATTTCTCCTAGGCATTTGGTGAACAACATTTCTTCTAAACACATTTCTACCATGCATAACATGAGAACTAGAAGCAGTCATAGCATAAGAGTCATAAGCATGTGAAAAAACATCATTACTTCTAAAAGCATTTCTAGAGTATCTCCTATCATAGTACATGAAAGCATGATTCTTCTTAACACTATTAGCCATAGGAGCCTTCCCTTTCTCCTTGGTGGAGATAGGAGTCTTATGGCTTGTTAAGTTCTTGGCTTCTCTCTCACTACACCAAAATAGTAAACTTCCTAGAGCCTAAACCCTAGGAAGTTAGGCCTAAACTCTAGGAAGTTAGCGAAACTCTCGGAAGTTAAGCCATCCCGTCGGAAGTTTGGCTCTCGAAAATTTTTTGTCGGAAGTTAGCTTAACTTCCTAGAGGGCTCTAGGAAGTTAGCTAACTTCCTACGACTTAATAAGCCTCTCGGAAGTTAGTAGATTCTCGGAAGTTAGCAGTTTCACGCCGTCAGCGCCGTCAGCTGACTAACTTCCTACGAGTAACTTCCTACGGCTTACTGTAGCCCCTAAGAAGTTAGCTGGATAACTTCCTACGGCTTACTGTAGCCTCTAGAAAGTTAGCTGGCTAACTTCCTACGGCTTACTGTAGCCCCTAGGAAGTAAGCTGGCTAACTTCCTACGGCTGACTCCAGCCCCTAGGAAGTTAATAACCCTCTAGGAAGTTAATTTGACCAGCATTACAAATGCTATTTATATTTTACACCACATTCCACAACATAACAAATATATCAACAGCTATATAGCACAACATATTTTCACATAAAACATCACACACACAATCACATAACAATATTTAAATCCATAGTCTCATCAATTACATCACAAAAGTCTCATCTATAGTCTCATCAATTACATCACAAAAGTCTCATCCATAGTCATAATAAGACGCATCTCATCATTCAGTACTAATAAGAGACAATATCTCATGCATAGTTATAATAAAAGTCTTAAGTATCAGAACGCAATAACATGGAAGCTCACGGTCGCCGATCACCATCGGGTTACAGTGAAGAGTGATGGTCGATATCTCCACTATTGAAGAGGGTTTTGACAAAGTCTAACCCGTCCTCTTGTTCATGCATCGGCAAGGTAGCTGGAGGGGTCTAATATACATGTACAAATGACATTTGCTGAGTTACATCATAATATAACTAACAACAAGTAAATGATGATGAATATGCATACCTGATGTTCGGTAGATGGAGATGTAGGTATAGGTGGAGGTGAAGACTAAGGATAATGAACGGGAGGTGGGGGGCACCGGGACGTGTATCCCTTGGGCCTGTGCTAGTTGCTACAAATTTGTCGAACTCATTCACATCAGCGTTTTAAATCAATACATATCTTAAATTGAAAGCTATTATCTTTTGAACTTACTTGTATGAGTGTTTGATGTTGCTGAATCTGTGTAGCATAATATTCATGTTGTGCAGCTTGTTGCTTCAAGTAATCCTGATGTCGCCTAAGTTCTTCTCGCAGTTGCTCCACTTCTGCTGGATCTTGAGTGGAGCGAAGGGAGCTACGAGCAGCAGACCTCGATGAACCTCCACGCTGAACCCTCACCTGGCTCGAGTCGATGACGTTAGCAAACATTGTGTACCTACAAAACAAGTAACATCACGCCAGATTAAGAATACATGTATTGCACTCAACCAATGAAACAATATAAGATATGTAGAGTCCTCACCTTCCATGAGCACCACAACCATAACTAGAAATTACAACGAGTCAACTACAATCAACGAAAATGGCTTAAATTGTACTTACCATTCGTTTTGCCAAACAAAAGTGATCATCACCTCCATACCTATGATACGACTCGGTATGGAACACGAGGCCGCGCTAAAAACTGCTCCTACTATGGGAACCCGGCCTTGTAGAGCGCCAATCATCATCTAGATTAATGATTAATGATGGACGGCCACTATAAGCGCGTAGGAGCAAATAAGATCAGTCCGAATTATGGAGGACAGCCCAATCTCCATGGCGTCTACATGATAGGGACTGCGAGGGGGGAATCCATCACCGTCACCGTCCGATGGTGGGTAGCAAAGTCTAGTACTCCATAACTATCACGCGGTGTGGTGTGTGCCAACCACCTGACGATCCACCAACTACCACACGTACTCTTGAGCACGGCAGAAACATGTTGGAGAACAGAACGGTGAGGATGGTTGTGTTACGTACCAGGGCGGTGCGGAGGCCGAGCGCTTTCCTCATGGCGATGTTCCTCTCGCTGTCGTCCAGGAACAGCTGACAGAGCAAACAGCGTCAGGTTTCAATCATCCATGCTAATAAAATGATAGTAATATACGACAGATGTCACGGATATAATAATAATAATAATCGTAAAAATCTGTCTCCATCCAAAGCAGTAGTCCATCAGTTTTGTTTTTACCTTTGTCTAATCTGTAACTAAAATAGTCTTGCCCAGTGCTCTACGACTCCAGGCAAACATAAACGATGATAATAATAATAAAAGAGCTTTTTTTGGGGACATGGATTTAATAATCTTCTAACCACGCCTAGAGAACCTGGATAAAACTACGTACCGACCAATCTACTACGTACCCAAGTAGTACTGTAATAAGTGAGCGAGCAGTGACTGCCCGCGGGCCAGCTATCACATACCGTCCAGCGTGGGCTGGAGCCGGCGGCGCGCAGCCCGGCGACGATTGCATCCACCGCCGGTTTGAGCACCACGGCCGGGCGCCGGTCGGCGGCGCGCGCGTCGTCGCCGAACAGGTGCGGGTTCATGGTCTTGAAGCACACGACCTCGTCCACGCCCAGCCGCTCCAACGCCCGCTCCATGTGCGCGCGGTCCGAGTTGGTGAACAGCAGCGCATCACAATTTCACATGGTTAGCTAGCGCTAGCTGCTGGTTAGGTCGTGTCCCAAGTGAAGTAAGTGCCTCGCTTCCATCTGTTCTGTTCTGGATATGCACCAATTTGCGCTGTGGGTGCGGGATGCTCTGCAGTAGCCATGCCAGCTACGGGTCGCGCGCGATCCTGTCGTACGGTAGCCTACCATGCACGTAGCTGCAGGTGGAAGAGAGCGGATTAATCCCCCGACTGTTTCCGACGAAATGCACTTGCCTCCGGCGCGGTTTTTTTTGCGTGCTGACCTGTGGTACTCGTCCTGGTGCACGAGTTACATATTGTAAAACCATCGACATCGGCAACTAAACTGCGAGCTGGCGGTCAACACTCACCTAGGAGGACACAGTCGAAGGGGGAGGTCGCGGCCATGGCAGCCTGGCAGGCGGGAGAGCTTGGTTGGGAACGCGAGGACGAAACGTGGAACAGGAGAGGTCGGGGGCCGGGCGCGTCGGGGGCGACCACGTCGGGGGCCGGACGCGGCAGAGGCAGCCGCGGCGGCGGCCGGGGCGGGCGGGGGCGGCCTTGCGCGTAGGGGGCGGGCGCGGCCGGGGGCGGGGTCGGCCGGACGTGGGAGCGGCGGCTGGGGTCGGCCGGGCGTGGGAGAATCGGCCGCGGGAGAGGCGGCCGGCGCGGTGGAGACATAGGTCTGATTGAGAGAAGAGAGAGAAGAGATAAGGTTGAGGGAGGTTAAAAATAAAAAAAAACATAACTTCCTAGAGTAAAGCCGTAGGAAGTTACGTAACTTCCTAGAGTTTGTACTTGACTCTAGAAAGTTAAGTTACTTCCTACAGCCGGCCGTAGAAAGTTAGATTTTCGTTTGACCGGTCAACATCTGAAACCTAACTTTCTAGAGGCGACCGTAGGAAGTTAGCTGCCCAGCTAACTTTCTAGAGGCAGCCGTAGGAAGTTAGATTTTCGTTTGACCGGTCAACAGCTGAAAGCTAACTTCCTAGAGGCGGCCGTAGGAAGTTAGCTGCCCAGCTAACTTTCTAGAGGCAGCCATAGGAAGTTAGATTTTCGTTTGACTGGTCAACAGCTGAAACCTAACTTCCTAGAGGAGGCCGTAGGAAGTTAGCTGCCCAGCTAACTTTCTAGAGGCAGCCGTAGGAAGTTAGATTTTCGTTTGACTGGTCAACAGCTGAAACCTAACTTCCTAGAGAAGGCCGTAGGAAGTTAGATTTTCGTTTGGCTGGTCAACAGTGGAAACCTAACTTCCTAGAGGAGGCCGTAGGAAGTTAACTGGGCAGCTAACTTCCTAGAGCCAGCCGTAGGAAGTTAGCTATTCGTTTGGCTGGTCAACAGATGAAACCTAACTTCCTAGAGGAGGCTGTAGGAAGTTAGATAACTTCCTACGGTTTTTTAACTTCTGACAGTTTTTATAAAAAACTGTAGGAAGTTATGTTTATTTCCTAGAGGTATCAGTTGCCTCTCGGAAGTTATTTATTTCCCACGGTTTGTTATAAAAGCTGTAGGAAGTTAAAAAACCGTAGGAAGTGTATGATTTTGGTGTAGTGTCTTGAAGCCAAGACCATCCTTAATTGAGGGGTGTCTACCCACTGTGTAGGCATCCCTTGCAAATTTTATTTTATCAACTTCACTCTTGCTAGTCTTAAGTTGAGCATTAAGACTAGCCACTTCATCATTTAGTTTTGAAATTGAAACTAAGTGTTCACTACAAGCATTAACATCAAAATCCTTACACCTAGTGCAAATTGTAATATTTTCAACATACGAGTTACTTGCTACTTCTAGTTTAGCAGTTAAATCGTTAATTTCACCTTTTAAAGAAGAAATGGTTTCATTACAAGTAGAAAGTTCACAAGAAAGTATTCCATTTCTTTTAACTTCTAGAGCAAGTGAATTTTGTGCACTAACAAATTTATCATGTTCTTCATATAAGAGGTCTTCTTGTTTCTCTAAGGTTCTATCCTTTTCATTTAAGGCATCGATCAACTCATTAATCTTAGCTATCTTAGTTCTATCCAATCCCTTGAATAAACTAGAGTAATCAATTTCATCCTCACTAGATTCATCATCACTAGAAGAATCATAAGTATTAGCATTACGAGTGATTACCTTCTTTTCCCTTGCCATGAGGCAAGTGTGATGCTCGTTGGGGAAGAGAGCCGATTTGTTGAAGGCAGTGGCGGCGAGTCCTTCGTCGTCGGAGTCGGACGAAGAGCAATCTGAATCCCACTCCTTTCCAAGGTGTGCTTCGCCTTTGGCCTTCTTGTAAACCTTCTTGTTCTCTCTCTTCCCATTTTTCCCTTGCTCCTGGTCACTATCATTTTCGGGACAGTTAGCAATAAAATGACCAAGCTTACCGCATTTGAAGCATGATCGCTTTCCCTTGGTCTTGGCCTTGCTTGGCTGTCCCTTTCGACCTTTTAGTGCCGTCTTGAATCTCTTGATGATGAGAGCCATCTCTTCATCATTGAGCCCGGCCGCCTCAACTTGCGCCACCTTGCTAGGTAGCGACTCCTTGCTCCTCGTTGCCTTTAGAGCAATGGGTTGAGGCTCATGGAGTGGACCGTTCAACGCGTCGTCGACGTATCTTGCCTCCTTGATCATCATCCGCCCGCTCACGAATTTTCCAAGTACTTCCTCGGGCGTCATCATCGTGTACCTGGGATTCTCACGAATATTGTTCACGAGATGAGGATCAAGAATGGTAAAGGACCTGAGCATTAGGCGGACGACGTCGTGATCCGTCCAACGTGTGCTTCCGTAGCTCCTTATTTTGTTGATAAGAGTCTTGAGCCGGTTGTAAGTTTGAGTTGGCTCCTCTCCCCTTATCATGGCGAATCGTCCAAGCTCGCCCTCCACCAACTCCATCTTGGTGAGCATGGTGATGTCGTTCCCCTCGTGAGAGATCTTGAGGGTGTCCCATATCTGCTTGGCATTGTCCAAGCCACTCACCTTATTGTACTCTTCCCTGCACAAAGACGCTAAGAGAACAGTAGTAGCTTGTGCATTTCTATGAATTTGTTCATTTATAAGCATAGGGCTATCCGAGCTATCAAATTTCATTCCATTCTCCACAATCTCCCATATGCTTGGATGGAGAGAGAATAAGTGACTACGCATTTTGTGACTCCAAAATCCGTAGTCCTCCCCATCGAAGTGTGGAGGTTTGCCAAGAGGAATGGAAAGCAAATGCGAATTCGAACTATGTTGAATACGAGAATAATCAAATGAAAAGTTCGAATTGACCGTCTTTTTGTAGTCGTTGTCATCATCCTTTTGGGAAGAAGTAGACTCATCACTATCGTCGTAGTAGATGATCTCCTTGATACGCCTTGTCTTCTTCTTCTTCCCTTCCTTCCGTCTATGCCCCGAGCCGGAGTCGGTAGGCTTGTCGTCCTTCGGCTCGTTGACGAAGGATTCCTTCTCTTTGTCGTTGATCACGATTCCCTTTCCCTTAGGATCCATCTCTTCGGGCGGTAAGTCCCTTTGTGAAGAGAACGGCTCTGATACCAATTGAGAGAACCTAGAGGGGGGGTGAATAGGTGATCCTGTAAAAACTTAACTTATAGCCACAAAAACTTGTTAGAGGTTAGCACAATAATTGCCAAGTGGCTAAAGAGAAGATCTTGCCCAATACGACAATCACAGAGAATTCAACACAGAGGAGACACGGTGATTTATCCCGTGGTTCGGCCAAGTACAAAACTTGCCTACTCCACGTTGTGGCGTCCCAACGGACGAGGGTTGCAATCAACCCCTCTCAAGCGGTCCAAAGACCCACTTGAATACCACAGTATTTTGCCTTGCTTATCTTTATCCCACTTGCGAGGAATCTCCACAAATTGGAGTCTCTCGCCCTTACACTTAAGATTCACAAAGAAGCACGGAGTAAGGGAGGGAAGCAACACACACAAATCCACAGCGAAACGCGCACACACACGGCCAAGATTCGAGCTCAAAGACTATCTCACAGTTTCTCACAAGAACAGAGCTCGAATCACTTAGAATCACAAACGAATGCGCAAAGACTGAGTGTGGATGATCAAGAATGCTCAAGAGTTGCTTGATATCCTCCTCCATGCGCCTAGGGGTCCCTTTTATAGCCCCAAGGCAGCTAGGAGCCGTTGAGAGCAATTCCAGAAGGCCAAACTTGCCTTCTGTCGTCGGGTGCACCGGACAGTCCGGTGCACACCGGACACTGTCCGGTGCCCGATTTCCTTCCTTAAACAGCGCAGTCGACCGTTGCAGATGCGGGAGCCGTTGGCGCACCGGACATGTCCGGTGCACACCGGACAGTCCGGTGCCCCTTCCCGACCGTTGGCTCGGCCACGTGTCCCGTGCATATCGCGCGGCCGACCGTTGGCCCGGCCGACCGTTGGCTCACCGGACAGTCCGGTGCACACCGGACAGTCCGGTGAATTTTAGCCGTACGCCGTCAGCGAATTCCCGAGAGCGGCCTGTTCGGCCGAGGCAGCCTGGCGCACCGGACACTGTCCGGTGCATCACCGGACAGTCCGGTGCCCCAGACCGAAACAGCCCCTTGGCTGTACACAGCCACTTTTTTCTTCCTGTTTCCAATACTTAGAAACATACCTTTGCTCTTGATTTGCACTTTATTCATCCATTGCATAAATTCACATTTAAGCACTTGAGTTGGCACTCAATCACCAAAATACTTAGAAATGGCCCAAGGGCACATTTCCCTTTCAATAGGTTAAATTCCTTGCAATATAAAATGTTCAATAGTGCATATAACTTTGACATCAACTATATGTGTGCACTAATTTAAAGGAATTTAGTCTATCCTTTTGGGTTTCAATAATGATGATTCATTTGCCATCCACATATAAGGATCATCATTTGTGAAACCCTCTCTTGTGTTTCTAATGCTCTCTTTTCTAAGTGTTTCAATAAGGTCCTTCCAAGCGCTTTCAAGATGGATTCAAAATCTATGGATATAAGAGTCTTGGTTGTTTCAATCATTGAGTTTTAATTGATCGAATCAAGAAAAGATGAAAGAAGTTCAAGATCACTTGGTTGGATGAAATCGTAAAGAGAAAAGAGATCACATTGATTCAAGAAGGGAGTTATACTTTTTTTTGTCAACCAAATAATGAAGATGCAGTGACATATTCATATGATATCCTTCATTATGAGGTTTTGAGGTTCATATTAGCATGCTTTACCCTTCAGGATTTCAATTGATATACTTTCAATTCTTAAACTTTCAATTGGTTTAATTTTCATCATCGATGTAAAGCATGTTATGTTAAATTAAGATATAGTGCAAACATCTCCTTTAACCTCGTATTGTTGATGTGCAAAAGTGTACTTTGTGTACTCTTGCATGCACAAATTGAGGGAGAGTTTAGCCTATATCTTGTGAGACTAATGAATTCTTTCAAGTTCATGTTGTGTAGTCTCACACCTTAGAGAACATCAAATGAGGATGAATGGTTCCATAGAAATGAAGAATTTCTCTTGATTGTTTGAAGAGGATAAGTTTCTCTTTGAAATGTCAAGCCTATCAAAAGCTAAGATGGAAATTCATGATTATAATGGAGACCATGTGGCGTAGAACAAAGGTGTGTCACTCCATGAACTATTGTATTACAATTGTGTATCTAGGCTCTTACATGCTAGTGTGTGCATGTATATGCAATATCTTAAGTCACGCCATAAGGTTGCACTTGTGGTGACGATTAAAGAATCTCTAGATATTTGATTAATACCTCTTGTGGTGATGTCATAAGTTTGTCTTAAGTCATCTTAGTGAGGTATGAGTCAAACATGCTAAACTTCTCAAGAATCTTGGCTTAAATATTGCATATCATATCTATTAGTATACCTTTTGATTATGAGTAATTCCTTCAATTGGTACGATTTCACATTTTCATACTTTATTTGTACCAAGGTTCAAATTGTAGAACTTAATCCACTGGCCTCGTAAGTCCAAGTGCATAAGGTAAAACAAGTATTCATCACTTGTATGCACACATTTAGGGGGAGAATGGTCTATAATTTGAATCTTTGAGACTAACTTCATTTTCAAGTCTATTATGTGTGTAGTCTCAAATTAGAAAGGAATCTTCAAGCAAAGACAATCGCTTCCACTGCAAATTTTGATGGGTATCAAAGATTCTTTGCTCCAATAAATGTATCTTCTATACATTTCATAAGAGAATGAGTTTCTCTTGTATATGCTACTCCAACGTCATCTAAAATTGGTAAATATGTATCACATCTTTTTGGATTACAAATATCTGAAGTAGCATAGCTTATAGATTCTCCTGTCTAGAACTTAATTGATTAAATAGTGCACATGTTTCTTATGTTGCAAGATTATGTTCAATTGATACTCCTTTTATGCCAATGGTACTTTAAGTTGCAAATAAGTACTCTCAACAGGTATCAATTGAATTCATATATATGTGTGCACCAAAACTTGACGAGAACTTAGTGTAATATGCAATTAGTGATATGATTATCTATCAAATTGTATCAATTGGTGGTTTTCAATTGATATTTTTCGTACATGATCACTAGTTGTATAATTCATACTTGTGCAATTTTCATGTTGCCTCTTGTTGTGATAAGAAAATGCTAGGTGACATCTAGACTCCAGGTATCAAGATTTATCTTTTAGTTAGTATGACAATCTTCATTTGATATCTTGGACCTATGTCACAATTATGCCAACAAGAGCTTGCAAATGAATTATAAATCCAACACAAGTCTGGAAACCCCTTGAAAAGGTAAAATGCAAAGGTACATCACTTGTGACACTTATCCGTTACCTTTGTGCCCTCTAAGGATCATTTTCATGATAGTGTGTTCACATCTCGCTTAATCATAATTTCTATCCTTTATATTCTTTGTATCCTTTTTGGAGATTTATGACAAAGGGGGAGAAATTGTGCATTAAAGCTTACCTTTAGTCTTATGTAACTAAGTGTTAGAAGACTTTTAAAAAGGGGAGAAATAATTAACAAAAAGGGGAAGTCATAAGAAAAAAAAAACATAAGATGAAGAAAGTTGATAAGTGCATTCCATGTCATGGGCATCACGTTTATTTTTATGACACACTGCACCCTATGAATAGTATGATATAAGTTGTCTATACTTTGACCTAAATATGTGCTTTTGGCATTTGAGTACAAAAGTGTTATTTTCTGAAATGCACATATTTAGGGGGAGGAAACTATATCATAGGATTTAAAATCTTATTTATCAAATCTTATGTAAGCTTTAAATGTGTTGTCATCAATCACCAAAAAGGGGGAGATTGAAAGTGCATTCATCCCTTTTTGTGAGTTTTGGTGATTTGGATAACAACACATTTAAAGGTCTAACGAGTTTGCTAAGTGTTGAACAGGAAATTTAGTATGATGAACATACTTGAATAGTGTATAATGATCAGTGAACAAAGGTTCAACACGAGGTTAAATAACCAATGAGACAATGCAAATGGATATAATATGATCTCTATATTGGTTTGAATATATGGACAAGACCTGAGAAATCACTACATACATATGACCAGAATAGAGGACAAAGTGATTTAGAGGATTGGTCAAGCCAAAGAGAATAAGATATGAGGAATCGTGAATTGGCTTGACCATATTACTATCAGTCCATATATGCTTCTATGAGAATCAAACTAGAGCTTGATTGATCTTGACAATTATATCTAGAAGACATTCAAGCAAGGTTCACAATATTGAAGAAATGATTCTCTCAATGGATGCTCAATTTGATGTGACTCAAGAATGGCTTGATAGGGTGAAGATAGCAAGGAAAGGGCTTCGAGGAACTAAGCGAAGGTGAAGGTCAAGCGACGGCTTGTAGACCGAGGTACCATGGCTAAGGTGAAGAAGAGAGTACTTGCACTAAGTCGATGAACTAATCAGCTATGAAGAGTTATAACATGTTGATGCATCAGTAAGGTGACTTGAAGCCATGATTTGAACTCATATAAGGTGATATGGTACAAGTCACTGGGTTTGATTTGAGTTTGCTTCAAAAGGTGAGACAAAGATGTTTGTGATCCTTATGAAGCAATGCCATGGAGAAATCACACATGAGACACCAATGACTCAAGGAGTTTACTTCATTATATTTTATTTAACTTGAGTATAGGAATCGTCGTACTATAAGGGCCTGTTCGGTTGTACCGGAATAAGCCAGGATTCATTCCAGCTCATCGAAATCTATATAAATTAGTGAAGTAATCCGACTAGGAATTAATCCGGGACTCTAATCCGGAACAACCGAACAGGGCCTAAAGGGGGATCCAAAAAGAAGGTTGGTGTTTGCCAAAGCTCAAACCTCTCTATTCAAAAGCTATTTTTGAAAAGCAAAAATCTCTTTAATGTTCTATGGTTGACCGTGGTTAGGGTTGAGAAACCTAGAGTGTTCTTGCTGAAAAGCAGCTGAACTTCTTCAACTGCAGCTGAGCTTTCCAGCTGAACTTGACTTCAGCTGAGTTGAGCTTCTTCAGCTGCAGCTGAGCTTTTCAGCTGAGCTGAACTTCAGCTGAGTTGAGCTTTCTCAACTTCAGCTGAACTCAACTTCAGCTGTGAACCTCTTTGACCATACACCAGCTAAACTTGCCTCCGGGCAGTTGAGCTGGGGTTTTCTCTCCTAAACTCACTGGTCAAGACCGGTTGAACTGGTCCTGAGGGGCAGTTCAGCTGGTCTCTGACCCCTCTGACCTCTGATCTGCAGTCTGCCAGTCAGACTGGCAAACAGGTCGCTAGGAGCTGTCAGGGGCGGTTCAACCGCCCCCCCTGGGCGGTTCAACCGGTGTTGGTCAACTTTGACCAGTCTGCGGTCAGTCTGCGCGTCAGTCTGCCAGTCAGACTGGCAGACAGGCTGCCAGGCCTGCCAGGGGCGGTTCAACCGCCCTAGGGGGCGGTTCAACCGGTCTCAGGCAGAAAAATCTGCCCAAACGGCTAGTTTTGAGCTCCACCTATATATACTCCCTCCTATCTCTCTCCCCACAACCAAGAGCACGATTTGAACTCCATTTCCAACTTGAGAAACACCTCCCACTCTGTCTCACACATCTCTTGCCTCTCCCATTTCAAATCTTTGGAGAGAAATCTTTGAGTGAGCTTGAGAGCTGCGGTTTTTGTGCTTCATCTCTAAATCTCTCTCGCTCTTCTTCATTCGAGCTTTGGTACTACATCGAGTTCTTTGTGGATTCATTACTCTTGGAGCTTCTAGCTCCTAGACGACTAGGTGTCGCTTGTGAGTCTCCAAATCTTGTGGAAGACCACAAGAAAGTTTGTATTACCCGCTCGTTTGAGCAAAGATTATTGTGTGAGCTTGACCTTTGTGGTCGGCAAAGGGAGGATTAGGGTTGAAAGAGACCCGGCTCTTTGTGGGTGCCTCAACGAGGAAGTAGGGTACCTTGGTGGTGTGACCGAACCTCGGGATAAATCTTGTGTCTCTTGTATTCTTGTTCATTGTGCTTATTCATGTTCTTCGTTCTCTCACCATTCCGCGAAAGATTTGTTTATATCTTTTTGGTGTGTGGATTTTGAGAAGCGCCCTTCTCAGATCTACTACTTTGAACCCTGTGGATCATTTAGAATATCTCATTTCCAAAGTTAACTAAGTGAATTTCGAGATCAATTCAGTTTTATATCTCATTCTTTAGTTGAGCTCGTTCAAACCAGTTGCACCGGTTTTGACACCAGACGGTTTTACCTAGTTTATTTCTAGTTTTTGTTGAAAAAGTTTTAACTTGCCTATTCACCCCCAACTTGACACCCACCAGCCGACCACCTCCATGTCGTGGCTGCACACACGCGTTCCTTGCTCCGTGCAGACGCCGTCCTTGCGGGGCGTCGTCGGAATCACCCAGACGAGCGGCGGACCCGACGCACGCAGCCTGATGGACAGCTCACGGAGCTGGATCTTCACCGACGACATTGGCAAGCTCGTCCCGTCCCGCGACGGCTCCGTCCACACCACACTCGACATCGGATGCGGGGTGATGAGCTGGGGCGCGTACCTGCTGACATGGGACATACTAGCCATGGCGTTCGCGCTGCAGGACTCTCACGAGGCGCAGGTGCAGTTCACGCTGGAGCATGGCGTGCCGGCCATGATGAGCGTGCTCGTTGGGAAGGAGGTAGTTGAGGGCGGCGTTGTGCTGCGCAAGGACGAAGAGCGCCCCAAGGTGCCACACGATGGCTTCGGCGACGAGGGTCTCAACACCTTGCCCACCAGGTGTTTGACGAATTGTGTTAACCTCATACAGAATTGTTTCTCGCACTCATGCAGTTGCAGATGGGATTCGGTGCTACATAAGCAACCATGGCCACCACCCGTGCAGCCCGTGCAGTTTGTGATACCGGGAGATGGTGTTCAAGTCTGGCTTCCGCCTTGGCCACCACCTGTTTGGGAATTCTGGCTGTCACTGAAGATTACTGGTCCACAGATGATGCATTCGGTAGGATACTTTGGATTGCCAGTTATGCCAGCGACATGTATTACAATTTCAGAGATTGTGTCTGGTTCAAGCGAGCAAATATTTCCTGAAACATTTCTGCAAAGCTTACACGAGTGCAGAGTTTGTCTTAGTGAAAATACTGGCAGAAGTTTACTCCAGCTCCCATGCCACCATTTGTTTTGCTTGATGTGGTTGAAGTCTAATTGCAGAATTCATGTAATAGAAGGGAATTTAACCCAGGTCTGGTTAAGAGAAGATGCAGTTGCTTACTTCAAAAATATGTTTGATGGTGGCCTGAGGCCAACCTCAAATGCATTTAACAAAGTTATAGATGGCTGGGTGAAGGTTGATATGCTCAACGAGGCCCATGGGTTCTTTGATATGATGCCTGAAAAGGACATAGATGATGTTACGGTGGCCATTTTCTACTTTGGAGGACAACATGTGGGCTGGGAAATGAAGACAGAATGGTTGTCTAATGGTTGGCTATGTTTGGTATGTGGTGCATCTGATACTCAAGAGCTTCCTCTACATTTCATTAAACTTGCAAAGGATACGTACACATCTGACTGCATGTTCGGAAAAATCGGATATGGCACTGTGAGTGAGGCTTTGGTTTACATTCTGTCCTTACTATTTGTTCGAAGAGATTATTGCAACGAGGAACCATTTTTTAGGAATGTGCTTGAGCATTATCAATGTGGCATTGAGATGATACGGAGGGATTTATTTACTGGCCATTGGAAACATTATCTTCAAGGTGCTATACCACTTCAACCCTGCTTTGATGGTCTCATAAATGTTGGCAAGGTAGCCGCACGTACCCTCCAAGATACTGTTGTAGGGAATTCTTGCATTGTGTCTAGACAGCCTCCATGGCCACCCCCAACGCGTCACCATTTCAGAACTATGCATGCTGAAACTGTGGCAAATTGGAACCACTTATTCAGTTGGTGTTTTGCAAATTCAGATTTGGGTGAATTACTGACTCTCAACTGCCCTGCTGACAGAGCAATGGTGCTGCTGATGCACCAAATTGAATTGAGACTGCTCAATTGGGCCTGGGCAGACGAGTGTGTTTTCAACCTGTGTCCACTTCGATTACACAGTGTTGTTCATAGCAGCCTAGCCAATGCTTATAAATCCTGGTTGATAACAGTGATTCACCGAACACACTCAATTGGCCAAGATCATGTTTGGCATAACGTGGATAGGGGTGTGGTGTGTGGAATTAAGGATAGATGCTGTGCGAGATTGGCAAAGCTAGTTTTATCTGCTACACTGACACAAGATTCTGGCAAGCTTTCTCAACTTGAATTGCACCATCCATTGTTGTTGAATACTCAGTCAAGCGGCTTGAGGACAAGCCGCATTTCAAGCGGTGGGGAATGTCAGCATACCATCTTCTCCTCAAGTCAAAGATGGTACCAGAAGAATACAAACAATGCTGCTACGACGACGATGACCATACATGGAGTATATGAAGATAGAGGCATCGCGGGAAAAGGCACAGGCGCGCCAGGAGAGCGGGCTCGGTGTCTAATGAAAGCTAGCGTCCGTCTGGCTTGGGCGGGAGTGGGCCTTGTAAATGTTGGCAGGCTGATTGGTCGTGTGGACCGAGTGATTGTGTGGTTATAAGTAACACCCAAACCCTGGCTGTAAGGGGTCATGAACAATTTAGCTATCACATATCAAATCAAATCGTCTTTCTCGCTGCTATCCCCTTCTTCACCCCTTCTTCTACCTGAACATCTCTCTTCTCTCCGACATTCCCTTCTAGGTGCTAACAGTTTTTTTAAAAAATTCTGGAAAAGGGTAATAGTGATGGCACGAGAATTGCATCGCACGTAATATACGCATAACGGAACTTTGTAACGTGTACTCGTCTGTTGTAGCAGCTTTGTGCATATTCCGCTATCCGCTTATGCTGCTGCCACGATTTGGACTCAGCACAGCAATTGAATTGGGCCTCCGTACATGTATATCACGGTTTGAGTTTGAGCAGCAACTCCTTATGGGCCAAACCCATTATAGACATTGAAACGGATTCCTGTTTACCCCTTTTCCACTTCGAGTAGCTTTGTCTTGCTCGTTTCTTTGCCTCTCATTTGCACTAGCGATCGTTCTTCTCCGGCCGGTTGTCGTCGTTTTTTCCCCGAGTAGCTTCGTCTAAGTTCGTTTCGTTGCAGTGTATTGAAATGTGATCCGTTACATGGGTAACCAGTGCATGTTCACAGAAGCCAAGAAGACCGCATGACAAATAGGAGCAATAATCATCAACTACTTATCTAATCTCCAATTCACAGTCAAAACTTCATATTCCAATCTAATCCAAATATTCAATCTCATGCTCAATCTATCAATCGAATAAAAAACAACATCCGCTGAATCAAAGCCATGTGTACCTTGTCGATGTTGATCTCATGCTCAATCTATGGATCGAATAAAAACAACATCTCCATGTGCTTGTTTGGGAGGAAGGGGTTGGAGAGGATGAAACCAACCTATTATGGATATCAAAGGAATTTTAGTTCCTTCATAGCTTGTTTGGGAGACGGAAATTGAAAGGGCTAAAAGTATCCTGACATTTATTTGTTATTTATTTTTGAACGATAAGAGCATTTTAGCTCATGGCGGTCCCCTTGCTCCCAAGTCCCAAGCCAGCCTTTAAACGATTACGTACCTGTCAGCGGCCAGGTCACGGGCCGGGCGATGCAGGCCTTCCGCTGTTCGCGGACGCAGCCACGCGCAAGCGCAACGGCTCAAACCAGCGGCCGCAGCCGCAGATGCGCAGTGGGGCTCGGGCTGCTACTGGCTACCGCTTCGATGCGTGCTCACAGAACAACAAACAGACCTGAGTACCTGTGAGCTGCGATTAGTCAGATACTCAGATGTCAGGCGGGTTTGCAAATCATGCCATGGTTGTGTAACGACGGAGGCAAGCATCTCTTCTCCAGCGTGAAGCCGTGAAGCGTGGAATCTTCAGAGAGAACTGATGATGAATTTCTGAACAGTCTGTATGGTGCCGAATTCTGGGACTCTGGCCACACCACCAACACTTTTTACGGGGTCGATAGCTCTCTACTGTGCTCCGTTCCGACGCCGTGTCCCCTCTAGTACTCGCCAACGCCAACCAACCGTCTTGCGTCTCCGGCACTCCACCGCAGCCTGACGACGGTGGCCCGAGGCCGCGCATAGAGATGCCACACCACGTAACGTGGTACAGCAGCAGTAGCGTTTCACGGGCATGCTTGGTAATACAGTTTTATAATATTGTAGTTTTAAAACAGTATAGTCTATAATTTTTTATGATATAAATACATACTACATTATTATTTTACCGTAGTAACTATAAATACATACTAACATGAGATATAACCTCTTGCAAATTGTGCTTTATGTATATTTCTCTACTTTAATTTCCATGTTGTTGCTATATTACATATAAACGCTCTATACGTTTTTCTGTGTTTTAAATTCCTGTATGCCTATTTCTACAATTTATTTATTCCTGGGTTTTTATCAATCCTGCAATCCGAAGGAGTTCTGACGGCACGCCGGCCAACGCGGCCGTGATTACCCATCCGTACCACGCTACTGACACACCGGGCCCGCTCCGAAACCAGCGGCGATTCGATACGGCACTCTCGCGGCCCCACACCCCACATACGAGGGACGGTGCCCGGAGGGAGAAGCCGTCTTGGATTCCCTTTGCCTTTTCTTTTTCGTTCTCCCTTTCCCGCTTCAGCGGCAGTCCATAGTCCAACTGCCGCAGTCCATGGCCCTATACACCTCCGTCTCGTGTCTGGGGCCCGGACGGGCCGTCCAGCTCTGCTCCAGCGCGGACGCAAATCCCCCTGCCTTTTGGTGCAGGGGTCGCGGCGCTTTACAGCCACCGCCGCGTGGTCCCCACGCGTCGGCGGGCGTGAGCTGGCGTCGTCTTCCCCGCCACGGCTTCTCGTGCCCTCGCCGCTGCGCGAGACTCTGGGTGTTCAAACGGGCGGGACCGCGAGGGGGCAGTCCGGTCATTCTCACTCCGGGGAGGGTGCAGCACTAGCTCGGCGCAGGGCGCTCCAGCCTCCACACGCTCGGCGGACGGGTCCCACGCATGTGGCACAGTGCCACCGGCCCTCTTTCCCTGCCCATGTGCCCTATACGGCTGTACTAGCCCTCCCCCCTCTCTCTCTCCATAACTCTCACCTCCCAAAATTTACTCCAGTTTCTCTTTCTTCTTATCTCTCCCCCAAGCCTGTCTCTCTGACGCAATGCCGTTTCCCACCGCGCGGTGGCGGCGGCGGCGCGAGGGCACCGCCTCTCGGTGGTGCGGGATCTTGGTCCTGGCTCTGGTGGCGCTGGCGGCCGGTGCGACGGCGGAGACGTCGCCGTTGGACGTGGCGGCGATGCGGGCTGTGGCGAAGGCGCTTGGCGCGGACAAGACGCTGGGATGGGACGTCGCGGGCGACCCCTGCTCGCCGAAGCGGTGGGACGGGGTGTCCTGCGACTCGTCGGGTCGCGTCACGGCGATCCAGGTCGGGGCGCGAGGCCTGACGGGGACCCTGCCCCCGGAGGTGGGCGACCTCACCGAGCTCACCCGCCTCGAGGTTTTCGACAACAAGCTCTCCGGCCCGCTGCCCTCGCTCCCGGGTCTCTCCTCGCTTCAGGTTTTACTAGCCCACAACAGCAGTTTCGCCTCCATCCCCTCCGACTTCTTCAAAGGCCTCACCGGGCTCACCGCCGTCGCTATCGACTACAACCCGTTCGCGTCGTGGTCGCTCCCCACCGACCTCGCCGCATGCGCCTCCCTCGCCAACTTCTCCGCCGTCAGCGCCAACGTCTCTGGCACGCTCCCCGACTTCTTGGGTGAGATGCCGGCGCTCCAGCGGCTGTCGCTGTCCTTAAACCAGCTGTCAGGACCCGTACCGGCGTCGCTGGCCGGCGCGCCGCTGGTGCAGCTCTGGCTCAATGGCGCGCACCTCAATGGGTCGATTAGCTTTGTCAGCAACATGACGTCTCTGGAGCAACTGTGGCTGCATTCTAACGACTTCACTGGGCCCATGCCGGACTTCTCTAGGTTTGATAATCTATGGGATTTGCAACTTCGCGACAACGAGCTCACAGGGCCGGTGCCTGAGAGTCTTTTCAAGTTGAAGGCCCTGAAGAACGTGACTCTGACGAATAATTTGCTGCAGGGGCCGATGCCTCAGATTCCTAATCAACTTCATGCTGACATCAAAGCAGATTCAGAGCGGTTTTGTGTGCAGGAAGCCGGGAAGCCGTGCGATCCCCGTGTGAGCCTGCTGCTTGAGGTTGCTGCTGGGTTCATGTACCCGAAGGCACTTGCTACGGATTGGAAGGGGAATGATCCGTGTGTGTTTCCGGGCGTTAGTTGCATACAAGGTAACATTACTGAGCTAATTTTCACCAATAAGGGTCTCAGTGGTAGTATCTCACCGTCCATCGGGAAGATTAGCTCACTTAAGGTGCTAAATCTTGCTAACAATAACATCACTGGTACTGTGCCTGAGGAGGTTGCCGCGTTGCCTTCGCTGACAGAGGTTGATTTGTCAAACAACAATCTATATGGGAAACTTCCTACATTTGCTTCCAAGAGTGCAGTGGTGAAAACTGCTGGTAACCCTAACATAGGCAAGGATGCTCCTGCACCAACAGCAGGATCAGGTGGTAGCAACGACAGTCTATCGGGGGGAGGCAGCAGCGGAAGCATTGGTAACAATGGGGGTTCCTCTCCATCTTCTGTTGGAGTCATTGTAGGCTCAGTGGCTGGTACAGTCGTTGGACTAGGCCTTGTTGCTGCATTGGGATTCTATTGTTACAAGAGGAAACAGAAGCCTTTCGGAAGGGTGCAGAGTCCACATGCCATGGTTATCCATCCGCGACACTCAGGTTCAGATGACATGGTTAAAATCACAGTTGCAGGGGGAAATGCTAACGATGGTGCTCGCGCAAGCGAGACATATAGCCAAGCGAGCAATGGTCCACGCGACATCCATGTTGTTGAAAGTGGAAATATGGTCATTTCAATCCAAGTTCTCCGCAATGTGACCAACAACTTCAGTGAGGAGAACATCCTTGGTCGAGGAGGGTTTGGCACTGTTTACAAGGGCGAGCTTCATGACGGCACGAAAATTGCTGTAAAGCGGATGGAGGCTGGTGTTATGGGTAACAAGGGGCTAAATGAGTTTAAATCAGAGATTGCTGTTTTGACCAAGGTCCGACACCGCAATCTTGTTTCACTGCTGGGCTACTGCCTTGATGGCAATGAGAGGATTCTAGTGTATGAGTACATGCCACAGGGGGCACTGAGCCAACACCTGTTTGAGTGGTCTGAGAAAAATTTGCGACCATTGGAATGGAAAAAACGACTTAGCATTGCACTTGATGTTGCAAGAGGCGTCGAGTACCTTCACAGCCTTGCCCAGCAGACCTTTATCCACAGAGACTTGAAGCCATCAAACATACTTCTTGGTGATGACATGAAGGCCAAGGTGGCGGACTTTGGATTGGTCCGGCTTGCACCAGCTGATGGGAAGTGTGTCTCCGTAGAGACAAGACTTGCTGGCACTTTTGGGTACCTTGCACCAGAGTATGCAGGTGATCATCCTATATTTCTTCATACCAAGTATGCTGTGTGTTCAGTTCAATTGATAAGCACATTACATCTAACCTACAGCTACCTGTAATAATATCATTTAATGGTTTATTATTAATAGGTTTCCTCTGAAATGACTATTCATTTCAACGACCAAGCAAAATACATTTGAGCTGTGGCATATACATAACAGCATCATGAATACTTGCATATTACCATCTTTCCTCTAAAATGACTCTTTAGTTGTGAATGATGTATTATATGGTAGAATCAGCTAATTATTACTAATGTATTTTGCCTGATGCATGTGCACACCCTTATTATACTTGGGCATTGGCATTGCCCTTGGTTGTGACTTGTGACTTACTTCTGGCTGGAACCTTCCATAAGAGATACTTTAGGTGCTCACTAAGAAATTTGGAATTCCAAATGTGATACCTGAAAAGATCTTTTAAGTTTTGGTAACGAGCGTTTTGCCCTTCATCTTCCTGTTAGGAAACAAAGTAACCTAAATTGTTATCTATATCATCTTTCCTCTATTGTCCTAATTTATAATTTTTTCCATGCTCCTTTTTTGAAAAGCCTTTTGATGTATTTCAGTTTGCTACTCGCAACATCTGTCTAACAAAAAAAATGAACTTTTTTTTTTTATATGCAGTCACTGGACGAGTGACCACAAAAGCTGATGTCTTCAGCTTTGGTGTCATCTTGATGGAACTGATTACAGGACGCAAGGCACTTGATGAGACTCAGCCCGAGGATAGCATGCATTTAGTTACATGGTTCCGGAGGACGCAGCTCAACAAGGAAACATTCCGCAAAGCAATCGACCCTGTCATTGACCTCGACGAGGAAACCTACGCTAGTGTTAGTACCGTCTCAGAGCTTGCTGGCCACTGCTGCGCTAGGGAAGCGCACCAGAGGCCTGACATGGGCCATGCTGTCAATGTGCTCTCTACCCTTTCGGAAGTTTGGAAACCAGCCGATCCGGACTCGGATGACAGCTACGGTATCGACCTTAACATGTCCCTGCCTCAGGCTCTGAAGAGATGGCAGGCGTTCGAGGACAGCAGCCACTTTGACGGTGCGACCTCGTCGTTTGTTGCGAGCCTGGATAACACTCAGACCAGCATCCCTACGAGGCCTCCTGGGTTCGCGGACTCGTTCACCTCTGCCGACGGAAGATAAAGACATTTAGCGCTGCTAGTAAGGGTGTGCAAAAACCTTATGTTTCCGTTGAAATGGAAGCTCGGGCGATCCTTGTTCATTCTTTTAGTCTCTTCACCCCCGCCACCAATCTTTCCATGTCTCTTTATTCGTCTCTGTACTGCCGTGTAGCTGCTCTTTGGTCGTGTATGCTGTGATCTTGTCCCGAAAATTGCCTGGAAGTTCGAAGACTTTGCTAACTGGTCTATGTCGTTTGCTAAGATTAAAGTAGAAGAATGCTAGAGCTGTATGGTTGTATCGGGTACTGACAATTTGCAAAGGAAGGTGACCCTGTGTTCGTCAAAAAGAAGTATGGCCCTGGCCTGAAGCTTTTCCAACGCCTAAGCTATGATCATTTCACTCGCTGTACTTACTGTCATCTACTGTGAGAACTCAACTATTTGTCATGATCTGGTCTCTTATCCGCTGGCCGCTGCCCGCCTGAAACGGAGGCAATACAACGGGGCGGAAAAACGATGTGACCCGTGTGTGTGTATCTGGTGACAACGAGGCTGGAATTTGCGATCCAGTTGTCTGATCGTGACTCCAGTGCATGGCCCTATTCCTTTGGATTACGCACTCGTGCTGCCGGATACTCTTTTTCTACTCGTATTTTTTGTGGCGGCGCAATCCAGTCGTGTGCGGTGGTGTTTGCTGTGCCTGGCGTAACTACAGAGCCTTATCTTCAGAGTAGAGCTTCTTCCAAATTGTGTCCATCTCAAACCCACCAGGGTGGCAATACGCAGCAGCAAAGTTCTTTGTTTCAGAAGATGCACACGCGCACGTAACTGGGTCTGGGTGGTATATATGTGATCCGACAGTGGACTCTGTCGCGTGGGAAAGCGCCGAGCCAGATTCGGCTGGCCTCGACGCCCGTGGCCGGGGACCATGCAATGCAATGCAAGCGCTGCCTGCGCTGGCGATGTGGGAACAGTCGTTTTCCCGGTGGAGCGGTCGTTAGATTTCCGTATTTGTGTGCGCGCGCGGGCGCATTGATGCTTACATAGCAGTTGTCCTCTTACAAAACTTTAACTACTCGTCTTATTTTAAAAAATCATGAGTTATCGTTTTTATTTTGTTATGATTTATTTAATCATTTATCTATACTATACTTAGGGCCTGTTTGGTTTGATGGCTAACTTGCCACACTTTGCCTAACTTTTGTGCCTAAGGTTAGTTCTTCAATTCGAACGACTAACCTTAGGCAAAGTGTGGCACATTTAGTCATGAACCAAACAGCCCCTTAAAACATCAGTTGCACGCCTACAGATAGCCAAACGGCGGTCCAGCATGGGCCAGACGCCCGCGGGCCACAACTCTGGCCTAGGCACGTCATGTCGGTCTGACTGTGCCGGGCCAGCCCGTTAAGCCATCGGCCCATTTGATTAAATCGACGTAAAATATTAAAAACAGTGCAAGAGGTGTGTTCGAACTCACGCCCTAATGGAAGAAGGGCGGAAGATACTGTGTAAAGCTATCTAACCAATAGAACATCATGCTCAGATGTTTTTAATATTATATGTATATTTGTAAAATAAAAAATATATAATCGTGTCGGGCCGGGCCAGCACTACTGGCCGAGCCTACAACCCAAACACGGCACGACGTTCTTGGTTCTTGCAAGCATTAAGTCGTTTCAGAGACCATATTAACGCAATGGACTCCATGGTGTTTGAGGTTGCTGAATTGGATGGAGCAACAATGATTGTCACACTAACAGTAAAATGAAAGGTTATTTGTTGGTTTTAAACATTAGTAATTGCTACGAAGTAGCATAATTTATATGCAGCGCATCCAGTTTTTATTGATGCCTGACTTTAGCAATCACTCCATATTTTGACCTATCTTTTTTTTATAAATTTGACTTCATGTGACTTATTTTAGAAACTTGAGCTCACAAACTTTCTCTTATTTGGTCTCTACATGGTGGAATTATGTAATTTTATAATCTCTATTCATTCATTCAGTCGTTGTTAACTCTTATCTAATCGCTCACTTCATTGGCAGTGTTGTACCAAGACATATTGCATAGAGTAAACAATAACATTAGTTAGCAAAATCAAAACAATATTATACAGAGAGCGGAGACAATCAATAAAAAATCTTGATTTTTTTATGAATAGTTTATGTGTGTATTGTTGTAAGCCGTCGCAACGCACGAGCAACCAACTAGTGGTTGTTTAAGTATGACCTAAAATTTATGCATTTAAATAAATATTTTGAATAAGACCAGTGTTTGAAGTTTCGGGAAAAAAATCAAAGACCACATGTATTTTGAATAAATATTTTGTGGCTGGCGACAGCTTGGGCCGCGGCCGGTGCCATGGCCAGCCGGAGCAGGCGCTGCAGCTGAGCAGGTCGCCTAGCCCGCTGGTCGTTATGGAATCACATCTGATTGTGCAGGGCACAAGGCTGGCCGGCGAGATCGCTAGGGCCCGGTCCGACCGACCGGCGGAGTTTGCGCTGTCGACTCGTGTGGGCCGCGCCGCGCGGGCCCTTCCCATTTCACTGAGTAGAAATAGGGTTGAAAACGGGTAAAATCTCGTCACGACCTGTACCGTTTTCTATATTTTACCTGACTGTTTCCGTATTTACGGAAAAATATAGAAACAGAACAGAAACGGGAGATGGTTTATTCCGTCCGTTTTTGCGGGAGCCTGTTTTTATCCGGATTGAAACCGTATTTATTCCATATTTAGTAAATATGAGACGAGCCTAATATGCATTAATATATAAACTAAAGTCTTGTGTCTTTAGGTGACAAATTATAGCACAAGTGGCCATTATAACTATCGTCTCTTTTCAATGACACGTGGTCTAAAGTCTTAAACAACATCGAATGTAGCTAAATGTACACTATTAACAATCAAACAACAATACAATGTTGCGTCTCTATATCTATTTGTTTTATGTTATTGTCCTGCCAATCAATCACTAGTCAAACATTAATATCATATCTATTTGTATTAAATTATGAGTTTCCGTTAGTATTTCCGTTTCCGTTCGTTTTCGCAATTCCGTTTATCCCGCTCCCGTTTCCGTTCCCGACTATTCCGGATCCGATCCCGTTTCCGATGATACAATGCGGATACGAAAATGGGAGATGTGTTTTTCCGTCCGTTTTCGTCCGTTTTCATCCCTAAGTAGAAATCGTTTTGGATTAAAACCAAACGAACTTTTATGTTCAGATTTTTGTATGTTTTCTATACCTTAAACGTTTTTTTTGTTTCAATTCATAATTTATATATTTACGTATTGATATATTATATTTATAGTGGTTAAAAATAATCAATAGACCACACTAGCTAAAAATTCTGGCTACATGCAATGTGGTCCTCTCCTCCGAGAGGTGACGTGGCTAGGACTCATTTGGTTTGCGGCTCTACGCCGGACCTCGACTCTCGTCATCAAACACCGGTATCTCCAACAGGTACACATTTGTGATTACTCAAGGATCCCCTTTGGTTGATGCACCACAACTACCGATTCAGTAACGTCATTGTGCCAATGGATATATGAGGCTTGGGGTGCTAATCCAACGCAGGAATACCCCATGATTCAGATCCCAGGTCTAGATAGTACTCCCTCCGTTTCTTTTTAATTGTCTCCGGATAGTTCAATTTTACACTATCTAGCGACAACTAAAACGAACGGAAGGAGTATGTATTTACCTGCCAACAAATATTGACATCCAGATTTCAATTCCTCCCACTACTCGCCGATGTAAAGGTGCACACATGCTGTCAGACTATGGCTCGTCTCTAACGGTGTGTTTGGTTTGCAGATTGGACTGTTCCGGAGTCATTCGAACCTATGTCCGAGCCTACATTATCATTTGGTTTGAATCGCGGAATGATGTCGTCCATCACTGTGTTGTTCTAATAATATACTAATACGTGGGATCAGCTCACACCGCAAGAAATTACAGAATCGCTCCATCCAGAGCCAGGCCACGATGAATAAGCCAAACCAGCCCGCGGATGGAAGAAGACGGATCCGACGATCGGGTCCACGAGTCTGTGTCCACAACGACGGTGGCGCGGGGTAAAGAGGCTGGCAAAAGGGACCCACGAGTCAGCACCCCAGCATGGTGTTGGGCCAAGTAGGGATGAGTTTGGGCCCGCACAGGGTTTCGGTCCGAGAGGCTGTTTCTCTTTTTTCAGTTTTCTTTTCTAGTTTTTCTTTTCAATTCAAAGTTTCAAATTTAAATCTGGTTTTGAAGTTTAAATTCAAGTTGGATGCATAAACAATAAATCCAACACGGGATGCATAAATTTATTTTATTTAGTATTTATCAATTAATTTAATCACTTACACATGATGGTTCATATATATGCCAAATTAATAAGAAAATACACAGAATTAATAACATCTCCCTTTTACTCATCTAGAATTTAGGTTTTACACTCCTCAAAGATGTTCAGCTCTTGCGCTATTCAGTAGTCTATCTTACTAGGCACGAACTGATATGCTCTGGCCAGTTTCCGGTCACCGCAGCTGTATCCAGGACCAAGCTGCACCATTATTCCTCAGCTCGATCCTCAAGCTCAGCAACAATATCACCAAAGTCACAAACAATGCAGCAAATATGAAACCACAGAGAAGGGAGCGGGCAAATCCTCCAATCCCCTTACCCACCACATACTCAATGTATATATAGATCAGTCATGTAATAAAGATAGGCCAAGATTTTGGTGGCACTGGAGAGATCGAAATCCTTGACTGCAAGATTCACGTAGATATTGAATGTAGAGCCCATATAATTACTTGCTAGTAATGTCAAAAGTACATTCGTACCTTGTGCATCATCTTAGTAAAGTATTTGCATCTATGTCAATTTGTAGTACCTAACTTGTAAACAATATGAAGAGAGTAGATCTCATTATATGTTTTTGTCCCATACTCATTATAACATGGTAATAACCATATATTAAGGGAACAAATAATTAATATCACCTAAAATAAACTATGCATCATGTTGGATTTATTTGTTTGCGCATTTAGAAAAATAATAAAAGTCCAAAATTGGAAAGTTAACCTAAGTCACAATTTAAGGAAATTGAAAATAACCTAGAAAAGGAAAGAGGAAATGCTACATAATATAATAAATAGGTAGATTCTTTCCATATGAGTCTGTTTAAATTAAATATTTATTCTGAAGACAAACTACCATAAAGATTGAATTTAAATGGAAATTTGAATTTCGAAATTGTAAATAGAAAGAAAAGAAAACAGAAAAGAAAAGAATAAAGAAAAAAAACCACGAATGGGCTTAATCCTTAGCCCTCGGCTCATTCCCACTCCCTCCCCTGGCTGCGCAGCCCAACTCCATCCCGTGCCCCTCTCATCCTTTCTGTGGTGTGTGGATCCGGGATGGTCAGCCGTGTGCGCCGCGTGATGTGTCGCCGCCTGGTGGGACCCCCACGTCAGGTCCGCTATGTAATAAGTACATTTATGTTTATGCACTCTGTTATTATATGTGTTGTCTTCTCTGGCGCATATATGAGATGCACCCGGATTTGTTTCTTAAAGCCCGGGTGTGACACAATTAAAGGCACTAAAAAATCAATATCAATAAAGTATTCTATTCAAATGCTGCCAACATGCCCAACAGGCAGCACGAGGAAACCCCTGTTGGAATACAATATAAGTGGATTATCAACCTCCTCTGATCAGATTAAGCTTTTGTGTTGAACTGATCGGTGCATACAACTTAATATGTTATCAAAGCTAGAAGTCACGAGTTCGAATCCTTTCTAGCGCAATTAAATAAAATAATTGTTGCTCACTCATATTACACGTCTGAGACCCAAAAAAGGGTTGACGCGAGAGAGAGAGAGTGTTAGAATATAATATAAGTGAATTGTTCATCTTCTCTTATCAATTTAAGTTTTTATGTTGAACGGGTGGCGCATCGCGCATACAACTTAGGGGTTGTTTGAGATGGCTCCAGGTTCCAGCTCCAATATAGATCTGTAGTTTATAATATCAATTTAAATATCTTTAAAAATATTTTAAATCTAAATAATAAATAAAATAACTTATTTAAATACCTTCTAAATTATTACATCTCCAGCTCCACAATTTTCTAGACCACCTAATGACCTGCTCTACCTACTCCACTAAATTTATTGGAGTTGGAGCTAGTGGTGGACTTAGATTTTTTATATAGGGTGTGCCATAATAAATGTTTCATATATAATTATGTATTGTATACATAAAATTTGTAAAAAAATTCGATAAACAATTCATTAAATATATATAGAATGTACCTTTCACCAATTAAGTACGAAATTCATGAATGATTTATTCAGAGTAGATTCCTAGTCCCACTGTTGTTCTCACTAATTGTATGTGTTAACTAACTCAAGGATAAAATGTTGTATTTGGCTGTTTTTAATGCTAAATAATTTAGAAGTTTGTAGCAGATTCTTCCTCATGTCAGTATACTGTTATGCTATGAGTTCCTTTTTTAGACACGTATACATTATGTCTCGATGTCCTAATTGTGTGCAAGGGTGTTTGGATAAGGAGTATTTCTATGGGAAGTTCCACTCAAATTAGTGTCTTCAAATAAATATCCCTAAACCAATGAGAACCTTGAATGTATATGGCAACATTGCCATCACTAAAGATTTTTTCACTACCAATTCTAAAAGCTACGGAGAAGTGAACTATGGATAAAATATCGATAGTACTTGCAAACTGCGGAGTTCGGTTCACCCCTAATCATGAAGAACTGCACACGCTGAGGGCTTGTTCGGTTCTACCCCAATCCATATGGATTGAGAAGGATTGTTGGGGTTTCAATCCCTAGTAAGTCAAAATCTCTCTCAATCCGTATCAATCCCCTTCAATCCATATGGATTGAAAATAACCGAACAAGCCCTGAGGAGGTGAGTCAGGAGCTCGCGCTCGCCAGCTGCCGAGGAGGAGGGACTGCGAGGACCAGGTGTGGGCGACGAGCCATAGCGGCCCGACGTTGGTCACTAGGCGGGTTGTGGGCGCATGGCGGCTGAGGCGCTAGGCGAGGTGAGCCACAGCGGTGGCACAGGGTTTTCGAGTGTGCAACCACGCAAAGGCCAAAGGAGAAGGGATCATGGAGGGTCTTGGTGGGCTGCTGCAGCTTACGGTGTGCCACAACCCACCTGGACCACCCCATGGATCCGCCCCTGGCTGGAGCTATCCCAAACAGAGCCTTAAAATTTGTAAACTATTTATATTGTTGTAATATATATCGTTACCACGTTAAATAACTCGAAAAGATTAATATGGCAAAAAAATGGCGTAATTATCATATATAAGAGATTAGAGCTACATGTGGAGGGAGTTTCCTCTCTCACCTCATATGAAATGAGCTTTAGAGGAGCTGTTAATAGGGGTGAAAACGGGGCGAGTACGAACGGATACTAGGTCATCCCATATCCTATCCTAGTTTGATTCTCCCAGATACATGACCGGATATGGATAGTTAAAATCCGGGACGGATATAGGACGAGATCGTATAATAAGTCGGTGAGGTAAGAAACAGAAATCGGATATTACCTAGATAGATAACGAATATTAGTCGGACAGTTTGTCACGATGATATTAGTTGCCCAACCGTCCAACAAACGAATAAAATAAGAAATACATAATCATGCATATGATAGCTCAAATATATAAAAAATATTGACAAAATTGACACCATACAATTAAAACCTACTAATTACAAGTTCGTTATAGATCAAAACACAATTTCAAAAAAAGAGCACTCTTTTAGGCATAATCCACGAGTCCACAAATATATAAAAAACAGTAGGTAGTTCACGCAAGTTTATTATAGAACCAACAACACAATTTTAAAAAATTCAACAGCATATCCTCTTTTTTAGCATAATCCACAACTCCACAAATATATAACATATAGTAGATAGTTCACACAAGTTAATTACAACAGCAAAAGAGACATGGGCCCCGTTTGTTTCAGCTTCTGGGGCGCTTCTTGCCGCCAAAAGCTGGTTTTAGGTACCAAACGCACAACTTATTGGTCTGATTCTCCGGCAAGCGCTTGACGTAGAATCTGCTGTTACACGGGTGAAAGGGAATTAGGCTTACACCTAGTCCCTAATTAATTTTGGTGGTTGAATTGCCCAACACAAATAATTGGACTAACTAGTTTGCCCAAGTGTATAGATTATACAGGTGTAAAAGGTTCACGCTCAGCCAATAAAAAGACCAAGTTTTGGACTCAACAAAGGAGCAAAGGGGCAACCGAAGGCACCCCTGTTCTGGCGCACCGGACTGTCCGGTGCGCCGCCGGACATGTCCGGTGCACCAAGGGGACTCAGACTCAAACTCGCCACCTTCGGGAATTTCCAGAGGCGACTCGGCTATAATTCACCGGACTATCCGGTGTACACCGGACAGTGTCCGGTGCGCCAAGGGAGGTCGGCCTCAGGAACTCGCCAGCTTCGGGAAACTCCAACGGCTAGTCCGCTATAATTCACCGGACTGTCCGGTGTGCACCGGACTGTCCGGTGCGACTCCGGAGCAACGGCTATCTCCGCGCCAACGGCTCTCTGCCGCGCATTTAATGCGCGCTCTGCGTGCGCAGAAGTCAGGCGCGCCCATACTGGCACACCGGACAGCAAACAGTACCTGTCCGGTGTGCACCGGACACCCAGGCGGGCCCACAAGTCAGAAGCTCCAACGGTCAGAATCCAACGGCAGTGATGACGTGGCAGGGGGCACCGGACTGTCCGGTGCGCCATCGAGCAGACAGCCTCCCAACGGCCACTTTTGGTGGTTGGGGCTATAAATACCCCAACCACCCCACCATTCATTGGATCCAAGTTTTCCACTTCTCAACTACTACAAGAGCTCTAGCATTCAATTCTAGACACATCAAAGAGATCAAATCATCTCCAAATTCCACACAACGCCTTAGTGACTAGAGAGAGAGATTTGCTTGTGTTCTTTCGAGCTCTTGCGCTTGGATTGCTTCCTTCTTTCTTGATTCTTTCTTGTGATCAAACACTCACTTGTAATTGAGGCAAGAGACACCAATTGTGTGGTGGTCCTTGCGGGAAGTTTGATTCCCAAGTGATTTGAGAAGAGAAGATCACTCGGTCCGAGGGACCGTTTGAGAGAGGGAAGGGTTGAAAGAGACCCGGCCTTTGTGGCCTCCTCAACGGGGAGTAGGTTTGAGAGAACCGAACCTCGGTAAAACAAATCCGCGTGTCTCACCTCTTTATTCGCTTGCGATTTGTTTTGCACCCTCTCTCGCGGACTCAATTATATTTCTAACGCTAACCCGGCTTGTAGTTGTGATTATTTTTGAGAATTTCAGTTTCGCCCTATTCACCCCCCTCTAGGCGACTTTCAATTGGTATCGGAGCTCGGTGCTTCATTAGAGCCTAACCGCTCGAAGTGATGTCGGGAGATCACGCCAAGAAGGAGATGGAGACCGGCGAAAAGCCCACTACAAGCCACGGGAGCACTTCATCGGAAGAGTCCCGCTCCAAGAGGAAGGAGAAGAAGAAGGACTCCTCCAAACGGAAGGAGAAAAAGTCTTCCTCTTCTCACCACAGAGAGAAGAAGGAAAAATCTTCTTCCCACAAGCCGCATCGGAAAAGCGACAAGCACAAGAGGATGAGGAAAGTGGTCTACTACGAGACCGACACTTCATCAACATCGACCTCCGACTCCGATGCGCCCTCCGTCACTTCTAAGCGCCAAGAGCGCAAGAAGTATAGTAAGATCCCCCTACGCTACCCTCGCATTTCCAAACATACACCTTTACTTTCCGTCCCATTAGGCAAACCACCAACTTTTGATGGTGAAGATTACGCTAGGTGGAGCGATTTAATGCGATTTCATCTAACCTCGCTCCACAAAAGCATATGGGATGTTGTTGAGTTTGGTGCGCAGGTACCATCCGTAGGGGATGAGAACTATGATGAGGATGAGGTGTCCCAAATCGAGCATTTCAACTCTCAAGCTACAACCATTCTCCTCGCCTCTCTAAGCAAGGAGGAATACAACAAAGTGCAAGGGTTGAAGAATGCGAAGGAGATTTGGGACCTACTCAAGACGGCGCACGAGGGTGATGAACTCACCAAGATCACCAAGCGGGAAACGATCGAAGGGGAGCTCGGTCGTTTTCGTCTTCGCCAAGGGGAAGAGCCACAAGACATGTACAACCGGCTCAAAACCTTGGTGAACCAAGTGCGCAACCTCGGGAGCGTAAAGTGGGACGACCACGAGGTGGTTAAGGTTATTCTAAGATCTCTCATTTTCCTTAACCCCACTCAAGTTCAATTAATTCGTGGTAATCCTAGATACACTAAAATGACCCCCGAGGAAGTTATCGGAAATTTTGTGAGCTTTGAATGCATGATTAAAGGTTCAAAGAAGATCAACGAGTTTGACGAACCATCCACATCTGAGGCGCAACCGGTAGCCTTCAAGGCAACGGAGGACAAGAAGGAAGAGTCTACACCAAGTAGACAACCAATTGACGCCTCCAAACTCGACAATGAGGAGATGGCTTTAATCATCAAAAGCTTTCGCCAAATCCTCAAGCAACGGAAGGGAAAGGATTACAAATCCCGTTCCAAGAAGGTTTGCTACAAGTGTGGTAAGCCCGGTCACTTTATCGCTAAATGTCCATTATCAAGTGACAGTGACAGAGACAACGACAAGAAGGGCAAGAGAAGAGAAAAGAAGAGGTACCACAAGAAGAGGGGCGGCGATGCCCACGTGTGCCGCGAGTGGGACTCCGAGGAGAGCTCCACCGAGTCCTCCTCCGACGAGGACGCCGCCAACATCGCCGTCACCAAGGGGCTTCTCTTCCCCAACGTCGGCCACAAGTGCCTCATGGCAAAAGACGGCAAAAGGAAGAAGGTAAAATCAAGATCCTCCACTAAATATGAAACCTCTAGTGATGAGGATGATGCTAGCAATGAGGAGGATAACTTACGCATTCTTTTTGCCAACCTTAACATGGAACAAAAAGAGAAATTAAATGAACTAATTAGTGCCATCCATGAGAAGGATGATCTCTTGGACTCCCAAGAGGACTTCCTAATCAAGGAAAATAAAAAACATGTTAAGGTTAAAAATGCTTACGCTCTACAAGTTGAAAAATGTGAAAAATTGTCTAGTGAGCTAAGCACTTGCCGTGAGATTATTGATTGCTAAGGCTAGAGATTTTGATGTTTGCAATACTACCATTTCCGACCTTAGAACTAAGAATGAAATGTTGCATGCTAAGGTTGTAGAACTTAAATCTTGCAAACCCTCTACATCTAATGTTGGGAATGTTTCTATTTGCACTAGATGTAGAGATGTTGATGTTAATGCTATTCTTGATCATATGGCTTTAATTAAACAACAAAATGATCATATAGCAAAATTAGATGCTAAAATTGCCGAGCACAACCTAGAGAATGAGAAATTTAAATTTGCTCGTAGCATGCTTTATAATGGGAGACGCCCTGGCATTAAGGATGGCATTGGCTTCCAAAGGGGAGACAATGTCAAACTTAATGCCCCTCCTAAAAATTTGTCTAACTTTGTTAAGGGCAAGGCTCCCATGCCTCAGGATAACGAGGGTTACATTTTGTACCCTGCCGGTTATCCCGAGAGCAAAATTAGGAGAATTCACTCTAGGAAGTCTCACTCTGGCCCTAATCATGCTTATATGTATAAGGGTGAGACATCTAGTTCTAGGCAAACAACCCATGCTAAGTTGCCTAAGAAGAAAATTCCTAATGCATCAAATGATCATGCCATTTCATTTAAAACTTTTGATGCATCTTATGTGCTTACTAGCAAATCCGGCAAGGTAGTTGCCAAATTTGTTGGGGGCAAACACAAGGGCTCCAAGACTTGTGTTTGGGTACCCAAAGTTCTTGTGTCTAATGCCAAAGGACCCAAAACCGTTTGGGTACCTAAAGTCAAGAACTAAAATTGTTTTGTAGGTTTATGCATCCGGGGGCTCAAGTTGGATACTCGACAGCGGGTGCACAAACCATATGACTGGGGAGAAAAGAATGTTCTCCTCATATGAGAAAAACCAAGATCCCCAACGAGCTATCACATTCGGGGATGGAAATCAAGGTTTGGTCAAAGGATTGGGTAAAATTGCTATATCTCCTGACCATTCTATTTCCAATGTTTTTCTTGTAGATTCTTTAGATTACAACTTGCTTTCTGTTTCTCAATTATGTCAAATGGGCTACAACTGTCTATTCACTGATATAGGTGTCACTGTCTTTAGAAGAAGTGATGATTCAATAGCATTTAAGGGAGTGTTAGAGGGTCAGCTATACTTGGTAGATTTTGATAGAGCTGAACTTGACACTTGCTTAATTGCTAAGACTAACATGGGTTGGCTCTAGCACCGCCGACTAGCCCATGTTGGGATGAAGAATCTTCATAAGCTTCTAAAGGGAGAGCACATTTTAGGATTAACAAATGTTCTTTTTGAGAAAGACAGGATTTGTAGCGCATGCCAGGCGGGGAAGCAAGTTGGAGTCCATCATCCACACAAGAACATCATGACGACCGACAGGCCGTTGGAGCTCCTACACATGGATCTATTCGGCCCGATTGCTTACATAAGCATCGGCGGGAGTAAGTATTGTCTTGTAATAGTGGATGATTATTCTCGCTTCACTTGGGTATTCTTTTTGCAGGAAAAATCTCAAACCCAAGAGACCTTAAAGGGATTCTTGAGACGGGCTCAAAATGAGTTCGGCTTGAGGATCAAGAAAATTAGAAGCGACAACGGGACAGAGTTCAAGAACTCTCAAATTGAAGGCTTCCTTGAGGAGGAGGGCATCAAGCATGAGTTCTCTTCTCCCTACACTCCACAACAAAATGGTGTAGTGGAGAGGAAGAATCGAACTCTATTGGACATGGCAAGAACCATGCTTGATGAATACAAGACACCGGACCGGTTTTGGGCCGAAGCGGTCAACACCGCCTGCTACGCCATCAACCGGTTATATCTTCACCGAATCCTCAAGAAGACATCATATGAACTCCTAACCGGTAAAAAGCCCAACATTTCATACTTTAGAGTTTTTGGTAGCAAATGCTTTATTCTTGTTAAAAGAGGTAGAAAATCTAAATTTGCTCCTAAAACTGTAGAAGGCTTTTTACTTGGTTATGACTCAAACACAAGGGCATATAGGGTCTTTAACAAGTCCACTGGACTAGTTGAAGTCTCATGTGACGTTGTGTTTGATGAAACTAACGGCTCTCAAGTAGAGCAAGTTGATCTTGATGAAATAGGTAATGAAGAGGCTCCATGCATCGCGCTAAGGAACATGTCTATTGGGGATGTGTGTCCTAAGGAATCCGAAGAGCCCCCAAATGCACAAGATCAACCATCCTCCTCCACGCAAGCATCTCCACCGACTCAAAATGAGGTTGAAGCTCAAGTTGATGAAGTAGAAGATCAAGCAAATGAGCCACCTCAAGACGACGACAATGATCAAGGGGGAGATGCAAATGATCAAGAAAAGGAGGATGAGGAAGAACCAAGGCCGCCACACCCAAGAGTCCACCAAGCAATCCAACGAGATCACCCCGTCGACACCATCCTCGGCGATATTCATAAGGGGGAACCAAATGGGTCTTCCGCAACAAGCAAGATGAGCATGGTGTGGTGACAAGGAACAAAGCACGACTTGTGGCCAAGGGATATTCCCAAGTCGAAGGTTTGGATTTCGATGAAACCTATGCACCCGTAGCTAGGCTTGAGTCAATTCGCATATTATTAGCCTATGCTACTTACCATAGCTTTAAGCTTTATCAAATGGACGTGAAAAGTGCCTTCCTCAACGGACCAATCAAGGAAGAGGTCTATGTTGAGCAACCTCCCGGCTTTGAAGACAGTGAGTATCCTAACCATGTTTATAGGCTCTCTAAGGCGCTTTATGGGCTCAAGCAAGCCCCAAGAGCATGGTATGAATGCCTAAGAGATTTCCTTATTGCTAATGGCTTCAAAGTCGGCAAGGCCGATCCTACACTCTTTACTAAAACTCTTGAAAATGACTTGTTTGTTTGCCAAATTTATGTTGATGATATTATATTTGGGTCTACTAACGAGTCTACATGTGAAGAGTTTAGTAGGATCATGACATAGAAATTCGAGATGTCGATGATGGAGGAGTTGAAGTATTTTCTAGGATTCCAAGTCAAGCAACTCCAAGAGGGCACCTTCATTAGCCAAACGAAGTACACTCAAGACATTCTTGCTAAGTTTGGGATGAAGGATGCCAAACCCATCAAGACACCCATGGGAACAAATGGGCATCTCGACCTCGACACGGGAGGTAAGTCCGTGGATCAAAAGGTATACCGGTCGATGATTGGTTCATTGCTTTATTTATGTGCATCTCGACCGGACATTATGCTCTCCGTTTGCATGTGTGCAAGATTCCAATCCGACCCTAAGGAATCCCACCTTACGGCCGTAAAACGAATCTTGAGATATTTGGCTTACACACCTAAGTTTGGGCTTTGGTACCCTCGGGGATCCATATTTGATTTGATTGGTTATTCGGATGCCGATTGGGCGGGGTGCAAGATTAATAGGAAGAGCACATCGGGGACTTGTCAGTTCTTGGGAAGATCCTTGGTGTCTTGGGCTTCAAAGAAGCAAAATTCGGTCGCTCTTTCCACCGCCGAAGCCGAGTACATTGCCGCAGGTCATTGTTGCACGCAATTACTTTGGATGAGGCAAACCCTGCGGGACTACGGTTACAAATTAACCAAAGTCCCTTTGCTATGTGATAATGAGAGTGCAATCAAAATGGCCGACAATCCCGTCGAGCATAGCCGCACTAAGCACATAGCCATTCGGTATCATTTTCTTAGGGATCACCAACAAAAGGGGGATATCGAGATTTCTTACATTAATACTAAAGATCAATTAGCCGATATCTTTACCAAGCCACTTGATGAACAATCTTTTACCAGACTTAGGCATGAGCTCAATATTCTTGATTCTAGAAACTTCTTTTGCTAGCTTGCACACATAGCTCATTTGAATACCTTTGATCCTATCTCCTTTATATGCTATGACTAATGTGTTTTCAAGTCTATTTCAAACCAAGTCATAGGTATATTGAAAGGGAATTGGAGTCTTCGGTGAAGACAAAGGCTTCCACTCCGTAACTCATGCTTCGCCATCACTCCGAGCAACTCTCTATTCCTTGGGGAAAAATGAGCATCAAAGAAAAGCAAAAGGACCGGACTTCTCTTTTGGTATAATCTTAACCCATTTATTTGTGACCAAAGAGGAAGATACCTCCAGGAGGGCTCTAATGATTCCGTTTTTGGCGATTCATGCCAAAAAGGGGGAGAAATGAGCCCAAAGCAAAAGGACCGCACCACCACCACCAAATTCAAAAACTTAGTGCTTTCCAAAAGTATTTATCATTTGGTATCCTATTGTGTTCAAAAGGGGGAGAAAGTAGTATTTCAAAAATGGTATATCAAAACCCTCTTGAACACTAAGAGGTGGATTCCTTTTAGGGGGAGTTTTGTTAAGTTAAAAAGGAAAGCATTTGAAACAGGGGGAGAAAATTTCAAATCTTGAAAATGCTTTACAAACTCGTATTCATTTACCTTTGACTATTTGCAAAAGATCTTTAAAATGGATTTACAAAAAGAATTTGCAAAAACAAAACATGTGGTGCAAACGTGGTCCAAAATGTTATATAAGAAAGAAACATTCCATGCATATCTTGTAAGTAGTTATATTGGCTAAATTCCAAACAACCTTTACACTTACATTATGCAAACTAGTTCAATTATGCACTTCTATGTTTGCTTTGGTTTGTGTTGGCATCAATCACCAAAAAGGGGGAGATTGAAAGGGAATTAGGCTTACACCTAGTTCCTAAATAATTTTGGTGATTGAATTGCCCAACACAAATCTTTGGACTAACTAGTTTGCCCAAGTGTATAGATTATACAGGTGTAAAAGGTTCACACTCAGCCAATAAAAAGATCAAGTTTTGGATTCAATAAAGGAGCAAAGGGGCAACCGAGGGCACCCCTGGTCTGGCGCACCGGACTGTCCGGTGTGCCACCGGACAGTGAACAGTACCTGTCCGGTGCACCAGGGGACTCATACTCAAACTCTTCACTCTCGGGATTTCTCGGAAGCCGGCGCGCTATAATTCACCGGACTGTCCGGTGTGCACCGGACATGTCCGGTGCTCCAAGGAAGCGCGGTCTCCGGAACTCGCCAGCCTCGGGTCCGCGTGGTAGCCGCTCCGCTAAAATTCACCGGACTGTCCGGTGTGCACCGGACTGTCCGGTGTACCAGCGGAGCAACGGCTCTCTTCGGCGCCAACGGCTCCCTGCGGTGCATTTAATGCGCGCGCAGCGCGCACAGTCGTCAGACATGCCCATACCGGTGCACCGGACATCAAACAGTACATGTCCGGTGTGCACCGGACACCCAGGCGGGCCCACAAGTCAGAAGCTCCAACGGTCAGAATCCAACGGCAGTGATGACGTGGCAGGGGCACCGGACTGTCCGGTGTGCACCGGACTGTCCGGTGCGCCATCGAGCAGACGCCTCCAGCCAACGGTCAAGTTTGGTGGTTGGGGCTATAAATACCCCAACCACCCCACCATTCATGGCATCCAAGTTTTCCACTTCTCAACTACTACAAGAGCTCTAGCATTCAATTCTAGACACACTAAAAAGATCAAATCCTCTCCAATTCCACACAAAGCCCTAGTGACTAGTGAGAGTGATTTGCCGTGTTCATTTGAGCTCTTGCGCTTGGATTGCTTCTTTTCTTTCTCACTTGTTCTTAAGATCACAACTCCATTGTAATCAAGGCAAGAGGCACCAATTGTGTGGTGGCCCTTGCGGGGAATTTTTGTTCCCGGCTTTGATTTGAGAAGAGAAGCTCACTCGGTCCGAGGGACCGTTTGAGAGAGGGAAGGGTTGAAAGAGACCCGGCCTTTGTGGCCTCCTCAACGGGGAGTAGGTTTGCAAGAACCGAACCTCGGTAAAACAAATCTCCGTGTCTCACTTGCTTATTTGCTTGGGATTTGTTTTGCGCCCTCTCTCTTGGACTCGTTTATTATTACTAACGCTAACCCCGGCTTGTAGTTGTGTTTATATTTGTAAATTTCAGTTTCGCCCTATTCACCCCCCCTCTAGGCGACTATCAGTGAGACATCTAGTTCTAGGCAACCAACCCGTGCCAAGTTGCCTAGAAAGAAAACTCCAAATGCATCAAATGAACATAGCATTTCTTTTAAAACTTTTGATGCATCCTATGTTTTGACTAACAAATCCGGCAAGGTCGTTGCCAAGTTTGTTGGGGGCAAACACAAGGGCTCCAAGACTTGTGTTTGGGTACCAAAAGTTCTTGTGTCTAATGCCAAAGGACCCAAAACCGTTTGGGTACCTAAAGTCAAGAACTAAACTTGTTTTGTAGGTTTATGCATCCGGGGCTCAAGTTGGATACTCGACAGCGGGTGCACAAACCACATGACAGGGGAGAAAAGGATGTTCTCCTCATATGAGAAAAACCAAGATCCCCAAAGAGCGATCACATTCGGGGATGGAAATCAAGGTTTGGTCAAAGGACTGGGTAAAATTGCTATATCACCTGACCATTCTATTTCCAATGTTTTTCTTGTTGATTCATTAGATTACAATTTGCTTTCCGTTTCTCAATTATGCCAAATGGGCTACAACTGTCTATTTACTGATGTAGGTGTTACTGTCTTTAGAAGAAGTGATGATTCAATAGCATTCAAGAGAGTGTTAGAGGGTCAGCTATACTTGGTGGATTTTGACAGAGCTGAACTCGACACTTGCTTGATTGCTAAGACTAACATGGGTTGGCTCTGGCACCGCCGACTAGCCCATGTTGGGATGAAGAATCTTCATAAGCTTCTAAAGGGAGAACACATTTTAGGATTAACAAATGTTCATTTTGAGAAAGACAGGATTTGTAGCGCATGCCAAGCAGGGAAGCAAGTTGGAACCCAGCATCCACACAAGAACATCATGACGACCGACAGGCCGCTTGAGCTGCTCCACATGGATCTATTCGGCCCGACTGCTTACATAAGCATCGGCGGAAGTAAGTACTGTCTAGTTATTGTGGATGATTATTCTCGCTTCACTTGGGTGTTCTTTTTGCAGGAAAAATCTCAAACCCAAGAGACCTTAAAGGGATTCGTGAGACGGGCTCAAAATGAGTTCGGCTTAAGGATCAAGAAAATTAGAAGCGACAACGGGACGGAGTTCAAGAACTCTCAAATTGAAGGCTTCCTTGAGGAGGAAGGCATCAAGCATGAGTTCTCTTCTCCCTACACTCCACAACAAAATGGAGTAGTGGAGAAGAAGAATCGAACTCTATTGGACATGGCAAGGACCATGCTTGATGAGTACAAGACTTCAGATCGGTTTTGGGCCGAGGCGGTCAACACCGCTTGCTACGCCATCAACCGGTTTATATCTTCACCGAATCCTCAAGAAGACATCATATGAACTCCTAACCGGTAAAAAGCCCAATATTTCTTATTTTAGAGTTTTTGGTAGCAAATGCTTTATTCTTGTTAAGAGAGGTAGAAAATCTAAATTTGCTCCTAAAACTGTAGAAGGCTTTTTACTTGGTTATGACTCAAACACAAGGGCATATAGAGTCTTTAACAAGTCCCCAGGACTTGTTGAAGTTTCTTGTGACCTTGTGTTTGACGAAACTAACGGCTCTCAAGTAGAGCAAGTTGATCCTGATGAGATAGGTGAAGAACAGGCTCCATGCATAGCGCTAAGGAACATGTCCATTGGGGATGTGTGTCCTAAGGAATCCGAAGAGCCTCCACATGCACAAGATCATCCATCCTCCTCCACGCTAGCATCTCCACTGACTCAAAATGAGGATGAAGCTCAAGTTGATGAAGTAGAAGATCAAGCAAATGAGCCACCTCAAGATGACGACAATGATCAAGGGGGAGATGTAAACGATCAAGACAAGGAGGATGAAGAGCAAAGGCAGCCACACCCAAGAGTCCACCAAGCAATCCAACGAGATCACCCCGTCGACACCATCCTCGGCGACATTCATAAGGGGGTAACTACTAGATCTCGGGTTGCTCATTTTTGTGAACATTACTCTTTTGTTTCCTCTATTGAGCCACACAGGGTAGAGGAAGCTCTCCAAGATTCGGATTGGGTGGTGGCGATGCAAGAGGAGCTCAACAACTTCACTAGAAATGAGGTATGGCATTTGGTTCCACGTCCTAACCAAAATGTTGTAGGAACCAAATGGGTCTTCCGCAACAAGCAAGATGAGCATGGTGTGGTGACAAGGAACAAAGCACGACTTGTGGCCAAGGGATACTCCCAAGTCGAAGGTTTGGATTTCGGTGAAACCTATGCACCCGTAGCTAGGCTTGAGTCAATTCGCATATTATTGGCCTATGCTACTTACCATGGCTTTAAGCTTTATCAAATGGACGTGAAAAGTGCCTTCCTCAACGGACCAATCAAGGAAGAGGTCTATGTTGAGCAACCTCCCGGCTTTGAAGACGGTGAGTATCCTAACCATGTCTATAAGCTCTCTAAGGCGCTTTATGGGCTCAAGCAAGCCCCAAGAGCATGGTATGAATGCCTTAGAGATTTCCTTATTGCTAATGGCTTCAAAGTCGGCAAGGCCGATCCCACACTCTTCACTAAAACTCTTGACAATGATTTGTCTGTATGCCAAATTTATGTTGATGATATCATATTTGGGTCTACTAACGAATCTACTTGTGAGGAATTTAGTAGGATCATGACACAGAAATTCGAGATGTCTATGATGGGGGAGCTGAAGTATTTCTTAGGATTCCAAGTAAAGCAACTCCAAGAGGGCACCTTCATTAGCCAAACGAAGTACACTCAAGACATTCTAAACAAGTTTGGGATGAAGGATGCCAAGCCCATCAAGACACCCATGGGAACCAATGGGCATCTCGACCTCGACACGGGAGGTAAGTCCGTGGATCAAAAGGTATACCGGTCGATGATTGGTTCATTGCTTTATTTATGTGCATCTCGACCGGACATTATGCTTTCCGTTTGCATGTGTGCAAGATTCCAATCCGACCCTAAGGAATCCCACCTTACGGCCGTAAAACGAATCTTGAGATATTTGGCTTATACTCCTAAGTTTGGGCTTTGGTACCCTCGGGGATCCACTTTTAATTTAATTGGTTATTCTGATGCTGATTGGGCAGGGTGTAAGATTAATAGGAAGAGCACATCGGGGACTTGCCAGTTCTTGGGAAGATCCTTGGTGTCTTGGGCTTCAAAGAAGCAAAATTCGGCCGCTCTTTCAACCGCCGAAGCCGAGTACATTGCCGCAGGACATTGTTGCGCGCAATTACTTTGGATGAGGCAAACCCTGCGGGACTACGGTTACAAATTAACCAAAGTTCCTTTGCTATGTGATAATGAGAGTGCAATCAAGATGGCCGACAATCCCGTCGAGCATAGCCGCACTAAGCACATAGCCATTCGGTATCATTTTCTTAGGGATCACCAACAAAAGGGGGATATCGAGATTTCATACATTAACACTAAAGATCAATTAGCCGATATCTTTACCAAGCCACTTGATGAACAAACTTTTACCAAACTTAGGCATGAGCTCAATATTCTTGATTCTAGAAATTTCTTTTGCTAGTTTGCACACATAGCACACAAGTATGCCTTTGATCATATCTCTTTCATATGCTATGACTAATGTGTTTTTCAAGTCCATTTCACACCAAGTCATAGGTATATTGAAAGGGAATTGGAGTCTTCGGCGAAGACAAAGGCTTCCACTCCGTAACTCATCCTTCGCCATCGCTCCAAGAAAAGGACCTTGTCTTTGGGGGAGAGAGTAAACGCCCAAAGCAAAAGGACCGGACTTCGTCTTTGGTATAATCTTAACTCATTTACTTATGACCAAAGGGGAAGATAGTACTTCGATGGGCTCTAATGATTCCGTTTTTGGCGATTCATGCCAAAGGGGGAGAAAGTATGAGCCCAAAGCAAAAGGACCGCACCACCACCAATTTCAAAAAAAAAACTTAGTGCTTTCCAAGAGTATTTATCAATTGGTATCCTATTGTGTTCAAAAGGAGAAGAAAATTAGTTTTTCAAAAATGTATATCAAAACCCTCTTGAACACTAAGAGGTGGATCTCCTTTAGGGGGAGTTTTGTTAAGTCAAAGGAAAAGCATTTGAAACAGGGGGAGAAAATTTCAAATCTTGAAAATGCTTTGCAAAATCTTACTCATTTACCCTTGACTATTTGCAAAAGAACTTTGAAAAAGATTTACAAAAGAATTTGCAAAACATGTGGTGCAAGCGTGGTCCAAAATGTTATATAAGAAAGAAACAATCCATGCATATCTTTTAAGTAGTTACATTGGCTCAATTCCAAGCAACCTTTACACTTACTTTATGCAAACTAGTTCAATTATGCACTTCTATATTTGCTTTGGTTTGTGTTGGCATCAATCACCAAAAAGGGGGAGATTGAAAGGGGATTAGGCTTACACCTAGTCCCTAATTAATTTTGGTGGTTGAATTGCCCAACACAAATAATTGGACTAACTAGTTTGCCCAAGTGTATAGATTATACAGGTGTAAAAGGTTCACGCTCAGCCAATAAAAAGACCAAGTTTTGGACTCAACAAAGGAGCAAAGGGGCAACCGAAGGCACCCCTGTTCTGGCGCACCGGACTGTCCGGTGCGCCGCCGGACATGTCCGGTGCACCAAGGGGACTCAGACTCAAACTCGCCACCTTCGGGAATTTCCAGAAGCGACTCGGCTATAATTCACCGGACTGTCCGGTGTACACCGGACAGTGTCCGGTGCGCCAAGGGAGGTCGGCCTCAGGAACTCGCCAGCTTCGGGAAACTCCAACGGCTAGTCCGCTATAATTCACCGGACTGTCCGGTGTGCACCGGACTGTCCGGTGCGACTCCGGAGCAACGGCTATCTCCGCGCCAACGGCTCTCTGCCGCGCATTTAATGCGCGCTCTGCGCGCGCAGAAGTCAGGCGCGCCCATACTGGCACACCGGACAGCAAACAGTACCTGTCCGGTGTGCACCGGACACCCAGGCGGGCCCACAAGTCAGAAGCTCCAACGGTCAGAATCCAACGGCAGTGATGACGTGGCAGGGGGCACCGGACTGTCCGGTGTGCACCGGACTGACCGGTGCGCCATCGAGCAGACAGCCTCCCAACGGCCACTTTTGGTGGTTGGGGCTATAAATACCCCAACCACCCCACCATTCATTGGATCCAAGTTTTCCACTTCCCAACTACTACAAGAGCTCTAGCATTCAATTCTAGACACATCAAAGAGATCAAATCATCTCCAAATTCCACACAACGCCTTAGTGACTAGAGAGAGAGATTTGCTTGTGTTCTTTCGAGCTCTTGCGCTTGGATTGCTTCCTTCTTTCTTGATTCTTTCTTGTGATCAAACACTCACTTGTAATTGAGGCAAGAGACACCAATTGTGTGGTGGTCCTTGCGGGAAGTTTGATTCCCAAGTGATTTGACAAGAGAAGCTCACTCGGTCCGAGGGACCGTTTGAGAGAGGGAAGGGTTGAAAGAGACCCGGCCTTTGTGGCCTCCTCAACGGGGAGTAGTTTTGAGAGAACCGAACCTCGGTAAAACAAATCCGCGTGTCTCACCTCTTTATTCGCTTGCGATTTGTTTTGCACCCTCTCTCGCGGACTCAATTATATTTCTAATGCTAACCCGGCTTGTAGTTGTGATTATTTTTGAGAATTTCAGTTTCGCCCTATTCACCCCCCTCCAGGCGACTTTCAACGGGCTTAGAGAAGCAGCCATCCTGCCGCGTCTGGAGGAATTCGACCGGATTCTCGATGCTTGGCCTCCCGTACCTCTTCGTTTGTATCATTATTACATCTATCCACCGTACTACCGTCAATAATTACGGTGCCGTTTTTTTAATCACATGTAGCACATAGTGTACGATATTTGTTGCATGCAGCGTTATTTTAGGAATTATGGAATAATTTAGATTTTTGTATGGCGAGCTTATCTACATAACGAGGTGTTGATAATGAGGTATTGATTATTGTGTCTTTCCCTGTTTCCATTCTTTCACTCAGAATCTACAATATCAGAATCTGTATATCCAAACACCCAGATTCTAACCACTAGCTTCTCCTCACAATAGCTCAACTAAACACTCAGATTCTTCTCAGACAGCTTCTCTCAACAACCAGTTTTTCATCGCAACCATTTTTTTTAAAATCTCCTCAGAAAAAACCAAACCAAACAGGCCCATGGGCTAGGACCAGCGTATCAAGGAGCGAGTCGATTCCCCAATCATAGCGGCCGAGGAGACAGCGACTCAGGGCCGGTCACGCATGCACAACATGGGCCACGGCAGCCCACGCCCACGCCCAGGCACTCGTGACACGTATAAAAATACCCATATCTGATACTTGAAAAAACAGGTATTTTTATTATCTGATATCCGCCGAATAATCTTGTTCCGTTTTCACTCCTAGCTATTAGGAGGCAATTTTAACCCAGAGCTTCCCTACGTGGGGTGGAGAGAGATGCAGACTAGCATTATAAATCTCGCTCGAGGTTCACCAAAATCCAGTGATTTTTCTTGTTTTCGATAGTATATGAAATTAAAATTTCGGTTCAAAAAGTTATATATTTTAGTTTAAGTTTTTTAAAAATACATAAGGTAAACTGTGGTCAACAAAATCAAAATTTAAACCGTACAGACGAAATTGTAAACCCTAGTCACATGGTGCATGTGCCGTTGGAGAAGGCCCAAGTACATTCGTTTCGCAATTGTCGATCACAGACTGAGCCCTAGAAGCCGAATTGAGCCACGTCACCACAAAATTTCGACTTGGCTCCCGCCGTCTAGTCTAGCGTTAGGATGAAAACGGATCGGGTATTGAAATGGATACCAAATACGGATACTGATTCGTGACGATTTTTTAATATCGATACATGTATCTTTTTTATCCGGAACAGATATAGATATTATCCGAATAAATGCTCATCGGATATAAAACGGATATGAGACGTGCAATACTCAGTAAATATCCGAAAATAGTGGACAGACACGTGTACCCGGTGCCTTTTTCCTGCCCGGCGCTCGGCTGGCCCAGCCTCCAGCATTTAGCCACGCCGACGGGCCATAGGGCGGTGGGGCTGTATGAGGAAAGTGTCGTCCTTATCAATGTGTTTTTTCTATTTTCTATTCCACGAATTATCTCAACTTGTTTTATAAATAAAAATAAAAATTAATAAATATAGTAATATGTATCTTTAAAATATCGAGCTTTGCCTAAGAAGCAAATATTCTTACCACTAAGTTGATGGTGTAGTTTTGATAATAAAATAACTTACTATTGTTAGAAGCTAGACCAGCCGATGGTCAAACTAATTACACTATAAACTAAAATATTAGACAGTTTGGTATCCAACTAAATTAAAATAAACATATCTACAAGTTGTTTCATATATACTTACTGTAATCCTCAACAAAGATCTAGTGTAGAAATTGAGAGAGATCTCATAAAAAATGATTAATTGACACGACGTCAACTAACCCATAATGAACTTAATTAGGATTGGCATAACATATTGTTATGAATCCTCAAAATAAATTATGGAACTTGGTATTAATACAATGTGAACTAAATTTAGCAAATGATAAGTAGATATGCATTATCCGTCATATCTGTAATTTATCTGTTTGAATAAATATTTAGTTCATGTATCCATATCTATGCTTCCGTATCTAATCTTGAATCCGATTAAATACTTTAGGATAGAATGGATTACCTGCTATCTATCCACCTGTTTTCGCCCTAAGGGCATGTACAGTGGTGTTTAATGTGTAGGCTCTTAAGGTGTTTAAGGGGTGTATTTGCAAAAAATCTGTTGGATCTTTTATGGGCTTGGCCCATTTATTGAATAAACTCTATGGTGTGTAATGGTGGAGAATACCAATAGTACCACATTGGAAGTCCAAGGGTCCTGTGCCTTGACTTATATGGTGGGATTTATTCCACTTAACTTGAGAAGTCAAGAAATGGACAAGGGCGTGCCACACGCGCGCGCGCCGCCGCCGGCCGGGCCGGGCGTGGCGTGGCGAGGCGAGGCAGGCCGGCGTGGCGTGGTTGTGTTAATTTTTAGCACTCACTAACCGCGTACGTCAGCCGAGTGACCCTGTCTCTTCGTCAGCCAGCCGAGTGACCCTTCTCCTTCAGCTGCCGACTTATGGCGTGACTCGGCGAGAGCTGGCCGACTCATGGCATAACTCGGCTAGAGCTGGCCGACTCTTGGCGTGACTCGGCGACCTTTCTCCTTCAGCTTCCCTCTGCGAGAGGTTAAATAGAGGAGCATCCCTGTCACTCGGTACACGCGAGAAACACTTTTCAGAATCACAGTTCAGCCGCCAAGTGAGGGTATTTCCATCTCGTGGCTCTGCGCGCACAGAGAGGCGAGAGGGCAGGTGCCTCCGAAGCCCTTGCCGTTCGAGACCCTGCTCGGGGGATCGGCAATTAGGTTTTTGGGGAGCTGAAAGTTGCCTAGAGGGGGGTGAATAGGCAAGTTAAAACTTTTTCAACAAAACTAGAAGCAAACTGGGTAAAACTGAATTGATCTCGAAATTCACCCAGTTAACTTTGGAAATGAGATGTTCTAAATGATCCACAGGGTTCAAAGTAGTAGATCTGAGAAGGGCACTTCTCAAAATCCACACACCAAAATATATATATAAACAAATCTTCCACGCAATGGTGAGAGAACGAAGAACACGAATAAGCACAATGAACAAGAACACAAGAGACACAAGATTTATCCCGAGGTTCGGTCACACCACCAAGGTGCCCTACTTCCTCGTTGAGGCGCCCACAAAGAGCCGTGTCTCTTTCAACCCTAATCCTCCCTTTGCCGACCACAAAGGTCAAGCCCACACAATAATCTTTGCTCAAACGAGCGGGTAATACAAACTTTCTTGTGGTCTTCCACAAGATTTGGAGACTCACAAGCGACACCTAGTCGTCTAGGAGCTAGAAGTTCCAAGAGTAATGAATCCACAGAGAACTCGATGTAGTACCAAAGCTCGAATGAAGAAGAGTAAGAGAGATTTGGAGATGAAGCACAAAAACCGCAGCTCTCAAACTCACTCAAAGATTTCTTCTCCAAAGATTTGAAATGGGAGAGGCAAGAGGTGTGTGAGAGAGAGTGGGAGGTGTTTCTCAGGTTGGGAATGAAGTTTTGTGCGTGCTCTTCTGTGGGGAGAGAGGTAGGAGTGAGTATATATAGGTGGGGCTCCAAAACTAGCCGTTTTTGACTTTTCTGCCGAAAAACCGGTTGAACCGGTCCCAAAACCGGTTGAACCGGTTTTCAAAAAGCTGCGTACAGCTTTTTGGCTGACACAGCAGACTGGCAGAAAAAAGTGAACAGTGCAAAAACCGGTTGAACCGGTTTCCACCAGACAAAAACCGGTTGAGTGTCCGGTTGAGTGTCCGGCTGAACCAGTATTTTGAAAAAGGGCGAACAGTGCAAAAACCGGTTGAACCTGTTTTTCCAAAAAGCAATTTTGGCCAAGATAGACTTTAAAAGGTTGTACTACATACTTTCACTAAGGATTAACAAGGGTAAAATGGAAGTTTTAGATCAAGGATTTTTGAGCTTTAGTACCAACACCAACCTTCTTTTTGGATCCCCCTTGATAGTACGACGATTCCTATACTCAAGTTAAATAAAATATAATTAAGTAAACTCCTTGAGTCATTGGTGTCTCAAGTGTGATTTCTCCATGGTGTTGCTTCATAAGGATCACAAACATCTTTGTCTCACCTTTTGAAGCAAACACAAATCGAGCCTATGACTTGTGCCATTTCACCATATATGAGTTCAAATCATGGCTTCAAGTCACCTTACTGATGCATCAACATGTTGTAACTCTTCATAGCTGATTAGTTCATCGACTTAGTGCAAGTACTCTCTTCTTCACCTTAGCCATGGTACCTCGGTCTACAAGCCGTCGCTTGGCCTTCACCTTCGCTTAGTTCCTCGAAGCCCTTTCCTTGCTATCTTCACCCTATCAAGCCATTCTTGAGTCACATCCTATTGAGCAACCATTGAGAGAATCATTTCTTCAATATTGTGAACCTTGCTTGAATGTCATCTAGATATAACTGCTAAGATCAATCAAGCTCTAGTTTGATTCTCATATATTCATATATGGACTAATAGTAATATGGTCAAGCCAATTCACGATTCCTCATATCTTGTTCACTTTGGCTTGACCAATCCTCTTAATCACTTCAACCTCTATTATGATCATATTTATGCATAGTGATTTCTCAGGACTTGTCCATATATTCAAACCAATATAGAGACCATATTATATCCATTTCCATTGTCTCACTGGTTATTTGACCTTGTGTTGAACCTTGTTCACTGATCATTATACACTATTCAAGTATGTTCATCATACTGAATTTCCTGTTCAACACTTAGCAAACTTGTTAGACCTTTAAATGTGTTGTTATCCAAATCACCAAAACTCACAAAAGGGATGAATGCACTTTCAATCTCCCCCTTTTTGGTGATTGATGACAACACATTTAAAGCTTACATAAGATTTGATAAATAAGATTTTGAATCCTATGATATAGTTTCCTCCCCCTAAATATGTGCATTTCAGAAAATACCAATTTTGTACTCAAATCCCAAAATGCCAAAACCACATATTTGGGTCAAAGAGTGAAGACAACTTATATCATACTATTCATAGGGTGCTTTGTGTCATAAATAAACGTGATGCTCATGACATATTATGCACTCATCAATTTCCTTCATCTTATGTTTTACTTATGATTCAACCCCCCTTTTGTCAATTATTTCTCCCCCTTTTCAAAAGTCTTCTCACACTTAGTTACATAAGACTAAAGGTAAGCTTTAATGCACAATTTCTCCCCCTTTGTCATAAATCTCCAAAAAAGATATAAAGAATATAAAGGGTAGAAATTATGATTAATCAAGATTTGAACACACTATCATGAAAAGGGTCCTTATATGGCACAAAGGTAATGGAGAAGTGTCATAAGTGATGTACCTTTGCGTTTTACCTTTTCAAAGGGGTGTTCCACACTTGTGTTGTATTTAGAGTTCATTTTGCAATCTCTTGTTGGCATAATTGTGACATAGGTCCAAGATATCAAATGAATATTGTCATACTAATTGAAAGATAAATCTTGATACCTGGAGTCTAGATGTCACCTAGCATTTTCTTATCATAACAAGAGGCAGCATAAAAATTGCACAAGTATGAATTATACAACTAGTGATCATGTACGAAAAATATCAATTGAAAACCACCAATTGATATAATTTGATAGATAATCAGATCACTAATTGCATATTACACTAAGTTCTCCTCAAGTTTTAGTGCACACATATATATGAATTCAATTGATACCTGTTGAGAGTACTTATTTGCAACTTAAAGTACCAGTGGCATAAAGGAGTATCAATTGAACATAATCATGCAACATAAGAAACATGTGCACTATTTAATCAATTAAGTTCTAGACAGGAGAATCTATAAGCTATGCTACTTCAGATATTTGTAATCCAAAACGATGTGATACATATTTACCAATTTTAGATGACGTTGGAGTAGCATATACAAGAGAAACTCATTCTCTTATGAAATGTATAGAAGATACATTTATTGGAGCAAAGAATCTTTGATACCCATCAAAATTTGCAGTGGAAGCGATTGTCTTTGCCCGAAGATTCCTTTCTAATTTGAGACTACACACATAATAGACTTGAAAATGAAGTTAGTCTCAAAGATTCAAATTATAGACCATTCTCCCCCTAAATGTGTGCATACAAGTGATGAATACTTGTTTTACCTTATGCACTTGGAATTGTGAGGTCAGGGGATTAAGTTCTACAATTTGAACCTTGGTACAAATAAAGTATGAAAATATGAAATTGCACCAATTGAAGGAATTACTCATAATCAAAAGGTATACTAATAGACATGATATACAATATTTTAAGCCAAGATTCTTGAGAAGTTAGCATGTTTGACTCATACCTCACTAAGATGACTTAAGACAAACTTATGACATCACCACAAGAGGTATTAATCAAATGTCTAGAGATTCTATAATCATCACCACTAGTGCAACCTTATGGTGAGACTTAAGATATTGCATATACATGCACACACTTACTTGTAAGAGCCTAGATACACAAATGTAATACAATAGTTCATGGAGTGACACACCTTTGTTCCATGCCATATGGTCTTCATTATAATCATGAATGTCTATCTTAGCTTTTGATAGGCTTGACATTTCAAAGAGAAACTTATCCTCTTTAAACGATCAAGAGAAACTCATTCTCTTCAAAGAACTACACAAATTCACTAAAAGAAAATGTTAGTCTTTAAGGACACAAGATATAGAATGAGCTCCCCCTAAATGTATGCATCAAGTACTCGAATTACTTGTAACATGCACTTGATTCAATTAAGATTCTTAGAGGAGTTCATCATATATCTTGGTCAAGGCATAATATATTTGAAACAATTGAATTTATGCTAGAGAACACATATCGTTCCCCAATAGAACTAATCCATGGGGTGACATGTGGTAAATATTTGATCATTTCCTTGGAACCACTCATCCTCATTTGATGTTCTCCAAGGTGTGAGACTACAAAACATGAACTTGAAGAAATCATTAGCCTCACAAGATATAGGCTAAACTCTTCCTCAATTTGTGCATGCAAGAGTACACAAAGTACACTTATGCACATTAACAATACGAGGTTAAAGGAGATGTTTGCACTATATCTTGGTTTAACATAACATGCTTTACATAGATGATGAAAATTAAACCAATTAAAAGTTTAAGAACTAAAAGTATATCAATTGAAATCTTGGAGGGTAAAGCATGCTAATATGAACCTCAACCTCATAATGAAGGATATCATATAAATATGTCACTACATCTTCATTATTTGGTTGACAAAAAGTGTAACTCCCTTCTTGAATGACTGTGCTTTCTTTTCTTTTATGATTTCATCCAACCAAGTGATCTTGAACTTTATTCATCTTTGCTTGGTTCGATCATACTTGATATGAGACCCATTGAAACTCAATGATTGAAAGAACCAAGACTCTTATATCCGTAGATTTTGAATCCATCTTGAAAGCACTTGGAAAGACCTTATTGAAACACTTAGAAAAGAGAGCATTAGAAACACAAGGGAGGGTTTCACAAATGATAATCCTTATATGTGGATGGAAAATAAATAATCATTCTTGAAACCCAAAAGGATAGATTAAATTCCTTTAAATTAGTGCACACATATAGTTGATGTCAAAGTTATATGCACTATTGAACATTTTATATTGCAAGGAAATTTAACCTACACTATGGTACATCCCACTAAGGATAGAATACTAGAACAACTGAAGGAGAGGAAGTTTTCATACCTTGGCCTCTTATCAACTTCTTCTTACTTTAGTTGAATAGTATCCTTTAAGCTTGTGATTTATACAATTTAAAACAAGAACGTCTCTTAACATAGATTTTCTATGGATAGACTCAACACAAGAGATGGCATTAGTAGCACAAGCACTAGTTTCTTATTTAGCAACCCTTTATATGTGAAGGGCAAACGAGTTGCTAAAATAGAGGAACATCATAATATGGACTAAATTTCCCTTGAGCCCTCATGCACAATATATTTTGAATGACATGGATAATATGCATGGTTATTCAATGAAGTCTAAAGGGCTGACTTAATCCATATTATGGTGAGTGTCTAATAAAGAAGAATCAAATCCAAATTAAGAGAATACGTCACATAATTTTGGATTGTTCACCATATGATAATATTCATTCAACTTCCAATTAGACCTTTATTTCATAATCAACAACTGATGTGTATCCTCAAGTGCTTCTTCTTCCTTAGTGGCTACACAAGTCACAAAAGATATAAGATTTGAAAGTAATATGCACTTGAGATTCAGTTGTTACCACCCTTGCTACTATCTCCAAATATGATTTATGCATCCATTATCGAGCACCCAACTTGATCCATTGAAGGAGTGATCCTGCAAAACAAGTTTAAGCTTCGTATCTTGGTACCCAATTTGAATTGCGTCCTTTGAGATTAGTAGTAAGAGCCTTGGGTACCCACACAATCCTTATTGTGGCCTTTCTCTTTGTGTAGGCACCCACATATACTTGACAACCATCTTACATGGTTTCAAGTCAATATTTAATCACACAGATAAAAGCAAGAGTTAAGAATAGGAGCCTTTTCTCCTTTTCTTGATACATCGTTGTGTTGCCTTCTCGATGATGAACCTAGCTTGACCTTGGGTGCACCTAGCTTATCAAGGTTAGTCGCACAAGCATTCATAACATGAAGACAAGTTATGCATGGAATTTACAACTTAGTGATCCAATTCAATGTGAAGCATATGTATACCGATTTAAGTAGATTTCTAAGATATGAAAATATGGGTTTCCAAATTTTAGAGAGTATGGATCACTAATTGTACCTTTTACAGTTTAAAAATCATATCCATGTTAGTACATATGTATGTCATGAATATCAACAAAAAGATTCTTATGCACTTTTAGATTTAACGATAAGGGAATTTTAAACTGCATCAAGAGTAGCTATTTAGAAAACAAAGATTACAATCCATGTGAATGAGATACAAATTTACCATTTTGGATTGTCTTAGTATAGCTTACTCAAGGGAAACTTATTCTCTACGACACAAGATATATATATATATATATATATATATATATATATATATATATATATATATATATATATATATATATATATATATATATATATATATATATATAATGTGCTCCCACTAGATATGTGCATCAAGTATTTGAATGACTTATCAAATGCACTTTCAATTCAATGAAGATTCTCAAGAGGAGTACATTACATATATTGGTCAAGGCATGAAAAATTTGCAATGAATTAACTTATGCCTAAGAATACTTACCACCATATAGAATGTACCATTTGTTATATCAATTGAAAGATCTTACTATATGATATGGTGTCATCTAAGTATTCTTCTTTTCTTCAATTGTGGAGACTTCCTTCTTTAGCTTGTTATCTCTTTTCCTTTTAAAACTAGTAAAAAAACACTTTGAAAAGAGGTATTAGTAATACAACGAAGTATTTAATGAATGATGATATTTATATATGAATGTCAAATAAATCATCATTTATGAGGCATAAAGGCATAAATTAAATTCCTTTTAAGTCAATGCACATGTATGAGTGAATTAACAATATGCACCAATTTACAAATTTAATCCAAAAGGAAATTAACCTTCATATTGACATTTCTTTTAATAAAATAGATTATTACTAATTGAAAGTATGTCACTTGAAAGGAACTACTATTGATCAACTACCAATTGAAGCAATTTGTTCCATACCTTTGCCTTGAGCATTCATAATCTTTCTTTTAGGTGAAGATTAACCTTTAAAGCTTGTGATTTTACCAATTGAAAGAGCACAATCTCTACTTATGAATTTCCATGAAATATCTTAAAAGAGATTGTATTAGTAACACAAGCAATAGTTTCCTATTTAGCAACCTCTAGTATATGAATGACAAGAAGGTTACTAAAACAAGGAAACCTCATGATATGAACTAAATTACCCTTACAAGCATCATGCATAACATCAATTGAAAAAAATGAAAGTAGCATGATTATTTAATTAAGTTTACATGGCAAGTTTAATTCATAGCATGGTGAGTGATTAATGTAGAAGACTCAAAACCAATTTAAACAAGAATGAATACATCACATAGTATTGGTTCGATCTTCTTTGAATGTTGAATGGCACACTCCATTTGGGAAACACATTCTCATGTTGTGAGACTACATAAACACTTAGATAGAAACATTAGTCTCACAACTCTAGTCATATAGAGAATTCCCCATTTGGTAAGTGCTATAAGAATTTGAATTTCTTACTTAGCACTCTATTCATTTAAGAACATGGGATAATCCTCTTTATGTCTAGGTCATGGCAATAACACGATAATTAATTTGAAATATGCCACAAGATACATATAATCAATTTAAAGCATGTAGATTGTCACAATATAAAAATATGAACTTGCAATCTACCATATAATTAGATTCTTTCCAAAGCAAGGTAAAATCTCTTAAGTTCATTCTCAAGTGCTTCATTTTTCCTATGTGGCTACAAAAGACACAAAGGAATATACCAATTAAAAGCAATGTGCACTTAAGAATTAATTGTTACCATCCTTTGGATATCACTTGGTTGTAGGCCTTTTGCTTGATTCCCACAAAGGTTAATCCTTATTCCCTACAACACAAGTCCTTGCTAGAGATAAATATGAAGTTAGTGATATAACAACTCAATTCATCTTTGGGTCAATCTTAAAGGATAGACAATGTAAGATTGATAGCTTGAAATAAGAATTGAGTTAAACCGCTCAAGCACCCAAAGCTTCATATCATCTCTGGGTACCTGCAAAACTTATTAAGTACATTTTGGTACCCATTTTTGGATGGGTCCACCAAGGTTAGCTAATAAATACTTAGGCACCCAAATGGCCTTTGTGCTAGTTTTAGGTGAACTACTTACCTTTCTAGCACAAGTGTCATTTTTTGGTCTCCTAAGTGAATATGAATGAATTGACATGGTAGGCTTAAGAGTTTTACCCTTTGGACAAACCTTAAATAGATGACCTTTTTCACGGCAATTGTAGCAAATGCGGTGCTTATCCTTGTAATGCATTTGCCTTTTGTTTTCATCCTTTTTGATGGTCATCTTTCTTGATTGTGCAAGATCTTGGTTCTTCATTTGGGGGCATGAATCAATTTCATGACCCTTCTCCTTGCATCCATAGCACCTTCTATCGCTTTTCTTTGATCTTTCTTTGTTGAAGCACATAGGTACATTGTTAGAGCAAATAGTATGAGCATTAATTTTCTTACCATGAATTTTGCTCATGCCCTTCTTGGAAAGCTTGGTATTCTTTTGAAGGGGTTTTGTGCATGCTACGGTTGTCCCCTTCTCAATCTTGTTCACCATATTATCACGATTATCTTGAGAAGGTTGAGCATGACATTTTCCCTTCAATTGAGTCAAGCTCCTTTTTAGCCTCTCATTTTCTTCCTTGAGCTCTTTATTTTCTTGTGTGATAGAAATATCACTAATTCCTGAAATTTCTAGCTCAATGGAAGATTGGCTTGCTTGATAACAACAATTGTTAGCACATGGTAATATAGTTTCTATTTGAGTACATGTGCATATGTGAGGTTGGTATGATTTCAAATTAGTTAACACAACCTCATGAGCCATTTCTAACATGATATGTGAATCCATAAATTTATTATGAGAGTACATAAGCATATCATGTTTTTCTTGCAAAGCTACATTTTCAATATTTATCTTTTCTATTATGTTCTTGAGCATAGCATTTTTATTTTCTAATTGAGCAATATATGATGAATGATGAACAACTTTAATTTGCTCAATTGAAATGTCTTCATACCTTTGGACCAAATCATCATGAGAGCACTTTAGCTTCTCATGCTCTTTGGTCAACTTCTCCAAGTCTTTGATTTTTTCGATGAGTATATCTTCTTGCTTATGAAGCATTTCCTTTTGTTCTTCTGCTCTTTTCATGAGTTTGAGCAAGCTCATCCGGTTCTTCTTGCTTAGTTGAGCGAAGAATTTTTGAAGATCATCCTCATCTTCACTATCACTTTCATGCTCCTCCTCTTCCTCACTTTCGCTTTCACTATCACTCTCATTAGCAACAAAGCACATATGAGAAGTGGATTTGAAAGACGAACCTTGTGAAGAGGTGGATTCGTCATTTGGTCTCCATCGATCATTTTCTTCTTCAATTTTGTTCTTCGCCTCATCTTCCTTCATTTTGAGGAACATCCTTTCGGCGATTCTCACGGCAAGATCTATTGCCCTAGGATCAATATCTGCACCAAAAGATGAAGTCGAGACAATCTCAACTTTTTCAAGCTTAGAAGCACTTTCGTTTCTTAGTCCCCACGACATGATCTTTTCCTCACGCGGTTAAGCGTTAGAACGAGGATTAGGCTCTGATACCAATTGAAAGTTGCCTAGAGGGGGGGTGAATAGGCAAGTTAAAACTTTTTCAACAAAAACTAGAAGCAAACTGGGTAAAACTGAATTGATCTCGAAATTCACCCAGTTAACTTTGGAAATGAGATGTTCTAAATGATCCACAGGGTTCAAAGTAGTAGATCTGAGAAGGGCACTTCTCAAAATCCACACACCAAAATATATATATAAACAAATCTTCCACGCAATGGTGAGAGAACGAAGAACACGAATAAGCACAATGAACAAGAACACAAGAGACACAAGATTTATCCCGAGGTTCGGTCACACCACCAAGGTGCCCTACTTCCTCGTTGAGGCGCCCACAAAGAGCCGGGTCTCTTTCAACCCTAATCCTCCCTTTGCCGACCACAAAGGTCAAGCCCACACAATAATCTTTGCTCAAACGAGCGGGTAATACAAACTTTCTTGTGGTCTTCCACAAGATTTGGAGACTCACAAGCGACACCTAGTCGTCTAGGAGCTAGAAGTTCCAAGAGTAATGAATCCACAGAGAACTCGATGTAGTACCAAAGCTCGAATGAAGAAGAGTAAGAGAGATTTGGAGATGAAGCACAAAAACCGCAGCTCTCAAACTCACTCAAAGATTTCTTCTCCAAAGATTTGAAATGGGAGAGGCAAGAGGTGTGTGAGAGAGAGTAGGAGGTGTTTCTCAGGTTGGGAATGAAGTTTTGTGCGTGCTCTTCTGTGGGGAGAGAGGTAGGAGTGAGTATATATAGGTGGGGCTCCAAAACTAGCCGTTTTTGACTTTTCTGCCCAAAAACCGGTTGAACCGGTCCCAAAACCGGTTGAACCGGTTTTCAAAAAGCTGCGTACAGCTTTTTGGCTGACACAGCAGACTGGCAGAAAAAAGTGAACAGTGCAAAAACCGGTTGAACCGGTTTCCACCAGACAAAAACCGGTTGAGTGTCCGGTTGAGCCAGTATTTTGAAAAAGGGTGAACAGTGCAAAAACCGGTTGAACCTGTTTTAAAACCGGTTGAACCTGTTTTTCCAAAAAGCAATTTTGGCCAAGATAGACTTTAAAAGGTTGTACTACATACTTTCACTAAGGATTAACAAGGGTAAAATGGAAGTTTTGGATCAAGGATTTTTGAGCTTTAGTACCAACACCAACCTTCTTTTTGGATCCCCCTTGATAGTACGACGATTCCTATACTCAAGTTAAATAAAATATAATTAAGTAAACTCCTTGAGTCATTGGTGTCTCAAGTGTGATTTCTCCATGGTGTTGCTTCATAAGGATCACAAACATCTTTGTCTCACCTTTTGAAGCAAACACAAATCGAGCCTATGACTTGTGCCATTTCACCATATATGAGTTCAAATCATGGCTTCAAGTCACCTTACTGATGCATCAACATGTTGTAACTCTTCATAGCTGATTAGTTCATCGACTTAGTGCAAGTACTCTCTTCTTCACCTTAGCCATGGTACCTCGGTCTACAAGCCGTCGCTTGGCCTTCACCTTCGCTTAGTTCCTCGAAGCCCTTTCCTTGCTATCTTCACCCTATCAAGCCATTCTTGAGTCACATCCTATTGAGCAACCATTGAGAGAATCATTTCTTCAATATTGTGAACCTTGCTTGAATGTCATCTAGATATAACTGCTAAGATCAATCAAGCTCTAGTTTGATTCTCATATATTCATATATGGACTAATAGTAATATGGTCAAGCCAATTCACGATTCCTCATATCTTGTTCACTTTGGCTTGACCAATCCTCTTAATCACTTCAACCTCTATTATGATCATATTTATGCATAGTGATTTCTCAGGACTTGTCCATATATTCAAACCAATATAGAGACCATATTATATCCATTTCCATTGTCTCACTGGTTATTTGACCTTGTGTTGAACCTTGTTCACTGATCATTATACACTATTCAAGTATGTTCATCATACTGAATTTCCTGTTCAACACTTAGCAAACTTGTTAGACCTTTAAATGTGTTGTTATCCAAATCACCAAAACTCACAAAAGGGATGAATGCACTTTCAGGAGCGTCTACGCGACTGTCCAAACGTCTGTTGTTGTCTTCATCGCTGGTTCCTGGCGTCTTCATCTCGATCGGATGACAAGAGAAGCTGGACAAGGATCAGGATCCTCGGAGCGCATGGGAGGGTATGATCAATTCAGTTCGTTACTGTCTTATATTCTGCATATTATATATGTCGTATGTACCTCTGTTCTATCATGTTATAATATGTTATACCTGTCTGTCTTACAGTCATCCTGTTTATATTATTATCTGTTTATTTCCAGTTGTTCCGCAATAATCCATGAACCATGCTTATATACTTATTTTATTTATATGATTTACATGCTTCATATGCTTTGTGTTCTCATGATCCATATCGTTATGGATATTTTTGAGATCACGTTTTCTATGTTTGATTATCTATTATATGTCATCATCATAATGTTAATTTATGGAATTAAAATGATACAGAAAATGCCTATATTTCTAACAATCCAAAAACCTAATGTTAGGCATTTTTCTGTCAGAGGTTTTGCTGCTGTGCTAAAGCCTGATCCTTTTGATGGTAAAAACTTCTTGATATGGAAAGCTAAAATGGAATTGTGGCTAACTGCAATGTCTTGTTTTCATGCCGCTGAGGGCAAGCCTGCCAACTTACCTCCTGAGGATGAGGCTAAGTTTAAGGCTGAAGACAACCTCTTTCGAGGAGCAGTAATTAGCGCACTGGATACTAAATTCCAGAAAAGCTATATCATCCTTCCCACAGGGAAAGAGCTGTGGGATGCTCTTGTCGGAAAGTTTGGAGTAACTGACGCTGGTAGCGAGCTGTATCTCATGGAGCAGCTGTATGACTACAAGATGGTTGAGAACCGATCTGTAGTGGAACAGGCTCATGAGTTTCAGGCACTAGCTAAGGAACTCGAACTTTTTCCTTGTCCTCTGCCTGACAAGTTTGTGGCTGGCGGTATAATCGCCAAGTTGCCACCTTCTTGGAAGGACTTTGCTACCTCTCTCAAACATAAGAGACAAGAGTTCAATGTGGAGGAGCTCATTGGTACTCTTGATGTTGAGGAAAGAGCTAGATCAAAGGACAATGGAAAAAGTGTGGAGACCTCTACTGCTAATGTGGTGCAGAAGAGAAACTTCCGCAAGTTTAACAAGAAGAAAAACCAGAACAAACCAGAGAACGCGAATAAACCTGTTCAAACAGCACAGTTTAAAAAGAAGAACAACAATAACAAGGGAAAGGGAGGTTGCTTTGTCTGTGGCAGTGATCAACATTGGGCTAGAGAGTGCCCTGATCGCAAGTTCACTCAGGACAAGAAATCAGCTAATGTTGTAACCACTGAAACTGGAGATGGAACATCTGGGTATGGTAATTCTTTACCATTTGTTCTCTCAGTTTGTAATTCACCTGAGTGGTGGATGGACAGTGGTGCAAATATTCATGTGTGTGCTGATGCCTCTATGTTCTCCTCCTACCAGGTCGGGAGGTCTGGCGCCTTGTTAATGGGAAATGGGTCGCGTGCTCATGTTCTTGGTGTTGGTACGGTCATTCTGAAGTTTACTTCGGGAAAGACGGTGCCATTGAAGAGCGTGCAGCATGTGCCCTCTATCAAGAAGAATCTCGTTAGCGCGTCTATGCTATGTCGAGATGGATGCAAAGTTGTTCTTGAGTCTAATAAATGTGTTGTGTCTAAACATGGTATTTTTGTTGGTAAAGGATATGACTGCGGAGGGTTGTTCCGCTTATCACTGCATGATGTGTGTAATAAACTCGTGAATTCTGTTCATTTTTCTGATGAGTCGGATTTATGGCATTCACGTTTTTGTCATGCAAGCTTTGGCTGTCTTATGCGGTTAGCAAATATAAATTTAATTCCTAAGTTTAACTTGGTCAAAAAGTCTAAGTGCCATGTGTGTGTTGAATCAAAACAACCCCGCAAGCCTCACAAGGCTGCTGAGGCGAGGAGTTTGGCACCTCTAGAACTTGTTCATTCTGATCTGTGCGAGATGAATGGAATTTTGACCAAAGGTGGTAAAAGATACTTTCTCACTTTTATAGATGACTCCACTAGATTTTGTTATGTGTATCTCTTAAAAACAAAAGATGAAGCGTTCAATTATTTTAAGGCCTATAAAGCTGAAGTTGAGAACCAACTTGAGAGGAAAATAAAACGTTTAAGGTCCGACCGAGGTGGAGAATATTTCTCTAATGTGTTCGATGAGTTCTGCGAGGAACATGGTATTATTCATGAGAGGACACCGCCATTCTCACCACAATCCAATGGGATTGCTGAAAGGAAAAACCGCACTCTAACAGATTTGGTGAATGCCATGTTGAGTACAGCGGGATTATCCAAGGCATGGTGGGGTGAGGCGATTTTGACAGCATGTCATGTCCTGAATAGAGTTCCAACAAAGAACAAAGAGATCACTCCATTTGAGGAATGGGAAAAGAGAAGATTAAATCTCTCGTATTTACGCACTTGGGGTTGCTTGGCTAAAGTGAATGTGCCAATCAACAAAAAGCGTAAACTTGGGCCTAAAACTGTTGACTGTATATTCCTTGGGTACTCTTTTCACAGCACTGGGTATAGGTTCTTAATTATAAAATCTGATGTGCCTGATATGTATGTTGATACTATCATGGAATCAAGAGACGCAACATTTTTTGAGAATGAGTTTCCCATGAAGAATACACCTAGCGATACAAGTCATGAGACTATAATTCCCCATGAGCACGAACCGTCGATTCCTATAGATCATGCTGAGGATTCTCACGTGCACATCCCTGAGGAGGATGACACTATAGTCACTCGAAAGAGCAAGAGACAGAGGGTTGCAAAATCCTTTGGTAATGACTTTATAGTGTACCTTGTGGAAGACACACCAACTACCATTAGTGAGGCATATTCCTCTCCTGATGTTGACTTATGGAAGGAAGCAGTAAGGAGTGAGATGGAATCTATTATGTCTAATGGAACTTGGGAGGTCGTTGACCGTCCTTATGGTTGTCAACCTATAGGTTGCAAATGGATCTTCAAGAAAAAGCTTAGGCCTGATGGTACAATTGAGAGGTACAAGGCAAGGCTTGTGGCCAAAGGATATACCCAAAAGGAGGGTGAAGATTTCTTTGATACCTACTCACCAGTGGCTCGATTGACTACAATTCGCACATTAATAGCCGTGGCAGCCTCTTATGGTCTTATCATTCATCAGATGGATGTTAAGACAGCTTTCCTAAATGGAGAGTTGGATGAGGAGATCTATATGGATCAGCCAGAAGGGTTTATTGCGGATGGTCAAGAGAACAAGGTGTGCAGGTTGATAAAATCATTGTATGGCCTAAAACAAGCACCTAAGCAATGGCATGAAAAGTTTGATAATACTCTTACAGCAGCTGGCTTTGTTGTAAATGAATCTGACACGTGTGTATACTATCGGTATGGTGGGGGTGAGTCTGTTATGCTGTGCCTTTATGTTGATGACATCTTGATCTTTGGATCAAATCTCAATGTGATTGAGGAAGTTAAAAGTCTTCTATCGAGCAATTTCGAGATGAAAGATTTGGGAGAGGCTGATGTCATTCTAAACATCAAGCTTGTTAGAGAAGCTGATGGTGGGGTAACTTTGTTACAATCCCATTATGTGGAAAAGGTATTGAGTCGCTTTGGTTTTAGTGACTGTGATCCTGCTCCAACACCTTATGATCCTAGTGTGCTATTGAGAAAGAATCGGAGAATAGCAAGGGATCAATTGACATACTCCCAGATCATTGGCTCGCTCATGTACCTTGCAAGTGCAACAAGGCCAGACATCTCTTATGCTGTGAGTAAGCTAAGTCGGTTTGTGTCGAAACCAGGAGATGATCACTGGCGTGCTCTTGAGAGAGTGTTGCGGTATTTGAAAGGTACTATGACATACGGTATTCATTATACCGGAAACCCAAAAGTGCTGGAAGGCTATTGTGATGCCAACTGGATTTCTGATGCTGATGAGCTTTATGCTACAAGCGGATATGTGTTTCTGTTTGGAGGTGGCGCTGTTTCCTGGAAGTCTTGCGAGCAGACTATCTTAACGAAGTCTACAATGGAAGCAGAACTCGCAGCATTAGACACTGTTGGGGCTGAGGCCGAGTGGCTTCGTGATTTCCTGTTGGACTTACCGGTAGTTGAAAAACCGATACCGACTATTTCCATGAACTGTGACAACCAAACGGTGATTACAAAGGTTAACAGTTCTAGGAATAACATGAAGTCTACAAGGCATGTTAAGAGGAGATTGAAATCTGTCAGAAAGTTGAAAAACTCCGGAGTTATAACTGTGGATTATGTCCACACATCAAATAATCTGGCAGATCAATTCACTAAGGGTCTATCACGCAATGTGATAGAAAGTGCATCGAGGGAAATGGGTATGAGACCCATGTGAGATCTACTCTAGTGGTAACCTGCTCTATGTGATCGGAGATCCCGTGAAGTAGAGTGGAGAAACAAGCTAGGAGTAGATTGTGAGGAAAGATCCCTTCTTTAACTCATTTCTGATGCACATCTTTCCTATCTGTAAGGCAGGATGGTTTTTACCTTAATGTATTCCAAGAGTCTTATAAAGGTGAGATGTTGTCCTACAGAACATCTTCTGAGGAATACACCTATATGAGTCAGACTGCTAGTCACAGTCTATGGGATTTGGGTAATCCCTAAATACTCATGAAAGACACTAAAGTGTGACTTATATGCTTCTAAACAGCGGGAATACCCTTCTGCAGCCTAGTATCAGCAAAGGATTTAAGTGAATCTTATTTCGCACAAAACTGTCAATTCAAGGCATAGTCCATTGTTCAGTTGTGAATGAGTGAAACTCTTATTCTAGATGGATGTTCAACTTAACAGTCTCCATCGAAACACTGGTATATCAAAGGATTGTGATTCTGATACTTCATCATTACAAACCCTAGAGTTTGGTGGGGATTGTTGGATCTTTTATGGGCTTGGCCCATTTATTGAATAAACTCTATGGTGTGTAATGGTGGAGAATACCAATAGTACCACATTGGAAGTCCAAGGGTCCTTTGCCTTGACTTATATGGTGGGATTTATTCCACTTAACTTGAGAAGTCAAGAAATGGACAAGGGCGTGCCACACGCGCGCGCGCGCCGCCGCCGCCGCCGGCCGGGCCGGGCGTGGCGAGGCGAGGCGAGGCAGGCAGGCAGGCAGGCAGGCGAGCGGGCGTGGTGTGGTTGTGTTAATTTTTAGCACTCACTAACCGCGTACGTCAGCCGAGTGACCCTGTCTCTTCGTCAGCCAGCCGAGTGACCCTTCTCCTTCAGCTGCCGACTTATGGCGTGACTCGGCGAGAGCTGGCCGACTCATGGCATAACTCGGCTAGAGCTGGCCGACTCTTGGCGTGACTCGGCGACCTTTCTCCTTCAGCTTCCCTCTGCGAGAGGTTAAATAGAGGAGCATCCCTGTCACTCGGTACACGCGAGAAACACTTTTCAGAATCACAGTTCAGCCGCCAAGTGAGGGTATTTCCATCTCGTGGCTCTGCGCGCACAGAGAGGCGAGAGGGCAGGTGCCTCCGAAGCCCTTGCCGTTCGAGACCCTGCTCGGGGGATCGGCAATTAGGTTTTTGGGGAGCGTCTACGCGACTGTCCAAACGTATGTTGTTGTCTTCATCGCTGGTTCCTGGCGTCTTCATCTCGATCGGATGACAAGAGAAGCTGGACAAGGATCAGGATCCTCGGAGCGCATGGGAGGGTATGATCAATTCAGTTCGTTACTGTCTTATATTCTGCATATTATATATGTTGTATGTACCTCTGTTCTATCATGTTATAATATGTTATACCTGTCTGTCTTACAGTTATCCTGTTTATATTATTATCTGTTTATTTCCAGTTGTTCCGCAATAATCCATGAACCATGCTTATATACTTATTTTATTTATATGATTTACATGTTTCATATGCTTTGTGTTCTCATGATCCATATCGTTATGGATATTTTTGAGATCACGTTTTCTATGTTTGATTATCTATTATATGTCATCATCATAATGTTAATTTATGGAATTAAAATGATACAGAAAATGCCTATATTTCTAACAAAATCTTAGAGCCGTCTCTCCGTGAAGAGACGCCTCTGGCTCATAAACCAAGTAGTAATAGACGCCTCACTTTCTACTGTACGAATTTGTCGTCTGTTATGTCGATCTGCTGCTGTACAAATGCATTTAATTCTGTATTTATTAGTAGACTACATTTATAGACACTCCATTGTATAATAGAGTCTCTTAGTTGTCTCTTATGTTTGGAGAACCGTTTTGATGTCTCTCCACTGTACATGCCCTAAGGGCATGTACAACCTAGATACAGCTGCACGGTACTCCAAGTATAAGACACAGCTAAAACACAACATAATGCAGTGGTCATGTCTAAAACATGTGTCTTACCATATTCATTGTACCAATCAGAACATTCAATAAATTAAAGTGACCAATCAGATAGTCTCCTGTCCCGAATATAGAGCTAAGACACTGTGTCTTCGTCAAGATACATGTCTTGAGATTTTTTACATTCACCCCCCTAGACACACTCTAAGACACAACTTAAGACACCCATTGTACATGCCCTAAGCTGAGTCTCGATCGCGGGGCCGATGCAACACGGCCCCATTCCTATCCCATCATCACGTGCCTGTCTTAAAAAAACATTTCCCACACGTCGGCGATCACGCCACTGTTGTTTAGCCGTTGACCTGTGGGACCCATGATCACAGCCCGTCCACAGCCAGGTAGGTCCCACATGTCATTGGAGCGTAGCGTCAGGAGCAGCGGAGGGCACCGGACCGGCGCGAGCATTTGGGTCGTGGAGCTCGGCGTGCAGCACCGCTCGCACCTTCACTCGCAAGCCACAAATTACGGGAAAGCCCCTGCCGCCGCGAACCGAAACGCAAAACCCCAGCGCCCTTAGCAGGAGACGACGCTCTTGGCAATGCCGTCCAGGCGCGCGCTACGGCGGTCTCCGCCGCCACGACAGAGCCCGCAGGCAGCGGCGGACGCGAAGGAGGCGGCGAGCCCGTGGCTACCGTCCTCATCCTCCACCTCGTCGTCTTCCTCCTCAGCCTCCGCGCTCGTCAGGCGCTCCGCCGCCTTCTCGGCGGCTGGGCCGAGGGGCGGATCGGGGACGCGCGTGTACCCGTTGCGGGACTTCCCGGGCGGGGACGCGGCCGCGCTCGGCGGTGCGTTCCGGGACAACGTGCGGTGGCTCCTGAAGCAGTGGAGCTGCGTTCCGGGTTCCGTGTCGGCGTGGCGCGCGCTGCTGTCAGACGAGCGGACGGGCGCCTTAGTCCCCGTCATCGCCGTGGAGGAGCTCGCGGCATCGTCGCCCTTGCCGCTCTGCGATCTCTGTCGCTGCGCCGGTGAGTTGGCTTCGCTTCCCTGGGCCATCATCGCTTATTTGGGCGCAACACGCGCCTGTTTCGTTCGTGGGGTTTTGAACGCTTGATGGATGCGCGGATTAGGTTTTAATCGGGAGTTCTTCCCGATTTTTGCTGATTCTTTGGGTGGATTAGTAGAACTGTTGTTATAAATGCTCCGTCTCTGTGTGATTTATGGGCTTCGTGATCTTAGAGAGATTCTTGGGATTCTTTGGGGGATATTTTTCAGTAATAGTTACTTGCAATTATTGTTGCTACCTGTTGAGAAATGCGCTGAATGAGAGTTAAAAATACTCCTAATTCTGATTACATACAATTTGGGGGTGAACAATAGGAATTGCATTTCTGTTCAACATTCTTGCACTTATGACCGTTATTTTCCTCTGCGCAATTGCCAGGAATTGACGACCCCATGTTGCTTGTTTCAAATTATTTTAAACCACTTCCAAAAATACCAATGCAGTTATGATGGTGGTCCCTAGCCTCTTAAAGTTTCTTTCTTCTTCTGGAAAAGATGTTGTTTCGTGCATTGATTTACTTCCTACTAGTTGTGTGAATGCCAACTCACCAGTGGTCGAAATAAGTACATGATCTGGACCGCAATTTCAGGTTGGAGCCACCACTGGGTGTCAAAGCGGAAGTACCATTTCATCATTCCGGCAGTGGTCGACTGGGACCAGCCATTCAGGGCTGATGGGTTACTTGGGCACAGCGAGCACCTCCTACATGGTCTGATCCATAGTAATGGCTTTGGTCACCTTCTCACCCTCCGTGGTCGTGTTGGTGGCTCCACTTTCCTCTCTGGCTGCCAGATCATGGATATATGGGATCAACTTTGCACAGCTCTCCGTGTAAGGTAACAATATACTCTTCCCTGTTCAGAAATACTCTTCAGTAAGTACCTGTTAGCTAGCTGTGGTTTAAGTACACTAGCAAATTCTGAACTTTGGTAACTTCATGAACGCTGTAAACTCGAGAAAGATAATTCACCTTGTTTCTATCTTCTGAGCTTTGGAAGGTTTCTGTGCAGAGCCGTCTCTGTTGTGGACTTGACCCAGAAGTACTCTGTGGACCTCCGCCTCCTGCTTGGAGTGGCACAAAGCAAGACTTGGTTCACTCGCTGGGGGTACTGCCTTGCCAAGGGTTGTTTCAGCGTGTCTAGGTCCACTTATACTGCTGCACTTGAAGCCCTTGCTGCCCTGCCTGTTGATTGTCTCCGTAGTCGTCATGTCCGTCGTGTGGTCACCATCTACCGCCGCCTCTCCAGCAAACCTCTGGTTACAGTCCGCGAGTTTCTCCTCTGCCTGCTTGATTGGAAGCACCGTGAGCCCCCGCTTTCTCCTCCTCCCGTGAAGGCATCCTCGCGGCTGATGTTCTTGCTGCCAAAGTCATGTATGATGAAGAGGCCCAGGCAGCCATGTCAACGCTTTGAGGACGTAGTTGACCTGCTTGAGTGTCGGTGGTCAAAGAAGCGTCTGCTTAGTGCTGCAAATGTTGTTGTTGCAAAGCTGCGAGAGCATGCGGATGGCACAAAGATAACACGGCAAGCAGTGCGAGATGCTGCAAGGGGTGGCATCGGTGACACTGGTCTCCTGGACTTCGTCATCAAGTCCCTCAATAACACTGTTGTTGGTAACCACATTGTGCGCCGCGTGCCTGACCCTGAGAATCGTGTGCTTCACTTCAGCCTTGAGGAATATGCTGAGCCTGAGCCACAGCCACAGGCAGATCATGAGCTTGAACCAGTGGAACTTGATGCAGAGAACACCCCTCCTGCAGTCCGATGGCCAAACGCAGCCGAGGCGGAGCGGGATCTGCGTGCTGTGTACCGAGCAATGGTGGGGGCACGCAGTGAAGCAGCACAGGCTGTACTGGACTGCAAGCACTGGGTGAAATGGTGGGGCCTCAGGGACGAGTCTGATGACCAGCTAAGGTTCCTTGTTGAGTGGCGACCACAGCCATGGGAGGCTACTGAACTTACAAGGCCAATGCCGCCTGGGGATATTGTGGTAGTACCACTGCATGCATCCATAGGCGAGCTGCTTGTTGAGGCAGAGCATGCACTGAGGGATACATACTGCTTCTTTGAGAATTTCCAGGCCGAGTCACTGGATGGCATTACTGGGGATAAATGGGATCCGGTGATGCTTGGTGGAGCAGAGTCTGGTGACACCATTGGTGTGCACGGCCACGGAGCTGACATGGAGACTGGGCTGCGGTGCCAGGGAGGTGCAGATGCGTGGGAGGTGCAGTGCGTTTGTGGTGCACAGGACGACGATGGGGAGCGCATGGTGGCATGCGATGCATGCAATGTCTGGCACCATACACGCTGTGTCGGCATTGCAGATGGTGCTCCGGTGCCACCATTGTTTCTCTGCATATCCTGCAGTGGCGCGCTAATGGCCGCTGGACCAATTTCTGGATGAGACACTAACGGTACCTGAAGTTAAGTGACAATTCTTTTGCACCTTTTTCAGTTCATGCCTGACAGGTAGGTGTCTGACTAGTAAACCAGATACTATTGAGACCTCGTGTGTAAAGTGCGTTGCTGTAGTAGTATGTGATGAGTTTAGTAACGATGGAGTAATACCGAATGCTATCTGTACTAAGTCGACTAGTCGTAGTAGAGTAGAGAGGATTAGGCAGTAGAAAGGGAAGCACTATCCTTGTCGTTAGCAATCCGACTGGAAATTTTGTACATGGACATATTACAGAATAGACGCGGTAAATAGCTGTCCTGTGATTTGCGCCTTTCTACCGTCTGTGAATCTTGGCAACGAAGTTTAACTTGTTCATTGTGTTATAAGAATTTATTTATTGTGAGACAAAACAAGAATCATTTGTTGCTGTTTGATCTTGCCATTAGTGTGCAGTTGTGTTTTTACTTAGTATCTATCCTGTTTAGTTTCAGAGCATAAGAAGACCAAAATGTCCCTACTGTCCTCCCACCGTTAGTGTAACTAAAATAAATTAGGCACTAACATAAATTTAGGGACAAAAGGTGAAACTAATATAATTTAGTCCTTTTAGTCACCTCTTAGGGACAAAAGGTGAAACTAATATAATTTAGTCCTTTTAGTCACCTCTTATGGACAAAAGGTGAAACTAATATAATTTAGTCCTTTTAGTCACCTCTTATGAGACTATGGAATAAAGTAGTTTAGTTTCTGTTTTATGGAATGAAGTAGTTTAGTTTCTGTTTTAGGTGTTGTTTGCCTTTAGTCACTGAATAAATTTTAGAGACTAAAGTTTAGTTGTTAAAATATCTTGTTTGATTTTAGTGACTAAATCTAACTAAAGAGTTTTAATCACTATGAATAAAGATTGTATTACTAAATAGGTGCAAGGAAGATGCAGTAAAAATGATACTTTAGTCACTTTTAGTTACCCCTATTAACTAAAGGAATAAATGTGACTACAATTTAGTTAATCAACTTTAGTCACCCTAAACAAACATGGTCTTAGTCTCACGGTTTGATAATTTAGGGACTAAATTAGGGAGGGACTAAACAGATCATGAGTAACTCCAATAGTTCTTAAAAAATAACTTGCTAAAATCATGTTTAGTAAATTTTTAAATAGTCATCGGGAGTAAAAATAACTTACTCTCCAATAGTTGCTCATATTTATGAAGTAGTTTGATTTTGAATCTAGCTTTAGCAGCCCTGATTCCATTAGATCTGGCTGACGACAGGGTTGAAAGTAGGGATTGTCGAGGGCGGAAGAGAAATGGCTGTTCGGCATGATCTATGGAGGAGCGGTGGTCCGGTGGTAAAACCTATGAAACAGTAGTGGTCCGATGATGAAGAAGAAATTTGTGCCACACGTGTTTGACCTAGCTATCTCATTGTGTTAGAAAGTAGAAAAAAATAGTGTGTCGTACTTGACTACCTCACTATGTGGGAAAGAGGAAAAAATAATCACTCGAGTGCGAAGAAATTGACGTCAACTGTATTTAGTGAGTTCCTATCGAGTTGCTAAACATGGAGAGTAAATGAAGTTGCGTAGCAGCTAACTAAATTTAGCAAGTTTATTTAGAAAACCATTGGAGAAATATTTTTTCGTTCACTTCCTAAATTTAAGATTTAGAGAGTTGTTTAGAGAACTATTGAAGTTGCTCACTAGAGCTTGTAACTACCACTTTACCTTTTTCTTTCCTTCAATCTCCATGTAACTAGTTGCTGCACGGTGGTGGCCTCGCTCGCTAGTCACGCTGGGCATTCGGGTTAGCCCGAATTTTTGGGTCGGGTAGTTTGGGCTTTTGACAATTCGGGCTTTTCAGAAACAATACCCGAATATGTACCTAATTTAAGCAAAACCTAAAAATTCGGGTATCCAAAAAATTCGGGTTCGATTACGGGTAGCCTATCTACCCGATTTCGTTGCAGATCAATGTGACATCAAATATTTACACATGTATTTTTACAAAAATATCAGGAATCAAACACTAGAAAATGAGCATGCAGTTAGACTCTAGAACCGGAAGCACACTGGAAAATGAGCATGCAGTCAGGGTTTTGAGTCATAAGCATGCAGTGAGAGTAGAAAATAAGCAAACTAGGAAACATTTCACCGTGAAACTGATCTTGATTAGTTGAGGAAATAGCAAACTCTAGAACCGGAAGCATGACTGATGGTTGGCCGGTTGGGTGATGGACTACTAGCTGTTGCAGTCCGGCCAGGTGCTACGGCAGTACTGCACCACGGCGTGCTGGCACACTGGACGGAAGAGCAAGAGCTAGTATGTCAACTGGGCAAAGAAAAACAACACTAGTACTGGTACTATAGACGCATGTGGTGATATTTGTATAGTTCGGGTATTTGGGTATTTCGGGTATCGGATGTTGCTATCCGATTAAGCCCGAAATAATATCGGGTTTTAAGTTTTACTGCCCGCATAAACGTTTCGGGTATCGGGTATTGGGCTATACGGAGTTGGGTTCAGGTTTTTCGGGTTTCAAGCTTCGGGCTCGGGTTTTATGCCCGGTGTGACTCGCTAGTACGTAAGAGTCAGGTTTAGAATGTGTACCAGAGATAAGCATATAAATAAAAAATTTAGATATTACATAGCATGTGTGATTTAGTTTTATTAGTAGAAATCTAGTAACAAAAATATAAAATAGTTCAATAATTAAATCTTTTAATTTTTAATTAGAAGATATAACCGTAAAACAAACTAAGAAAACATATCAAAAATGCGTGTTCTTGTTGGCCGACAGACGCGCCTAGCTGCACAGGTAGATACGCGGTTGCGGGCGTCTCCATGTATTTTTTGCGTCCACAGAGTGCGTGCGGTAAGGCTGTCTACACCACTTTAAATTTCATCCTCTAAAAAAATATATTCTATTATTTACAGCACACTTTAAAATATTCCATTATCTATATCTTTTACATCTTCAACAACGTTCCCTAAATTCAGTCCTCTATATATACAGTGATAACAGAATTCTTTTTCTAATTTGTTTTTCTTTCAAAATTGAATTGTCTTCCTATTATAAATTAAGTACATATTTAGAATTAATTATAATTTAGTTATTTTAATTTCGAAATTAGTGGCCTCGTAAAGTAATAAGGGAAACACAAATTTTTTAACACCTGCAATTGAACACATTGAACGGTAGAATTTGTACAAGTAATTTGCATCCACCATACGTCAATATTCTTTAGCTCCCTGGTAAAATCACTCCATTTCCCACAACAAAAACCATGAATCCAAGAACAACAGCTCTCCTGGTTTCCACAAGGTTCCACACATCAGCATCCGAGACAATAGCTCTCCTCTCTCGCCTTCCCCACGTCTGTTTGCTCGCGCTCATTTGCTCGGTTGCTCCCACATGCTTGCTCGCAGTTCTCTCTCCCCGCAGGTACGGAGCCGAGCAGTGGCTACTATAGTCTATAGCCCCCGCCCATGGCTGGAGGATGCTGGGAGGATGACATTGGTAGCTACGGCTGCACATCTTGCCCGACCGAGCAAGGCGGCGTTGGCGAAGGTCGCGACAAAGATCATGACGACCTGGCGGCGACAACGACCCTCACGACGCTGTCGTCGAGGACCTTGCCTTGGCCGGCGAAAACCAGCACAGTGAGGCCGGACGTCTCTGGCGGGGCCGGGGCGGTAGCAGGTGCCCGTCACAGAGAGGAAGCGGACACTTCAATAGCACGGGAGAGAGAAACGATCGACGTGTAGCAGACGCTCGACAACCTCTACGTTTGGCGTCTCCCGAACGAGCGCTAAAATTTAGCGCGCCATATATTGGTTGTTGTTGGACGCATTGCGCACGTCCTCGTCCACTAAATTTAGCATACTAGACCATTTAGCGGTCATTGTTGGAGACAGCCTAACCAAATAAAGGATGCTTAAATGTTTCACGGCTGCAAGTACACGTATTCGAACCATACAGATGATCTATCTCCAGCAGATCGTCCCTATAGTCGCGCAAACTACCATTTTATATGTAGAATGTATTACACATTTACATTATAGATAAGAGATATGGACCCTGCTCGATTTATAGTGACTAAAGTTTAGTAACTAGAATACTAAATAGGGTGACTAAGGAACTATTTAGATTCAGAGTGCTAAAGTTTAGCACTACACTTTTAATAAACTTTATAAATTAGAGATGCAAACACGAGTGCTGAAAGGTGTTAAAGATACTAGAAATAAAGTGCTAAACTTTATCACCTATTAGTAAAGAGGTGTTAAAGTTTAGTACGTGAGATCGAAACTGAAAGGGAAATGTGTCCTTGGACTATTTCTATAATTGTTTTGATGATTAAATGTCCAACATAAATGTTTTGAGTCCTTATGTGCTAAATGAGCAAGAAGTGCAAATCAAAATAAAAGGTATGTTTTGGACTTAGTACATTGTTTTTTAATACTAATGTGTTTGTCTAAGTGCTAGAAACAGTGACAAAAGAAGAAGAAAAGAATTAGAAAAGAGTTGGCTGTAGCTCGGCCTGGCACACCGGACTGTCTGGTGACCCATGCTAGCAACGGTGAACTAGCTGCTCTCGGGAAATGACGGAGTTGTACGACTATAATTCACCGGACTGTCCGGTGATGCACCAGACTGTCTGGTGAGTCATCCGCGACGAACTCATCACTCTCGAGAAAAAGAAAAAGGCAACATGGCTATAATTCACTGGACTGTCCGGTGGTGCACCGGACTGTCCGGTGAACCAACAGTGCCAGCGCCAACGGTCGTCCGCGCGATCAACGCCCGACACGTGGCCCGCTCCAATGGTCGGTTGGTGCACCGGACAGTGTCCGGTGCACCAAATGACTCGGAGGAGCAACGGTCGGCTGCGCCCGATTTTGAAGGAGTTCGTGCACCAGACATGTTACACTGGCTGTCCGGTGGCGCACCGGACTGTCCGGTGCGCCACTCGACAGAAGGCAAGGATAGCCTTCCATGTTGATCTCCAACTGCCTAGGGGCTATAAAAAGGACTCCAAAGCGCATGGAGCAGGATACCAAGCTTACAAAAACATTCTAAGACTCTCAGACTCCGCCTCCACGCATTTGATCGATTGTGTTAGTGATTTGAGCTCTGTTTGAGTTGCGTACTCCCTGTGCTGTGTTTTGAGCTCAAGTCTTGGCTTGTGTGCATGTGTGTGCTGCGGATTTGAGTTTTGCGTGTGTTGCTCTCCCTCTCTTACTACTGTGATTCTCTTGTGACAAATTGAGAGCACCTAGAGGGGGGGGGGGGGTGAATAGGTGATCCTGTAAAAACTTAATCCCACAAAACTTGATTAGGCGTTAGCACAATAAAGCCAAGTGGCTAGAGAGGAGTTCTTGCAAAACACAATAACCACAAAGAGATCAACACAGAGATGGCACAGTGGTTTATCCCGTGGTTCGACCAAGTCCAACACTTGCCTACTCCATGTTGTGGCGTCCCAACGGACGAGGGTTGCACTCAACCCCTTTCAAGCGGTCCAAAGACCCACTTGAATACCACGGTGTTTTGCTTTCACTTTACTATATCCCGCTTGCGAGGAATCTCCACACTTTGGAGCCTCTCGCCCTTACAATTTGATTATCACAAAGAAGCACAGAAGTAAGGATGGGATGAGCAACGCACACAAGACACAAAATCAGAGCAACAACACGTACACAAGTCACAACTTGAGCTCTCAACACAACTCGACAAGTTATCTACTCAAATGGAGCTCTAGTTGCTATCACAAAGAATCGAATGCGCGGAATTGGAGTCTTGGTGCTTAGGAATGCTTAGAGAATGCTTGTTGTACTCCTCCATGCGCCTAGGGGTCCCTTTTATAGCCCCAAGGTAGCTAGGAGCCGTTGAGAGTTCCAGGAAGGCAAATCTTGCCTTCAGTCGCCTGGCGCATCAGACAGTCTGGTGCACCACCGGACACTGTCCGGTGCGGATTTCTTTCCTATTCTGGCGCACCCGACCGTTGGAGATTTGGAGCCGTTGGCGCACCGGACACTGTCCGGTGCACACCGGACAGTCTGGTGCCCCCTTCAGACCGTTGGCCCGGCCACGCGTCACGCGCGGATTACGCGGCCGACCGTTGGCCCGGCCGACCATTGGCTCACCGGACAGTCCGGTGCACCACCGGACAGTCCGGTGATTTATAGCCGTACGTCGTTGATCGCTTCCCAAGAGCGACGACTTCGCCTGTGAATGGCTCACCGGACAGTCCGGTGATTTATAGTCGTACACCGCAGTCGAAGTCCCGAGAGTAGCCATTTCACCAGAGCCAGCCCGGCGCACCGGACACTGTCCGGTGCACCACCGGACAGTCCGGTGCACCCAGACCGAGCAGAGTCTTGGCTGCTCGCGCCAAGTCTCTTCCAATTGAATTTTCTCTGATTCTAGCACTTAGACAAATATGTTAGTACACAAAAAACAATGTACTAAGTCTAGAATCATACCTTTGTATTGATTTGCACTTTGTCCACCATTTGGCATAGTTTAACACTTAAGCACTTGTGTTGGACACTAAATCACCAAAATACTTAGAAATGGCCCAAGGGCACATTTCCCTTTCAATCTCCCCCTTTTTGGTGATTTATGCCAACACAACATAAAGCAACTAAAAGAAGTTCAATATCAATGCAATTTTGAACAAGAAATGATTTCGATTCAAATTTGGCATATTTGGATCATTCTTTGCCACCACTTGGTTTGTTTTTACAAATCAAACTCAATTTCCTATCTCTAAGGCAAAATGACTTGCAGAGACATAATGAGAGGTATTCCAAGAGAAATTGATCACGGATTCAAAAGCTCCCCCTATTTCCCATAATCAACCAATCTCCCCACAAGAGACCAACTTTTGACAATAAGAGACAATAAGAGTATTTTGACAAAACAAAAGCTCTAACTCTGCTATTTTCAAAATTCTCAAGTGGTAGCTGATCCATTTCTTGCTTTGGTCGTAATTTCTCCCCCTTTGGCATCAAGCACCAAAACGGGATCAATCTTGGCCCTTAAACCCCATTGCCTCACCAAAATCTTCAAATAAGAGTACAAAGGCAATAAGAATATGGAGATGAACTTGGAGTAAGTTACCCTCTCATCGGAGTGCAGTGGAAGTCTTGCATGGTCCAAGTCCACCTTTCCCTTTCAATCCACCTTTGAGACTAAATCAAGCAAACTCAAGCACACGGTTAGTCTCAAAGGGTCAAGTTGTAGCACATCTCCCCTAAATATGTGCATCACTCACACATGGACTATTGAGGTCCGGGGAGTGTTTGTACAACTTGAGCACCATAACTAAACAACCAAATGCATAAGGAACATGATCAAAGGCATGAACACATGTATGCTATAAATCAATCCAAGTTCCGCGAATCTAAGACATTTAGCTCACTACGCAGCCTGCAAAAGGTCTTCTCATCTAAAGGCTTGGTAAAGATATCGGCTAGCTGATTCTTGGTGCTAATATAAAACACTTCGATATCTCCCTTTTGCTGGTGGTCTCTCAGAAAGTGATGCCAGATGTCTATGTGCTTTGTGCAGCTGTGTTCAACAGGATTATCCGCCATGTGGATAGCACTCTCATTATCACATAGGAGTGGGACTTTGCTCAGATTGTAGCCAAAGTCCCGGAGGGTTTGCCTCATCCAAAGTAGTTGCGCGCAACACTGTCCTGCAGCAACGTACTCGGCCTCAGCGGTGGATAGGGCAACGGAGGTTTGTTTCTTAGAACTCCATGACACCAGGGACCTTCCTAAGAATTGGCACGTCCCTGATGTACTCTTCCTATCGACCTTACATCCAGCATAATCGGAGTCTGAATATCCAATTAAGTCAAAGGTAGACCCCTTTGGATACCAGATCCCGAAGCAAGGCGTAGCGACTAAATATCTAAGAATTTGCTTCACGGCCACTAAGTGACACTCCCTTGGATCGGATTGAAATCTAGCACACATGCATACACTAAGCATAATATCTGGTCTACTAGCACATAAATAAAGCAAAGAACCTATCATGGACCGGTATGCTTTTTGATCAATGGACTTACCTCCTTTGTTGAGGTCGACGTGTCCATCAGTTCCCATTGGAGTCTTCGCGGGCTTGGCGTCCTTCATCCCAAACCGCTTGAGCAAGTCTTGCGTATACTTCGTTTGGGAAATGAAAGTGTCGTCCTTGAGTTGCTTCACTTGGAACCCAAGGAAGTAGTTCAACTCGCCATCATCGACATTTCAAACTTTTGAGTCATTACCCTGCTAAACTCTTCACAAGACTTTTGGTTAGTAGAACCAAATATTATGTCATCAACATAAATTTGGCACACAAATAAGTCACCATCACAAGTCTTAGTGAATAAAGTTGGATCGGCTTTCCCAACCTTGAAAGCATTAGCAATTAAAAAGTCTCTAAGGCATTCATACCATGCTCTTGGGGCTTGCTTAAGTCCATAGAGCGCCTTAGAGAGCTTACATACGTGGTCGGGGTACCGTTCATCCTCAAAGCCAGGGGGTTGCTCTACGTACACCTCCTCCTTGATTGGCCCGTTGAGGAAAGCGCTCTTCACATCCATTTGGAACAACCTAAAGGAATGGTGAGTGGCATATGCTAGCAAAATACGAATGGACTCTAGCCTAGCCACAGGAGCAAAAGTCTCCTCAAAGTCCAAACCTGCGACTTGGGCATAACCTTTTGCCACAAGTCGAGCCTTGTTCCTTGTCACCACTCCGTGCTCGTCTTGTTTATTGTGGAACACCCACTTGGTTCCCACAACATTTTGCTTAGGACGAGGCACCAGCGTCCAAACTTCATTTCTTTTGAAGTTATTGAGCTTTTCCTGCATGGCCAACACCCAGTACGGATCTAGCAAGGCCTCTTCTACCTTGAAAGGCTCAATAGAAGAGACAAAAGAGTAATGCTCACAGAAATTAGCTAGTCTAGAGCGAGTGGTTACTCCCTTGCTAATGTCACCCAAAATCTGGTCGACGGGATGGTTCCTTTGAATCATCGCTCGAACTTGAGTTGGAGGGGCCTGTGGTGCTTCTTCCTCTTCAACTTGGTCATCCTGTGCTCCCCCTTGATCACATGCCTCCTCTTGATGAACCTGTTCATCATCTTGAGTTGGGGGATGCACCATTGTTGAGGAAGAGGGTTGAGCTTGCTCCTTTTGTTCCTGTGGTCGCACTTCTCCAATCGCCATGGTGCGTATTGCGGCCGTTGGAACGTATTCTTCATCTACATCATCAAGATCAACAACTTGCTCTCTTGGAGAGCCATTAGTCTCATCAAATACAATGTCGCTAGAGACTTCAACCAAACCCGATGATTTGTTGAAGACCCTATACGCCTTTGTATTTGAGTCATAACCTAACAAAAACCCTTCTATAGCTTTGGGAGCAAACTTAGAATTTCTACCTTTCTTTACTAGAATGTAACATTTGCTCCCAAATACACGAAAGTAAGACACATTGGGTTTGTTACCGGTTAGAAGCTCATACGAAGTCTTCTTGAGGAGGCGATGAAGGTACACCCGGTTTATGGCGTGACAAGCCGTGTTCACGACTTCCGACCAAAATCGCTCGGGCGTCTTGAATTCTCCAAGCATTGTCCTCGCCATGTCAATGAGCGTCCTGTTCTTCCTCTCTACCACACCGTTTTGCTGTGGTGTGTAGGGAGCAGAAAACTCGTGCTTGATCCCTTCCTCCTCAAGGTACTCCTCCACTTGAAGGTTCTTGAACTCGAACCCGTTGTCGCTCCTTATCTTCTTCACCTTGAGCTCAAACTCATTTTGAGCTCTCCTTAGGAAGCGCTTGAGGGTTCCTTGGGTTTCAGATTTATCCTGCAAGAAGAATACCCAAGTGAAGCAGGAAAAATCATCAACTATAACAAGACCATACTTACTTCCTCCTATGCTTAGATAGGCGACGGGTCCGAAGAGGTCCATATGAAGCAACTCCAAAGGTCTTGATGTGGTCATCACATTTTTGGTATGATGAGAGCTTCCCACCTGTTTACCTGCTTGACAAGCTGCACAAGGTCTATCTTTTTCGAAAGTAACATTTGTTAGACCTATCACATGTTCTCCCTTTATAAGTTTGTGAAGGTTCTTCATCCCCACATGTGCTAAGCGGTGATGCCACAGCCAGCCCATGCTAGTCTTAGCAATTAAGCATGCATTTAGACCGGCCTTCTCTTTTGCAAAATCAACTAAATAGAGTTTGTCGTCTAATACACCCTTAAAAGCTAATGAACCATCACTCCTTCTAAAGACAGACACATCTACATTTGTGAATAAGCAGTTATATCCCATATTACAAAGCTGACTCACAGACAACAAGTTATATCCAAGCGACTCAACTAAAAACACATTGGAAATGGAGTGCTCGGATGAAATAGCTATTTTTCCTAACCCTTTCACCTTGCCTTGATTCCCATCACCGAATATGATTGAGTCTTGGGAATCTTTGTTCTTGACGTAGGAGGTGAACATCTTCTTCTCCCCCCTCATGTGGTTTGTGCATCCGCTGTCGATAATCCAGCTTGATCCCCCGGATGCATAAACCTGCAAAGCAAATTTAGGCTTGGGTCTTAGGTACCCAACTCTTGTTGGGTCCTACAAGGTTAGTGACAATATCCTTAGGGACCCAAATGCAAGTTTTATCTCCCTTGCATTTTGCCCCTAATTTTCTAGCAATCACCTTTCTATCCTTTCTACAAATTGCAAAGGAAGCATTGCAAGCATGATAAATTGTAGAAGGTTCATTGTTTACTTTCCTAGGAACATGAACAACATTTCTTCTAGGCATAACATTTTTCCTAGTCACATTTCTATTATGCATAATAGAAGAACTTGAGGCAATCATTGCATTTGAATTGTAAGCATTACAACTCCTATCATAATGAACATTTCTAGAAAATTTCCTATCATGGTACATGAAAGCATGGTTCTTTTGACAACTATTAGTCATAGGGGCCTTCCCTTTCTCCTTGGCGGGAATAGGAGCCTTATGACTAGTTAAGTTCTTGGCTTCCTTCTTAAAGCCAAGCCCATCCTTAATTGAGGGGTGTCTACCAATAGTGTAGGCATCCCTTGCAAATTTTAGTTTGTCAAATTCACTCTTGCTAGTCTTAAGTTGGGCATTAAGACTAGCCACTTCATCATTTAACTTTGCAATAGAAACTAGGTGTTCACTACAAGCATCAACATTAAAATCTTTACACCTATTGCAAATCACAACATGTTCTACACAAGAGTTAGATCTATTTGCTACTTCTAGTTTAGCATTTAAATCATCATTAACACTTTTTAAACTAGAAATTGTCTCATGGCAAGTAGATAGTTCACAAGAAAGCATTTCATTCCTTTTAACCTCTAAAGCAAGAGATTTTTGTGCCTCTACAAATTTATCATGTTCTTCATACAAAAGATCCTCTTGCTTTTCTAACAATCTATTCTTATCATTCAAAGCATCAATCAATTCATTAATCTTATCAATTTTAGATCTATCTAAGCCCTTGAACAACTAGAGTAATCTATTTCATCATCGCTAGATTCATCATCACTAGAAGAAGCATAAGTAGACTTTCGAGTACATACCTTCTTCTCCTTCGCCATGAGGCATGTGTGACGCTCGTTGGGGAAGAGGGATGATTTGTTGAAGGCTGATGCGGCGAGTTCTTCGTTGTCGAAGTCGGACGACGAGCAATCCGAGTCCCACTCCTTGCCAAGGTGTGCCTCGCCCTTAGCCTTCTTGTAAGCCTTCTTCTTTTCCTTCTTCTTATCTTGTTCCTGGTCACTATCATTATTGGGACAATTAGCGATAAAATGACCAATCTTACCACACTTGAAGTAGGAGCGCTTTCCCTTTGTCTTGTTCTTTTTGGGATGCTCCTTGCGGCCCTTTAGCGCCGTCTTGAAGCGCTTGATGATGAGGGCCATCTCTTCCTCATTTAGCCCCACCGCCTCAACTTGTGCCACCTTGCTAGGTAGCGCCTCCTTGCTACTCGTTGCCTTGAGAGCAATGGCTTGAGGCTCATGAATTAGACCATTCAACGCCTCATCGACGTATCTTGCCTCCTTGATCATCATCCGCCCGCTTACGAACTTTCCAAGTATTTCTTCGGGCGACATCTTGGTGTACTTAGGATTCTCACGAATATTGTTTACAAGATGTGGATCAAGGACAGTAAAAGACCTTAGCATTAGACGGACAACGTCGTGGTCCGTCCATCGCGTGCTTCCATAGCTCCTTATTTTGTTGATGAGGGTCTTGAGCCTGTTGTATGTTTGGGTTGGCTCCTCCCCCCTGATCATTGCGAATCTCCCAAGTTCGCCTTCCACCAACTCCATCTTGGTGAGCATGGTGACGTCATTTCCCTCATGAGAGATCCTGAGGGTGTCCCATACCTGCTTGGCGTTATCCAAGCCGCTCACCTTATGGTACTCATCCCTGCACAATGAGGCTAACAACACAGTAGTAGCTTGTGCATTTTTATGAATCTGTTCATTGATAAACAAAGGACTATCCGTGCTATCAAATTGCATTCCATTTTCTACTATCTCCCATATACTCGGATGGAGAGAAAACAAGTGACTACGCATTTTGTGACTCCAAAATCCGTAGTCCTCCCCATCAAAGTGTGGAGGTTTGCCAAGAGGAATGGAAAGCAAATGTGCATTTGAACTATGCGGAATACGAGAATAATCAAAAGAGAAGTTTGAATTAACTGTCTTCTTTTTCTCATAGTCGTTGTCGTCCTTTTGGGAAGAGGAAGATTCGTCGCTGTCGTAGTAGACTATCTCCTTGATGCGCCTTGTTTTCTTCTTCTTCCCGTCTTTTCTTTTGTGGCCCGAGCCCGAGTCAGTAGGTTTGTCATCTTTCGACTCGTTGACGAAGGACTCCTCCTTATCATTGATCACAATCCCCTTGCCCTTAGGATCCATCTCTTCGGGCGATTAGTCCCTTCGTGAAGAGAACGACTCTGATACCAATTGAGAGCACCTAGAGGGGGAGGGGGGGTGAATAGGTGATCCTGTAAAAACTTAATCCCACAAAACTTGATTAGGCGTTAGCACAATAAAGCCAAGTGGCTAGAGAGGAGTTCTTGCAAAACACAATAACCACAAAGAGATCTACACAAAGATGACACAGTGGTTTATCCCGTGGTTCGGCCAAGTCCAACACTTGCCTACTCCACGTTGTGGCGTCCCAACGGACGAGGGTTGCACTCAACCCCTTTCAAGCGGTCCAAAGACCCACTTGAATACCACGGTGTTTTGCTTTCACTTTACTATATCCCGCTTGCGAGGAATCTCCACACTTTGGAGCCTCTCGCCCTTACAATTTGATTATCACAAAGAAGCACAGAAGTAAGGATGGGATGAACAACGCACACAAGACATAAAATCAGAGCAACAACACGCACACAAGTCACAACTTGAGCTCTCAACACAACTCGACAAGTTATCTACTCAAATGGAGCTCTAGTTGCTATCACAAAGAATCGAATGCGCGGAATTGGAGTCTTGGTGCTTAGGAATGCTTAGAGAATGCTTGTTGTACTCCTCCATGCGCTTAGAGGTCCCTTTTATACCCCCAAGGCAGCTAGGAGCCGTTGAGAGCATTCCAGGAAGGCAAATCTTGCCTTCAGTCGCCTGGCGCACCGGACAGTCCGGTGCACCACCGGACACTGTCCGGTGCAGATTTCTTTCCTATTCTGGCGCAGCCGACCGTTGGAGATTTGGAGCCGTTGGCGCACCGGACACTGTCCGGTGCACACCGGATAGTCCGGTGCCCCCTTCAGACCGTTGGCCCGGCCACGCGTCACGCGCGAATTACGTGGCCGACCGTTGGCCCGGCCGACCGTTGGCTCACCGGACAGTCCGGTGCACCACCGGACAGTCTGGTGATTTATAGCCGTACGTCGTTGATCGCTTCCCGAGAGCGACGACTTCGCTTGTGAATGGCTCACCGGACAGTCCGGTGCACCACCGGACAGTCCGGTGATTTATAGCCGTACACCGCCGTCGAAGTCCCGAGAGCAGTCATTTCACCAGAGCCAGCCCGGCGCACCGGACACTGTCCGGTGCACCCAGACCGAGCAGAGTCTTGGCTGCTCGCGCCAAGTCTTTTCCAATTGAATTTTCTCTGATTCTAGCACTTAGACAAATATGTTAGTACACAAAAAACAATGTACTAAGTCTAGAATCATACCTTTGTATTGATTTGCACTTTGTCCACCGTTTGGCATAGTTTAACACTTAAGCACTTGTGTTGGACACTAAATCACCAAAATACTTAGAAATGGCCCAAGGGCACATTTTCCTTTCACAAACTTGTAAGGGTGAGAGGCTCCAACCTGTGGAGATTCCTCGCAAACGGGAGAAAGAGTATAAGGAAGAAAGTCGTGGTATTCAAGTTGATCATTGGATCGCTTGAAAGGGGTTGAGTGCAACCCTTGTCCATTGGGACGCCACAACGTGGAAGTAGGCAAGTGTTACTTGGCCGAACCATGGGATAAAAATCATGTGTCTCGTGTGTTGCTTCTTGTGATTGCTTTGTTCGCACGAGCGTGTTCCATAGCCGCTTGATTTCACTAACTCCTTAACTAGGGGTGGGCGTTCGGGTTACCTGAAAATTTCGGGTCGGGTAATTCGGGTTTTTAAAATTTCGGGTTTTGAGAATCGATACCCGAAATTACAACGGGTTTTGCAATACCCGAAAATTTGGGTACCCAGAATTTTGGGTTCGGGTTCGGGTAATCCCGAACTACCCGAACTATTGTGTCGTCTTCATAAAAACACATACACCCTATTAAATTAGTATGAAAATATAGTTTGAATAATAATATACATGGACATAAAACACAGAAATCTACAATCACAAGTTATGCACACTTACACATAATTATAGATGTACAAATTAATAATTAAGCATGACATGAGTACATGACACATGAAAGTTCGGGTATTTCGGGTACCCGATTGTGATACCCGAATTACCCGAAATAAATCCGGGTTTTGCAAGTTACTACCCGAAATTTCCAAACAAAATTCGGGTTTCGAGTATTTCGGGTTCGGGTTCGGTTATTCCGGGTTCGGGTTACGGGTTTTTATTGTTTAATTTTACGGGATCACCTATTCACCCCCTCTAGGTGCTCTCAGAAACAGACCCTAAAGATCTTCTCCTAAAGTTTAGTCCTTTAGGAGTGACTAAAAGTAGGGGTGTAAACGAATATCTAAATTATTAGAACAAATTTAATATACTAAAATAAATATATATGAAAATTGATTACAATCTTTTTCTTATGTTATGAAGCAAATTATTATAAATAAAAATAGATTTTTATATAAATTGTTTTATACATTATTTGTTCCCTACAACCAAAAAGGCGAAAAATATTTGTATCAGTATCTGATTTATATTCGAAATTTTTATTTATTATTTAAAAATATATTCATGAATCTTTACCAGCTTAATGATAAAAAAATAGAAAATTCTACATTCCATTAATTCACAATAAAAATACAAAAAATCTAATATCTGAATAATTATCCGTTTACGCCCTAACTAAGGTAGTGTTTGGTTGAGGAGCCAAGTAGAACGGAGCCGTTCTATCCCCGATTCTATGAACGGAGTCGTTCTGTTCTGTGTTTGGTAATCTAGAACGGAGCGGCTCTGTTTTTTGTTTGGTTGCAGAGTGAACGGAACGAAGCGTGACTGTACGAGCGGAATTGTCGTCGTTTCGAGACCGGGGGGTCCCTAAGCCGACGAGTGAGTGTGCCGTGTGCCCTAGCCCAGATGGGTCGAGCGCGTGGGCGAGCGCGAAGGGGGGAAAGGAGCGAGGAGGCCGGAGTCCGGTGAGAGAGAGATGGGAATCCCGCGGCCTTCGTGTTCGTCCCGCGCCCAGGTCGGGTGCGCTTGCAGTAGAGGGTTACAAGTGTCCACGCGGGTGAGGGAAGCGAGCGGCCCCGAGAGAGCGCCTGTCTCGTCCTCGTCCCCGCGCGGCCAACCCTCTCTAAGAAGGCCCTGCTCCTTCCTTTTATAGGCGTAAGGAGAGGATCCAGGTGTACAATGGGGGTGTAGCAGAGTGCTACGTGTCTAGCGGGGGAGAGCTAGCGTCCTAAGTACATGCCAATGTGGCAGCCGGAGAGATCTTGGCACCCAGCTGGTGTGGTGTCGTGGCTGTCGGAGGAGCAACGGAGCCTGGCGGAGGGACAGCTGTCGGAGCGGTTGAGTCCTTGCTGACGTCCCCCTGCTTCCGTAAGGGAGCTGAGAGCCGCCGTCGTCATGGGGCTAGCGGGGCGCCATCATTGCCTATCTGGCGGAGCTGGCCAGATGGGACACCGGTCTTGTTCTCTGCGGCCCGAGTCGGCTCGGGGTAGGGTGATGATGGCGCTTCCTGTTGACGTGGCTGGCCTGTGCCCTAGGTTGGGCGACGTGGAGGCTCCTCCGAAGCCGAGGTTGAGTCTGTCCTTCATGGCCGAGGCCGAGTCCGAGCCCTTGGGTCGGGCGAGGCGGAGGTCGTCGGCAGAGGCCAGGGCGGTGTCCGAGCCCTGGGGTCGGGTGAAGCGGAGTTCGACGTCTTCCGGGGCTGAGCCCGAGTCCGAGCCCTGGGTCGGGCGGAGCGGAGTTCGCCGTCTTCCGGGTCTTAGCCCGAGTCCGAGCCCTGGGTCGGGCGGAGCGGAGTTCGCCGTCTTCCGGGTCTTAGCCCGAGTCCGAGCCCTGGGTCGGGCGGAGCGGAGTTCGCCGTCTTCCGGGGCTTAGCCCGAGTCCGAGCCCTAAGTCGGGCGGAGCGGAGTTCGCCGTCTTCCGGGGCTTAGCCCGAGTCCGAGCCCTGGGTCGGGCGGAGCGGAGTTCACCGTCTTCCGGGGCTTAGCCCGAGTCCGAGCCCTGGGTCGGGCGGAGCAGAGTTCGCCGTCTTCCGGGGCTGAGCCCGAGTCCGAGCCCTGGGTCGGGCGGAGCTTCCTATGGCGCCTTTGGCAGGGCCTGGCTTCCTGTCAGCATCACTCTATCAAGTGGCGCTGCAGTCGGAGTGGCGCAGACGGCGCTGTCCTTCTGTCAGACCGGTCAGTGGAGCGGCGAAGTGACGGCGGTCACTTCGGCTCTGCCGGGGGGCGCGCGTCAGGACAAAGGTGTCGAGCTACCTTTGCGTTAAATGCTCCTGCGACTCGGTCGGTCGGCGCGACGATTTAGTCAGGGTTGCTTCTTGGCGAAGGCAAGGCCTCGGGCGAGCCGGAGATGTGTCCGCCGTTAATGGGGGGCCTCGGGCGAGACGGAAACCCCTCGGGGTCGGCTGCCCTTGCCCGAGGCTAGGCTCGGGCGAGGCGTGATCGAGTCGCTCGTATGGACTGATCCCTGACTTAATCGTACCCATCAGGCCTTTGCAGCTTTATGCTGATGGGGGTTACCAGCTGAGAATTAGGCGTCTTGAGGGTACCCCTAATTATGGTCCCCGACAGTAGCCCCCGAGCCTCGAAGGGAGTGTTAGCACTCGCTTGGAGGCTTTCGTCGCACTTTTTTGCAAGGGGACCAGCCTTTCTCGGTTGCATTTTGTTCTGGTGGGTGCGCGCGAGCGCACCCGCCGGGTGTAGCCCCCGAGGCCTCGGAGGAGTGGTTTCACTCCTTCGAGGTCTTAATGCCTTGCGTAATGCTTTGGCTGGTCTGGTTGTTCCCTCATGCGAGCTGGCCGTAGCCCGGGTGCTCGGTCGGGGCCCAAGTTCTCGGGCTGGTATGTTGATGCTGTCAACGGTTCGGCCGGAGCCGGGTTTGCGAGAGCAGCCCCCGAGCCTCCGCACAGGGCGAGAGGGCGATCAGGGACAGACTCGGCTTTTTTACATATGCCCCTACGTCGCATTTCCGCAAGGAGGAGGGGGGGAGAGCGCCATGTTACCCTCGATGGGCACCGAACATGGTGTCTCCGGTGAGCTGCAAGCGGGTAATCCGAGTGGACGTCCGTGCCCCGTTCGTTGGGGGTCGGCTAGGGGCCCAGAGGCACGCCCAAAAGTACCTGCGGGTCATCTGCCGGACCCGGTCCCCTGGCGACGGGGTCCGAGGGCTCGATGCCTCCCTCCGATGAGATTCCGTTACAAGATCGCTCCCGCTGGTCTCGGAAATGTCCTAGGGTACCTCGGGAGCGCAGCCCGAGCCTTGGTTATGTATCGAACGTACCCCTGGTCATCTCTCGCTCGGCGTCTGAGGCGGCTGTGAACCCTTCGGGGGCCAGCCTTCGAACCCCTGATCAGTAATGGGCGCGGAGCCCGAGTAGCCTGAGGCGGCCGTGGAACCCTTCGGGGGGCTGGCCTTCGAACCTCTGACCAGTAGTGGGTGTAGGGCCCACGCGATCTGAGGCGGCTGTTGAACCCTTCGGGGGGCCAGCCTTCGAACCCCTGATCAGTAAGGAGGCTCGGAGCCTGGTTCCTTCACGGGGAAGGATCCCTTTCGGGGTATCCCCCTTTCCCGGTCCCTGTTGCAAGAGATAGAGAAAGAGGAAAAAAGGAAAAGGATTCGAAATAGAATGACGTGGCGTACCTTTTCTGGCGCGGTTATTACGGCGAAGGCAAAGCGTCGCCTGCTTCTCCTGCCAGAGGCGGCGCCTGTCCCGCCGCGGAGTTAATGCGACGGGGCGAGTAGTTGGCGGGGCAGCCGTTGCGCGTGCGCGAGCCATTCGAGGAACGGATCACGGGCGCGTTGTCTTCACGCCGTGAGAGGGGGCTCTCTTGCTGCCCCCGGATGGGACGTGAGCTTGGCTGACGACGTGACCGCTGCTCCCGCGCGCCTGCCACCGTCATTACTGCCGGCCCTCCTTTGGCCGCGTTGGCCGCCGCGTCAGGCTGGCGCTGCTGGGTCGCGCGCTGGGTTGCCTCGAGTCGCGGTATTGGTTCCGCAATCGAGGAGGCGCGGTGGTGGCGCAGGCGATGCAGTTGCTTGCATGCAGCATCCGGCGCGCCGGTTGCGCGACGCGTGGGCCTGGGCCTCCGTGCTGGCGTGTCGGGAGTCGGAGAAGCGCGTCCACTTGGCGCGGTTGCATGCCGCCTGCATGGCTGCCCGCCTCTTTCGCCCGTTGGTCTGGGCAAAGGTGGAGGGTCACTTGTAACCGCTGGGCGGTTGCGTGCACCACGCGCGGCGGTTTGGCTTCTTCTGCTCGGAGCCGGTCTGCATGACATGCGGGACCCAGCCCCCGCGCCGCAGGGGAGGGCTTTGGAGCGTGTTGGAGAAGACTCAGCCCGTGACGGTTGGGGGCGCAAGCAGGGAGAGTTGCCTTTAAAAGGAGGGCGACCCCTTTCGTAAGGCGACCATGTCTTCTCGCTCCCTTATGCACCGCGTCCTTCCTTCTTCCAAGCCCCCGGGTGGGGGATGTCCGCCGTCTTTCTGCCTCATCGTTGGAGGGACGCAACTCCGTGGGAGTTGGTACCTTTCAGCCATCGTTCGGCTTCAAGGATTTTCATCATGCAGCCCGGTTGCTCCCCTCCGCTGGCGGTCACCCGAGACGGTGACCACCAGCTCCTGGGTGGGGAGGAGCAAGCCGGGCTGCGATCTTGGTCCCACCCTCAGCTTCAAGGATGTTCATCATCCTCGCTGGGGTGGGTGCCGGGCTGAGCCGGCGCTCTACCTCCCTCGCGGGTTCGTGGGTCATCCTCTCCCGCGGCATTCGAGGGAGAGGGCGCTCACTGGCCCTGTGGGCGGCCCGGACTTCGACAACGCGGGGCTGGTCGACGGCAGGCGTCGTCACCTCCAGCGTGTCGGGTTCGTTGGCTTGGCTCCCGGCGGCCCCTTCTGCTGGAGGGCGGCTGCCGCGCCGTGTACACGGGAGGACCACCCTAGATGCCGCGCGCTGTTAGAGCAGCGTTCGTGTTCTGGGGTGGTCCTGCCTTCGCACCGGGACGACGCCTTCACGTGGAGGCCGGTGCCCCACTCGTCCGGGAGGATTTGAGTGGGGATCTGCCGGAGGGCTGGTGGGCCCTACCGTTGGTGCCGAGGCGGAGGCGGCTCGAGAAGTCCCCGTCGCTGACGGGATCACCGCCACCATCCGCGCTTCGGGCCTCCGGCTCTTTGTACTTGTCCTCGCCCCTCGAGCGTCGGCGTGGGCGAGGGCAAGATTGCAGCAGTGCCTACCCTGAGGCCTGCGCTGCTGCAGTTCGGCCATCCGGAGTGGGGGTCGTTGTCGTCGTAGTCAGAGCGGGCGGCGGCGAGCCGCTCGTCAGTCTTCTATTGCTCCGCAGGCCTCCCCCCGTCGAGTGGGGTTGTTCGCACCTGCGGAGGGGGGAACCGGAGTTCCGTTTGTAATGGCACTTCGAATGCCAGGGTTTTTGTTCATTACGGCTTTCGGGGCCTGAACATGTATGTAATTTTGGCACGGAGCCGTGTTTTTTTCTCATTTTCGAGCGCTAAGACCCGTCTGTTGATTATCTGAATCGCTTCACCAAGCATGAGTCGCCCCGTGTCAAGGTGACGAGTGAGGTATCCATATCCCGGAGGCGTAGGAGTCCTTCAGCTCGGTCGGCCTTGCTGTCCGAGGCTCCTCTAGCTTAGTTAAAGAGACCCCTCGGCCGCTCTTCGACGAGCCGAGGCTAGGGGTAGCGATATCAGTATGAACAGAGGCGGAGTCGGCTCGAAAATGAAACCTGGTTGGCCGGAGCTTAGCCAGGTTGTCCGTCAGCGGGACCGATGCCGGAGTTGATCAGCCGAGGCCTCGGACCGGGCCGGCGCCCTTGGAAGATGGTTGGTCGAGGCCCCGGGGGCAACCGGCCGAGCCGCCTGCTCGGGCCGGATTCCCGGAGAAGTCCCTGGCAGCGATTGCCCGGGCGTGGTGATGACGTCGTCCTTCGGAGTGGAGATCCTCGGACCGCGTCGCCGTCCGAGGCTAGGTCGGGTCTCACTGAAGGTATCGTCGATGCCGAGGGTGTTGCTGCCCCCTTCCAGCGTCAAGACCCGAGCCTGCAGGGTCAAAGTGTCTTGTAGCGTGTGCCTTGTGCGGCCGCCGAGGCCAGAACACACACCCTCGCTGCGCTGTAAAGCTGCGTCTCTTTTCCTCTTGTTTCGAGTATCTGGACTTTTTGTCGGTAACAGGGATGTTTGTGCGAGCGAAAGTTGTTTCTCGCGGAAGGTGATGAGTGAGGTATCCGTATCCCGGAGGCGTGGGAGTCCCTCGGCTCGGTCGGCCTTGCCGCTTACGCGTACTTTCACCCGTCCGTGAGGCCCTGTCACCGACTCGGTCGAGAAGGCTCGAAGGATCGCTTCGGCAGAAGGGCTTCCGAACGTAAAGACTTGTTCGATCCGCGGAGCCACTTTATCCGAACGCGAGTTACTTATCGCAGAAGGTGATGAGTGAGGTATCCGTATCCTGGAGGCGTAGGAGTCCCTCGGCTCGGTCAGCCTTGGCTGCTTACGTGTACTCCGTCGTTTCTAGGACTCACTTTTCGAAGTAGTCAAAAAGCACGAAAGATATTCTGGTAAAAGAGATCTTTTTTTGAGGAAAATTTTGACGCAGAGGGGGTCTCCCCCCTTTTAGCCCCCGAGGGAGGGTCGGGCTTTGCCGAGGCGAGGCCGACCCTTCCTTGTTGACTAAACTTTGTGTGGGTGCGAGGTATATGAACGACTTGAAAACATCTTAAGGGTAAAAGCGACGTAGCTGTTGGATGTTCCAAGCGTTGCCGTAGACCTCGCCTTGGCTGTTAGCCAGCTTGTACGTTCCGGGCTTCAGAACTTTGGCGATGACGAATGGCCCCTCCCAGGGGGGCGTGAGCTTGTGCCTCCCTCGGGCGTCTTGCCGCAGCCGAAGCACCAGGTCGCCCACCTGGAGGTCCCAGGGTCGGACCCCTCGGGCGTGTTAGCGTCGCAGGGATTGCTGATACCGCGCCGAGTGTAGTAAGGCCCTGTCCCGAGCCTCTTCCAGCTGGTCCAGCGAGTCTTCTCGGCTAGCTTGGTTGCTTTGATCATCGTAGGCCCTCGTCCTCGGGGAGCCGTATTCCAGGTCAGTGGGCAAGATGGCCTCGGCCCCGTAGACCAGGAAGAACGGCGTGAAACCCGTGGCTCGGCTCGGTGTTGTTCTCAGGCTCCAGACCACCGAGGGGAGTTCCTTCATCCATCGCTTGCCGAACTTGTTGAGGTCGTTGTAAATCCGAGGCTTGAGCCCTTGTAGAATCATGTCGTTGGCACGCTCTACTTGCCCATTCGACATGGGATGAGCTACGGCGGCCCAGTCCACCCGGATGTGGTGATCCTCGCAAAAATCCAACAATTTTTTGCCGGTGAATTGGGTGCCGTTGTCGGTGATGATGGAGTTTGGGACCCCGAAGCGATGGATGATGTTGGTGAAGAACGCCACCACCTGCTCGGACCTGATGCTGTTCAGGGGTCGGACCTCGATCCACTTGGAGAATTTGTCGACGGCGACCAGCAGGTGCGTGTAGCCCCCGGGCGCCTTCTGCAAGGGACCGACGAGGTCCAGACCCCACACAGCAAAGGGCCAGGTGATGGGTATCGTCTGCAGAGCCTGAGCGGGCAGGTGGGTCTGCTTCGCATAGAATTGACACCCTTCGCAGGTGCGGACAATTCTAGTGGCGTCGGCCACCGCCGTTGGCCAGTAGAAGCCTTGCCAGAAAGCATTCCCGACGAGGGCTCGAGGCATTGCATGATGGCCGCAAGCCCCCGAGTGTATCTCTTGCAGGAGTTCCTGACCTTCAGTGATGGAGATGCATCGCTGGAGGATGCCCGAGGGGCTGCGGTGGTAGAGCTCCTTCTCATCGCCCAGCAAGATGAACGACTTGGCGCGTCGCGCTACCCGCCGAGCCTCGGCTTGGTCGAGGGGTAGCTCTCCTTGGCAGAGATATTGCAGGTACGGGGTTTGCCAGTCTCAGTCAGGCGTGGCCCCGCTCCGCTCCTCCTCGATGCGCAGCGCCTCGCCCTCGGGGGCCGAGGGTACCTCGGGATGAACCGAGGACGCCTCAGGATGGGCCGAGGGTACCTCAGGCTGGGCCGAGGGTACCTCGGGCTCGGGCACGTCGTTGATCTTGACGGAGGGTTGGTGCAGATCCCGGGAGAAGACGTCCGGGGGAATCGTCGTTCGCCCCGAGGCTATTTTTGCCAGCTCGTCCGCAGTCTCGTTGTAGCGCCGGGCGATGTGGTTAAGCTCGAGCCCGTAGAACTTGTCTTCCAGGCGCCGAACTTCATCGCAGTAGGCCTCCATCTTCGGGTCGCGGCAGTGGGAGTTCTTCATGACTTGGTCGATGACGAGCTGCGAGTCGCCGCGAGCGTCGAGGCGTCGGACCCCTAGCTCGATGGCGATTCGCAACCCGTTGATCAGAGCTTCGTACTCAGCCACATTGTTGGACGCCGGGAAATGGAGGCGCAGCACGTAGCATAGGTGTTTCCCGAGGGGCGAGATGAAGAGCAGGCCCGCGCCGGCTCCCGTCTTCATCAGCGACCCGTCGAAAAACATGGTCCAGAGCTCCGGTTGGATCGGAGCCGTCGGTAGCTGGGTGTCGACCCATTCGGCTACGAAGTCCGCCAAGACCTGGGACTTGATGGCCTTCCGAGGCGCGAACGAGATGGTCTCGCCCATGATTTCCACCGCCCACTTCGCAATCCTGCCCGAGGCCTCTCGGCACTGGATGATCTCCCCCGGGGGGAAGGATGACACCACAGTTACCGGGTGAGACTCGAAGTAGTGTCGCAACTTCCGCCTCGTCAGGATCACTGCATACAGCAGCTTCTGGACTTGTGGGTAGCGGATCTTGGTTTCGGACAGTACCTCGCTGATGAAGTAAACTGGCCTCTGGACGGGCAATGCATGCCCCTCTTCCTGCCTCTCGACCACAATCGCGGCGCTAACCACCTGAGTGGTCGCGGCGACGTAGACCAAGAGGGCTTCTCCATCGGCTGGGGGTACCAAGATAGGCGCCTTTGTAAGAAGCGCCTTCAGGTTCCCGAGAGCTTCCTCGGCCTCAGGGGTCCAAGCGAAGCACTCGGCCTTCCTTAACAGGCGGTACAGAGGCAGACCTCTTTCGCCGAGGCATGAGATGAAGCGGCTCAGGGCCGCGAGACATCCCATGACCCTCTGTACGCCTTTTAAGTCCTTGATGGGCCCCATGCTGGTGATAGCTACGATCTTCTCCGGGTTGGCTTCGATGCCCCGCTCGGAGACGATGAACCTAAGAGCACCTAGAGGGGGGGGGGTGAATAGGTGATCCTGTAGAACTTAAAAACTTAAGCCACAAAACTTTGATTAAGCGTTAGCACAGTTAATGCCAAGTGGCTAGAGAGAAGATCTTGCACAATACGATAACCACAAGGAATTCAACACAGAGAAGACACAGTGGTTTATCCCGTGGTTCGGCCAAGTACAAAACTTGCCTACTCCACGTTGTGGCGTCCCAACGGACGAGAGTTGCACTCAACTCCTCTCAAGTGATCCAATGATCAACTTGAATACCACAATGTTATGCTTTTCTTTTCTTATCGCGTTCGCGAGGAATCTCCACAACTTGGAGTCTCTCGCCCTTACACTTGAAGTTCACAAAGAAGCACGGAGTAAGGGAGGGAAGCAACACACACAAATCCACAGCAAAATGCGCACACACACGGCCAAGAATCGAGCTCAAAAGACTATCTCAAAGTTCTCACTAGAACGGAGCTCGAATCACTGAGAATGACAAACGAATGCGCAAAGACTGAGTGTGGATGATCAAGAATGCTCTAAGGTTGCTTGGTGTGCTCCTCCATGCGCCTAGGGGTCCCTTTTATAGTCCCAAGGCAGCTAGGAGCCGTTGAGAACAAATCTGGAAGGCCATCCTTGCCTTCTGTCGTCGGGCGCACCGGACAGTCCGGTGCACACCGGACAGTGTCCGGTGCCCGATTTCCTTCCTTAAATGGCGAAGCCGACCGTTGGCAGACTTGGAGCCGTTGGCGCATGTCACACCCGGTTTCAGAAGGCAAACCGAATGCGAATTATGTACGTGCCAGGATCAGAACTCACGTACACAGCGATTACATAAATGAACATCATTGCACAGTGCTCGAATAATAACATAAAAGAGTATTAACTTATTACATCACAGAGTCACAGACATCCACATAGTCATCAACTTAACAGTTAAATCAAAGTGCTAGCGAAACGCAGTAAAGATAAGGCCTTCACAGGCAGCTGACTGGGGGTTGCCGCCAACCCACACCTAAAACTCGTCGTAGTCTTGGAACTCCTGGAAGTCTCCTTCCACGACTTCGTCTTCTCATGAGCAGTGGTTACAATGCGGACAACCTGGTGTTTTGTGGTAAAGCAAGGATGAGTACACATCAACGTACTCAGCAAATGTCCCGTTTGGCTGAGGTGGACTAGCTTTATATGGGGTTAAGGTCAAAGCAGTTGCTTTTATTTGGTCAAGTATTTATTATTAGTGGAAGCCAAGTTTTAGTAATAACCAACCCGTAAACCATTTCCTCATTGAGGAACAACATCATCACAGTCGAACCAAAACCATAACAAAATCCTTGTATCTCGAACCATCTGTATCTCTAATCAAAGAGGATCCCAAGGCTGCTCATAACCGTGAGCACGGCTGATATATCAGTTTCACTACCCTCTGCAGAGGTTGCACACTTTACCCATGAGTCATGATTCCCTTTCTACCCGGGGAGAGCTAATCCCCATTGACCACTACCTAGGTGGTCCGGCAGGGCATCACTACGTAGCTTTTACAAAGATTTCCTAGAGATCATAGCTGCCCGCTAGGTTTCTCCAGTTTGATAAACACAGTACCCCTCCCCGCAGGAGAGTGACTAACAAAGAGCAAAACGAAAGAACCTCGGCACTCAGCCTCGGCAGAGCAAGCACTGTGCCTGGACCCCATTGACGGCACGACGGCTAAGCAACTACACCTCTAGTTCCTCTAATTAATTAGCTAAGGGCATCCCATTTCACCCTCATGGTTGCACTATTATCCTGGGTGGTCTCTCAACGAACAGGTCCTTACGGAGAGGTACTCAGGAAACAGCCTGAGCCCCCTAGAGTATCACAAGATCATCAACATCATCCGGATAACAGTATCATAAATAGTCACATCATGTTCATTGATTAAGTTAAGGCAATAGCAGAATGCTAACCATAACAGCCCATAAGGTCATCAAGGATAAAGTAAAGTGTAAAGCTAGTCAATCCTTAGGTTTCAAGTAAGTAATGCGGGATAGTAAGTTATAAGTGAATAGGACATAATGGGTCAGAGGACACTTGCCTTCACCAAACTGCTGATCAGGGACTTCCTCTGCAACTTCCTCAGGAAACACAGACTGCTCGTTGTCTACGTAAAGTAATCATTCACACTATGCACTTGGGAAATAACAAACAAAAGCAATATACCAAGCATATGCAGCAGAGAGATCACAAGTTCACAATAGAAAAAGATTGGTACTCTGGTATTCCCTAGGTCTAGGGTAGAGGACTATACAAAGTGATTCATTATCCACTAATCAGGTTTAAGTCAGTGGTGGGGTTAAATCATTACATGGTTTTAAGTCCCTAAACTTGGGTGTTTAAGTCCATAAACTTAGGTGCTCCAACTTTTATTAAAGTCTATTATCTTTATTTTATCTCAAATAGGGTTCCAATAACATCACTTTTACTCTAATGATCAACTATTAATTGGGTCATAAAAACAGCAGGGAAACATTGGTTAAATAGGTAGACAAAAATACTATGAGCATTTTGCAACTTGAAGCACCTAATTTGGAGTTCATATGACAAAGTTATGAATTTTACAAATTTAGGGATTAAAAATATGCCCTAAATACTTATTTTGAATTAAATAAAAGGTCCGAGGACCTAACTGTGAGAATCCAGGGACGGCGGGTTAAATTTCAGAAAACCGGGGGTCTCTTTAAGAAAACGTGCGGGCGAAGGGGTATCGGGCTCCTACGGCCGTCGGATCTCAGATCAACGCGCAGGATTAGATCCGCGGGCGGGCGCGCGAGCGCGCGGCGGCCTGAGCGGCTGACAGGCGGGGCCAGCGGGCAGCGCGGGCGCGGGCGGCTGACAGGCGGGGCCAGCGGGCAGCGCGGGCGCGGGCGGGCTGACAGGCGGTGCCAGCAGGCAGAGCGGGCGCGGGGTGTGGGGGAAGTGGGCCTGGGCCGTTGGATCTCCGGTGGGCGGCCAGGATTGGGCTCGGGCTATTTAAATTAGAGCCATCCGATCTGAGATGGACGGCGGGGATGGGGCGGCTGGCTTCTGTCCCCTTCTCCAGCCAGCAGAGACGGCGGCGGCCGCACCCACGGCGGAGAAGCTCGCCGGAGACGAGGGCGCGGGGGCTCTGCGGGTCCTTAGGGCGATCGGAGTGGCCTGGGAGGTTGGGGAAAGTGCGGGGAATCCTCAGGCGGGGCTAGGTCGGGACCGGGGCACCGGAGGGGGGCGGTTCACGGCGAAGCGGCTCGGCGGCGGCGTTAATCGACTCCGGCGAGGAATTGAGTGCAGCAGAGAGCCATAGAAAGGAAGGGAGAGGGCAGGGGAGGTTTTCCTTACCTCAAGGCGAACTCCGGGGACTCCTCGGTGGCGGCAATGGCGCGACGACGGCCCGGGTCGACGGTGGCGGACCCCTGCGGCGGCACGGAGGGCGGCGGGTGAGCGAGGGCAGAGGGAAATAGAGAGGGGGAGGGGAAATTGGAGGGTGTCCCGGGTTGCGGATGCCGGGGCGGAGCTTACCGTGGCAAAGAGCACGGCGGAGCTCCAACAACGACGGGGAAACGAGCTCGGGCGGCGGCGGTTTAATGGCGGCGGCGCTCTGGCGTGCGCGCAGCGTGGGGGAGGTGAGAGAGAGGCCTGCTGGTGCGCAAATGAGGGAGGGGGTGAGGGCGAGCGAGGTTCTGGGCTCAAGTGGCCGGGGGCGGGGTGGTTGCGAGCTCCACGCGCGACGTGGGCGCGGAGTCCACGGCAGCGCGCAGCTCGGGCGGCGGTTACGCGGGGAAGACGGGGCTGACAGCCCGGGCCCGCGAGCAGAGAGAGAGAGAGAGGAAAGCGGGCGTGGGCGCGGAGAAGGCGGCCGCGCTGACGGGCGGGCCCGCCGGGGCAGAGAGAGGAGGGGGGAGAGGCGCGCGCGCAGGATTGGGCCGGCTGGGCCGAAAGGCCGAGGGGGGGGGCAGGGTTGGGCTTCTTTCCCTTTTCCTTTTATTCTGGAATTTGTTTTCCCTTTTCTTTTTATTTTCTCTATTTGATTCAAATCCAAATAAGCCACAAATTCAAATTAGACTTTCTAAGAATTATGCACCAAACAAAAGTGAAATCTAGGGTTCAACATGATGCAACAATTCATACTCCCTTGGAGTTTGAGCTAATAGACTATAATTACAAATAAAATAACCACTCTTCTCCTATAGAAATGAGAAAGAAAAGATTGGGGAAGGATGAGAAAAGGGAAGTAACACCTGAATTTGTGAATATGAGCAAAGAAATTTTATACCCCCAAATTCAGGGTGTTATAAACCTATCCCCCTTAAAAGAATCTCGCCCCGAGATTCAAGGTTGGTCAGCAAAGAGTTCAGGGTATTTGGCCTTCAGATCATCTTCTCGTTCCCAGGTTGCTTCTTCCTCCGAGTGGTGACCCCATCTAACTTTGCACATTCTGATGGTGTTCCTCCGGGTGACTCTGTCTACAAACTCCAGAATCTGCGTTGGCTTCTCTATGTATGTTAGATCCTCCTGGACCTCCAAACCCTCCACTGGCAACTGTTCTTCTGGTACTCGCAGAAACTTCCTCAATTGCGACACGTGGAACACATTGTGCACTGCTGACAAGCTCTCTGGTAGGTTGAGCTGGTAGGCCACTTCTCCACGCTTTGCTTGAATCTGATATGGTCCGACGTACCGGGGTGCTAACTTGCCTTTAACTCCGAACCTTCTGACTCCCCTGATAGGTGACACCTTCAGATAGACGTAATCCCCCACTTCGAAACTCAGTTCTCTTCTCCTTCGGTCCGCATAGCTTCGCTGTCTTGACTGTGCTATCTTCAGGTTCTCCCGAACCATTTTGATATTCTCTTCGGCTTCAAGCAAGATGTCGGGGCCAAACACCTGTCTCTCTCCAGGCTGGTCCCAATGCAGCGGAGTCCTACAACTCCGCCCATAGAGTGCCTGAAACGGTGACATCTTCAGGCTAGCCTGGTAACTATTGTTGTAGGAGAATTCTGCGTAAGGTAACCTTTTGTCCCATCCTGACTTGTCTTGCAACGCACAGGCTCTTAGCATATCTTCTAGGATCTGATTAGTTCTTTCAGTCTGACCGTCTGTCTGCGGGTGATAAGCTGAGTTGAAGTTCAAATGCGTGCCCAAAGCTTCTTGTAGCTGCTGCCAAAAATGAGAGGTGAACTGCGTTCCTCGATCTGACACTATCTTCTTCGGCACACCATGAAGGCAGACTATCTGTGACATGTATAACTCAGCTAACGTTGCTCCGGTGTATGTTGTCTTCACGGGTATGAAATGGGCCACCTTTGTTAAGCGGTCCACAACCACCCAGATGGAATCATAACCGGCCCGGGTACGAGGTAGGCCAACTATAAAATCCATCCCGATCTCATCCCACTTCCACTGAGGAATCCGCAATGGCTGCAACAATCCGGCGGGCCTTTGATGCTCTGCTTTGGTTCTTTGACAGCTATCACAGATGGCGACATATTCTGCGATTTCTCTTTTCATGCCATACCACCAAAACCTCCTTTTTAAATCCTGGTACATCTTTTCACTTTCAGGGTGTATGGAGTAGGCTGTCTCATGAGCTTCCTTGAGGATCAGGTCCCGAATAGGTTTGAGGTCGGGAACACACAATCGGTCCTTGAACCATATTACCCCCTCTTCATCCTCTCGAAAGTCTTTGCCTCTTCCTTCTAAGATCAGCTGCCGGATCTTGTTGATGCTTTCATCATCCTTCTGCCCTTCTTTGATCTCCCGCTCTAGGGTGGGCTCTAATTCCACTGTTACTCCTTGCGTACTGTTCAGGAAACCGAGGCTCAGTCTGTCGAACTCTTTGGCTAACTCATACGGCATCGGGTACGTGGCCAACATATTGACCTGACTCTTCCTGCTCAGAGCATCTGCAACAACATTGGCTTTGCCTGGATGGTAATGTATCTCCAACTCATAGTCCTTGATCAATTCCAACCATCTTTGCTGCCTCATGTTTAACTCTGACTGGGTGAATATGTACTTCAGACTTTTATGATCTGTGTAGATGTCACACTTCTGCCCATACAGGTAATGTCTCTAGGTCTTTAAAGCATGAACCACTGCTGCCAACTCCAGGTCATGTGTGGGATAATTTTTCTCATGGATCTTCAGCTGTCGAGATGAGTATGCTACAACTCTTCCTTCTTGCATTAGCACACATCCCAATCCGGTGTAAGAAGCATCGCAATACACTGAGAATGGCTTGTGAACATCAGGCAGGACTAACACAGGAGCTGTAGTCAATCTATTCTTCAGTTCTTCAAATGCTTCTTGACACTTTTGGGTCCACTTAAACTCAACTTTCTTTGCTAGTAACGCTGTCATTGGCCTAGCAATCTTTGAGAAGCCTTCAATGAAACGCCTACAATATCCAGCCATTCCAATGAAGCTCTTGATCCCACGAACATCCTTCGGTGCTTTCCAGTTCAGGATATCTGCTACTTTCTTTGGATCCACTGCTAACCCATCTTGATTTATGATGTGACCCAGAAATAAGACTTCATGAATCCAGAACTCGCATTTGCCCAGCTTGGCATACAACTGATGCTCTCGAAGTCTTTGCAATACCATGTTCAAATGCTCTACATGATCTTCCTCACTTTGAGAGTATATGAGGATATCATCGATGAATACTACCACAAACTTGTCTAGGTAGTCCATGAACACGATGTTCATCAGATACATAAAGAAGGCTGGCGCGTTTGTCAAACCAAAGGACATAACTGTAAACTCATATAACCCATACTTGGTGATGAATGTCGTCTTCGGTATGTCCGAGGGTCGGATTCTGAGTTGATGGTAGCCTGACCTCAGATCTATCTTCGAGAATACGCTGGCACCTCTGAGCTGGTCGAACAAATCTTCTATCCTTGGCAGGGGGTACTTGTTCTTGACAGTGACTTCATTCAAGGCTCTGTAGTCTATGCACATCCTTTTGGTACCATCTTTCTTCTCTACAAACAACACTGGAGCAGCCCAAGGCGAGGTACTTGGCCTGATGTAACCCTTCTCTAACATCTCATCTATCTGCTTCTTGAGTTCCACCAATTCTGGTCCAGACACTCGATAGGCCCTTTTGGAAATGGGGGCGGTACCAGGGATAAGCTCTATGGCAAATTCGACTTTTCTCTCGGGTGGCATGCCCGTTAGCTCCTCGGGAAACACATCCGGAAAGTCCGACACAACCTTGATAGCCTCGAGCGGGTTGGGCTCCTTACTATCAACTGAAATCTGGTGACAGACTCCCTCCGCTGATTTAGGCATCCTTAGCTCGGCCACTACCTCTTCTCCTGACGGGGACTTCAATGTTACGGTCCTCTTGTCACAACTAACATTTGCTTCATACTTCATTAACCAATTCATCCCTAGAATAACATCTATCCCAGGGGTGTCTATTACTATTAAGTCACTGGGGAATCCTATCCCCCTTATTTCCACCATTATATTTGAGCATATTTTATCTGTTTGCACCTTGCCACCAACCGAATTAATCCTCATGGGCGGCATCATTGCCTCTACTGAAATGTTATGCAATTCTACCCAAGTTGCAGTGACAAATGAATGAGTTGCACCAGTATCAAATAGCACTTTTGCGGGATGAGATTCGACTGAGAACATACCTACTGCCACATCTGGTGCATCCTGGATTGCTTCGGCCTCCAAGTGGTTCACCTTTCCACGGTTGTACGCTTGGCCACGATTGCCTGTTACCGGCTGCAGTACACCCTGCCTTGTTGGAGCATTGGGGTTGGTCTGCTGCTGCGCCATCTTCTTTGGGCACTGCATCGCCCAGTGGCCTTGTTCTCCACAGTGGAAACATCCTCTGCCTCCTCCTTGTGCTGGGGCTGCTTGGTTGCTCTGATTTGTTGCGGGGGCAGGAAGGCGAGGTGCCTGGTTGTTCTGCTTCTGATACTGATTACCTCCTTGCTGGCTGTTCTGACGATACTGCTGCTGCTGTGGGTACTGCCTCTGAAACTGCTGCTGATGCAGACGCTGATTCTGATTCTGGTATCCCTGTGGGTGGCTAGGCCTGCCTTGCTGAGATGAACTACCTGAGAAATGGGGACGGCTGATGCTTCCGGACTGGGGTCCACTCATCTTGCGCTTCCGATCTTCCATATCCTTACGCTTCTTCTCAGTCATAACTGCCCTATCGATCAGGTGCTGGAAGGTGGGGAAGGTGTGATTCATCAGCTGGTAATGCAGGGGATCCACCAAACCCCTCATGAACCTGTACTGCCTTTTAGCATCAGTGTTGACATCCTCAGGTGCATAACGAGACAGCTGCAGAAACTTGTCTCTGTATTCACTAACAGACAGGGGTCCCTGCTTCAGAGCCAGAAACTCCTCCTTCTTCACGATCATCAGTCCCTCTGGCACATGGTACCTGCGGAAACTCTCGCTGAATTCTTCCCAGGTGATGGCTTCGGGGTCAGCATGTGTGGCGAGGTAGGACTCCCACCAGGACTGGGCTGCTCCCCTTAGCTGCCGGGGGCCATACAGAACCTTCTCCCTGTCGTCACATTGGGCGGTGCGCAGTTCCCTTTCCACCGCGCGCAGCCAGTCTTCTGCATCCATGAGGTCAGCAGAATGGGAGAAGGTAGGAGGGTGCCCTCTCATGAACTCACCACGCTTATCCTGTGGCATCTGGGGCATCTGCACTTGCAATTGGGGTTGGGGTTGCTGTTGAGCCTGCTGCATGGCTGCCAGAGTCTGCCCAATGGCCTGCACTGCCTGAGTCTGCATCAAGAACATCTGCTCCACTGACATCGGGGGTGGTGGGGGAGGCTGCCTCTGATGTTCCTCCTGCTGGTCGTGCTGCTCCTGCTGAGCACGCCTGTTGCATCGGCGCCTGTTGTCAGACATCTGTGGAAGACATTCATACATCAGCATTGATCTTACAATCCTTCAGCATAAGAAAAGGGAAAACAGAATTCTTCATGACACTGAGTGAATAAAGAGCTTCACTGATCCTCATTATGATTCAACACAGCTTCTCAGATAAGAAGGAAAGTAGAAGTAAATGGTTTCCCAACTAAGCAACTGACTTCACTAACATTACTAGCTAGGCCAAACTGCAGGGGAAACCCACAGGTTGGCAACAGTCATTACAAAGATTCGAATCCAGCACAAGTTCATCATAACAAGCATGAAAGCAACTGATAAGCAAACTAGACTAAATGGAAGCAACTGATAAGCGAACTAAACTGACTACCTAAGACTGAGACATCTGACTTAAGAATTATTACAAACTCCGACGCTAACGATCTAAGGATCCAAATCTATCCTGGTCTTACAGGCAGGGGAACCATAAGTGTGGTGACCACGTGGCGGCGAGCGGTATGGGTGCTAAGTCCCAGTAGGAGCGGGGGAACCACCCTCCTGGTGATGGCGCTCTGCCAGCTCAGCACGCAACTCCGCAATCTCCATTCGACTCCTGCTTAGCTCGTCCAGAGAGTGATCCAGCTCAGTGTTAAGCACTGCGACTAGGTTGACTGTGCTGCTCAACCTAGGGTTAGCCTCACCAACAGGTGAGACAACCACACTCTCTGTGCTGCCAGTAGGGCGGCGGGGGTAGTACCGAAGGTTAAGACCATCGGCCACCCCACCGAACAAAGAACAGTACTAGGAGAGTGCACGTCGTGCTGCATCCTGCATAGCCGCCTCTGCAGTGTCCCTCTCGGAGATGGAGTAGTGCTCCGAAACGGCCTCTGCTCCCCGGAGATCATCCTCCGGGCGGCGAACTAGGCAGGTAGCCTCCCAGCGGTCCGGGTACCTCCCGCGACTGTGCTGGTAGACTACACAACGATACTCGATCGACCAGGTGTGCCGGTCGAAAGCCTGGCGCAGCAAGGTGTCGAGTGCATCGTGGAAGTGACAACCGCGAGCGGCGTCACGGGTGATGGGTCGGGCGACCCATCCTTCCGCCTCCTGCGGCTCAGAGGACTCCGTGCTGTGGTCTGAGTCGTCGTCGTCGGGGTCTCCTCCAGGACCTCCTCCAGTAGCTCCTCCAATAGCCGGGACGTCCCGCAGTGGTGCAGGGGGCGCCTCTAGCTGGGCAACAGAGGAACGGGGCCTCACGGACTCCACCTCCTGCTGGTGTGGGGAGGAAGAGCCCTGCTGCTCTCTGTGCTGGCGCCGGCGTTCCTGCTCCTCACGCAGGCGGTGGTGCAGTCTCTCCAGGTGACTCAACTGACCGGACACGGTGCGGCGCAGAGGGCGCTCCGCAAGTCGAGACGGCAGGAAAGGAATCACCGACTTACGTGCATTGTGTCTAAGGCGAGCCATCTACAAAAGACACCGTAAGCATAAGAGTAAGAGCAGAACTAATATGACAAGTGAATAAACCATAGACAGAATAAGATAAAAAAAATTAACAAGGTATAATATAGTATATATATATGTAGTAAAACATAGGGTTGGTCGAGGTGACCGACTTTTGAAGTAACATCAGAGGTCAAGGTGAGAGGGAAGGTCAATAGTCCTTAGTACGACCAGTGCTACTCTAGGTCAGCGGTCCTACAGTCAGCACGACTTTGATACCACTTATGTCACACCCGGTTTCAGAAGGCAAACCGAATGCGAACTATGTACGTGCCAGGATCAGAACTCACGTACACAGCGATTACATAAATGAACATCATTGCACAGTGCTCGAATAATAACATAAAAGAGTATTAACTTATTACATCACAGAGTCACAGACATCCACATAGTCATCAACTTAACAGTTAAATCAAAGTGCTAGCGAAACGCAGTAAAGATAAGGCCTTCACAGGCAGCTGACTGGGGGTTGCCGCCAACCCACACCTAAAACTCGTCGTAGTCTTGGAACTCCTGGAAGTCTCCTTCCACGACTTCGTCTTCTCATGAGCAGTGGTTACAATGCGGACAACCTGGTGTTTTGTGGTAAAGCAAGGATGAGTACACATCAACGTACTCAGCAAATGTCCCGTTTGGCTGAGGTGGACTAGCTTTATATGGGGTTAAGGTCAAAGCAGTTGCTTTTATTTGGTCAAGTATTTATTATTAGTGGAAGCCAAGTTTTAGTAATAACCAACCCGTAAACCATTTCCTCATCGAGGAACAACATCATCATAGTCGAACCAAAACCATAACAAAATCCTTGTATCTCGAACCATCTGTATCTCTAATCAAAGAGGATCCCAAGGCTGCTCATAACCGTGAGCACGGCTGATATATCAGTTTCACTACCCTCTGTAGAGGTTGCACACTTTACCCATGAGTCATGATTCCCTTTCTACCCGGGGAGAGCTAATCCCCATTGACCACTACCTAGGTGGTCCGGCAGGGCATCACTACGTAGCTTTTACAAAGATTTCCTAGAGATCATAGCTGCCCGTTAGGTTTCTCCAGTTTGATAAACACAGTACCCCTCCCCGCAGGAGAGTGACTAACAAAGAGCAAAACGAAAGAACCTCGGCACTCAGCCTCGGCAGAGCAAGCATTGTGCCTGGACCCCATTGACGGCACGACGGCTAAGCAACTACACCTCTAGTTCCTCTAATTAATTAGCTAAGGGCATCCCATTTCACCCTCATGGTTGTACTGTTATCCCGGGTGGTCTCTCAACGAACAGGTCCTTACGGAGAGGTACTCAGGAAACAGCCTGAGCCCCCTAGAGTATCACAAGATCATCAACATCATCCGGATAACAGTATCATAAATAGTCACATCATGTTCATTGATTAAGTTAAGGCAATAGCAGAATGCTAACCATAACAGCCCATAAGGTCATCAAGGATAAAGTAAAGTGTAAAGCTAGTCAATCCTTAGGTTTCAAGTAAGTAATGCGGGATAGTAAGTTATAAGTGAATAGGACATAATGGGTCAGAGGACACTTGCCTTCACCAAACTGCTGATCAGGGACTTCCTCTGCAACTTCCTCAGGAAACACAGACTGCTCGTTGTCTACGTAAAGTAATCATTCATACTATGCACTTGGGAAATAACATGCAAAAGCAATATACCAAGCATATGCAGCAGAGAGATCACAAGTTCACAATAGAAAAAGATTGGTACTCTGGTATTCCCTAGGTCTAGGGTAGAGGACTATACAAAGTGATTCATTATCCACTAATCAGGTTTAAGTCAGTGGTGGGGTTAAATCATTACATGGTTTTAAGTCCCTGAACTTGGGTGTTTAAGTCCATAAACTTAGGTGCTCCAACTTTTATTAAAGTCTATTATCTTTATTTTATCTCAAATAGGGTTCCAATAACATCACTTTTACTCTAATGATCAACTATTGATTGGGTCATAAAAACAGCACGGAAACATTGGTTAAATAGGTAGACAAAAATACTATGAGCATTTTGCAACTTGAAGCACCTAATTTGGAGTTCATATGACAAAGTTATGAATTTTACAAGTTTAGGGATTAAAAATATGCCCTAAATACTTATTTTGAATTAAATAAAAGGTCCGAGGACCTAACTATGAGAATCCAGGGACGGCGGGTTAAATTTGAGAAAACCGGGGTCTCTTTAAGAAAACGCGCGGGCGAAGGGGTATCGGGCTCCTACGGCCGTCGAATCTCAGATCAACGCGCAGGATTAGATCCGCGGGCGGGCGCGCGAGCGCGCGGCGGCCTGAGCGGCTGACAGGCGAGGCCAGCGGGCAGCGCGGGCGCGGGCGGCTGACAGGCGGGGCCAGCGGGCAGCGCGGGCGCGGGCGGGCTGACAGGCGGGGCCAGCGGGCAGAGCGGGCGCGGGGTGTGGGGGAAGTGGGCCTGGGCCGTTGGATCTCCGGTGGGCGGCCAGGATTGGGCTCGGGCTATTTAAAATAGAGCCATCCGATCTGAGATGGACGGCGGGGATGGGGCGGCTGGCTTCTGTCCCCTTCTCCAGCCAGCAGAGACGGCGGCGGTCGCACCCGCGGCGGAGAAGCTCGCCGGAGACGAGGGCGTGGGGGCTCTGCGGGTCCTTAGGGCGACCGGAGTGGCCTGGGAGGTTGGGGAAAGTGCGGGGAATCCTCAGGCGGGGCTAGGTCGGGACCGGGGCACCAGAGGGGGGCGGTTCACGGCGAAGCGGCTCGGCGGCGGCGTTAATCGACTCCGGCGAGGAATTAAGTGCAGCAGAGAGCCATAGAAAGGAAGGGAGAGGGCAGGGGAGGTTCCTTACCTCAAGGCGAACTCCGGGGACTCCTCGGTGGCGGCAATGGCGCGACGACGACCCGGGTCGACGGTGGCGGACCCCTGCGGCGGCACGGAGGGCCGCGGGTGAGCGCGGGCATAGGGAAATAGAGAGGGGGAGGGGAAATTGGAGGGTGTCCTGGGTTGCGGATGTCGGGGCGGAGCTTACCGTGGCAAAGAGCACGGCGGAGCTCCAACGGCGACGGGGAAACGAGCTCGGGCGGCGGCGGTTTAATGGCGGCGGCGCTCTGGCGTGCGCGCAGTGTGGGGGAGGTGAGAGAGAGGCCTGCTGGTGCGCAAATGAGGGAGGGGGTGAGGGCGAGCGAGGTTCTGGGCTCAAGTGGCCGGGGGCGGGGCGGTTGCGAGCTCCACGCGCGACGTGGGCGCGGAGTCCACGGCAGCGCGCAGCTTGGGCGGCGGTTACGCGGGGAAGACGGGGCTGACAGCCCGGGCCCGCGAGCAGAGAGAGAGAGGAAAGCGGGCGTGGGCGCGGAGAAGGCGGCCGCGCTGACGGGCGGGCCCGCCGGGGCAGAGAGAGGAGGGGGGAGAGGCGCGCGCGCGGGATTGGGCCGGCTGGGCCGAAAGGCCGTGGGGGGGCAGGGTTGGGCTTCTTTCCCTTTTCCTTTTATTTTGGAATTTGTTTTCCCTTTTCTTTTTATTTTCTCTATTTGATTCAAATCCAAATAAGCCACAAATTCAAATTAGACTTTCTAAGAATTATGCACCAAACAAAAGTGAAATCTAGGGTTCAACATGATGCAACAATTCATACTCCCTTGGAGTTTGAGCTAATAGACTATAATTACAAATAAAATAACCACTCTTCTCCTATAGAAATGAGAAAGAAAAGATTGGGGAAGGATGAGAAAAGGGAAGTAACACCTGAATTTGTGAATATGAGCAAAGAAATTTTATACCCCCAAATTCAGGGTGTTACAGCGCACCGGACATGTCCGGTGCCCCCTTCTAGCCGTTGGCTCGGCCACGTGTCCCGTGCAGATCGCGCGGCCGACCGTTGGCCCGGCCGACCGTTGGCTCACCGGACAGTCCGGTGCACACCGGACAGTCCGGTGAATTTTAGCCGTACGATGTCGGCGAATTCCCGAGAGCGGCCACTTCACGCCGAGTCAGCCTGGCGCACCGGACACTGTCCGGTGCACCACCGGACAGTCCAGTGTGCCAGACTGAGCTGAGTCTTGGCTGTACACAGCCAAGCCTTTTTCACCTCTTTTCTTTTCTTCTTCTTTCTGTTTCTAACACTTAGACAAGTATATTAGTACACAAAACCAATGTACTAAGGCTTAGAAACATACCTTTACTCTTGATTTGCACTTTGTTCATCCATGAGCATAAATTCACATTTAAGCACTTGTGTTGGCACTCAATCACCAAAATACTTAGAAATGACCCAAGGGCACATTTCTCTTTCAATCTCCCCCTTTTTGGTGATTTATGCCAACACAACATAAAGCAACTAGAACAAGTGCAAAATCACTTCAAATAAAACTCAAATTTATTTTGATTCAATTTTGGCATATATGGATCATCCTTTGCCACCACTTGGTTTGTTTTTGCAAATCAAACTCAAATCTCTATCTCTAAGTCAAACACACATGTTGAAGCATAAAGAGAGTCATTCCAAAAGAGATTGATCAAAGATTTCAAAAACTCCCCCTATTTCCCATAATCAACACTTCTCCCCACAAGAGGCCAACTTTTGACAAAAGAGACAATGCAAGAGTTTTGACAAACCAAAAGCTCCATTCTACTATTTTCAAAGTTTCTCAAGTGGTAGCTGATCCATCTATTGCTTTGGCCTTTATTTTCTCCCCCTTTGGCATCAAGCACCAAAACGGGATCAATCTTGGCCCTTTAACCCCATTGCCTCACCAAATTCTTCAATTAAGAGCAAATAGGCAATAAGAGTTTAAAGATGAACTTGGAATAGTTACTCTTTTCATCGGAGTGCAGTGGAAGTCTTGTATGGTCCAAGTCCACCTTTTCCTTTCAATCCTCCTTTGAGGCTAAAACAACCAAACTCAAGCATATGGTTAGTCTCAAAGGGTCAAGTTGTAGCAGAACTCCCCCTAAATATGTGCATCACTTACACAAGGACTTGTGAGGTCCGGGGAATGTTTGTACAACTTGAGCACCACAATAAGCAACAAAATGCAGAATGAACATGATCAAAGGCATAAACACATGTATGCTACAATTCAATCCAAGTTCCGCGAATCTAAGACATTTAGCTCACTACGCAACCTGCAAAAGGTCTTCTCATCTAGAGGCTTGGTAAAGATATCGGCTAGCTGGTTCTCGGTGCTAACATGAAACACTTCGATATCTCCCTTTTGCTGGTGGTCTCTCAAAAAGTGATGCCGGATGTCAATGTGCTTTGTGCGGCTGTGTTCAACAGGATTTTCCGCCATGCGGATAGCACTCTCATTATCACATAGGAGTGGGACTTTGCTCAGATTGTAGCCAAAGTCCCGGAGGGTTTGCCTCATCCAAAGTAGTTGCGCGCAACACTGTCCTGCGGCAACATACTCGGCCTCAGCGGTGGATAGGGCAACGGAAGTTTGTTTCTTAGAGTTCCACGACACCAGGGGCCTTCCTAAGAATTGGCACGTCCCCGATGTACTCTTCCTATCGACCTTACATCCAGCATAGTCGGAATCTGAGTATCCAACCAAGTCAAAGGTAGACCCCTTTGGATACCAGAGCCCGAAGCAAGGCGTAGCAACCAAATATCTAAGAATTCGCTTCACCGCCACTAAGTGACACTCCTTAGGATCGGATTGAAATCTAGCACACATGCATACGCTAAGCATAATATCCGGTCTACTAGCACATAAATAAAGTAAAGACCCTATCATTGACCGGTATGCTTTTTGATCAACGGACTTACCTCCTTTGTTGAGGTCGGTGTGTCCGTCGGTCCCCATCGGAGTCTTTGCGGGCTTGGCGTCCTTCATCCCAAACCGCTTTAGCAGATCTTGCGTGTACTTTGTTTGGGAGATGAAGGTGTCGTCCTTGAGTTGCTTCACTTGGAACCGAAGGAAGTAGTTCAACTCGCCCATCATCGACATCTCGAATTTCTGCGTCATCACCCTGCTAAACTCTTCACAAGACTTTTGGTTAGTAGAACCAAATATTATGTCATCGACATAAATTTGGCACACAAACAAATCACCATCACATGTCTTTGTAAAAAGAGTTGGATCGGCTTTCCCAACCTTGAAAGCATTAACAATTAGAAAGTCTCTAAGGCATTCATACCATGCTCTTGGGGCTTGCTTAAGTCCATAGAGCGCCTTAGAGAGCTTACACACGTGGTCGGGGTACCGTTCATCCTCGAAACCAGGGGGTTGCTCCACGTACACCTCCTCCTTGATCGGCCCATTGAGGAAAGCGCTCTTCACATCCATTTGGTACAACCTAAAAGAATGGTGAGCGGCATATGCTAGCAAGATACGAATTGATTCTAGCCTAGCCACAGGAGCAAAAAGTCTCCTCAAAGTCCAAACCTGCGACTTGGGCATAACCTTTTGCCACAAGCCAAGCCTTGTTCCTTGTCACCACCCCGTGCTCGTCCTGTTTGTCGCGGAACACCCACTTGGTTCCCACAACATTTTGCTTGGGGCGAGGCACCAGTGTCCAAACTCCATTGTGCTTGAAATTGTTGAGTTCCTCTTGCATGGCCAACACCCAGTCCGGATCTAGCAAGGCTTCCTCTACCCTGAAAGGCTCAATAGAAGAGACAAAGGAGTAATGCTCACAAAAATTAACTAATCGAGATCGAGTAGTTACTCCCTTGCTAATGTCACCCAGAATTTGGTCGATGGGATGATCCCTTTGAATCATCGCACGAACTTGGGTTGGAGGTGCCGGTTGCGATTCTTCCTCCATTTCATGATCATCTTGTGCTCCCCCTTGATCACACGCCTCCTTTTGATGAACCTGTTCATCGTCTTGAGTTGGGGGATGCACCATGGTTGAGGAAGAAGGTTGATCTTGCTCCAATTGTTCCTGTGGTCGCACATCACCAATCGCCATGGTGCGCATAGCGGCCGTTGGAACGTCTTCTTCATCTACATCATCAAGATCAACAACTTGCTCTCTTGGAGAGCCATTAGTCTCATCAAATACAACATCGCTAGAGACTTCAACCAAACCCGATGATTTGTTGAAGACTCTATACGCCTTTGTATTTGAGTCATATCCTAACAAAAACCCTTCTACAGCTTTGGGAGCAAACTTAGAATTTCTACCCTTCTTTACTAGAATGTAGCACTTGCTCCCAAATACACGAAAGTAAGATACATTGGGTTTGTTACCGGTTAGTAGCTCATACGAAGTCTTCTTGAGGAGGCGATGAAGGTAGACCCTGTTGATGGCATGGCAAGCCGTGTTCACGGCTTCCGACCAAAAGCACTCGGGGGTCTTGAATTCTCCAAGCATCGTCCTCGCCATATCGATGAGCGTCATGTTCTTCCTCTCTACCACACCATTTTGCTGTGGTGTGTAGGGAGCGGAGAACTTGTGCTTGATCCCCTCCTCCTCAAGAAACTCCTCCACTTGAAGATTCTTGAATTCGGACCCGTTGTCGCTCCTTATCTTCTTCATCTTGAGCTCAAACTCATTTTGAGCTCTCCTGAGGAAGCGCTTGAGGGTCCCTTGGGTTTCAGACTTATCCTGCAAAAAGAACACCCAAGTGAAGCGGGAAAAGTCATCAACAATAACTAGACCATACTTACTTCCTTCGATGCTCAGATAGGCGACGGGTCTGAAGAGGTCCATATGTAGCAGCTCCAGGGGTCTTGAGGTGGTCATCACATTCTTGCTGTAATGCGCTCCTCCCACTTGTTTACCTGCTTGACAAGCTGCACAAGGTCTATCTTTTTCGAACTGCACGTTAGTCAAACCTATCACGTGTTCTCCCTTTAGAAGCTTGTGAAGGTTCTTCATCCCCACATGTGCTAAGCGGCGATGCCACAACCAGCCCATGCTAGTCTTAGCAATTAAGCATGCATCTAGACCGGCCTCCTCTTTTGCAAAATCAACTAAATAAAGTTTGCCGTCTAATACACCCTTAAAAGCTAGTGAACCATCACTTCTTCTAAAGACAGACACATCTACATTTGTAAATAGACAATTATATCCCATTTTGCATAATTGACTAACAGATAACAAATTATATCCAAGCGACTCAACTAAAAACACATTAGAAATAGAGTGCTCAGATGAAATAGCAATTTTACCTAACCCTTTTACCTTGCCTTGGTTCCCATCACCGAATATTATTGAATCTTGGGAATCCTTGTTCTTGATGTAGGAAGAGAACATCCTCTTTTCCCCCGTCATGTGGTTTGTGCATCCGCTGTCGATAATCCAGCTTGAACCCCCGGATGCATAAACCTGCAAGGCAAATTTAGGCTTGGGTCTTAGGTACCCAACTCTTGTTGGGTCCTACAAGGTTAGTGCAAATATCCTTAGGGACCCAAATGCAAGTTTTGTCTCCCTTGCATTTTGCCCCTAACTTCCTAGCTACTATCTTCCTATCCTTTCTACAAATAGCAAAGGAAGCATTTAAAGCATGATATATTGTAGAAGGTTCATTAACTTTCCTAGGAACATTAACAACATTTCTCCTAGGCATATTATGAACAACATTTCTCCTACTAACATTTCTATCATGCACATAAGAAGAACTAGAAGCACACATGGCATGAGAATCAAAAACATCATATGCATTATAACTCCTATAAGCATTTCTAGATTGTCTCCTATCATGATACAAAAAGGCATAGTTCTTTTTAGCACTACTAGCCATAGGGGCCTTCCCTTTCTCCTTGGCGGGGATGGGAGCCTTATGGCTTGTTAAGTTCTTGGCTTCCCTCTTGAAGCCAAGCCCATCCTTAATTGAGGGATGTCTTCCAATTGTGTAGGCATCCCTTGCAAATTTTAACTTATCAAATTCACTTTTGCTAGTCTTAAGTTGGGCATTAAGACTAGCCAATTCATCATTAAGTTTGGAAATTGAAACTAGGTGTTCACTACAAGCATCAATGTCAAAATCTTTACACCTAGTGCAAATCACAACATGTTCTACACAAGATGTTAATTTACTAGATCTTTCTAGTTTAGCATTTAAATCATCATTTATGCTCTTTAAACTAGAAATTGAATCATGACATGTAGACAACTCACAAGAAAGCATTTCATTTTTCTTAATCTCTAATGCAAGTGATTTTTGTGCTTCTACAAATTTGTCATGTTCTTCATACAACAAATCCTCTTGCTTTTCTAAAAGCCTATTCTTATCATTCAAGGCATCAATCAATTCATTAATTTTATCTACCTTGGTTCTATCTAGGCCCTTAAATAAGTATGAATAGTCTATGTCATCATCATCACTAGACTCATCCTCACTAGAAGAAGCATAAGTAGAGTTTCGAGTACTTACTTTCTTCTCCTTGGCCATGAGGCATGTGTGACGCTCGTTTGGGAAGAGGGATGACTTGTTGAAGGCGGTGGCGGCGAGTCCTTCATTGTCGGAGTCGGAAGAGGTGCAATCCGAGTCCCACTCCTTTCCAAGATGTGCCTCCCCCTTGGCCTTCTTGTAATTCTTCTTCTTTTCCCTCTTGTTTCCCTGTTCCTGGTCACTATCGTTATCGGGACAGTTAGCGATAAAATGACCAATCTTACCGCACTTGAAGCATGAGCGCTTCCCCTTTGTCTTGGTTTTGCTTGGCTGCCCCTTGTGACCCTTTAGCACCATCTTGAATCTTTTGATGATGAGGGCCATTTCTTCATCATTAAGTCCGGCCGCCTCAATTTTCGCTACTTTGCTAGGTAGCGCCTCCTTGCTCCTTGTTGCCTTGAGAGCAATGGGTTGAGGCTCATGGATTGGGCCATTCAACGCGTCGTCCACGTACCTCGCCTCCTTGATCATCATTCGCCCGCTTACAAATTTTCCAAGGACTTCTTCGGGCGACATTTTGGTGTACCTGGGATTCTCACGAATATTATTCACTAAATGAGGATCAAGAACGGTAAAGGACCTTAGCATTAGGCGGACGACGTCGTGGTCCGTCCATCGCGTGCTTCCGTAGCTCCTTATTTTGTTGATAAGGGTCTTGAGCCGGTTGTATGTTTGAGTTGGCTCCTCGCCCCTTATCATCGCGAATCGTCCAAGCTCGCCCTCCACCAACTCCATCTTGGTGAGCAAGGTGACATCATTCCCCTCATGAGAGATCTTGAGGGTGTCCCAAATCTGCTTGGCATTGTCCAAGCCGCTCACCTTATGGTACTCGTCCCTGCACAAGGAGGCTAGCAACACAGTAGTAGCTTGTGCATTTTTATGAATCTGTTCATTAATAAACATAGGACTATCTGTACTATCAAAGTGCATTCCACTCTCTACAATCTCCCATATGCTAGGATGGAGAGAGAACAAGTGAGTACGCATTTTGTGGCTCCAAAATCCGTAGTCCTCTCCATCAAAGTGAGGGGGCTTGCCAAGTGGAATGGGGAGCAAATGTGAATTTGAACTTTGCGGAATACGAGAGTAGTCAAAAGAAAAGTTCGAATTAACCGGTTTCCTTCTCTCGTAGTCGTTGTGGTCGTCGTCCTTTTGGGAAGAAGTAGACTCATCGCTGTCGTCGTAGTAGACGATCTCCTTGATGCGCCTCGTCTTCTTCTTCTTCCCTTCCTTCCGTCTATGGCCCGAGCCGGAGTCGGTAGGCTTGTCATCTTTGGGCTCGTTAACGAAGGACTCCTTCTCCTTATCGTTGATCACTATCCCCTTGCCCTTAGGATCCATCTCTTCGGGCGGTTAGTCCCTTTCTTGAAGAGAATGGCTCTGATACCAATTGAGAGCACCTAGAGGGGGGGTGAATAGGTGATCCTGTAGAACTTAAAAACTTAAGCCACAAAACTTTGATTAAGCGTTAGCACAGTTAATGCCAAGTGGCTAGAGAGAAGATCTTGCACAATACGATAACCACAAGGAATTCAACACAGAGAAGACACAGTGGTTTATCCCGTGGTTCGGCCAAGTACAAAACTTGCCTACTCCACGTTGTGGCGTCCCAACGGACGAGAGTTGCACTCAACTCCTCTCAAGTGATCCAATGATCAACTTGAATACCACAGTGTTATGCTTTTCTTTTCTTATCGCGTTCGCGAGGAATCTCCACAACTTGGAGTCTCTCGCCCTTACACTTGAAGTTCACAAAGAAGCACGGAGTAAGGGAGGGAAGCAACACACACAAATCCACAGCAAAATGCGCACACACACGGCCAAGAATCGAGCTCAAAAGACTATCTCAAAGTTCTCACTAGAACGGAGCTCGAATCACTGAGAATGACAAACGAATGCGCAAAGACTGAGTGTGGATGATCAAGAATGCTCTAAGGTTGCTTGGTGTGCTCCTCCATGCGCCTAGGGGTCCCTTTTATAGTCCCAAGACAGCTAGGAGCCGTTGAGAACAAATCTGGAAGGCCATCCTTGCCTTCTGTCGTCGGGCGCACCGGACAGTTCGGTGCACACCGGACAGTGTCCGGTGCCCGATTTCCTTCCTTAAATGGCGAAGCCGACCGTTGGCAGACTTGGAGCCGTTGGCGCACCGGACATGTCCGGTGCACACCGGACAGTCCGGTGCCCCCTTCTAGCCGTTGGCTCGGCCACATGTCCCGCGCAGATCGCGCGGCCGACCGTTGGCTCACCGGACAGTTCGGTGCACACCGGACAGTCCGGTGAATTTTAGCCGTACGATGTCGGCGAATTCCCGAGAGCGGCCACTTCACGCCGAGTCAGCCTGGCGCACCGGACACTGTCCGGTGCACCATCGGACAGTCCGGTGTGCCAGACTGAGCTGAGTCTTGGCTGTACATAGCCAAGCCTTTTTCACCTCTTTTCTTTTCTTCTTCTTTCTGTTTCTAACACTTAGACAAGTATATTAGTACACAAAACCAATGTACTAAGGCTTAGAAACATACCTTTACTCTTGATTTGCACTTTGTTCATCCATGAGCATAAATTCACATTTAAGCACTTGTGTTGGCACTCAATCACCAAAATACTTAGAAATGACCCAAGGGCACATTTCTCTTTCAGAACCCCAAGAGCATGCCCCGGCGCGCCCCGAAGACACACTTCTCGGGATTGAGCTTGACGCCCTTTGCCTTGAGACACCGGAATGTCACTTCAAGGTCGGAGAGGAGGTTGGAAGCCTTCCTCGTCTTGACTACGATGTCATCGACGTAGGCCTCGACTGTGCGACCGATGTGTTCGCCGAACACATGGTTCATGCACCGCTGGTACGTCGCGCCCGCATTCCTCAAACTGAACGGCATGGTGACATAACAGTACATGCCGAAGGGCGTGATGAAAGAAGTCGCGAGCTGGTCAGACTCCTTCATCCGGATTTGGTGATACCCTGAGTAGGCATCGAGGAAGGACAGGGTTTTGCACCCAGCAGTGGAATCCACGATTTGATCGATGCGAGGTAGAGGGTAGGGGACCTTCGGACATGCTTTTGTTGAGACCAGTGTAGTCTACACACATCCGCCATTCCCCCCTTTCTTTCTCACAAGCACAGGGTTGGCAAGCCATTCGGGATGGAATACCTCTTTGATGAACCCTGCTGCCATTAGCTTGTGGATCTCCTCGCCTATCACTCTGCGCTTCTCCTCGTCGAATCGGCGCAGAGGCTGCATGACGGGTCGGGCCCCGGCCCGAATATCCAGCGAGTGCTTGGCGACTTCCCTCGGTATGCCGGGCATGTCCGAGGGACTCCACGCAAAGACGTCGGCGTTTGCGCGGAGAAAGTCGACGAGCACTGCTTCCTATTTGGGGTCGAGCCCGGAACCGATCCGGATCTGCTTGGAGGTGTCGCCACTGGGGTCGAGAGGGACGGCCTTAACCGTCTCTGCTGGCTCGAAGTTGCCGGCATGTCGCTTCACGTCTGGCACCTCTTCGGAGAGGTTCTTCAGGTCGGCGATGAGGGCCTCGGACTCGGCGAGGACCTCAGCGTACTCCACGCACTCCACGTCGCATTCGAACGCGTGTTTGTACGTGGGGCCGACGGTGATGACCCCGTTGGGGCCCGACATCTTGAGCTTCAGGTAGGTGTAATTGGGGACGGCCATGAACTTCGCGTAGCATGGCCTCCCCAATACCGCGTGGTAGGTTCCTTGGAACCCGACCACCTCGAACGTCAGAGTCTCCCTTCGGAAGTTGGAGGGCGTTCCGAAGCAGACGGGAAGGTCGAGCCGTCCGAGGGGCTGGACGCGCTTCCCAGGAACAATCCCGTGGAAGGGCGCAGCGCCTGCTCGGACGGAGGACAGATCGACGCGCAGGAGCCTGAGGGTCTCGGCGTAGATGATGTTGAGGCAGCTGCCCCCATCCATCAGGACCTTGGTGAGCCTGACGTCGCCGACGATGGGGTCGACGACGAGCGGGTATTTCCCCGGGCTCGGCACGTGGTCGGGGTGGTCAGCTTGGTCGAAGGTGATGGGCTTGTCGGACCAGTCTAGGTAGACTGGCGCCGCCACCTTCACCGAGCAAACTTCACGGCGCTCTTGCTTGCGATGCCGAGCCGTGGCATTCGCCGCATGCCCTCCGTAGATCATGAAGCAGTCGCGGACCTCGGGGAACTCTCCTGCTTGGTGATCTTCCTTTTTGTCGTCGTCGCGGGCCCTGTCACCCTCTGCGGGTGGCCCGGCCTTGTGGAAGTGGCGCCGAAGCATGACGCACTCTTCAAGGGCGTGCTTGACGGGCCCCTGATGATAGGGGCACGGCTCCTTGAGCATCTTGTCGAAAAGGTTGGCACCTCCGGGGGGCTTTCGAGGGTTCTTGTACTCGGCGGCGGCGACAAGGTCCGCGTCGGCGGCGTCGCGTTTCGCTTGCGACTTCTTCTTGCCTTTCTTCTTGGCGCCGCGCGGAGTAGACGCCTCGGGAGCCTCTTCCGACGGGCGGCCCTGGGGCTGCTTGTCCTTTCGGAAGATGGCCTCGACCGCCTCCTGGCCAGAGGCGAACTTGGTGGCGATGTCCATCAGCTCGCTCGCCCTGGTGGGGGTCTTGCGACCCAACTTGCTCACCAGGTCGCGGCAGGTGGTGCCGGCAAGGAACGCGCCGATGACATCCGAGTCGGTGATGTTGGGCAGCTCGGTGCGCTGCTTCGAGAATCGCCGGATGTAGTCCCGAAGAGACTCTCCCGGCTGTTGTCGGCAGCTTTGGAGGTCCCAGGAATTCCCGGGGCGCACGTACGTGCCCTGGAAATTGCCGGCGAAGGCTTGGACCAAATCATCCCAGTTGGAGATTTGCCCCGGAGGCAGGTGCTCCAACCAGGCACGAGCAGTATCGGAGAGGAACAGGGGGAGGTTGCGGATGATGAGGTTGTCGTCGTCCGTTCCACCTAGTTGGCAGGCCAGGCGGTAGTCTGCAAGCCACAGTTCCGGCCTCGTTTCCCCCGAGTACTTTGTGATAGTAGCCGGGGGTCGGAAACGGGTCGGGAACGGCGCCCGTCGGATGGCCCGACTGAAGGCCTGCGGACTGGGTGGTTCGGGCGAGGGACTCCGATCCTCCCCGCTGTCGTAGCGTCCCCCACGCCTGGGGTGGTAGCCTCGGCGCATCCTTTCGTCGAGGTGAGCCCGACGGTCGCGACGATGGTGCTCGTTGCCGAGGTGACCCGGGGCCGCAGGCGCGGTGTTGCGCGTGCGCCCGGTGTAGACCGAGGCTTCCCGCATGAATCGGGAAGTCGCGGCATGAGGTTCCGAGGGGTATCCCTGCCTTCGGGAGGCAGAGCTCTCGGCCCGTCGGGCCGCAGCGCCTTCCAGGAGATTCTTGAGCTCTCCCTGGATTCGTCGACCCTCGGTGGTTGATGGCTCCGGCATCGCGCGGATGAGCATCGCTGCGGCTGCCAGGTTCTGACCGACCCCGCTGGATGCGGGAGGCGGCCTGACCTTGATGTCGTCGTCGACGCGGTGCTGGAAACCCTGGGGCAAGTGACGTATTTCTCCAGCCGGGGGCTGGCCCGCCCATACCTGCCCGACGTCCCGGTGGATCGACTCGAGCGCCCCTGCTCCCTCGTCGAGCCTGGCCTGCGCCCTGCGGACTTGCTCGAGCTGTGGGTCGTGACCCCCCGCCGGAACGGGGACCACAGCTAGCTCCCGCGGGATGTCAGCGCGAGGCACCGGCCTAGGGAGATCACCGTCCTCCGGCATGCCGAGATGGTTGCCTTCGGAGGGATCCCCTAGCTCGACGTGGAAACATTCGCGGCTTGGGCCGCAGTCCTTGTCGTCAAGGCTGCGGCTACCGTCGGAACAGTCGGAGAGGCAGTAGTCACATGCGGTCATGAAGTCCCGCATGGCACTGGGGTTGCCAAATCCAGAGAAATCCCAACAGATGCTGGGATCGTCATCTTCCTCGGACCCAGAGGGCCCGTAGGTCGAGACGTCCGTCAATCGGTCCCAAGGCGACCGCATACGAAACCCCAGAGGGGTTGCACTCGCCTCAACGAGAGCGCCCGCCAAAGCGAGGTCGCTAGACGGGTTGAGGCCGAGTCGAAATGACGTAGGATGGGAATCAGTTAGTACCTTTTGGTCGACGAGGAGCGACAGAGTCACGTCGGGGACTGATTGCGCCGTCGTCTTGGGTACGAGGGCGACGTCCTGCAGGCCCTCCGCGAGCGTGCTGGCGTCGTCCACTTGCTCGGGATTGGCGTGTCGCGGGGGGACGGCGCTCGCCTCCGTCTCAAACGTGAGGTCGACGCCCGACGCATCCCCCGTTGGGGCGCTGGGGGCGTCGATTCGCTCGACAGCCGACGAAGCACGGTCTCCCGCTTGGCCTTGGTTGCCCCGCCTCCTCCTCCGTTGGCGGGGGAGAGGACGAGGCGAGCTCGAATGTCGTCCTTCCACCACGCGGGGAAGATGTCGTCGATTCCGCCGCCGGCGGGCGGGTTGTCGGCCGCCATTGTCGTTGTCGCGCGGCGGTGGAAGGAGTATCATGTCATAGCTGCCGTCGAGGGACATGAACTCAAGACTCCCGAAACAGAGCACCGTCCCGGGTTGGAGAGGTTGTTGGAGACTGCCCATCTGGAGCTTGACGGGAAACTGCTCGTCAACACGCAGCAGGCCCCTACCTGGCGCGCCAACTGTCGGCGTTTCGAGACTGGGGGGTCCCTAAGCCGACAAGTGAGTGTGCCGCGTGCCCTAGCCCAGATGGGTCGAGCGCGTGGGCGAGCGCGAAGGGGGAAAGGAGCGAGGAGGCCGGAGTCCGGCGAGAGAGAGAGATGGGAATCCCGCGGCCTTCGTGTTCGTCCCGCGCCCAGGTCGGGTGCGCTTGCAGTAGGGGGTTACAAGCGTCCACACGGGTGAGGGAAGCGAGCGGCCCCGAGAGAGCGCTTGTCTCGTCCTCGTCCCCGCGCGACCAACCTTCTCTAAGAAGGCCCTGGTCCTTCCTTTTATAGGCGTAAGGAAAGGATCCAGGTGTACAATGGGGGTGTAGCAGAGTGTTACGTGTCTAGCGGGGGAGAGCTAGCGTCCTAAGTACATGCCAATGTGGCAGCCGGAGAGATCTTGGCACCCAGCTGGTGTGGTGTCGTGGCTGTCGGAGGAGCAACGGAGCCTGGCGGAGGGACAACTGTCGGAGCGGTTGAGTCCTTGCTGACGTCCCCCTGCTTCCGTAAGGGAGCTGAGAGCCGCCGTCGTCATGGGGCTAGCGGGGCGCCATCATTGCCTATCTGGCGGAGCTGGCCAGATGGGACACCGGTCTTGTTCTCTACGGCCCGAGTCGGCTCGGGGTAGGGTGATGATGGCGCTTCCTGTTGACGTGGCTGGCCTGTGCCCTAGGTTGGGCGACGTGGAGGCTCCTCCGAAGCCGAGGTTGAGTCTGTCCTTCATGGCCGAGGTCGAGTCCGAGCCCTTGGGTCGGGCGAGGCGGAGGTCGTCGGCAGAGGCTAGGGCGGTGTCCGAGCCCTGGGGTCGGGTGAAGCGGAGTTCGTCGTCTTCCGGGGCTGAGCCCGAGTCCGAGCCCTGGGTCGGGCGGAGCGGAGTTCGCCGTCTTCCGGGTCTTAGCCCGAGTCCGAGCCCTGGGTCGGGCGGAGCGGAGTTCGCCGTCTTCCGGGTCTTAGCCCGAGTCCGAGCCCTGGGTCGGGCGGAGCGGAGTTCGCCGTCTTCCGGGGCTTAGCCCGAGTCCGAGCCCTAGGTCGGGCAGAGCGGAGTTCGCCGTCTTCCGGGGCTTAGCCCGAGTCCGAGCCCTGGGTCGGGCGGAGCTTCCTATGGCGCCTTTGGCAGGGCCTGGCTTCCTGTCAGCATCACTCTGTCAAGTGGCGCTGCAGTCGGAGTGGCGCAGGCGGCGCTGTCCTTCTGTCAGACCGGTCAGTGGAGCGGCGAAGTGACGACGGTCACTTCGGCTCTGCCGGGGGGCGCGCGTCAGGACAAAGGTGTCGGGCTACCTTTGCGTTAAATGCTCCTGCGACTCGGTCGGTCGGCGCGACGATTTAGTCAGGGTTGCTTCTTAGCGAAGGCAAGGCCTCGGGCGAGCCGGAGATGTGTCCGCCGTTAATGGGGGGCCTCGGGCGAGACGGAAACCCCTCGGGGTCGGCTGCCCTTGCCCGAGGCTAGGCTCGGGCGAGACGTGATCGAGTCGCTCGTATGGACTGATCCCTGACTTAATCGTACCCATCAGGCCTTTGCAGCTTTATGCTGATGGGGGTTACCAGTTGAGAATTAGGCGTCTTGAGGGTACCCCTAATTATGGTCCCCGACAGGAATGAGAACGGAGCGGCTCCGTTCGGTTGATTTTTTGGAGCGGAATGGTTCCGGATCTGATGAGAATATTCTCTAATTGGAGCCATTCCATTCTAATTCCTTTATAACCAAATAACAACAAAACTGGGACAGAACGACTCCGTTCTACTTGACTCTTCAACCAAACGCTACTTAAAAGTAACTAAAGTTAATATTTTTACTGCATCTGCTCTGTCCAATCTCTACCTTCTCCCCTGGTCCTATTAAATAGTAATGTAGTCTTTATGTATAGTAATTAATACACTTGCCAGATTTAGTTACTGAAATCAAATAAAATATTTTATTTTAGTGACTAAATTTTGGTGCTAAAGTTTGGTAAGCTGAAAGAAACCAACTGTCGGAGACAGTCTACCAGTGAGCCTGTCTGCCTCGCTTGTGTTCAGTCCTTCCCATTCCTCTGCAAGTCGCAACTCGCAACGCAAAGCGCAAGGAGCATTTCAAAAACCCTACCTCCCTACCCCACTTCGCAGTCCGCACCGCACCCACCCCGATCTCCTTCTCCCACCCAGATCGCCGGCCCGTGGCGGCACGAAATGGAGGTGCCGCCGGAGATGCTCGACGCCCTCGCAGGCTGGTTCGCGCAGTCGCTCTCTCCCGACACCGCCGCGCGCCGCGGCGCCGAGCAGAGCATCGCCTCCGCCGCCTCCTCCCCGGGCTTCGCGCTGGCGCTCCTCGGCCTCGCGGCCTCCCCGCGCCACGACCTCCAGGCCCGCCTCGCCGCCTCCGTCCACTTCAAGAATCTTCTCCGCCGCCGGTGGCCCAAGCCCGACGCCGATGCCGACGCCGACGTCGACCACCTTCCCGCCTCCGACTGCGCCATCATCAAGGCGCACCTTCTCCAGCTCCTCCTCACCACCCCGCCCCTCATCCAGGCGCAGCTCTCCGAGGCCCTCGCCGCCGCCGCGGCCTCCGATTTCCCCGCCAGGTGGGAGTCCCTTCTCCCGTCCATCGTGTCCTCCCTAGGCACTGCCGTCAACGCGGGGGACATCACCGCCACCAACTCTCTTCTCGCTGCCGTGGTGTCGCTCTTCTCTCGCTTCCGCAACGCATTCGACAATAATGCCCTCCGCCTCGACCTCAAGTACTGCCTTGACATCTTCGCCGCCCCACTCCTTGAGGTTTTTCTCTTTGCCTCCCGCCGCCTTCAAGCCGCTGCCACCACGGCCAACCCGCTCGAGCTCCGTCCCGTGTTTGAGTGCCTTCGCCTCTGTTGCGAGATCTTCTACTCGCTTAACTCCATTGACCTTCCTGAGTTCTTCGAGGATAACATGCGCCAGTGGATGACAGAGTTCCAAGCCTTCCTCACCACATCCTACCCACCGCCTGTTGAGGCAGATGGTGCCCCGGATGCGCTCCGTGCTGCTGTCTGTGATAACCTGCAGCTTTATATGGAGAAGTACGAGGAGGAGTTTAGGGGATACCTGAAGGAGTTTGTTGAGGCTGTGTGGGGGCTCCTCATGGCGCAGACCGCTTCGCCTTCCCGTGTGCAGCTTGCCGTTACTGCGATAAGGTTCTTGACTACAGTTGCTGAGAGTGTGCACCATGCTTTATTTGGGAGTCCTGAGGCGATGAAGCAGATATGTGATAGTGTCGTTGTGCCTAACTTGCGCCTGCGGGATGAGGATGAGGAGTTGTTTGAGGGCAATTGGGTGGAATATGTCAGGCGCGACTCTGAGGGTAGCGATGCAGATACACTCAGACGGGCAGCGTGCCGGTTGCTGCGGGGCCTTGCAGCGAACTACCAAGAGCAGGTGGCTGCACTCGTCTCAGCACAGGTCCAGCAGATGTTGGTTGCATATGCTGCTAATCGGTCAAACAACTGGAAGGAGAAGGATGCTGCAATATACCTTGTTATTGCTCTTATGCAGAAGCCTGGTGCCACAGGTGGTGGCACACCTGTGGTTGACATGGAGAGCTTCTTTACATCTGTGATTGTGCCTGAGCTCCAAGCCCCTGATTGGCAGTCTGAGCCAATGTTGAAGGCAACTGTGCTCAGGTTCTTGAAGGAGTTCAAGGATCAGATCCCCAAAGCTACTGCACTGGCACTCCTACAAAGTGTGATGCGGTTTTTGATGCATGAGTCCAATGTTGTTCATTCATATGCTGCAACTTTTATCGAGAACCTGTTGATAATCAAGGATGCTGTACCGGTACCAGGGGTGACCACAGTGATCAGGTGTAAAATGGCACCCTCCTGTTTTGGTTTTCATGTGATATATCCTCTTTTCTCGCTGTTTATATAGTAGGGGTTGCCTTTCAGGTTGGAACACATAGCCTATCGATGATAGTTTCGTACGCGCAGTAGGAATAAGTGGGCTTTTGGTGCAATCGTTTATTCAATGCTCAAATATTTACAATTGAATTTGTTTGATCTTTGAGCCAGTGTTTTTTTCCAGTTCTAGAATAGAGGGTCAACCGGTCAATGGAGCAGGTGACTTTGTGCCTTTACGCCGCATGATTTAGTTTTCTTTAGTGCTGGATTGCTTCTTTTCTTTCTAATCTGGATTAATTTGTTGAGTAGACAAAAACAATGCTGTTGAGTCTCTAATGCTGACAATCTAGAACCCTCCTTGATTGCCTTTTTGTTAGCCATATGTTTTATTCTGTTTTTTCAGTCCATGTGCTCTAGTGCTGCATCAGCTTTCAGACTGAGAATAAGAACATCTGCACCCTTTAGTGCCCTTGCATTTTGACATGGTAATGCCATATTCTGTACACTGAATTTCTTATAAGTTGGTCAGTTAATCTTTCCAATGTTGGCTGACTGCTAGAATATGTTGGTCTGCAAGCTGACTGGTTTACTCTATGTATTTTACTTCTATACAAAATCATGCTTAATTGTTTTCATGACATGCAAAGCAATTATACTAATTCTGGTTATAGGCAGCTTGTTCCATGATGTATTATGTTTATGTGGTGCCATTTTACTTCCATGCTATGTTACTGTGCAAATAAATAGGAAATAAAAATGATGAATTACATTTTAGTCTAATCTATGTACTGCTTTATTTCGCAACTCCAGGTCTCCACGTTATGTTGCTGCTGATATCAATCCATTTGCCCCACAGATCATTCAGAACCTGTCCACAGCACTAGGTTTCCCTGATTCACAAGAGAACCCCTACCTGATGAAGTGCCTGATGCGGGTGCTTGGGATTGCTAATATTGCTGGTCAAATTGTTCATGAGATCACAGCTCAACTTGTGGGTATTCTCATGGAAGTGTGTAATAATCCCAAGAACCCTGACTTCAACCATTACTTGTTTGAGGCTCTGGCAGCAGTTATTGGCCGGACTGGTGAGCAGGACCCAACACTACTCCCTGCTTTTGAGACCAGCCTCTTTCCAGTGCTCCAGAGGATATTGGTTGAGGACATCTCAGAGTTCTGGCCATATGCTTTTCAGATATTTGCTCAACTTGTCAATTTGAGCCGACCACCTCTCTCACAGAATTACATGCAGCTATTTGGTGTCCTTCTCAGTAATGCAACTTGGGACCGGCCACCATGTGTTCCTGCCTTGGTTCGTTTGCTGCGAGCATTCCTTAGGAAAATTCTAAATGAGCTAAACCAAGAGGGCAGGCTTCCAAATATATTGGCAATATCCCGTAGCCTCCTCTCACGCAGCAGCACTGAAGATTCTGCATTCTACATGCTGAACACACTAGTGGAAAACGTTGGTTTTGACATTCTGAACCCATATATAAGTGAGATATGGAGTGCTTTGTTTACTCGGCTACAGACTAGACAGACAGTGAAATTTGTGAACTCTCTTGTGGTTTTCATGTCGCTAGTGCTGGTCAAATATGGGTCAAGTGTTCTTGTCAATTCCGTTGATGCAATTCAGCCAAATCTTTTCACCCAAATCCTTCAGCGATTTTGGATTCCCAACCTCAATTTGATCAAAGGTGCTCTTGAAGTTAAGTTGACAGCAGTTGCTTCGATAAAGTTGCTTTGTGAGTCTGCGGTCCTGTTGGATGCTGCAGCAGCCCAGTTATGGGGTAAATTACTTGACAGTATTGTCACACTATTGTCCAGAATGAATCAAGATGGATCACAACAAGAGCATAATGATGGTACTGATGCAGTGGATACTCAGAAGACATCAAGTTATTCTGTTTCATTTGTACGACTTCAATATGCTGGGAAGAGTGAAGATGACCTTTTGAAAGAAGTAAATGATCCAAAACAGTTTGTGGTCACATCCTTAGCCACAATTTCTGCCCAGTTTCCTGGGAGGTTTGGTCCTGTCATTGAGCAGCATGTGGACCTAGCAAACAAAAGTGTGCTTCTTCAACTTTGTGCAGCCTACAATGCCAACATTGTCTAGGTAACAACTTCAATGATATTATTTTATAAGTTTAAACCATGGATCAAACTATGCATTGAGAATGGATGTTTCATCCAAGTTTAATTTCATTTTATATGGCATGGTAGTCTTGGAAACAATGCCATGAAACTCTCCACTAGGAATGGTCTTGGACTCTTGGTGGTCTCAACGTTCAAGTACGGAGTAGGATTTAGCTACATGGCTGTCCCATTAGTAGCCATTCTTGCTACAGACACAATTAATGACTAAATTTCTTTTTTCAAGATGTTTTAGGCGATGTTATAACTCCTAAATATCATGTGATTAACACACTGCCGCCTCACTTATAATGTTATTGTGGTATGACTCATGAAAGTGAAAGTATTATCTCAATTCCTAAATAAATCAACTCCTTGAGTTGTTCTAACTCCCAACTGAAACTTTTTGTAAGTTTGATTGAATCTATAGGAAAATATGAATATTTATGACACAATTAATATAATACATCATGAAATACACTTTCATAGTCTACTTATTTGGTGTCAGATATTAATATTCTTTTCTATAAAGCTGAACAAACATACAAAAAATTGACTTAAGGAAACTCTAGAGTCTAGAAGTTTATTTATTTGGGTAATGAGAGAGTAGTTAATAATGAAAGGATCGACACAATGTTTGAGTTCATACTTATTACATGTGGCCACGACAAGTGTAGGTAGACCCACTGTTAGAGTATATTAGGCAACTCCTAATAGCCCTGTTTGGCACAACTGCTGCTTGTTGAAAAAGCAGCTTATCTGATAAGCTAGTGAAAAGCAGCTTCTGCTTGTTGGCTGCTTTTAGTGTATTCTGAGAAGCAGCTGAACTGATAAGCTGCTGCAGAAGCTAGCTGTTTGGCAGAACTTCTGCTTAAATTTGTGAAGAAGCTGAAAATAAGCTGTGCCAAACAGGGCCAATATGGTTGGCTTAGGATTGATTGTAATCTTGGGATAACCTTCCTTGTATCTAGGATAACCTTCCTTACCTCTAGGGTAGCCTTCTTGTCCTCCCAAGTCATGTACTCCTATATATTCTCCCTAGAGGCTCAATGCAATACATCCAACACATTATACACAATCTCCCTTTCCTACATGGTATCACGAGTTTAGGTTATATGCCCTAGCCTCCCTTTCACTGCCGCTGTGTCCTTGTAGGATGCGCCGCGGATCCATCTGTTCCGCTGTGTTTGTCGTTGCGTCGTCAAGCTCAACACCAGATCAGAACTCACCATCAAGGTTCCGTCGGCGGTCTCTGTCCACGTTCCCATCGACCAACCCAGCTAGATCTAGCCCATTGGCCGTCGTGGTGGTGGCGGTTGTGATGGGGCTCTATCCTCACCGCCGGCAACATCGCACGCCGCCATGGAGGCGGATGTGACCTCTGTTGCCGTCCGAACCGTGGTTGGGCAGTCCCCGGGACCGACACGTCGTGGGGAGGATGTGCCAGGTCTCACTCCGCTTCGGGTTTGCATCGCCGCACCCGCACCGTTCCTCTTCCGCGCGCATACATGCTGTCGCAGTCTTCCTCCACAGGCGCGCGGGTGCGTGGCTCCTTATGTGCGTCGCCCTTTCTGGTTTGTGCGGGCCTCCACGGTAGCCACGCTGCACTAGGCTATGTTGGGCTCGCGTTGCTGGCTCCCTCCGCCAGGGCAGGGTTAGAGGGCACGTGCTCGGTGTGTCTGTCTAAGCTAGTCGGCGGCGAGGAGGCACCGAGAAGGAGCAGGGTTACCCGATGATGTACCAAGAAATATGCTGCTACTGCTACGTATTTTTATCTTTTTCCCGGTCAAAGATGCGTCTCCATCGCCCATCGCCCGTTAGCTCTCGTGTCATCGACATCGGCTTCGACAACACCGGCTCCTTCATCTTCTCCGACTGTGCCTCATGGCGTGGCTAGCAGCGTGCCAGGGGACACCCGCATGCTGTTTCTGCGCCTCTTACCGGCACATCGATCTCCATCGGTTCATTATCGCCACTACTGATCGGGAGGTTCTGCCATCGACATCGAAATCACCATCATCGTACGACCTCAGTCTGACCAACCGATTGCGCGCACGACCTCACCCTCTCGTGACGTCTGTCATCTGTCGTGAGTTTCTTCACCAAGCACGAGGGTTGCTTCTGCATTGCCTCCTCGGGCAGCAGCGTGACCTGTCGTTGCAGCGCCTCCTCGGCAGCAGCGTGGCTTGTTGTCGTCCCTGTCGCTGCGTCGCCTCTTCAGGCAGCAACATCACCATTCGTCGTTGACCCCAGCTGTTGCATCTACATCGCCGTTGACTCTGTTGGTGCGCGTCTCCTGCGCACGGTTTGTGAGCTATTTGACACATGTGAACTGCGTCGGCACACTCGTCGTTGGTCTGCACCACGTTCGTCTTTGAGTTCTTCGTCGACTTTAAGCATCGCCATCACGCTACAGTGGCGCTATCGAGGACCTTCTTCCTATGCGTTGTGGCTCTCCCATCGCGACAACTTCAGGAACCTCGATGTGTCGCCACGTCTACCTCTTCGCCTTCGTCCAGTAGATCCTTGTTGCCAGCGTCGTCGTCTCATCCTCGACTAATTCGTCTACTGCGCTCTGACAACCGTGAGTTGCGCGACACTCCCTCCATACCACACCACAACCGTCGTGGGGGTATTCTCTGCTGGTCTCTTCCGACGGTGATACTTGGCTGGGTCTTCTACCTAGTACGTGTGGTACTGGCAACACCGACACATGCATTCGTCTGCGACACATTTCCAAGCGTGGCAAACCTGGAGCACGCCTTGCCCACAACGGTTTGACAACATCGTCCTCGGCATCAGCTTCTTCCTCTAGGAATGCCTCGACCGTGTCGCCGTCTTCACCTATGGCGCCCTCCTTCTGCGCCACCGTCACCCCGGTGCCTCCTGGCGCGCTGCGAGCCTTTCGGCATGCTGCGCCTGCGCCCACGACTTGTGCGGCTTGTTGTCTTCGACATGCTCGATAGCTACCCGACGCACAACACCTCGACAACGGCTTGACGCCCTAGGACTCGGCCACCTCGACATTATCAGCACAAAGGGTTATCATCTGCATGGGCTACTCTAGTCGCAGCATTCACACCGGCGTTCCGACTGTGGGGTGATGTCTCCATTGTTCTCCAGTCTGTTTGTTCGTGTTGCTAACCGTACGACTCTGGAGGGATGTTAGAGTATATTAGGCATGTTAGATTATATTAGGCAACTCCTGATATGGTTGGTTTAGGATTGATTGTAATCCCGGGATAACCTTCCTTGTATCTAGGAGGATAGCCTTCTTATCCTTAAGTCCTGTACTCCACTACTCCTATATATTCTCCCTAGAGGCTCAATGCAATACATCCAGCACATTATACACAATCTCTCATTCCTACACCCACTACTTACTCCTACTCCCTCCATTCTTTTTTATTTGTCGCGTTTTAGTTCAAAAATAAACTAGTGGACGACAAATATTCGAGAACAGAGGTAGTATAACATAAGAAACGTGTCTGTAGAAAAACAATATGTGTTCTTTAGGAAACCAATGTATATCTGTTGTCCAAGTCTCCTAGGTCAACCATGGAGGTGATTCCAAATGTTTGAGACAAAATGTTGACATAAATGATAGCTACGAGTAGCATCTGTGAGGGGTGTTTGGCAGAGCTCCTACAGCTCTGCTCCTAGCGAGAATCACTTCTAGGAAGCTAAACTGCTAAAAATTGAGTTGCTCTATAGTGGGAGTGAAGTGAATCTTGTATCCATTTTGTATTAGAGTGAGAGCTAAAAAACCTGTTTCCTGCTGCTCCCAACATGCTCCCCACACTCCAACCCCTCAGGAATCACTTCACGCCAATGATTTCAAGTCGTCCGACTAATCGTGATTAATCGCGATTAGTCGAGCTAGTCGGTTTTAGTGGAGCGACCAGGGTATCCAACCCGATTAGGTTGACTAATCGTCCAGTCGTCGACTAAGTGCGATTAGTCGTCCAGTTAATGTGTGGACGATTAGTTAGGTTTGGTTGGCTGGCGGCCGGCCTGTTTTTGCTATGGGCTGGACGTCTAGTAAGTCTGCAACTCTACACCATATGTTATGTAGTGAGTAGTGAGTGATGTTTAGTTCATGTTCTGAAATCTGAATTCTTAATTCTGAAATGTGATCTGAGTGCCTGACAATTCTAGTATTCATAATTTCTTTGATGTTCTAAAATCTGAATGTTCAATGGTGTTCTGAAATCTAAATTGTTCACTCTCCACTGTCTAGTTCTAGTATTCATATTTGTTTTGTTTGGTAATTTAGTTACTTTGTTATTGCCTCCAATATGCTATATGCTATGCATATATATTACATTATTACACGTATATATAATTATATATATAGGTCCCGTACCTGTAAATATGCAGGAGACCAGTAGGGACGACCAGGTCGACTAGGACCCGATTAGTCGACCTATCGCGATTAGTCGTCTGGTCGCCCAGGTGTCTCGACTAGCTAGTCGAGCGACTTGAAACCATTGCTTCACGCACACTTGGCCAAACGGTTTTCTATCAAATAGATTTACTTCTACTTGAGAATCATTTGAAATCACTCTATTGGAGAATTAGCTCTCGAACCTAGAGAATCATGAAGCAAAGCTCTGTCAAACGAGGTCGTAATTTTGATGAAGCTAAAAACTGTGTCAATACTTATTTTAACTGTGTCAATATATATTGAACGTATGTTTGCTGTGTTTGTTCTATAGGTTCAAGTTCAATGTCGCTGAGTGTATAGTTGAAATCTACAATCACGCAAACGCAGCTGCTTCTGCATGATTAAGGGTATATTTGGATCTTGTAGTCGTAGAGATGAAAATTGATATTTATTTAGATATCAATTTTTTGGTCTTTTTTGTTTGATTATGAATAAATAGGATATAAAATCTGTTATACAAATATATATATATATATATATATATATATATATATATATATATATATATATATATATATATATATATATATATATATATATATATATTATATACTCCCTCCGTTTCTTTTTAGTTGTCGCTGGATAGTTCAATTTTGCACTATCCAGCGACAACTAAAACGAAACGGAGGGAGTATCTTAAATAACATATATAAATTTCGGATACATCTTTTTAGTTGTCGTTGGATAGTTCAATTTTGCACTATCCAGCGACAACTAAAACGAAACGGAGAGAGTATCTTAAATAACATATATAAATTTCGGATACAATTCAGATACACATATTTTTTTCACTTATTTATTTTAGCGAACAAATAATGTATACAATAATTTATTCAAAATATTCTTATTTGCAATAGTGTGTTTAATAACATAAAAAAATTAGCATATATATATATATATATATATATATATATATATATATATATATATATATATATATATATATATATATATATATCAAATGTATTTTAATAATCTGGATACTCATTTTCATCCCTAGCTAAGGTTCTATTGTTCTTAGCTAACAGCGTAGTTAGTTCCTTACATACCATCTAAATAACTATTAGCTGTTGGTCTGGTTCCAACTGGGTTGGTACGGTCGTACGGACGGTCTCAACAGCATGATAAAAGGAGGGACAATAATGCTGAGATATGAACGTCATTTTGTGGGCTGAGTTAACACTATTAAGGCTTGTTCGGTTGTACCCTAATCCATATGGATTGAGGGGGTTTAAATCCCTAGTAAGTCAAAATCCTCTCCAATCCGTATCAATCCCCTCCAATCCATATGGATTGAAAATAACCGAACAAGTAAGTGTTGGTAACAATATAGGGGCATGGAAGGCCATACATGTAAACTTTTAAAAGATAAGGATAAATGGTAGGGGGCAACCATGTAACAACTCTTTTCTCTAACACAACAAACTTCTTTTAATCTGAGCACAGCGTAACATCACTGGCTACCAAGTTTGTTACATGACCAGGAAAGTTATCTAACCAAACAAAAGATGCACCATGAAGCATACCAACTCCCTCGCTAGCTAAACAGTGAGCTACAACATTACATGAACGTGGTGCATGACTAATTTTGACAACACTAAAATCTGATGAGATTAAGAACTTGACCTCCCTGATCACAACACCTTTAAAGGCAGCATCCCAATCCTTTGATAACAGTGCAGTCTTCAGAACTTGACAATCAGTATCCGATTCAATGTACATTATATTTTTTTCAACTGCAAATTTTATTGCCTGGAAGCAAACGGTAGCTTCAGCTTGAAGGGGGTTTGCTAGGGATTGGATGTTCCTTGTTCCTGCTGCCAAAACTGCTCCAGTATCATCCCTAGCAATGAAGCCCCAGCCTCCAGACTTGGTATCTTCTATGAACGTCAAAATTGATTTTAAGAAACCTAGGACTCGGCCTTTTTGAATTATGCACTGTTTTATCTAGAGAGGCACTCTTTTTTTTTTTTGAAAAAAAATCCAAATATTTAAAGTAAAGACTCTGAATCTGCAGGCCCATCTGGCTAGCTGTTTTTTTACTTTGTCCAGCGTTTACTGCATTCCTTTCCTGGTAAATTGTCTACATGGTTGTTACTACTTTCATTTGTAACCCCTTTTGATAAAGAGTTACATTTGATTTCACGCAAAATGATCTCTTTATCTTTTTATATAGCAATATTAACCATGTTAGTCACGCGAAACTCAAGAGTGGTCTCGATTTGTGTTTTTAACTGGAAATTAGAGGACGGTGTAAAGCCTCTAGGTCGCGACTGATGGCACACGGCACTCGCAGCGCCATTAACAAATCAAGCCACGTTCATTCCCGAATGGAGGGCCTTTGTTGACTCCCTCCCTCTGTTGAATTCGGAACAACCTGACTGGATAGTACTGTATGACCTCTCGTTTCATCAAGCTAATCCATGGTGTAATTAATTTTGTAGGAAAAAATATGTGCAGGCGTGCTGAATTGCTAATTACTTACTGTGTAATCGTTAATGATTATCCTGGGGATCTTTTCGGCTGATCTGCCAGTTTAGAATGACACTGCTATTCTATGCTGACGGCGGAGGCGTCAAGATTGCGAGCTGCAGGATCATGCTGTCTCCATCTCCGTGTCATCCATGATCCATCTCATAGGCTAGAGTGCCCAAGGTGTTCGGAGATATATGCCCATTCGAACTTTCTTAACGCCTACCTGCAATGCAATGCAGTGCTTGCATCGAGCAGAAAGTTCGCCATCGTTTTCCAAGTAAAAAATCTGGGATAAAAAATGGAAAGAAATTAAATAAAAAATATATCGGTCCTTGCGTGTCACTCTCTATCATAATCAGCTCAAATGCTAAATTAATCGGACTGCTGAGTATAAAGGCATACCATATCTGTACCAAAAATCCTCCCTTTCCCATCTCAAGCTATTTTCCTGCTTAGTGAGCTTAATGGCTCTGACGGCCAGAGTGAGGAGGCTTCCCCAGTTGCACATCTCGCTCGACGTCCCCTCGTGCGCCTTCCGTCACCACAACCCGCCCGCGGCGGCCTCGACGTCCGCGTCGCGAGCCAGCGGTGAGTTCCGGCTCTCGGACTTCGACAGGCTCGCCGTGCTGGGGCGCGGGAACGGCGGCACGGTGTACAAGGTCGCGCACCGCCGGACGTCGGCGCTGTACGCGCTCAAGGTGCTGCACCGCGGCGACCCCGGGGCCGCGTCGGAGGTGGACGCCCTGCGGCGGGCCGACAGCTCGCCGCACGTCGTGCGGTGCCACTCCGTGCTCCCCGCGGCGGCCCCCGGCGAGGTCGCGCTCCTGCTCGAGCTCGTGGACGGCGGCTCGCTGGACGCCGTCGCGGCCCGGCGCGGGGCGTTCGCCGAGGCCGCGCTCGCCGAGGTCGCGGCGCAGGCGCTGGCCGGCCTGGCGCACCTCCACGCGCGCCGCGTCGTCCACCGCGACGTCAAGCCGGCGAACCTCCTCGTCAGCGCCGCCGGGGAGGTCAAGATCGCCGACTTCGGCATCGCCAAGGTCCTCTCGCGCGCCGGCGACCACTGCGCCGCCTACGAGGGCACCGCCGCGTACATGAGCCCCGAGCGGTTCGACACGGAGCGCCACAGCCACGCCGACCCCTGCGCCGCCGACGTGTGGAGCCTGGGCGTCACCGTTCTGGAGCTTCTCATGGGCCGGTACCCGCTGCTCCCTGCCGGGCAGAAGCCCAGCTGGGCGGGGCTCATGTGCGCCATCTGCTTCGGCGAGCTGCCGTCGCTGCCGGACGGCGCAGCGTCGCCGGAGCTCCGTGCGTTCGTCGCCGCCTGTCTTGAGAAGGACTACACCAAGCGCGCGTCTGTGGCACAGCTTATTGCGCACCCGTTCGTCGCCAGAAGAGACGTCGCGGCCTCCAAAGACGCGCTCCGGCGACTGGTGGCCGGGGCCTGAATTGACTGCGCCGCTTAGGCATTAGATTGACCACACAGCCGTATGATCGTACATTTGTACACATGTGCATAGCTCTTTCTTACACAGTTTAGTAATCTAAACAAAATATTGTAGAAGTCCAGCTGCTGCCGCAGCGAACAACTAACATGGAACACTATATGAAGACAAAAAAAAAGAGAACATGATTCAACAAGGATTGCTTTAACTTGGTTGGACGAAATTTGTTGAACCAAGTTCAACAAGATACATGCGAGGACAAGAATCGCATTATTTGTCACATTTACGTGTGGAGCCTGAGTGGCCCATATGGCAGACAATACATCGGGCCTGTTTGGTAGAGTTTCTTTAAGAGTTTTTCTAATAATCTAGATTTGTGGATAATTTAGTTATCACGAGAATCTAAATATTATGGAGTATGGAGTTTAAGTCTGGAGTAAGATAAAGTTCATTGAGTTTAGAATTTAGAAAGTGACAGATTACTCTTATCATGACAACTTGATGTGTTCTACGTTGATGTTGATTACGTTGATTTAGACGTTTTTCACCAAAATAATTCTCACAGAAATGAATTTAGCTGCCAGAATTCAATTTTAAACTAAAATAAACACCCCATCTTTTTAGGGATCACACATATAAAAATAAACACTATACATATACAGGCGAGCTATAAATTCTAGGAAAAATACAGTGCAACTAAGTGCAATCAAACTACTGAAAATTATAAAAAAAACTCTCAAAAAATTATAAACATACTTCACTATTTACTCTAGTTATATATCAAAATTTTATGTTCTAATCCATCATATGTTAAGTGATATAAAAAAGAGAAAAAATATCACTTTATAAAAAATTCTTTTTATATCTCTTAGCATAGGGTGAATTAGAACTTCAAATTTTACATATCACTACAGTAAATAATAAAATATATCTATGATTTTTTGAGATGTTTTATAACTTTTGGTTGTTTAATTATACGATGATTGCACGGAAAGTTCAATCACACAATAATTGTTTTCTTAAAATACTCCGATGAACTGAACTGCAGGCTATTTAACCGAGGGAGCTATTTAACTTCACTGGAAGGTGCAGCCCCGTCCCCGTATATGAACAAGGACATTCCGGTCACGTTCACCGTTTTACATGCATGAGTCTTCGAGCCGTTGGATGGAACGCACGAAATCCCCTTGATCTTTCTACAAGGAATAAAATAAATTTGTTTCTAGCAAACAACGCCACAAGGATGAGTTTCTCACACACTACTGGCCATGGTGTTGGTTTAAGTGAAGTTAGGGGGAGGATGATATCCTGTACACATGGATCGGAACGCTGGTGCAGAAACAGAATTCTGGTCTTTAAAATCGGATTTAACGGTTCACGCTATGAGAGGTTTTTTTTTACAAAGTGAACCGTGTTTTTAAAAAAACCGCGTTAGATCTGATTTTAGATGCTAGAATTCTAGTATATTTTATCAGCACCGGATATCATCGGCATAGGGCGTTATTGGGCGACGACCAAGACCAGGGGGCGACAAGATGAGCTGAAGTCGCTACCTTGCTTTTTACAGACGCGATAAGTTTGTATTCTTTTTTTCGTACTTTGCTTTTTTTATTTTAAATTTTTAAATATCTCAAGCCTTGATTGAGTTTATTAGTCCATCAATTGTACTCTTGCACAGATCTAGATTATTTTATGATTTTAATTACATTTTGATGATTTTTTGTAGAAAGAAATTAATAATACACAAATAGCCTTAGAAATTCATAAAATTTGACGGAGGGTTAACATTTGTCTACATAAAATTCTAAAAAATGTTTGGGCCATAAAGTCCATAAGATGCCAGTGATTCTTTTCATTTTCTTACACTTGTTGTGTGAGTTACACGTGAAATCAGCTTAAGTATCCAAGTTTCAACATAACATTTACTTCGCTTTCTCATTTTCATGTAGGGACTTGAGGTTATCTTCTTATGGAATGTTTATTAGTCTTGATAACTTATTTGCAATTTTTGGTCGATACTATAATATTATATGGATTTAAATGCATTTTGATGATTTTCTGCAAAAAGAAATTAATAATATACAAATAGTCTCAAAAATTCACGAAATTTGGCGTATGAGTAACATATGTCCATATAGCATCCTCAAAAATGTTTGAACCATAAAAACCACAAGATGTCATCAATTATTTCATTTCATTTCCACTTATTTATGAAACCCATAATGATTACATGTGAAACCACCATAATAATAAGTGAAACCACATATCATAATAACACGTGAAACCACATATCATAGTTATCAATATTTTATGAATTTAATTGCATTTTAATGATTTTCTACATAAAGAAATTAATAACATTCAAAATAGCCTTAGAAATTCATGGATTTTTATGGAGGTGTAGCATATGTGCACATATAATCCTCAAAAATACTAGTTAGGAGCCCGTGCGTTGCAACGACATACAAAATATTTGACAAATTATTAGTGCACAATGATTACATAAAAACACCATATATATTATTGGCTTCAATATCCCACAAATTCATTAACAACAAGCAATACAAATTAAGCTCTACAACAGATTAAGCATGATAAATCATTCAGTTAGCAAGTCATAACTGTTAGCTCTACAATAGATTTACATGGAATTGTCTCATACAAGGAAAATTCTTGTCAAGGGTTTGCTCTTTCTCGCACGATATTGAATTATCTCAAGCTCATAGCAGGGTAACTTTATTCACTTCATAACCATTAGCACAGCTGATTCAACACCATGCAATCGAATGCAAGAAAAAAAGTGAGCCTATGTACTCTACCTTAAACTATAAACAAACCATGAAGTTGTTGGGCTCCTACAGCCTCTTTGAAGTCAAGTGTCAATGATATACTGTATTGGACAGTCACTGATTAAGTAACATGCTCCTACCAAAAAAGGAATTAAAAAAGCCCCCAAACACATATTATAGACATTCAGCTTATTAAGGGCATTTTCAATTGTTACATACAGTCTCCTGCGCGTTCGAGAGAAAAAATTGTTACATACAGTAATTGTAATCAATAATTCTTCTTACGATAGATAGAGTGACAACAGTTGCTCATGCAAATTGAGACAGATAGAGTGACAACACTTGCTCATGCAAATTGAGGAATTAACTGCTTCAGGACAGAGTCTAAAGCTGCAGCTTAGTGAGTTAAAGTCTAAATTAGCATCTGAAAATAATAAAAGAGCACCAGAGCAAGTGTTCCTCTACTTGAATGGCCTTGCTCCTCCAACAGATGGATTTCAGAGCCTATGTGATCTTGCCTCCACCAGCTTTCAAACCAAATACGCGTACTTAAATGGCCTACGCACATTCAAGAAATATATGAATCAGAATTCACAATCACTTACCATTTAGCCAAAACAAAAAGGTAATAGCAGTTTTCTTAAAACAGATAGACATGTGTTTGGGTTTGAAAAATGCACAGTTTGCACAATCCCAAAACCTTAAAACAGATAGACATGTGTTCGGGTTTGAAAAATGCACAGTTTGCACAATCCCAAAACGGATAACCAATATAACATAGCCAGTCATGATCTTAAGCATGGAGTCGTTTGCAACAAAGAGCATTGATATTATTTAGTATGAACATTGTCGTCTGTAACAAAGACCATTAACAGTATCTAACAATCAGGTTTGAGGAAACATAAATAAATGAGAACATATGCTTATAGAACGTCTGCAGAGAGAAGATATCACCTTAGTTACCGTTGTGTTCTCTATACTTCTATGATATTTATTTACCTGAGAAACGACATATGGCATTGCAGAGTACATCCCAACAGCAGCTCTCTCTCTGTAGAAGACCGTCCTCTCAATTGAAACAATTGGCTGCACAGTTGAACAATTGTTGATGCCGACAAACATCACAATTGTGTACATTAATCCAATAACCATTCTGAGAGTGGTTGCATCTCCCTTGCAATAGAATACACCAAGTCACCAACACTTTCAGATTCGGAAGGTTGGCACCAGCGACCAAAATGAAGAAAGTAAGAAAATTTACATTGTGGTGCCTATCCTCTAGAAAATGGAGTCGAGCAGCAAGGCAACTACAAAGTGAAGTAAAATCTAACAAGGTCAAGGTTGTAATCTGGACTACGCCAATAGGCCAGCCATTGCTTCCAAAGGCAGGCTTTGAACTATCCCATTGAATTCCAAGGAATTAGATAGTAAACTCAAGCATATTGTATAAATCAGGCTAGCTGAGAAAATAGGAAACAAAAATTTTCTACAAAAGAGCATATATATCACAATATCACATGTTGAGTACTCAGCAAAATACATCTTCAGTCGCACTTCAGCTGCAACTAAACTGACCTCGAGCATGTGACAGTTAATTCCAAAAGGCAGGAAATTTAGAAATGCACAAACGAAACAAGAGAGTGTAGATACTGAGTGGCTGCCGAACTCGAGGCTGAACCTGTTGGGCCCCGGAATGACGCCGTCGTTGGCCGCAGCCACGTCGGAATCAGCATATTTGAGCCTCGAAGGATCGACAAGAAGCATGCACATGCACCACAATAATCCAAACCAAACCTGTTCTACATTTACAGACTTCAGGCGGCTTGTAAACCAATTCATCTATCCAAATACACAAAATCATCTGGAAACAATTATGACAATTAAGTAGACAAACCCACTGAAAGGGAATTAAGCTTACACCTAGTTCCTATATAATTTTGGTGGTTGAATTGCCCAACACAAATAATTGGACTAACTAGTTTGCCCAAGTGTATAGATTATACAGGTGTAAAAGGTTCACACTCAGCCAATAAAAAGACCAAGTTTTGGATTCAACAAAGGAGCAAAGGGGCAACCGAAGGCACCCCTGGTCTGGCGCATCGGACTGTCCGGTGTGCCACCGGACATGTCCGGTGCACCAGGGGGACTCAGACTCAAACTCGCCACCTTCGGGAATTCCCAGAGGCGACTCGGCTATAATTCACCGGACTGTCCGGTGTACACCGGACAGTGTCCGGTGCGCCAAGGGAAGTCGGCCTCAGGAACTCGCCAGCTTCGGGAAACTCCAATGGCTAGTCCACTATAATTCACCGGACTGTCCGGTGTGCACCGGACTGTCCGGTGCGACTCCGAAGCAACGGCTACCTCCGCGCCAACGGCTCTCTGCGGTGCAATAAATGCGCGCGCAGCGCGCACAGATGGCAGGCGTGCCCATACTGGCACACCGGACAAGGAACAGTAGATGTCCGGTGTGCACCGGACACCCTGGAGGGCCCACAAGTCAGAAGCTCCAACGGTCAGAATCCAACGGCAGTGATGACGTGGCAGGGGGCACCGAACTGTCCGGTGTGCACCGGACTGTCCGGTGCGCCATCGAGCAGACAGCTTCCCAACGGCCACTTTTGGTGGTTGGGGCTATAAATACCCCAACCACCCCACCATTCATTGCATCCAAGTTTTCCACTTCTCAACTACTACAAGAGCTCTAGGCATTCAATTCTAGACACATTCAAAGAGATCAAATCCTCTCCAATTCCACACAAAATCCTAGTGACTAGAGAGAGTGATTTGCCGTGTTCATTTGAGCTCTTGCGCTTGGATTGCTTCTTTTCTTTCTCACTTGTTCTTGAGATCACAACTCCATTGTAATCAAGGCAAGAGGCACCAATTGTGTGGTGGCCCTTGCGGGGAAGTTTTGTTCCCGGCTTTGATTAGAGAAGAGAAGCTCACTCGGTCCGTGGGACCGTTTGAGAGAGGGAAGGGTTGAAAGAGACCCGGCCTTTGTGGCCTCCTCAACGGGGAGTAGGTTTGCAAGAACCGAACCTCGGTAAAACAAATCTCCGTGTCTCATTTGCTTATTCGCTTGGGATTTGTTTTGCGCCCTCTCTTGCGGACTCATTTATTATTTCTAACGCTAACCCCGGCTTGTAGTTGTGTTTATATTTGTAAATTTCAGTTTCGCCCTATTCACCCCCCCTCTAGGCGACTATCAATTGGTATCAGAGCCCGGTGCTTCATTAGAGCCTAACCGCTCGAAGTGATGTCGGGAGATCACGCCAAGAAGGAGATGGAGACCGGCGACAAGCCCACTACAAGCCAAGGGAGCACCTCATCGGAAGAGTCCCGCACCAAGAAAAGGGAGAAGAAGAAGAACTCCTCCAAGCGGCAGGAGAAAAGATCTTCCTCTTCTCACCACAAGGAGAAGAAGGAAAAATCTTCTTCTCACAAGCCGCATCGGAGTGGGGACAAGCACAAGAGGATGAGGAAGGTGGTCTACTACGAGACCGATACTTCATCGACATCTACCTCCGGCTCCGACGCGGCGTCCGTCACTTCTAAACGCCAAGAGCGTAAGAAGTATAGTAAGATTCCCCTACGCTATCCTCGTGTTCCTAAACATACACCTCTACTTTCCGTCCCATTAGGTAAACCACCAACTTTTAATGGTGAAGATTATGCTATGTGGAGTAATTTAATGCGATTTCATCTAACCTCTCTCCACAAGAGTATATGGGATGTTGTTGAGTATGGTGTACAGGTACCATCTATAGGGGATGAGGACTATGACACAGACGAAGTGGCCCAAATCGAGCACTTCAACTCCCAAGCCGCAACCATCCTCCTTGCCTCCCTAAGCAAGGAGGAATACAACAAAGTACAAGGGTTGAAGAACGCCAAAGAGATTTGGGATCTTCTCAAGACGGCGCACGAAGGTGATGAACTCACCAAGATCACCAAGCGGGAAACGATCGAGGGGGAGCTCGGTCGCTTCCGTCTTCGCCAAGGGGAGGAGCCACAAGACATGTACAACCGGCTCAAGACCTTGGTGAACCAAGTGCGCAACCTCGGGAGTACAAAGTGGGATGACCACGAAGTGGTTAAGGTTATTCTAAGAGCTCTTATTTTCCTTAACCCCACTCAAGTACAATTAATTCGTGGGAATCCTAGATATCCACTAATGACCCCCGAGGAAGTTATCGGGAATTTTGTGAGTTTTGAATGCATGATTAAGGGCTCCAAGAAGATCAACGAGCTTGACGAGCCTTCCACATCCGAGGCGCAACCGGTGGCCTTTAAGGCAACGGAGGAGAAGAAGGAGGAGTCTACACCAAGTAGACAACCAATTGACGCCTCCAAGCTCGACAATGAGGAGATGGCCCTAATCATCAAAAGCTTTAGGCAAATCCTCAAGCAACGGAAGGGGAAGGACTACAAACCTCGTTCCAAGAAGGTTTGCTACAAGTGTGGTAAGCCCGGTCACTTTATTGCAAAATGTCCTATGTCTAGTGACAGTGACAGGGGCGACGACAAGAAGGGAAGAAGAAAGGAGAAGAAGAAGTATTACAAGAAGAAGGGCGGCGATGCCCATGTTTGTCGGGAGTGGGACTCCGACGAAAGCTCAAGCGACTCCTCCGACGACGAGGACGCCGCCAACATCGCCGTCACCAAAGGCCTTCTCTTCCCCAACGTCGGCCACAAGTGTCTCATGGCCAAGGACGGCAAAAAGAAGGTAAAATCAAGGTCCTCCACTAAATATGAAACATCTAGTGATGAGGATGATGATAAAAATGAGGAGGATAACTTGCGCATTCTTTTTGCTAACCTTAACATGGAACAAAAGGAAAAATTAAATGAACTAATTAGTGCCATCCATGAAAAGGATGATCTCTTGGACTCCCAAGAGGACTTCCTAATCAAGGAGAATAAGAAACATGTTAAGGTTAAAAATGCTTACGCTCTACAAGTTGAAAAATGTGAAAAATTGTCTAGTGAGCTAAGCACCTGCCGTGAGATGATTAACAACCTTAGAAATGAAAATGCTATTTTAAATGCTAAGGTTGATTCACATGTTTGTAATGTTTCAATTCCCAATCTTAGAAATGATAACGTTGACTTGCTTGCTAAGATTGATGAATTGAATGCATCTCTTGCTAGCCTTAGATTAGAGAATGAAAATTTAATTGCTAAGGCTATAAATTTTGATGTTTGCAATGCTACTATTTCCGACCTTAGAACTAAGAATGAAATGTTGCATGCTAAGGTTGTAGAACTTAAATCTTGCAAACCCTCTACATCTAATGTTGAGCATGTTTCTATTTGCACTAGATGCAGAGACATTAATATTGAGGCTATCCATGATCACCTAGCCTTAATTAAAAAACAAAATGATCATATAGCTAAACTAGATGCTAAAATTGCCGAGCACAACTTAGAAAATGAGAAATTTAAATTTGCTCGTAGCATGCTTTATAATGGGAGACGCCCTGGCATCAAGGATGGCATTGGCTTCCAAAGGGGAGACAATGTCAAACTTAATGCCCCTCCTAAGAACTTGTCTAACTTTGTTAAGGGCAAAGCTCCCATGCCTCAGGATAACGAGGGTTACATTTTATACCCTGCAGGCTATCCTGAGAGCAAAATTAGGAAGATTCATTCTAGGAAGTCTCACTCTGGCCCTAACCATGCTTTCATGTATAAGGGTGAGACATCTAGTTCTAGGCAACCAACCCGTGCCAAGTTGCCTAAGAAGAAAATTCCTAATGCATCAAATGATCATGCCATTTCATTTAAAACTTTTGATGCATCTTATGTGCTTACTAGCAAATCCGGCAAAGTAGTTGCCAAATTTGTTGGGGGCAAACACAAGAATTCCAAGACTTGTGTTTGGGTACCCAAAGTTCTTGTATCTAATGCCAAAGGACCCAAAACAGTTTGGGTACCTAAAGTCAAGAACTAAATTTGTTTTGTAGGTTTATGCATCCGGGGGCTCAAGTTGGATACTCGACAGCGGGTGCACAAACCACATGACCGGGGAGAAAAGGATGTTCTTCTCATATGAGAAAAACAAAGATCCCCAACGAGCTATCACATTTGGGGATGGAAATCAAGGGTTGGTCAAAGGTTTGGGTAAAATTGCTATTTCACCTGACCATTCCATTTCCAATGTTTTTCTTGTTGATTCATTAGATTACAACTTGCTTTCTGTTTCCCAATTATGTCAAATGGGCTACAACTGTCTTTTTACGGATATAGGTGTCACTGTCTTTAGAAGAAGTGATGATTCAATAGCATTTAAGGGTGTGTTAGAGGGTCAGCTATACTTAGTAGATTTTGATAGAGCTGAGCTCGACACATGTTTAATTGCTAAGACTAACATGGGTTGGCTCTGGCACCGCCGACTAGCCCATGTTGGGATGAAGAATCTTCATAAGCTTCTAAAGGGAGAGCACATTTTAGGACTAACCAATGTTCATTTTGAGAAAGACAGGATTTGTAGCGCATGCCAAGCAGGGAAGCAAGTTGGCACTCATCATCCACACAAGAACATAATGACGACTGACAGGCCACTGGAGCTCCTACACATGGATCTATTCGGCCCGATCGCTTACATAAGCATCGGCGGGAGTAAGTACTGTCTAGTTATCGTGGATGATTATTCTCGCTTCACTTGGGTATTCTTTTTACAGGAAAAATCTCAAACCCAAGAGACCTTAAAGGGATTCTTGAGACGAGCTCAAAATGAGTTTGGCTTAAGGATCAAGAAAATAAGAAGCGACAATGGGACGGAGTTCAAGAACTCTCAAATTGAAAGCTTCCTTGAGGAGGAGGGCATCAAGCATGAGTTCTCTTCTCCCTACACGCCACAACAAAATGGTGTAGTGGAGAGGAAGAATCGAACTCTATTGGACATGGCAAGAACCATGCTTGATGAGTACAAGACACCGGACCGGTTTTGGGCCGAAGCGGTCAACACCGCCTGCTACGCCATCAACCGGTTATATCTTCACCGAATCCTTAAGAAGACATCATATGAACTCCTAACCGGTAAAAAGCCCAACATTTCATATTTTAGAGTTTTTGGTAGCAAATGCTTCATTCTTATTAAAAGAGGTAGAAAATCTAAATTTGCTCCTAAAACTGTAGAAGGCTTTTTACTTGGTTATGACTCAAACACAAGGGCATATAGGGTCTTTAACAAGTCCACTGGACTAGTTGAAGTCTCTTGTGACGTTGTGTTTGATGAAACTAACGGCTCTCAAGTAGAGCAAGTTGATCTTGATGAGATAGGTGAAGAACAGGCTCCATGCATCGCGCTAAGGAACATGTCCATCGGGGATGTGTGTCCTAAGGAATCCGAAGAGCCTCCAAATACACAAGATCAACCATCCTCCTCCATGCAAGCATCTCCACCAACTCAAAATGAGGATGAGGCTCAAAATGATGAAGAGCAAAATCAAGAAGACGAGCCACCTCAAGATGATAGCAATAATCAAGGGGGAGATACAAATGATCAAGAAAAGGAGGATGAGGAAGAACCAAGACCGCCACACCCAAGAGTCCACCAAGCAATCCAACGAGATCACCCCGTCGACACCATCCTCGGCGACATTCATAAGGGGGAACCAAATGGGTCTTCCGCAACAAGCAAGATGAGCATGGTGTGGTGACAAGGAACAAAGCTCGACTCGTAGCCAAAGGGTATTCACAAGTCGAAGGTTTGGATTTCGGTGAAACCTATGCACCCGTAGCTAGGCTTGAGTCAATTCGCATATTATTAGCCTATGCTACTTACCATGGCTTCAAGCTCTATCAAATGGACGTGAAGAGTGCCTTCCTCAATGGACCAATCAAGGAAGAGGTCTATGTTGAGCAACCTCCCGGCTTTGAAGACAGTGAGTATCCTAACCATGTTTATAGGCTCTCTAAGGCGCTTTATGGGCTCAAGCAAGCCCCAAGAGCATGGTATGAATGCCTTAGAGATTTCCTTATTGCAAATGGCTTCAAAGTCGGCAAGGCCGATCCTACACTCTTTACTAAAACTCTTGAAAATGACTTGTTTGTATGCCAAATTTATGTTGATGATATTATATTTGGGTCTACTAACGAGTCTACATGTGAAGAGTTTAGTAGGATCATGACACAGAAATTCGAGATGTCGATGATGGGGGAGTTGAAGTATTTTCTAGGATTCCAAGTCAAGCAACTCCAAGAGGGCACCTTCATTAGCCAAACGAAGTACACTCAAGACATTCTTGCTAAGTTTGGGATGAAGGATGCCAAACCCATCAAGACACCCATGGGAACTAATGGGCATCTCGACCTCGACACGGGAGGTAAGTCCGTGGATCAAAAGGTATACCGGTCGATGATTGGTTCATTGCTTTATTTATGTGCATCTCGACCGGACATTATGCTTTCCGTTTGCATGTGTGCAAGATTCCAATCCGACCCTAAGGAATCCCACCTTACGGCCGTAAAACGAATCTTGAGATATTTGGCTTATACACCTAAGTTTGGGCTTTGGTACCCTCGGGGATCCACATTTGATTTACTTGGTTATTCGGATGCCGATTGGGCGGGGTGCAAAATCAATAGGAAGAGCACATCGGGGACTTGCCAGTTCTTGGGAAGATCCTTGGTGTCTTGGGCTTCAAAGAAGCAAAATTCGGTCGCTCTTTCCACCGCCGAAGCCGAGTACATTGCCGCAGGACATTGTTGCGCGCAATTGCTTTGGATGAGGCAAACCCTGCGGGACTACGGTTACAAATTAACCAAAGTCCCTTTGCTATGTGATAATGAGAGTGCAATCAAAATGGCCGACAATCCCGTCGAGCATAGCCGCACTAAGCACATAGTCATTCGGTATCATTTTCTTAGGGATCACCAACAAAAGGGGGATATCGAGATTTCTTACATTAATACTAAAGATCAATTAGCCGATATCTTTACCAAGCCACTTGATGAACAATCTTTTACCAGACTTAGGCATGAGCTCAATATTCTTGATTCTAGAAATTTCTTTTGCTAAGCTTGCACACATAGCTCTTTTGAATACCTTTGATCATATCTCTTTTATATGCTATGACTAATGTGTTTTCAAGTTTATTTCAAACCAAGTCATAGGTATATTGAAAGGGAATTGGAGTCTTCGGCGAAGACAAAGGCTTCCACTCCGTAACTCATACTTCGCCACCACTCCGAGCAACTCTCTCTTCTTTGGGGGAGAAATGAGCATAAAGGAAAAGGACTTCATCCTTGGGGGAGAGAGTAAAAGCTCAAACGCAAAAGGACTTCGCCTTTGGTATAATCTTAACTCACTTATTTATGACCAAAGGGGAAGATTGCACTTCGAGGGCTCTAATGATTCCGTTTTTGGCGATTCATGCCAAAAAGGGGGAGAAATGAGCCCAAAGCAAAAGGACCGCACCACCACCAATTTCAAAAACTTAGTGTTTTCCAATGTTTTCCAAAAGTATTTATCAATTGGTATCCTATTGTGTTCAAAAGGGAGAAAGTAGTATTTCAAAAATGATATATCAAAACCCTCTTGAACACTAAGAGGTGGATCTCCTTTAGGGGGAGTTTTGTTTAGACAAAGGAAAAGCATTTGAAACAGGGGGAGAAAATTTCAAATCTTGAAAATGCTTTGCAAACTCTTATTCATTTACCTTTGACTATTTGCAAAAGATCTTTGAAATGGATTTACAAAAGAATTTGCAAAAACAAAACATGTGGTGCAAGCATGGTCCAAAATGTTATCTAAGAAAGAAACAATCCATGCATATCTTGTAAGTATTTATATTGGCTCAATTCCAAGCAACCTTTACTCTTACATTATGCAAACTAGTTCAATTATGCACTTATATATTTGCTTTGGTTTGTGTTGGCATCAATCACCAAAAAGGGGGAGATTGAAAGGGAATTAAGCTTACACCTAGTTCCTATATAATTTTGGTGGTTGAATTGCCCAACACAAATAATTGGACTAACTAGTTTGCCCAAGTGTATAGATTATACAGGTGTAAAAGGTTCACACTCAGCCAATAAAAAGACCAAGTTTTGGATTCAACAAAGGAGCAAAGGGGCAACCGAAGGCACCCCTGGTCTGGCGCACCGGACTGTCCGGTGTGCCACCGGACATGTCCGGTGCACCAGGGGGACTCAGACTCAAACTCGCCACCTTCGGGAATTCCCAGAGGCGACTCGGCTATAATTCACCGGACTGTCCGGTGTACACCGGACAGTGTCCGGTGCGCCAAGGGAAGTCGGCCTCAGGAACTCGCCAGCTTCGGGAAACTCCAATGGCTAGTCCACTATAATTCACCGGACTGTCCGGTGTGCACCGGACTGTCCGGTGCGACTCCGAAGCAACGGCTACCTCCGCGCCAACGGCTCTCTGCGGTGCAATAAATGCGCGCGCAGCGCGCACAGATGGCAGGCGTGCCCATACTGGCACACCGGACAAGGAACAGTAGATGTCCGGTGTGCACCGGACACCCTGGAGGGCCCACAAGTCAGAAGCTCCAACGGTCAGAATCCAACGGCAGTGATGACGTGGCAGGGGGCACCGGACTGTCCGGTGTGCACCGGACTGTCCGGTGCGCCATCGAGCAGACAGCTTCCCAACGGCCACTTTTGGTGGTTGGGGCTATAAATACCCCAACCACCCCACCATTCATTGCATCCAAGTTTTCCACTTCTCAACTACTACAAGAGCTCTAGGCATTCAATTCTAGACACATTCAAAGAGATCAAATCCTCTCCAATTCCACACAAAATCCTAGTGACTAGAGAGAGTGATTTGCCGTGTTCATTTGAGCTCTTGCGCTTGGATTGCTTCTTTTCTTTCTCACTTGTTCTTGAGATCACAACTCCATTGTAATCAAGGCAAGAGGCACCAATTGTGTGGTGGCCCTTGCGGGGAAGTTTTGTTCCCGGCTTTGATTAGAGAAGAGAAGCTCACTCGGTCCGTGGGACCGTTTGAGAGAGGGAAGGGTTGAAAGAGACCCGGCCTTTGTGGCCTCCTCAACGGGGAGTAGGTTTGCAAGAACCGAACCTCGGTAAAACAAATCTCCGTGTCTCATTTGCTTATTCGCTTGGGATTTGTTTTGCGCCCTCTCTTGCGGACTCATTTATTATTTCTAACGCTAACCCCGGCTTGTAGTTGTGTTTATATTTGTAAATTTCAGTTTCGCCCTATTCACCCCCCCTCTAGGCGACTATCACCCACAAACAGTCGATAATGTAGACAAATAAACTAGAAAGCCGCCCTAACAAAAAACGTATGACTCAGAGAAATACACAAAAATAACCATTGAACAAACTTACCGCAAAGAAATCCTCAAAAGTGAACTCAATATATCCAAGAGACAGGTACCTGGGGGCCCTGGCTGCGCGGAAGGGGAAACGATGGGGGCCCATGGCTGGTTGGGCTAGGGGACGCGAGGGCTCCTCCACAGCCGGTCACACCGCGACTGCGCAGCTGCGCGGAGGGGACGGTGAGGCCGGGGAATGGCGTTCGGGCAGTTGGGGCATACGAGACAGGTGCATGGGCTAGGGGACGCGAGGGCTCCGAGACGGCCGACCACACCGCGGAGAGGACGATGCGGAGGGGACGGCGTGGCGCCTAGCATGGTTGGTCGGGCAGGCTCCGTCCTAGGCAAGTCGGCGGCATGGCTGGTGATGCAGAGGAAACGACGGCGCGGAGGGGAAGTGGAGGCTAGGCCACATGGCAGGGTGTGATGGAGAGGCGAGGGGAGGGGTCCTGGACGTGTCGGCGGCATGGCTGGTGATGCGGAGGAGACGGCGCGGAGGGGAAGTGGAGGCTGGGCCACATGGCAAGGTGTGATGGAGATGTGAGGCGGGGGCATTGGCCGCGCCAGACGCCCACGCTCCGTGCTTAATTAGTAGTAGGGATTTATCAGCACCGGATATCATCGGCATAGGACGTTATTGGGCGACGACCAAGACCAGGGGGCGACAAGATGAGCTGAAGTCGCTACCTTGCTTTTTACAGACGCGATAAGTTTGTATTTTTTTTCGTACTTTGCTTTTTTTATTTTAAATTTTTAAAGATAAACTTCTCAAGCCTTGATTGAGTTTATTAGTCCATCAATTGTACTCTTGCACAGATCTAGATTTTGATTTTTTTAATATGTTTTAATCTTGTGAGTTGATACATATTTTTTTTATCGTCCTTTAACTGGAGCTACCTTTTTTTAATCTATTGTGTCTTTATCAACTCTAAATCTGTATCTGATGAAAAACAAACATTATTTTATGTCAGAGACCGCACACTTTAGGTACTACATAGCATAATTGGTCCTATATCTTTCTAATTTTTATGATAATTCTTAGAATTTATCTTCTTTAATTATACACTTGTGAGAATTAACGCGAAGGCTCTGTGTGGTAAAAGCATTTGTTTCATTCTTTCTGTGACGCGATAATTAAACTATATGTTAGCTTTCAGTTTTTGATCTAACACCAGAAGAGATTTCTTTTATGTGGAAACCTTTGGAACCACCTACAGCTCCATGTGGCGAAGAGCCGATATCGAGGTGCCAAACCTTCCTATCGATGTGGACTCTTGGAGAAGATCAGCCTGTTATCCCTAGAGTAACTTTTATCCGTTGAGCGACGTCCCTTCCACTCGGCACCGTCGGATCACTAAGGTCGACTTTCGTCTCTGCTCGACGGGTGAGTCTTGCAGTCAAGCTCCCTTCTGCCTTTGCACTCGAGGACCAATGTCCGTCTGACCCGAGAAAACCTTTGCACGCCTTCGTTACCTTTTGGGAGGCCTACGTCCTATAGAAACTGTCTATCTGACTGTCCCTTAGTACGCGGGTCTGACACAAGGTTAGAATCCGAGCTCTTCCAGAGTGGTATCTCACTTAGAAGCGCCATTTTTTTTCGTTGCCTAAGCACAAACACACATAACCGATTCGTTGGCTATAACACTTAAATTTAAGCCGCTTTGCTATTATTATACATCAATAACCTGGACTATATACTATATATGCATGGCAACCAGAGTACTAGACAGAAACATATGCAATGCTAGAAGCGTCAGGTACTACGTCATCTGGAACGAACGCAACTTCCGCGCAGGCTGGAAGAACGATGCTGAGTAACCGGTGACGCAAACAACAAAGCAGCCAATCCATCGATCTGACGCGTGACGGCTGCCTACATGGATGAACCTTCGATTTCACTGTCGCTGTCTTGCTGAGTGGCACACGTACTAGAATAGTGGCTTCCTGGCCTTAGTTCGACCGAAGGCTGATGGGGTCGATCAAACCAAAACTCCACGACGGCGCACGACTCACGATCATGCATGACTCGTCGATCGTTGTCTTCACCTTCGACGGCGACGTCATCTATTATTCTACCGGCTCATGGCATAATCATGGCGTCTCTAATTGCTAGTTTAAATATAACATCATTAGTTACTCTGTTCGCCAAGTAATTTCCTTCCTCGAAGGAAGTTCACCAGGTAATTCCTGTATAAAACAACCCGAGTGTGTCTTAGTTGTCTGAGTTTGTGCGCTCGCATTTTTTTTTCTTCTTCTAAATTTATTATAAGATCTAGCAACTTTACTCTTTTAGAGGTAGATAGAGTGTGGCTGTCGATAGACACTCAAGGTGACTTCGTCAGTTTTAAGATTTATCGGTCCCTTTTTTTTTGAGGTGCTCATAAAGAAGATAGGGTCTATGTATGTGTCTTTTTAGGTTTAAGTGTGCTTAATATATGAGTGTCTGTATCTATATTATGATTCACAAAAAAATAATTTATATACAGTGAACCATGCACCACTCATTAGCAACTTCATTAACCAGAGCATTTCCAACATTTTCCCAATATGTATGTACTGGGAATTTAGGATAGTCCAAGATTATTTTTTAACTATTGGGAAAGTTGCTGCAATACCCATATTAAAGGTGGGTATTACACGAGTGTAAGAGAAAAGATGACTAGAAATGGTAGTTAGGATGTTCCCCATGGTATTAGGGGAGATATAACTCCCTCTTTATTTGAGGAGAGATGAGAGAAATATTGTTGACTATAAAAGAGAGAGATTGAAGAACAACTAGAGCGAGAGAGAAAACATAGTGGAGATGTACCGAGAATCTTTATTTTTTATTGGAAGTCTCTCTCTGTTTCTAAATAACTCTTAAGCCCTTACTTTTTATAATGTGGGACCTATTTGTCACTGATACCGTTAGGATGCAACACCATGGTACCAAGGGTACTAGAGAAGATTATAGACATAGAGAAATAGAGGGGTGTAGGCCTGTGACTCGATCAAGATCTCAACATGGCTATGAGCACATACACGATGTATAGAGGTTTAGACTACTTGACTATAATATCCTACCTCCTCTAGGTGGTGGTTGATTAGACTCAAATATGGGTAGAGCTTCTACACACGATGCTTAGGCTAGTCGATGATAACAACAATAGTTGTCGCTTGGAATGTTTACTCTGAGAGAGGGCGCCAGATCTTGAACCATTTCTAGTTGCTCTTCATCTCCATTTTATAGCACAAGGGAAGAAAGAGTTGTATTCGTGCATGAGCAAAAGACCCTACACAATAGAGATACAACTACAACTATATTGTCATAGTTGTTACATCATATGCAGAGCATTGCCTCTAGCATGCACAACAATTAGTGTTGCATGCCATAGTGACAGTTATGGGTGTCGACGTCGTCGAGTATGACATAGTGGGTAACTGTTGAAGGCACATGTATTGCATAGTGCTTGCAGATATAATTGTGGTTTGAGACATGGCTATAATGGTGCCTTTTGATCGCTATGTTGCCACTCATAATAAATATGATGAACCAAAAACTTATCTTAATTGCTCGGTGCCACGTATGACTGATCTAGTTGAGAGCGCACGTAATGACATGATTGTACCTGCCACGTATGACTGATCTAGTTGAGAGCGCACGTAATGACATGATTGTACCTCCTAGGACCATCCTGCCCCGAGGGCATCTTGTCGAGTGTGGGGAGTCCCATGTAAAGCCTCTGACTCATAGGGCCCTAGTGCCTAGCTGGCATGGGACTTAGGCCTTGTTCCAATCCTATGAGATAAATTTTAGCAGCTTTTTTTAGCTACTTTTAGCTATTTGATGATCTAAACAGTAGAGCTAATAGTGATGTGATAAAGTTTAGCTCCTATTATCTCATAAGCTGCTCAAAGGGTGCTAAAATGAGCTAAATGTGGGCTAGAGAGACCATTTTCCACCCCTTACCCTCCAACCCCTTCTCTAACTGTGCATTCAATAATATGACGATATAGCATTAGGGGTATGAGTGTCTTTTTAGATTAGGGGTATGAGTGTCTTTTTATTTTAATATGCTAAACTTTATCAGAGTGGTCCAAACACCTACAAGGAGCTAAACTTTAGCATTTCAATTGATATGACTAAAGTTTAGCAAGAAGCTAAAGTTTATCTCGTGGGATTGGAACAGACCCTTATCCCTCACATGCGGGACCCTAGGAATGCTAGGTTGGTGCTAAGCCAGATCCTATGTGGTCTATCTTCTACTATAAAGCCCTTAAAAGTGTTTTGCCAACATAACAAGGTAATACCTTTCCTAAAATGTTGAGATTTACATTTCTTATTTTACTTAGTTTTATCTTTCAAATGAGGGTGTCGTAACGCTGCGGTGAGCGGTCTTTATCATCAATCTATAGCTAGCTTAGCGTCATATAAGCTTTCTTTTATAGACTTTTAGTTGCCACCATGCCATATTTTTCTTGTATAGACTTTTACTAGACATAAAACACATCGTTTTATTAAAATTAAAATACATCCGGTTATATAATTAAACAAATAAAACTATATAATTCATAAAAACAATTTAAAATTACATGACAGAAACATAAAAATAAAAAAAATGTAAATTTCATAAATAAAATTACATAACTTAAATATAAAAATATATAATTTATAAATAAAATCTAATTTATAGGTCTAATTCTATGCTTTTATTTTTTTAGATTTCAAACGATAAAGCAAATATTTGATGTGATACACACGTGAATCAAATCAATCGGAATTGTCATATCATCAAAGTCAGTCAATATCGATTAACTATTTAATGTACTTATCGATTTCCATCAACACCAATACTAGTAAGTGAAAGGGAAATATGTTCTTAGCTTATTTTTATAAATGTTTTGGTGATTAGATGTCCAACACATATTATTTTGGTTCATATGTGCTAAGTACTAAGGAAGATACAAATCAAGAACCAATGTATGACTCTAGCCTTAGTGAATTGTTTTTGGTACTAATATATTCATCTAAGTGTTAGGAGCCTTGTGAAGACAAGCGAGATTGGGTTGAAGAAGATTGACCAAATCTAGCTAGAATTGCACCAGCATGCGGTGCATCGGACAGTGTTCGGTGCCCAGGCTGGCCCGGCGACGAACTCGTCGCTCTCGGGAAAAAGCTGAAGGCGCTGCGGCTAAATTTCACCGGACTGTCCGGTGAGCCACAGCGCCCGTGCCAACGGTCGGCAGCGCGATCAGCGGACGACACGTGGCCAGGGCCAACGGTCACTTGGTCGCATCAGACTTTCCTGTGACGGAACCTCCCAAGTCATTAGGCCCACCTACAGTTGTCCTTGTCCAACAGACATCAGACAACCCTGTAGATGTTCCTGAATCACTTGACAAGTTCGGTATCTTTATCCTTACCTTTCCAGGAACGTTTCACACGTCTGACAGATAATATGTTCATCGGAGATGCGGAAATGCGGAAGTGATTACATAAACTTACATTTATTTAAAAAGTAAGAGTAAGTTATTTAATACAGACCAGAGAGTGCTGAAAAGTATTATTACAATATCTGGGAGGCAAAAACTCCTCCCATTAAGTTCTTTACACAAAAGTTCTTAAGGAGGACCCGGTCCTCCGGCAGCTTCATTCTTGATTATCTTCACTTTTCACCACCTTGGTACAAAAACAACAAAAGTTTGTTGTCTCCTCACCTAAAAACAACGGGGGAATAAACCCTGAGTACGGAATTACTCAGCAAGTCTTACCCGACTAAAGAAAAAACTCTCAAGGGTATGCTGGTTATATGGGAGTCAAGGTAAGGCCTTTCAATAATCAAAGACTCTGTTTGCAGAATAGCTTACTAACGTGGATCCTTAAAATCCAGTTTTATTGTCAAGTTAAGTAAACTTACCTACATCTAGAGTTCTTTCTATCCTAGTTCAAACACTTGTCCTGAACTAGCCAATTTCTCGTTAATCCCTTTATCTTTAGTGGAGTGCTACGTGTAAGTTAGTGGCCAAGTCTCCATAACCGCGGAGGTACGGCGATCCGAATCGATTATACTTAGCTGAGGATCTCCGATCACACGACATATGTAGCACTTAACCCTTGCATATGTCAACCCGCCACCGAGTTTCTTAAGACCAGATCAGGTTCACGCAAACCGAGAGCACAGATACACCACCATCCAGCCTCTTGCCACGGAGGGTACACGCTACTCTCGCCACCGCTCCACGCCCATTTCGTGTTATCTTATTCTGGCCTTAGTCCACCCGAGGCAAGGCTTACCCATGACGAGGCATGTGACCAGTTAAAGGGTCCTCGGTCAGCAGGCCTACATCGACAAGGTCCTTAATCGACTCAGACGGAGACACTACACTGAGACTCTCTTTCTCGTGCAAGTCACCCGCCCGGTCTCAGCTTAACTATTTAACCCCAAAGGTTGGTACCTGGCAGAGGTACATCTTTTCCGATGTTGAATCCATCACGGCCGTGATGGATTCACCATCAAGTTTTTATTTTCGAAAACATCCCACCCACTTTTGCCACATCAACTTTTGTAAAAACAAAACATTTTGTTTTTCTAAAGCAATGCTAAGCATCAAAATCTTTGGTAAAACAGGTGATCAAGGAAGGTAATCAAGTTTAAGGAAGGTAATGCAGGAATTGTTTTAGCAATCAACTCCTATCACCTAATGCATCAAGCAAGTGAAAAATATTTTTAAAACACAAGGAGGTGGCAAATGCACCGGGGCTTGCCTTTGTTTATGGGTGAGTCAGGCTCAGATCCACAAATATCGAAGTAGAAACAGTTCTCAGCCTGTGTTTCCAAAGGTGGTGGTACTTGCTCTTTAGTGGCTTCCACTTCTTCTTCGTGTTCTAATCATACCCATACATATGTATAAGAATGGATGCCATGGGATGCTCATGAGGGTGCAAAGATAATATAAACTTATTATCTAAGTCTTGAATACAACTTTCCTTCACGGTACTCCGAGAACTTAGGGTTTCCGGAGGGAGTTCACAGGGCAGGGGGTGTTTTGGGGTTTAGTGATCAAACAAGGTCCAAATCAATTTAAACTCTACCCAAGGCTTCTAAATAATGCAAGGAGCTCATATAAAAATTTTGAGCATTTTTGGGATTACCATTTATCTTTTAAAAATCCAGAACTACTTCTTTAAACTACTTAAAATGCCCTAAAATTCCTTGTTTAAACTAAAAATCATGAAACTATTTTTATTAAATTCTAGGGAAAATAAGAAGGCTAGGAAAATTAGTTTCACAATTTTACTATTTTTCTACATTTTTTATATATTTCTAAAGTTATTCTGAAAAAGAAAAGGAGAAAGGGTGAATAGTGTTGGGCTGATTTCAGCCTAGCAGACCCAATAGTGGACAGAAACACGCCCGCGCCCGCGCGCGCTGGCGGTTTTGCGAAAAGGACCTCTGGTTTTTGGTTAACCGGGAATGAATTCTTTTACTATTTGCTCAAGTCACTGACGCTTTGCAAATAAACCCTCCATGTTCTATTTCTTTGCAGTGGGAGGTCCACGACGGCGTTCTCGCGCGGAGAAACTCCGGCGAGCCTCTGTACTGGCCGATTAAGGCGATGATCGACGCTCCCGAGCGACATACACCTAATTGAATCCATCCCAAGCCTTTTCCCCAACTCAATTTCACTAAAGATCAAGAGGTGTGCTCTGGCCACGGTGGCCGTGAACATCACGGCAATACCGCCGTGTTCCTAGCGATTGGCGGGCTCCTAGTTTAATTCAGTGGCTCGGCAAGCATCGTAGACTTAGGAGAAAGCTTGAATGAGGAAGAGGAGGTGAACTGACCGGGAGAGGGGCTGGCCGCGGCGAGGTGAGTTCACGGTGGCCGAAAGAGATTTGGGGGAAAACTCGAATTCGAGCTCACTGGTGGATGATTGCTAACGATTAGCGGGGGCTGGCTAGCTGATGACTTTGCGGAACTGGTGGAGGGCTCAATTTATAGATCCCAGAGGCGGCGGCCATGAATTTTGAGCAAGACGAGCGGCGGTCGAGGGTGGAGAAGAACCAGGCGCGCGTGAGTGCGTGTCCCTGGTCGTGGCGAGCTCACCGGCGATGATAGGACTGCTATAGGGAGTCACGGTGGCGCGGTAGAAAGACTTGGACACGTGGCGCAAGGTCGGACGGCGGCTATCACCGACGTTCTTATCGGCTTCCACCGCGGTGACACGGTACGGTGGCCGGAGTTCTTTAACGGCTGGAGCTTATCCACGGCGGTGATCTCCAAGCGTTGTCCACTGACCCTGAGCACAAGTCGGGCCGGCTATCGCACGAATCACGGTGGCAATCGGTCTCCAGTGGTGAGTCAGCCGCACTGTCGGTCTGATCTTCAGCGGGCACTGTACCATGGCAAGACTTCATCAGAGCACCTGACAGTCCATATTTGGGGTCAATTTTCTCCAACTTTTGTGTGGTGACTAAGCCAACCTTCTGTAACAAAGTTGTAAAGCTATAGTTAATCTTCAACTTTGCCACAATGCTTACCATCAAATAGTCACTGAATCCCATTCAAAATCGAGCTCAAAGTTCATCTCATCACACTGCTATTGAAAGTTCAGTCCAGAAATCACCTGACAGCCTGATTTTGAGCAGAATTATCTCCAATTTTCTCACAAGAACATGGTTTGCTCTCTTCAGCAAAATTGTTCTCCTATAATTGGGCTACAATTTTGATGTGGTGACCTAGGGCAAAATCTCTTTTGTTTAGAAGTTACAAGGTCTCAAAGATGAGCACAATACACTGGAATTCAGACTTTAGAATAGAACCTAATTGAGGTCCATTTTGCATTTAAGTCCAAAATCCAATGTTTGGCTTTCAAGTCCACACATTTTTGAACCAAATGACTTAAAATACTTATTTGACTTGGTTTTTGCACTTTAGTCCAAAAGTGGACTAATTTTGCACATAGGTCCCTAGGGTTTGGTTTTAGGGTTTTCCAGGGTTCTAATTGAGATTTTTGGTATCCTAGGGGTATAAAGGTGACTCAACTTTGTTTTTGGGGTCATTTTATGACTCTTTCCCTAAAGCCTTTAGGTTTTCTCATCTTGGGTTAAGTTTTACCCCCTTTGAGCCTTATTTAGGGTTAGGTTCCCTATCCAGGGTCCTATTTGCAAAACACCAAAAACAATACACTTGTTTGAAATGTTTACCTAGTGAATGCACTCTAGGTGTATCAAACATATGCAATGTCAATGCTTATGATGCCATGCTCAAGTTTTAGTTACAGTAACACCAGGGGTGTTACATCCTTCCCCCCATAAAAGAATCTTGTCCCGAGATTTAAAGTCCTAGGGTGAGTAATGGAAAAGGAAATGTGTCACATCTTTATTCCCTTATTTCTGGTACAAGGCAGGGGTGGTGTGGGGGTCACTTCTTTATTACAACACTAAATATACTTTATAAATTACATGAGGCTAGGAAGCCTGGGAAATTCTTATCTAAAAAGTCTTGAGTTTCCCATGTAGCCTCATCCTCAGAATGTTGGTTCCATTGTATCTTATAGAACGTGAGAGTTTTTCTCCGGGTAACCCTGTCCTTTTGATCCAGAACTCGAATAGGATGTTCCGAGTACGTTAAATCTGGTTCCAGGACAACATCTGTCACTTCAATGGTTCGATCGGGAACCCAAAGACACTTCTTCAATTGCGACACATGGAACACATTATGGATAGCAGACAAAATTTCGGGGAGCTGTAGTCGATACGCCACTGGTCCACATTGCTCAAGTACCGGGAATGGACCAATGTATCTGGGTGCAAGTTTCCCTTTAACCCCGAAACGCGATACTCCCTTCATGGGTGAAACTTTCAGGTAGACATAGTCCCCTTCATGAAAGTATAAGGGCATTCGCCGTTTGTCTGCATAACCCTTCTGACGGGCTTGTGCCTTCTTCATATTATGAATAATTTTCTGAACCTTTTTCTCGGCCTCCTTTACAATATCAGGCCTAAAGAAATACCTTTCTCCAGGTTCAGACCAATTTAGCGGAGTTCGACACCGTCGCCCATATAAAGCTTCAAAAGGTGCCATCTTGATACTCTCTTGATAACTATCATTGTATGAAAACTCCGCCAAAGGCAAGCATTCATCCCATTTTGGTGAGAAATCCAGGACACATGCTCGCAACATATCTTCGAGCACTTGATTAATCCTCTCAGTCTGCCCACTGGTTTGTGGATGATATGCCGAACTATGGAGCAACTTAGTACCCAAGGATTTGTGAAGTGCTTCCCAAAACTTGGCTACAAATTGGGATCCACGATCCGATACAATGGTCTTCGGAACACCATGCAGACTAAGAATACGAGCAATGTACAATTGTGCATAGACAGTAACTGGGTAACTTGTCTTGACCGGTAAAAAGTGAGCAATCTTCATAAGCCGATCAATTATAACCCAGATAGAATCATACCCTTTTGTAGTCCTGGGCAATCCCACGATAAAGTCCATACTTATATCTTCCCATTTCCATGTCGGTATTGGTAGAGACTATAATGGACCGACAACTTTTAGGTGTATGGCCTTGACACGTCTACAGGTGTCACATCTAGCCACATAGCGTGCAATCTCGATTTTCATCTTCCAATAGAGACAATGTCTGCCAGAGGAACACATAAGGTTCCATGTGTGCAGTTTGCTTTGTCTAATGACACTGTACTATCTGAGTCTGTTGAGCGAGCGGCAATTACGCGATTTTTCTCAAACAGACTCAGATGCACCATCTTGGGTAAAACACACAGAAAGAGGTTTACCGACAAGTGGTTACTGTAAGTTCATAGCATAGTGGACGGGTGTGAATGTCGAATACTGTCGTGGTTATCATGTGGCTAACCCGAGATTTTATCAGCGCCAGTCACGGCTCGACTTGATCACACATGCTGGAAAAGCACACGCGAGGCGATCGAGGCATGACTAGAGTGATGACTAGATGGTTTCTGGCTGACTTAATCTTGAATCTTAAAAGTACTTCCTTCGAATGAGTTGAACCAAAGTGAGTTTTGATAACTCGATAAATCGATCTCTAAACTCAACCTTCGTTCATTGGGTAGTTACAAGTTAGTCAAAACCAACTTGTTGAACTACTTTTGACATTGAGCAAGTTCTCTCAGTACGATCGGTAAACCAAGGGTCGAGAGTTTACTTGGGTTAACAGGAGATCATGCACTTGGGTAGAAATCCATTTGGTCATGTTGTTCATCCATTCCTTCATGCAAGACACATTGTCCACTTGGTTAGAGAATACATGGATTAAGTGAAAGGGTGAATGAACAAACTCCTGCTTCTGGTTGCTCTTGATAGCTTAGTTGTCAGGTGTGGGAGACCATTCATCGACCAGCCTCATAGAAGGAGGGGGCCTAAAAAGGTCTAACTTGCCACCAAACACTTCTCCCGCATTATGCGAGGGTCCGGCTTCTGACCTGACAGGATCCGCAGGGACATATGGGTGTAATTGCGAATACAGTACATGAACTTCCTCATGTAAAGTATTGCAATATACCTGCAAGTTGTCAATAGCAGCGCTAAGTTCGTTGACTCGTGCTCGAGCCTTCGCTTCCTTAGCCCAAGCTACTGAACGAGACTGTACTGCCCAATCAAGCGCCAAATCTCGATCAGCTAGTTGATCTTGCAGGGTACGGATGTAACTTCTTAACTCATTTATTCGGTCACCATCCGCAACCCATAAATTGGTCCTGCATTGTAACTCTGCTTGAAGTTGATTCACGCGAGCTTCGAGATCACCAATAGGATCATTGCTCCCGCTACTGCTATCTTGCTCCCGTGGGGCAAGTTGGTGTCGAGGTACACCGATAGGTCCAGTATGCTTTCATGCTGTCTTCCTTGTACGTGGCGGCATTTTCTAAGGGGGAACTTTATTAGTACAATTCTTAGCATGATGCATGAGTAATTACAGAATCAACCTTAGTTGATTCAACCTTCTATACATTGCACTCTTCCTATCTGGTCTTTGAAATAAACTCTTCAGAAATACTTAGGTAAGAAGAGAAGAAATTTTCTAGATAAGTCTAAGAAAATCCTTTTGAAGATGCTACATAATATCTGCCAAGAAGGGCTACGCTCCGATACCAGCTGTGACAGAACCTCCCAAGTCATTAGGCCCACCTACAGTTGTCCTTGTCCAACAGACATCAGACAACCCTGTAGATGTTCCTGAATCACTTGACAAGTTCGGTATCTTTATCCTTACCTTTCCAGGAACGTTTCACCCGTCTGACAGATAATATGTTCATCGGAGATGCGGAAATGCGGAAGTGATTACATAAACTTACATTTATTTAAAAAGTAAGAGTAAGTTATTTAATACAGACCAGAGAGTGCTGAAAAGTATTATTACAATATCTGGGAGGCAAAAACTCCTCCCATTAAGTTCTTTACACAAAAGTTCTTAAGGAGGACCCGGTCCTTCGGCAGCTTCATTCTTGATTATCTTCACTTTTCACCACCTTGGTACAAAAACAACAAAAGTTTGTTGTCTCCTCACCTAAAAACAACGGGGGAATAAACCCTGAGTACGGAATTACTCAGCAAGTCTTACCCGACTAAAGAAAAGACTCTCAAGGGTATGCTGGTTATATGGGAGTCAAGGTAAGGCCTTTCAATAATCAAAGACTCTGTTTGCAGAATAGCTTACTAACGTGGATCCTTAAAATCCAGTTTTATTGTCAAGTTAAGTAAACTTACCTACATCTAGAGTTCTTTCTATCCTAGTTCAAACACTTGTCCTGAACTAGCCAATTTCTCGTTAATCCCTTTATCTTTAGTGGAGTGCTACGTGTAAGTCAGTGGCCAAGTCTCCATAACCGCGGAGGTACGGTGATCCGAATCGATTATACTCAGCTGAGGATCTCCGATCACACGACATATGTAGCACTTAACCCTTGCATATGTCAACCCGCCACCGAGTTTCTTAAGACCATATCAGGTTCACGCAAACCGAGAGCACAGATACACCACCGTCCAGCCTCTTGCCACGGAGGGTACACGCTACTCTCGCCACCGCTCCACGCCCATTTCGTGTTATCTTATTCTGGCCTTAGTCCACCCGAGGCAAGGCTTACCCATGACGAGGCATGTGACCAGTTAAAGGGTCCTCGGTCAGCAGGCCTACATCGACAAGGTCCTTAATCGACTCAAACGGAGACACTACACCGAGACTCTCTTTCTCGTGCAAGTCACCCGCCCGGTCTCAGCTTAATTATTTAACCCCAAAGGTTGGTACCTGGCAGAGGTACATCTTTTTTGATGTTGAATCCATCACGGCCGTGATGGATTCACCATCAAGTTTTTATTTTCGAAAACATCCCACCCACTTTTGCCACATCAACTTTTGTAAAAACAAAACATTTTGTTTTTCTAAAGCAATGCTAAGCATCAAAATCTTTGGTAAAACAGGTGATCAAGGAAGGTAATGCAGGAATTGTTTTAGCAATCAACTCCTATCACCTAATGCATCAAGCAAGTGAAAAATATTTTTAAAACACAAGGAGGTGGCAAATGCACCGGGGCTTGCCTTTGTTTATGGGTGAGTCAGGCTCAGATCCACAAATATCGAAGTAGAAACAGTTCTCAGCCTGTGTTTCCAAAGGTGGTGGTACTTGCTCTTCAGTGGCTTCCACTTCTTCTTCGTGTTCTAATCATACCCATACATATGTATAAGAATGGATGCCATGGGATGCTCATGAGGGTGCAAAGATAATATAAACTTATTATCTAAGTCTTGAATACAACTTTCCTTCACGGTACTCCGAGAACTTAGGGTTTCCGGAGGGAGTTCACATGGCAGGGGGTGTTTTGGGGTTTAGTGATCAAACAAGGTCCAAATCAATTCAAACTCTACCCAAGGCTTCTAAATAATGCAAGGAGCTCATATAAAAATTTTGAGCATTTTTGGGATTACCATTTATCTTTTAAAAATCCAGAACTACTTCTTTAAACTACTTAAAATGCCCTAAAATTCCTTGTTTAAACTAAAAATCATGAAACTATTTTTATTAAATTCTAGGGAAAATAAGAAGGCTAGGAAAATTAGTTTCACAATTTTACCATTTTTCTATATATTTCTAAAGTTATTCTGAAAAAGAAAAGGAGAAAGGGTGAATAGTGTTGGGCTGATTTCAGCCCAGCAGACCCAATAGTGGACAGAAACACGCCCGCGCCCGCGCGCGCTGGCGGTTTTGCAAAAAGGACCTCTGGTTTTTGGTTAACTGGGAACGAATTCTTTTACTACTTGCTCAAGTCACTGACGCTTTGCAAATAAACCCTCCATGTTCTATTTCTTTGCAGTGGGAGGTCCACGACGGCGTTCTCGCGCGGAGAAACTCCGGCGAGCCTCTGTACTGGCCGATTAAGGCGATGATCGACGCTCCCGAGCGACATACACCTAATTGAATCCATCCCAAGCCTTTCCCCCAACTCAATTTCACTAAAGATCAAGAGGTGTGCTCTGGCCACGGTGGCCGTGAACATCACGGCAATACCGTCGTGTTCCTAGCGATTGGCGGGCTCCTAGTTTAATTCAGTGGCTCGGCAAGCATCGTAGACTTAGGAGAAAGCTTGAACGAGGAAGAGGAGGAGGTGAACTGACCGGGAGAGGGGCTGGCCGCGGCGAGGTGAGTTCACGGTGGCGGAAAGAGATTTGGGGGAAAACTCGAATTCGAGCTCACTGGTGGATGATTGCTAACGATTAGCGGGGGCTGGCTAGCTGATGACTTTGCGGAACTGGTAGAGGGCTCAATTTATAGATCCCAGAGGCGGCGACCGTGAATTTTGAGCAAGACGCGCGACGGTCGGGGGTGGAGAAGAACCAGGCGCGCGTGAGTGCGTGTCCCTGGTCGTGGCGAGCTCACCGACGATGATGGGACTGCTATAGGGAGTCACGGTGGCGCGGTAGAAAGACTTGGACACGTGGCGCAAGGTCGGACGGCGGCTATCACCGGCGTTCTTATCGGCTTCCACCGCGGTGACACGGTACGGTGGCCGGAGTTCTTTAACGGCTGGAGCTTATCCACGGCGGTGATCTCCAAGCGTTGTCCACTGACCCTGAGCACAAGTCGGGCCGGCTGTTGCACGAATCACGGCGGCAATCGGTCGCCGGCGGTGAGTTAGCTGCGCTGTCGGTCTGATCTTCAGCGGGCACTGTACCATGGCAAGACTTCATCAGAGCACCTGACAGTCCATATTTGGGGTCGATTTTCTCCAACTTTTGTGTGGTGACTAAGCCAACCTTCTGTAACAAAGTTGTAAAGCTATAGTTAATCTTCAACTTTGCCACAATGCTTACCATCAAATAGTCACTGAATCCCATTCAAAATCGAGCTCAAAGTTCATCTCATCACACTGCTGCTGAAAGTCCAGTCCAGAAATAACCTGACAGCCTGATTTTGAGCAGAATTATCTCCAATTTTCTCACAAGAACATGGTTTGCTCTCTTCAGCAAAATTGTTCTCCTATAATTGGGCTACAATTTTGATGTGGTGACCTAGGGCAAAATCTCTTTTGTTTAGAAGTTACAAGGTCTCAAAGATGAGCACAATACACTGAAATTCAGACTTTAGAATAGAACCTAATTGAGGTCCATTTTGCATTTAAGTCCAAAATCCAATATTTGGCTTTCAAGTCCACACATTTGTGAACCAAATGACTTAAAATACTTATTTGACTTGGTTTTTGCACTTTAGTCCAAAAGTGGACTAATTTTGCACATAGGTCCCTAGGGTTTGGTTTTAGGGTTTTCCAGGGTTCTAATTGAGATTTTTGGTATCCCAGGGGTATAAAGGTGACTCAACTTTGTTTTTGGGGTCATTTTATGACTCTTTCCCTAAAGCCTTTAGGTTTTCTCATCTTGGGTTAAGTTTTACCCCCTTTGAGCCTTATTTAGGGTTAGGTTCCCTATCTAGGGTCCTATTTGCAAAACACCAAAAACAATACACTTGTTTGAAATTTTTACCTAGTGAATGCACTCTAGGTGTATCAAACATATGCAATGTCAATGCTTATGATGCCATGCTCAAGTTTTAGTTACAGTAACACCAGGGGTGTTACATTTCCGGTGTGCACCGGATAGTGTCCGATGTGCCAAGTGGACCAAGGGCTCAACGGTCGGCTTCGCCAGAAAAGCAAAGAGATCGGGCACTGTTCATGTCTGGTGGTGCACCAGACTGTCCGGTGTGCCAACCGGCAGAAGGCAAGAATTGCCTACTAAATGGAGATCCAACGACTCCTAGCTGCCTTGGTGCTATAAAAGGGACCCCTAGGCGCATGGAGCAGAACACCAAGCCTCTATTGAACATCCTAAGACGCCTAGACTCTGCAAGCACGCATCCGGATCTTCGTGTTTGAGATTTGAGCACTTCTTGAGTTGTAAACTCCCTGTGTTGTGGTCTTGTGTGCTCACATCTTGATTTGTGTGCGTGTGATTGCTACGACTCCATGTGTTTCTTTCCCTCCCTTACTCTTGTGTTTTCATTGAGATCAATCTTGTAAGGGTGAGAGACTCCAACTTGTGGAGATTCCTCATAAAGGGAACATCTACAATAAGGAAGAAAAGCGTGGTATTCAAGTCGATCATTGGATCGCTTGAAAGAGGTTGAGTGCAACCCTCGTCTATTGGGACGCCACAACATGGAAGTAGGCAAGTGTTATACTTGACCGAACCACGGGATAAAAATCGCTGTGTCACTTGTTGCTTTCTTGTGCGATCTTCTTTTCACTTGATAATTGCTCTAAGTTCAATACTCACTTTGTGAAGAGCAATTAAGTAAATAAATCACTTCTCTCTTGTCATTACACCTTGGTTTGAATTCACCTAACATTTTATAAACCAAGTTTGTGCTATTTAGTGTTAAATTTTACAGGATCACCTATTCACCCCCCTCTAGGTGCTCTCAGTAAGCTCATCGATCGATGGCCCGCTAACTAATCAATTGAACTGATCAATGTTAGAGGTGACATTGCATTATCGACTCTAAGCCGTGGAACCAAATATTATCGTCTGTTGAAGCATGCTATGCATTGACATATTCGCACGCAGCTGTGGCACTGAAAGCTGACTATCAGGCAGTAGGAGCATACACAGTCTCGTTACTTAGAGCCTGTTTAGAAGGACTTGACTTCAAGAATTTTGGATTCGTTCCAGCTTCTTCCATCCAAATAAGTCTAACTTTACGAGCTTTAGCTTTGAAAAAAACTAGAGGTAGGCTTCATGAATTTCATGAATCTCCTCAAATAATGGTGCTTCAAAAACACTGTTTCATACGTCTGCATGAAGTTGTACAAAAATTACCCACCATACCATTGGTCAACATATCGCTACGGTTCTATCGTGACAACAACTAATTATCAAGGGTAATCAAGAAAAACCAAATAAGCTCACACAAATCAAGAAGATGCAGTTGTACGAAAATTACCCCATCATGCGGTTATACAACATATTGCTTCGGTTCAATCGTGACAACCACTAATCACCAAGGGTATTCAAGGAAACTCAAAGAAGCTCACACAAATCAATTGTATTACAGAAGCTGAAGTTCATGTGCAAGTCAAACACTCCTCGAACCCATCTCAACAATTTATTGGAGTTGTTTTATGATGAAGCTGGAAACCAAAGCTGAAATTCTTGAATTAAAGCCCTCTTGTTTGGTACTGAAATGAGCCAGCGGACGGTCCGGCCCTTAGGCCGGACGGTCCGCGCGTGCGCAGAACAGATTAGGGTTCCGAGTTTTGTGCTACGGTTGTTAGCTATATTCGCGGAATTAGCTCGGAATCAGTTCTGTAAAGGGTCTAGCCCCCCTCCTCTATAAATAGAGAGGTCTACGGCCGATTTGTGATCATCAACAATTGAATCAATACAACTTCTATTTCACATTTTATCCTAGGAGTAGTTCTAGTCTAGTTTAGGTTTAGCCTCTCGATCTCCAAACTCTCGCTTCTCTTCGACTCTACGTCGATTAGAGGAGTCTAGGTCGGCCTGCCCGAGCCTAGACAACTCCTAGGATCTCTCCTCCCCGATGGGGTCCCTCCCGGGAGTGAGATCCAGGTGCCGCCGGCGATCTTCCGCCGCCCCTTCGCACGCGCGGACCGTCCGGCCCTAGGGCGCGGACCGTCCAGCCATCAGGCAGGGAACCCGAGCTCCTGCACCAGGTCGCGGACCGTCCGGCCCTGTGCCACGGACCGTCCGCACCTGACCAGAAAGTACCGCCGCCTCGCGCCAGGTCGCGGACCGTCCGGCCCTGTGCCGCGGACTGTCCACGTCTGACCATAGAGCACCACCGCTGGTTCTTTTGAAGTGATTGGCGCCTCCAAAAAGGTGTCAACATACTTTTTGGCGACTCCGCTGGGGACGACAAATATAGATGCATCAAATCGGCCCTCAATGGTCGGTTCAAGGGATAGCTCTGATATTTCCCCAAGCAACATCATAGAGCCAACTTGGGAAACCTTGCCGGCTGACGAACAGCTCCAGTTTGAGGAGCAAAAGGAGCGTATGATCCAGGAGGCAAAAGCAAAATTCTTGGCCAACTTCAAAGTGGACAGGAACAACAAGGTCGTCCGACATCGGGCGACGGATCCGGCTTCGCTCCAACCAACACCAGATATCCCCAATGTAAGTAATACCAACGAGCTACAATCTCTTAGAAATTATGTAGAAGAGCAACGTGAACAAATGCAGAACATCATAGTGGGTATGCAAAGCGATTTTAAGAGACTAGTACATGCATTTGATAAATCTAATATCGCAAATTTTCCTTCGCACAAGGTTGAGTTAGGGGGTAACACGCGTAATACATCGGCTACAGGTTGTCACGACCAGTCACAACCCCTTTATGGGATGCCGATGGACACATACCCTGAGCAACCGCAAATCGGCAGCAAATCAGCCGATCTGCACATGTCCGGACCGTCCGCATGTGAGCGCGGACCGTCCGGTCCAGCAACAGTCGGGCCTATTTTTAATGAGTTACCTAGATATGTGCACGAGCCACCACATACGGCACAAAATCTAAACTACCCAGTCGGACGGTCCGCATACAACGACGGACGGTCCGCATATAATCACGGACGGTCCGGGCCAATGTCCGGACAGTCCGCGCATGACCTTTTTTAGGAGGATTGTTACCTGAATCCTCACTCGTCCCAGCAACATTTCCCATCGCGCTATGCAATGCATCAACCCATTAATTCGAGATCTAGAGCCCAGGAAAACTTTTCGGCTCCACCTAGAAGGCCGGAAAGGAACGATCAAACATATGAACCATATAGGGCAAGTGGCAATACGCCACGTAGCTCAAACCAATGGGGGGAAAGACAACATGCTAATATCCAGCCAACCCCACCTATGTTTGACCAGAGAGTCGGTGGTCTCACACTGGCTGCCATTGATATAGTAAGGGAAGAAATAGCCGGGGCGTTCCGAGATAAGCTCGGAGTAAGCATGGTCCCTGGGGGGCAATCATATCGGAAACCTTATGACAGCCGATTTGATCACCACCCATACCCACAGGGAACCAGGATACCCGAATTCACAAAATTTTCGGGTGATCAAGGAAAGAACACACGTGAACACATAGGCCAATTTTTAGCACAATTAGGAGAGTTGGCCGACACAGAGGCATTTCGCGTACGTTTATTTTCATTATCTTTAACAGGAACTGCGTTTGCATGGTACGCCACTTTACCTCCTAATTCCATTTCATCATGGGGGGATTTAGAACAAAAATTTCATGATCATTTTTTCTCCGGTGACTATGAGTTGGATTTGGTAGATTTAGTGTCATTACGACAAGCAAAAGATGAATCGGTTAATGATTACATCCGGAGATTCCGAGATACAAGAAACCGAAGCTTCCAAATTCATTTAGCAGAAAAACAGCTAGCAGGATTAGCCTTTAATGGTTTACGATATTATTTAAAAGAAAGATTAGAAGGCATCCAATTTTTTACACTGGCACAGTTACACCAGAGAGCTTCAGCTTGTGAAAGCCGAAGCAAAGAAACTGCTAAAACAATTCGTCACAATGTACATATAGTAGAATGCGACCAAAGTAGCTCAGATGACGAATCAGCAGAAGTATATGCTGCTGAAATGGTTTGGCCAAAACAGTCCAAATCTTCAGCTTGTTCCTCCTTACAGCCGGTTCAAAAGAAACAGCAAGAGGAGGTTAAGTTTACGTTTAATGTTGGTAAGTGTGATAAAATATTTGATGAATTACTCAAAAATGGCAACATTAAAATAAATCACACTGTTCCATCCGCCGACGAGTTAAAACGTCGGGCATACTGCAAGTGGCATATAACTCATTTTCTCATGCCACTAATGATTGTAATGTGTTCCGTCGACACATCCAATCGGCCATTAATGAGGGACAATTGAAATTTCAGGAAATGCAGGTGGATACAGAGCCCTTTCCAATGAACATGATCGACTTCGAGGGCAAGAAACTCCTGGTTCGGCCAAACACAGCCGATAAAGGCAAAGGCAAAGAGACAATCATCAGCAATTCTAAAAAGGCCGATGAGGATCGTAAAGTTTCTTGCAGGAAAGTAGTGGCCGAGAAGACTCCCGATGGAGGGGAGACCCTAAAGGTGACCATCACAGCCTCTAGCACTGGGGGGCAAGCGCAGACAGGAAGACAGATGCAGGAACCCGTGCTGCGCATCCCGGCGGTCCGGCACATAGGCACGGACGGTCCGGGACCCCGCCGGACGGTCCGGAGAACTCCAACGGACGGTCCGACCGTGCTCAAGACTCGCAACGGCCACATACTTTCAAGCCACGACGGCCAGAGATAGGTACGTGGAAAACAAATACATTCAAGGCAGCTGGTCGGTTGGTCAAAGCCGGCCCAACTTTCGATCAATTATTGTCTAAATACGTAAAAAAGAAGGCCGGCCCCAGTGACCGGCCAGTAAAGCGACCCCGCCCACCCATTCATGAGCAACGTCAGGTCAGACCGATTGGACCACCTCACCAATCGGAAGAAATGAAAGGTCATACTGTACAATTGAGACCTAACATACCAACATGGGAACCTCCACCCCCTTATCCGCCTATGCCATATCCATACACATATTTACCTCCACCATATGTCCCGAATCAAATGTGGGGCATGCCACCATATCCATTTGGGATGCCACAGTACCCCGTCTGGGGGGCACCCCAAACATCTGTTTTTGACAGGTTGACACCACCAGTACAAGACCGATTGAGCACCGCTCAATCCGGTCACCAGGCACAGACTCAACAGGATTGTCGGACTACTCGGCCTCCAAGGCCGATCAATCCGGCAGGGGGGCATGTACCTACAGCAACCGAAAGGACAACAAAGAAGGACGTCATCAAAATAGGTACTGCAGACGTTATCATACAGGAAGATAATAAAGGGCCGATGATTTTTGGTGAGTCGGCCAACACAACCAAAAAAGAAGATACGGCTACCATCAAAATAGCCGATCCAAAATACTCCATGCCTCGATGGTGCCCAGCGGGATTGATACGGTCCCAAAAGCGGAAATTACAGCGCCTAAGAGCGAAGGAGAGCCAGGAAAAGGAGGCGGAAAAGATATTCAATGACACACATCCACAGTACCCGCCACCGCAAAAGAAATGGAGACCAAAGGCCGTTGAGGAAAAACAAACGGCCACAAAAATAGAAAATGAAACAACACTTGTACAACACCCTGCAGGTATGGCGGGTAGCCTGGCCAGCAAGATTAGGCAATCTGCACCAGGTGCGGACCGTCCGCCCCCGGAGTCCGGACCGTCCGCACCACACCAGGAAGCCTCCAACGACACGCCAACATCAATGGAAGAAGACGACCTGCTGGGAGAGGACTTGGTCGACTACGAGGCTTCTCCAGAACGCCCAGGTATGGATGTAAATGTTATTACATTTTCTGCCGATTGTACTATTATCGGCGACGATGAACCTGTTGTTGCCCAGTTTGAGTTTGGTTCTAAAGAAGTCGCCTTTACTAAACCAAAGGAATCGGTAAATCATTTAAAGCCGTTGTTCGTGCGCGGTCACATTGATGGAATACCGATTGCTAAGATGTTGGTAGATGGAGGGGCGGCTGTAAATCTAATGCCTTATTCATTATACAGAAAATTAGGTAAACAAGATGACGAACTTGTCAAGACCAACATGACCCTCAACGGTGTTGGAGATAGTTCGATTAAAGCCAGGGGAGTCACGTCCGTTGAATTAACCATCGGGACTAAGACCCTTGCTGCTGCATTCTTCGTCGCTGATGTAGAAGGAAATTACAGTTTAATTCTAGGCAGAGATTGGATTCATGCCAATCAATGTATACCTTCTACATTACATTAAATGCTAATACAATGGGTAGGCGATGATGTAGAACAAGTACATGCTGATGTTTCGGCCTGCATCGCTGTGGCCGATGCCCCTGTACTCTGGACTTATGAGACTGCTATATGTCTCACAGGAGTAGATTTTTCTGACTATCAGTTCATAAGTATAGATAAGAAAGGTTTCATTCCTGTAATGCTAGAGCCGATGGAGAATCGGCTAAATCCTAAATAAAGTTTAAATGATGAATACACACAAAGTTCATGAGTCTTTGATCACGGACAGTTCGGCTCTCAAAGCCGGATGGTCTGGTCTTTCACAAAACAGTTCAGACTTTAAGACCGAACATCTACCACAGCGAAAAGACAGTATTACGGATGATCCGGTCCCCAAGACCGGAAAGTCCGCCATCACACAAAGATCATTTGATTCCTCTGTGGGGGACATGATAGAGGAATTCAGAGATCTTGATAAACTAGGACAGGGGTTTACATCGGCTGATCCTTTGGAGGAGATTGACATAGGAGATGGTAACACTCCAAGGCCGACTTTTGTAAACAAGACCCTAGAGACCGATCCTAGAAATGAGATGATCGGTCTATTGAAGGAATATTCAGATTGTTTTGCTTGGAATTACACTGAGATGCCTGGACTAAGCCGAGAGATCGTCGAACATCGACTGCCTATTAAGTCCGGTTTCAGACCTTTCAAGCAGAAAGCTAGAACCTTTCGTCCAGATCTTCTCCCGCGAATCAAGGACGAAATCCACCGGCTGCTAGAAGCTAATTTTATTAGACCTTGCAGATACGCAGAGTGGGTCTCCAATATTGTGCTGGTAGAGAAGAAGGAGTCAGGTAAGCTTAGGGTATGCATTGATTTTCGCAATTTAAATAGAGCAACTCCTAAAGATGAATATCCTATGCCCATAGCCGACACATTAATCAATAATGCATCAGGAAATAGAATTATTAGCTTTCTTGATGGTAATGCCGGATATAACCAGATTTTCATGGCCGAAGAGGATGCGTCTAAAACGACCTTTATATGTCCAGGCTTCATTGGTTTATTTGAATGGGTTGTCATGACATTCGGTCTTAAAAATGCTGGTGCTACTTATCAGAGGGCTATGAATCTGATCTTCCATGAGTTGTTAGGAAACACTGTGGAAGTCTACATTGATGATATTGTAGTCAAATCGGCTGAGTTTGGTCCTCATATAGCTTATTTGCGCAAAGCCTTTGATAAAATGCGTCGATATGGTTTGAAAATGAACCCCACGTAAATGTGCTTTTGGAGTGTCGGCTGGTAAGTTTTTAGTATTTGTCATCCATGAACATGGTATAGAAATAGACCCTGATCGAATCAAGTCTATTCAGAATGTGGGACCTCCGACTTGTAAGGTCAAAGTACAGAAGTTTCTCGACAAGGTGAATTATTTACGAAGATTTATTTCTAACCTAGCCAGGAAGATTGATGCGTTCACCCCTATTCTTCGGCTTAAGAATGATGTCGAATTCGCTTGGGGGCAGAACAGCAAGAAGCATTTGATCTCATCAAAAAATACTTATCTTCAACTCCCGTATTAAAAGCACCACGAGCAGGAGTAGCATTCCGATTATACATTGCAGCTGAAGATAAGGTCATTGGGGCTGTTCTGACACAAGAAACTGAGGGGAAGGAGCATGTGGTGACATATCTAAGCCGAAGGTTGGTGGATGCTGAAACAAGGTACACTTTTATTGAGAAGTTATGCTTATGCTTGTTTTATGCATGCACCAAATGTAGATGTTATTTACTGTCTAGTCATTACACTGTTTCTGGTCAAGCCGATGTGATCAAATACATGTTGCATAACCCAATCATGAGTGGTAGAATTGGTAAGTGGGCTTATACACTCATAGAATATGACTTGGCCTATGAACCATTGAAATCTATGAAAGGCCAAGTCGTAGCGGATTTCATTGTAGAACATCGGATGAATGATATTCATAAACTAGACATGTCATACCTCACTATTACTCCTTGGACTTTATATTTTGATGGATCGGTTTGCAATGAAGGGCAAGGAATTGGCATCGTACTTGTTTCACCAAGTAATGTCTCCTTCGACTTCTCTAGCCGATTGAAAACTTATTGCACTAATAATCAAGCTGAATATGAGGCCCTCCTATTCGGCTTGGAACTTTTAAATGGTATGGGAGTAAAACATGTGAAGGTATTTGATGATTCTCAGCTGGTTGTCCAACAAGTGTTAGAAGAATATCAATGTTTTGATGGTACTCTAAATAGTTACCTTGAAAAATGTTGGGGTATAATTCATTCTTTTGACGAATTCAGTATTCGGCATATCTCTAGAGTTGAGAATCATAGAGCTAACAATTTGGCACAAGACGCATCAGGTTATCGGATAAAGCGAGTGAGATTTCACAACACTGAAAATCTGATAACCGGTGCAGGGCCAAATCCCCAGGTCGTGGACCGTCCGCGTCGAGACGCCGGACCGTCCGGGGTTACCAGAAACGTTCTCTTAATTGATTCGGCTGATAATGAAGCCGATGCAAGTGATTGGAGGACACCTATACTTAATTATTTATGAAATCCCAATATCAGGACAGATAAGAATATTCGGCGAACAGCTTTCAAGTATGTCTTGATCTTAAGTGCTTGGGCCCAGATGATGCTATATTGGCCATGGCCGAAGTACATGAAGGAATTTGTGGTACCCACCAATCGGCTCCAAAGATAAAATGGTTGTTGCGAAGGTCTGGTTTTTATTGGCCTAACATGATAGCTGATTGTTTCAAGTACTACAAGGGTTGCCAGGTGTGTCAAAAATTCGGCGACCTACAGTTGGTCCCTGCAGCCGAATTGCATCCTATCATCAAGCCTTGGCCTTTCAGAGGATGGGGATTAGACTTTATTGGAGAAATTCATCCTTCATCATCAAAAGGGCATCGGTTTTGTTAGTTGCCACTGACTACTTTACCAAATGGACTGAAGCCGTTGCTCTGAAGAACATGATACACAAGGAGGTAATTGAGTTCATAACTAAGCATATTATTCATAGATTCGGCATTCCCCAGACCTTGATTACAGATCAAGGGACTTCTTTCATGTCAAAAGAGGTACGTGAATTTGCTGAATTATATAGAATTAAGTTGCTTAATTCATCTCCATACTATGCTCAGGCCAATGGACAGGCCGAGTCTAGTAATAGGACATTGATCAACTTGATAAAAAAGAAGATATCTGATAATCCTAAGCATTGACATAAGATTTTGTCCGAAGCTTTATGGGCTCATAGAATATCTAAACATAGTGCTACTAAAGTGTCTCCTTTTGAGCTTGTCTATGGGCAGGAAGCAGTGTTGCCTGTGGAAATAAGTTTGAATGCTGTCAGGTTTGCCAGACAAAATGATCTAACTCTCACTGATTATTACGATGCAATAATGAATAATATTGATGAGGTGACCGACAAGAGGATGATAGCTTTGGGAGCAATAGAAAAGGACAAGATTATGGTAGCCAGGGCCTATAATAAGAAGGTCAAAGCAAAGTCATTTCAAGTAGGAGACCTGGTGTGGAAGACCATCCTGCCCCTAAGGAATAAAGACCGAAAGTTTGGAAAATGGTCGCCAAGCTGGGAGGGTCCTTATAAAGTAAAACATGTAGTATCTGGTAACGCCTATTTACTACAAACATTACAAGGCAAGGATTTACCCAAAGCTTTGAATGGGCGTTTCCTCAAGTAGTACCATCCTAGTATGTGGCAAGATGCTTAAGAAAACCGATGTGATCACATTGAGTTAAGATGCTTTTGGCTTGCCCAGCTCCACCAAAAGGCAGGGGGCATATGTTTGGTACTGAAATGAGCCAGCGGACGGTCCGGCCCTGAGGCCGGACGGTCCGCGTGTGCGCAGAACAGATTAGGGTTCCGAGTTTTGTGCTACGGTTGTTAACTATATTCGCGGAATTAGCTTGGAATCAGTTGTGTAAAGGGTTCAGCCCCCCTCCTCTATAAATAGAGAGGTCTACGGCTGATTTGTGATCATCAACAATCGAATCAATACAACTTCTATTTCGCATTTTATCCTAGGAGTAGTTCTAGTCTAGTTTAGGTGTAGCCTCTCGATCTCCAAACTCTCGCTTCTCTTCGACTCTACGTCGATTAGAGGAGTCTAGGTCGGCCTGCCCGAGCCTAGACAACTCCTAGGATCTCTCCTCCCCGACGGGGTCCCTCCCGGGAGCGAGATCCAGGTGCCGCCGACGATCTTCCGCCGCCCCTGCGCACGCGCGGACCGTCCGGCCCTAGGGCGTGGACCGTCCGGCCGTCAGGCAGGGAATCCGAGCTCCCGCACCAGGTCGCGGACCGTCCGGCCCTGTGCCACGGACCGTCCGCACCTGACCAGAAAGTACCGCCGCCTCGCGCCAGGTCGCGGACCGTCCGGCCCTGTGCCGCGGACTGTCCGCGTCTGACCAGAGAGCACCGCCGCTGGTTCTTTTGAAGTGATTGGCGCCTCCAAAAAGGTGTCGACACCTCTCAAACATGACCTTAATTGAGTACTCTACTTAGATAGTGTTTGGTTCCAGAGTATAGTGAAACGGAGCCACTCCATTTCCAATTTGTTCTTGTTTGGATTTGTTCTATCTAGAGCAGAATGGTTCTAAAAATAAAAACTAGGCTTAAATGTTTAACCATCCGGCTACATAAAATCTCCCGGACAGAGTCAATCTGTGTCATGGAGCCGTTCCGTTCCAAATGGCTCTGAAACCGAACGGTACCTTAATTACTCCCTCAAAGCTGGAGCAAGTTGCAGTCGCGAAACCTTCATCACCCTGAGCTACGATGCGATCGGTTTTGATTAATTAACGGTATGCAGGAAGAGAAATTACACACAACATAATATTTTTTAACCGTGTGCTTGACTAATAAGAAGCGCCAACATCTACTTCAATCTTGGGCAGGGCTGTTCCTTATGGGGTGTGATTGCACCGGGCCCCAAGAATAGTGTGCCCCTCTAGTCGCTAGACTCCAAAAATAGTGTGCCCCTCTAGTCGCTAGATACTAGCATTTTTTCACCATGAAGCCTATATTCTAGATACAAAAATGTAAAGAGCGTCGTACCATGTCTTGTTGAGATTATTATTCTAATATCTCAATTACTTATCGAATATTATTTATTGTACTTGTGATGGTTGCATCGGAGAAGAGAAGCTTTTTAAATTTTAAATTGTTGAGGAACTATTTAAGGTCAACAATGACTCAAGAGAGGTTAAATAGTTTGACGAGATTCTACGTACCACAAAAAAGTTAGAATATATTTTTAGTGTGATATTTATGGTTTGGCGAGATTCTATGAGATTGATCACAATGATATAATCAGCGCTTTGTATCACAAAAAAGTTAGAACATATTTTAGTGTGATATCAAGCAACAAGTAAGTGTTTGTGACTGTATTTTATATTTGTCATCTTATAAACTTTTAAACATCGAATGAAAGTTTTTATATATTGAATATTCAATAATATATGTTTAAGTTTATATATACATAAATATTGTATATATAACCATATATTTAGCTAGGCCAATCTCCGTATCGGGTTTCGTCTCAGCCAGCAAAAAGAGTCAGGAACGGCCCTGATCTTGGGTGGTGGTTCTTCAGCGTCTACCAAATCTTCAGGAAGCAAGATTATGTAACAATCTATCAATTCCAAGACGATGATAACAACAATGTTGTGAGGATTGTTTAGATAGAATCTTTTTTTTCTTTTTGTTACAATGCCTGAACATAGCATGATGCTTATCATAATATCTGTCATGACGAGTGATGGCCACACAATCTATCTCTACATACATACGTAAGCACGTACGTATGTACATATATATACGTGCATTTCTTCACTGCACAGTAATATAATGACGAATTTAAAAAAAAAAGTAGCCGCCACCGGCTCTGACTCCGACGACAGGTGCATCATACCTGTCACAGTCGGTTCTGTTACTGTTAGCCCGTGCTTTTAATTTCCTCAATGAGACGATGACTGGGATGATGTGGCAGAAAGGTGGATATGCCGATAAGAATTAGGATATATTTGGAATAAACATAACATAGCTTATGACCCTATTGTATATTTTTTAGTTTTGAGGGCGCTGATAGATTAAACCTAAGAGCATCTCCAAGAGACCTTAAACAAGGTACAAGGTTGTATTTTCAAAAATATAGGATTTGGAACCATAAAACACTCTTCAACAGTAGTTCTATTTTATAAAAAAAAATCATCAAACGATTATAGGGTTTGATCACTCGGGTCCTAAATATAGTACCTCATATAGTGGAGAGCTATCCTCGTTTCTTATTAATTTACAACTATTTATTTTTTAATGATGTAATTTATTTCTTAATCTTAAGTAGTATCATTTAAGGTCTAACTGTTGGAGTAAAAATATATTTGAGGCCCTAAATATTTTAAATACAATCTTTATTTTAATTTTTAGGGCTCTATTTTGGAGATGATAATGTGTGATAACGATCGCATATATTGCTTCCTACCTAGCTTATTCCACCGATCATTTCTATTTATCTCCCCATGCATACCCTGAGATCCCGCCTTCTTGTGACACGTGTAAGGTTCTTGTTGGTTACAGGTTTTATCGGCTGTCAGTGTATGTACGCGTAGGCAGCTTTATCTGCGCTGCGCAAGTTGCGACTTTTTTTTTTTTGGGCCACATCGGCATACTTGCAAGTTGCAATTTGCAGAAAGCCAATGGCTGCCAGTGTTCTCTAGCCAATAGCAGAGGATGCTTACTACCCGCTAGCATTGGCAACATCAAGATAAATCGATCAATTAGGGTAAGGGTACGATCATCGAAGAACCAGCTGAAAGCGGCCGTCAAACACGAGGGGAGATGTCAGATGTACGCGTGCGTCAGGCTGCAATGCGCGGTGCCTAGGAGTTTTCTTTCCCTAGTACACGAAATTTCTCAGAATCAAGTCTGCGAGTGCGATGTCAGATTCGTCCAGAAGATTGTTGTGTACTGTCATTCTGCAAGTACGATGAGAAACTATAACGTATGCTACATAACTCCCACAATATCTCTATCTCTAATTCTTTAAAACACGAGTTTCGTTCCTCGTGTGTCGCACGTGGAGCGCGTATATCTGATTTTCTCAGTCACGTCTAACAATCAAATGAGATGAACTTTATCTCTTGCATACGCAACTCGGACCGTTGTTGCGACTCTCCGTAGCCATGCGTGCGCCGGCGGCGATGCGTGTCTAATCAGCCTCAGCCGAGAGAGAGGAGGAGATGCTCAGATCCCAAGTTTTTTATTAATTATTGGTAAAATATTTATAAAATATTAAGGCCGATGATAATATATATATATTGCTTGTTTTAGGTATCGTTACAACATACAGTCATTGTACCGGTCATTGAACTAATCTTTAGTAATGTCTGTACTAATCTTTAGTAATGTAAGCGGGAGCTCTGTGGCTTTCTCTACACGTGATAATTCTCAAACTGTTTGAAGAACTGAACATAAACAATGGCCCGTTTTCTTTCGACGACTTCATGGTATTACAGTTAAGAAACACTGAACAAGCAACATCTTAGTAGGGTTTTTTTTTTTTTTTTTTGCACAAGTGGTTCAACTCAATTTTAAATCAATCTGTATCTAACGAAGGAAGTTGTATTCTGTTTCTGTAGTACTCAAGTAGACACAAGTACAGTAGTACTCCATTCACACACACACAGTAGTTTAGAGCAGCAATGCTGGTAGCACCACTCTTTCTCCAAACTAAGAAAGAAAGAAAACCTGGTAATAACACGGGAGCAACTTTCAGAAAATTTACATGGCGCTATGGCTGATAAGCGCATTTGTTTTGATCCACTGCATCGACGAAAAAGAATAAATCTATATATAGGACGAGCTGCAAAAGAATTACGTGCGACAACGATTGGCATTCGGTTTTGTGGATCAGACAGCCTGGAGCTTCTGTTCATCCACTGATTCCAAAGGCAGAACTGCGGGCTCCCATGAAGAGGGCTCGTCAAGATGGATCTTTGCATAATCGCTCACCAGCCCATTCCTCTCCTCCCACATGATGGCCTTTCTCTCCTCCTCGGCTCTCTCTACCTTGTCTTTGGCCATGGAGGTCATGTCACCTGCCGCTTTTGTTACCAAAGTGAATGCACTTGTTAGCCAAGAGGCACCAACTGAGACATATTGGTTACTCAGTATAGCAGAACCTGCAAAGCTGGCTTTCTGCTCAGCAGCAGCCAAGGCAGACTTTGTGAGTTCTGAGACCTGGTAGCGTTCATCCACCTCCTTGACCTTGCTGCCAACAATGGCCCTTCCCAGATTGATCTTTTCACTCAGGCCATACTGGCGGTCTAGAGATGCAACAGTGGCAGTAGCATTGGATAGGATATTGTGACGCTCGTCGAAGGATCTTGCCAAGTTGAGAGCATCTTTGCTGAGCACAAATCCCTTGGCCAACATGCTGCTGACAACATCTTCTGCCTTCCTGACTGCTGATTCAGTAGAGACGTTTGCTCCCTTAAGATGCAAACAAAGGTAAAAGAAGTATATCAACACATATTCAAGGTACCCATCCAAATTAACTATCTGATTCATCGGTATTTTTGTCACTACAGTACTACACGTAGTTTTAGTTTGTATAATAATTGTATAGAACTGAAACACTTTCTCCTCATTCTCTGCAGTGCTGAATTATTTCTTGATAATGTGAAAAACTGCCTTAAACCCAAATACTCCTCTAACAAGAATAACTAGTTTGTGCAAAGAAATTATTAATAGACTCGCTCTTTATTTTAGGATATAAATGTAATCTTATTACAATAGATGACCATATGTCAGTTAATTTCTTCAGAATTGATGTAACTTGAAATGTTGAACATGTCTAAACATGTAAAATATTCTCACCGATAATTGTTTGTGTGCTTCAGGAGGCAGCTGATAGTTCTCAGCAGGAGTTATAATGACAGCACGATCAACAATTGTTGCCCCCTGTTGACAAGCAATCAAATTATTGATAGTCGTATATTAGACAAAAAAAGATGAGATGAAATAGTATCAAACAGAAAGTTAAGCTGTCTAAGTGCAACAGAAAGAACTAAATCCGTAAGCTAAGAAATGAGTTGCAGGAACTTGAACATACCGAGAGAAGAACAGCAGTGTCTGCTCCCTGTGAGTCTTTAAATGTGACATAAGCAAGCTGTGACCATTCAGATTCACTGATGAAAACAGAAGCAAATATTCAATATTTAAGAAACCTTACGCCAGTATTCTAATGCATATACAACAAGTTTAAGTGCTGTCAATTACCTTTGCATTTCAACATATTCTATATCCCCAGAGAAACTAAAGAACTCTGTGAGCTCTCTTTTCAAAACATTTAATGAAAGGTTGCTAACTTTTACCGTTTTCACCTGAAAGAAAAGATGAACAGATCAGATTAAATCTTTGGCTTAATAGGACCTACTCCCTGTATCCTGAAATACAAAGTATTTTAAGAATTCTAGGACATATTTATGTGGTAAAACAAATGACGCATGTAACCCTTCGAGATCACCTTTATTTGGGTTGGTGATAGGCATTAATAGTAGGTATGCATGTAAATGTTGCCCTTTCAGGATTAGTTCACTTAGAATCCCATATAATTTGGGATAAATATTGAATGGTCGGGTATCTTGTATTCTAGTAGGACATGAATAGGTACATGGCAGTAAAAAAGCTATCATGATTGTGGTGATTACACATCACTGAATTAGGGGACATTAAAATCAACACATTTCAGGCAGAAAGTGAGAAAAAAAATCAAAAGTTCTAACTGACATAAGTACAAACTGAAGGCAGCTGTCAGACAGAAGAGGATGATTTACTGAAACTGAAAGGTGTCTACTGTAAGCTGTAACTGTTATTGACAGTAGCTCATTAGGGTAAACACTACCACGAATATAGCTACGCAGAGTCAGCTTGGAGGGCACTAGACTATTGGGGACACTTGCACATGGGATTAATTCTTCTTCATTGCTTGATTTCAAATTAGCACTGTTAGGATCAATATCAAGCTGTTAGTTCATCGTTTGATATGGATCCAGTCTTAATGTCTTATTATTATGTTGGGTCTTAGTAACCAGGTTCCCAGATCTGATCGAGGAACGGGAACATGGTACACAGTATGGTACTAAAACTAGGTTTTAACACTACGGGGACGATATTATTCTCACGTTCCCAAAACGGAACGAACGTCGTCACATTACCAGGACCACCAGAGGAATTAACAGTAGTATTCATTAGCCTGAAACATAAACCCCAAAAAAGGCACATAGAAAGGATTGAACAAAACAGCAAGGATTGTGCAAGTGAATGAGTGCATCTCAATGGAGCCGTGGCCCATGGAAATGCAGAAATCTGCAGTTTAGTATTCGCAGCCATTGCAGGCATCATCGATTGCTAACCCTGGCGCGAAATTTGACAGGAAGCATGCCCAACGAACCTGAAGATTGGATCTAGTGATCTAATCGCCTCTTATCAAGACGGGGCTGTCAATTCGAGTTAATGACAAGCATAGTAACTTGTACTAGCAGTAGAGAACAGCAGGCATCCAATTTGGGAGACATGGACCTGAAAGGAAAATGGGAAAAAAGGTGCAGCCAAATAGCCAATCGACATGTCCTCAACCAAGCACACCATGCCACCAAACTACAGAATCCAACGACAAACACACGAAACCGCGGGTGGACTCAATTTGCGCCCAGAGTTTCCTAGCAGCGGCGGCAGGCTTCCGGAGGAACGGCGCGCACGCATGATGCACGAAATGTCCAAATCCACCAGAAAATCTGCAACCACCGTCCATACGGGAGCAATGCAGTCGCGGCAGAATGCCTATCCCACTAGCAGCGACTCCCAATCCAAACCAAGCAAAACCTCCTCGGAAACGCCTCCGGTTGCTAATCGCCTAAGCCTGCCCTGAGCCCACGGCCGACCACGTCGAGTACAGCCGCCGCCACGGAGCAGCAGAAGCCAGAGAGGGTCGCAGGAGGCGGTGCTCACCTCCATCCTCCCGGCCCGGGGGACGGGATCTCGCGGCGGGGTTTCCGAGGCGGGCGGCGAGCCAGGTGGCTGGAAGCGAGCCGAGCACGTCGTCGCGAGGAGGTGGGTGGGAGTCCGCCCGTCCGCCGGCCTGGGGTTGTGGGGATTTGCGCCGTGTCGGCGAGCGGAAGAAAGAGGACGACTTTGCGGGGCGCGTGTTTTTATTTTCGTTTACGAGGCGCGTGAGGTGTAAGACCAACCGGCAGGTTGGCTATGGTTCCGGCCGCGACCGCCCGTTGGAATGCCACGGGTACTACTACGCCACTGGTGGTGGTTCTCGCAGGCTCGCAGCTGTGTTGTGTAGCCACGGCTGCGGGCGCCGGGCGAAAGCTCCGGCTGCACGAAGCGTTTCGGCGGCGGTGGGAGCGATGCCATTTGGTGGTTCAGTGGGCACACAAACGGAGCTTTGAAAATTTTCACGAGAGAAACCACTACAGTAAAGAAGCTCTTTCTATATTATAAATATATACAGTAAAAATCTTAGGAATGACTCTAGCAGGAGGGGCTTAGAGCAACTCCAATAGTTCTCTAATAGACTTCCTAAATCAACAATTTAAGTAGTTAACACAAAAACTCATATCCAACAGTTTTCTAAATGAACTTTCTAAATTTAACAACTTCTCATCTAACCTTATTTCCTCTCTACATTTGGCAACCATTTAGCAACCCCCTTGTCGGGGACCATAATTAGGGGTACCCTCAAGACGCCTAATTCTCAGCTGGTAACCCCCATCGGCATAAAGTTGCAGAGGTCTGATGGGTGCGATTAAGTCAGGGATCAGTCCGTACGAGCGACTCGATCACGCCTCGCCCGAGCCTAGCCTCGGGCAAGGGCAGCCGACCCCGAGGGATTTCCGTCTCGCCCGAGGCCCCCCTTTAACGGCGGACACATCTCCGGCTCGCCCGAGGCCTTGCCTTCGCTAAGAAGCAACCCTGACTAAATCGCCGCACCGACCGACCGAGTCGCAGGAGCATTTAACGCAAAGGTGGCCTGACACCTTTATCCTGACGCGCGCCCCCCGGCAGAGCCGAAGTGACCGCCGTCACTTCGCTGCTCCACTGACCGGTCTGACAGAAGGACAGCGCCGCCTGCGCCACTCCGACTGCAGTGCCACTTGACAAAGTGAGACTGATAGGCAGTCAGGCCTTGCCAAAGGCGCCATAGGAAACTCCGCTCCGCCCGACCCAGGGCTCAGACTCGGGCTAAGCCCCGGAAGACGGCGAACTCCGCTCCGCCCGACCCAGGGCTCGAACTCGGGCTAAGCCCCGAAAGACGGCGAACTCCGCTCCGCCCGACCCAGGGCTCGGACACGGGCTAGGCCCCGGAAGACGGCGAACTCCGCTCCGCCCGACCCAGGGCTCGGACTCGGGCTAGGCCCCGGAAGACGGCGAACTTCGCTCCGCCCGACCCAGGACTCGGACACGGGCTAAGCCCCGGAAGACGGCGAACTCCGCTCCGCCCGACCCAGGGCTCGGACTCGGGCTAGGCCCCGGAAGACGGCGAACTCCGCTCCGCCCGACCCAGGGCTCGGACACGGGCTAAGCCCCGGAAGACGGCGAACTCCGCTTCGCCCGACCCAGGGCTCGGACTCGGGCTCAGCCCCAGAAGACGACGAACTCCGCTTCGCCCGACCCCAGGGCTCGGACTCCGCCCAGGCCTCTGTCGAACAATCTCCGCCTCGCCCGACCCAGGGGCTCGGGCTCGGGCTCGGCCTCGGCCATGGAAGACAGACTCGACCTCGGCTTCGGAGGAGCCTCCACGTCGCCCGACCTAGGGCACAGGCCCGCCACGTCAACAGGAAGCACCATCATCACCCTGCCCCGAGCCGACTCGGGCCACAGAGAACAAGACCGGTGTCCCATCTGGCTCGCTCCGCCAGATAGGCAATGATGGTGCCCCGCTAGCCCTGTGACAACGGCGGCTCTCAGCTCCCTTACGGAAGCAGGGGGACGTCAGCAAGGACTCAACCGCTCCGACAGCTGTCCCTCCGCCAGGCTCTGTTGCTCCTCCGACAGCCACGACATCACACCAGCAGGGTGTCAAGATCTCTCCGGCTGCCACATTGGCATGTACTTAGGGCGCTAGCTCTCCCTCCGCTAGACACGTAGCACTCCGCTACATCCCCATTGTACACTTGGATCCTCTCCTTACGCCTATAAAAGGAAGGACCAGGGCCTTCTTAGAGAAGGTTGGCCGCGCGGGGACGAGGACGGGACATGCGCTCTCTTGTGGTCGCTCGCTTCCCTCACCCGCGTGGACGCTTGTAACCCCCTACTGCAAGCGCACCCGACCTGGGCGCGGGACGAACACGAAGGCCACGGGATTTCCACCTCTCTCACGCCAGTCTCCGGCCACCTCGCTTTCCCCCCTTCGCGCTCGCCCACGCGCTCGACCCATCTGGGATGGGGCATGCGTCACACTCACTCGTCGGCTTAGGGACCCCCCGGTCTCGAAACGTCGACAGTTGGCGCGCCAGGTAGGGGCCTGCTGCGTGCTGACGAACAGCTTCCCGTCAAGCTCCAGATGGGCAGTCTCCAGCAACCTCTCCGGCCCGGGACGGTGCTCCGTTTCGGGAGTCTTGAGTTCATGTCCTTCGACGGCAGCTACGACATGATACTCCTTCCACCGCCGCGCGACAACGACAATGGCGACCGACAACCCGCCCGCCGGCGGCGGAATCGACGACATCTTCCCCGCGTGGTGGAAGAACGACATTCGAGCTCGCCCCGTCCTCTCCCCCGCCAACGGAGGAGGAGGCGGGGCAACCGAGGCCAAGCGGGAGGCCGCGCTTCGTCGGCTGTCGAGCGAATCGACGTCCCCAGCGCCCCAACGGAGGGCACGCTGGGCATCGACCTCGCGTTCGAGACGAAGGCGAGCGCCGTCCCCCCACGACACATCAGTCCCGAGCAGGTGGACGACGTCAGCGCGCTCGCGGAGGGCTTGCAGGACGTCGCCCTCGTACCCAAGACGACGGCGCAACCAGTCCCCGACGTGACTATGTCGCTCCTCGTCGACCAAAAGGTACCGACTGATTCCCATCTTACGTCATTTCGACTCGGCCTCAACCTGCCTGGCGACCTCGCTTTGGCGGGCGCTCTCGTTGAGGCGAGTGCAACCCCTCTGGGGTTTCGTATGCGGTCGCCTTGGGACCGGTTGACGGACGTCTCGACCTACGGGCCCTCTGGGTCCGAGGAAGACGACGATCCCAGCATCTGTTGGGATTTCTCCGGATTTGGCAACCCTAGTGCCATGCGGGACTTTATGACCGCATGTGACTACTGCCTCTCCGACTGTTCCGACGGTAGCCGCAGCCTTGACGACGAGGACTGTGGCCCAAGCCGCGAATGTTTCCACGTCGAGCTAGGGGATCCCTCCGAAAGCAACCATCTCGGCATGCCGGAGGACGGTGATCTTCCTAGGCCGGTGCCTCACGCCGACATCCCGCGGGAGCTAGCTATGGTCCCCGTTCCGGCGGGGGGTCACGACCCACAGCTCAAGCAAGTCCGCGGGGCGCAGGCCAGGCTCGACGAGGGAGCAGGAGCGCTTGAGCCGATCCGTCGGGACGACGGGCAGGTATGGGCGGGCCAACCCCCGGCCGGAGAAATGCGTCACCTGCCCCAAGGTTTCTAGCACCGCGTCACCAACGACGTTAGGGTCAGACCGCCACCCGCATCCAGCGGGGTCGGTCAGAACATGGCAGCCGCAGCGATGCTCCTCCGCGCGATGCCGGAGCCATCAACCACCGAGGGTCGGCGAATCCAGGGAGAGCTCAAGAATCTCCTGGAAGGCGCTGCGGTCCGACGGGTCGAGAACTCTGCCTCCCGAAGGCAGGGATACCCCTCGGAACCTCATGCCGCGACTTCCCGATTCATGCGGGAAGCCTCGGTCTACACCGGGCGCACGCGCAACGCCGCGCCTGCAGCCCCGGGCCACCTCGACAACGAGCACCATCGTCGCGACCATCGGGCCCGCCTCGACGAGAGGGTGCGCCAGGCTACCACCCCAGGCGTGGGGGACGCTATGACAGCGGGGAGGATCGGAGTCCCTCGCCCGAACCACCCGGTCTGCAGGCCTTCAGTCGGGCCATCCGACGGGCGCCGTTCCCGACCCGGTTCCGACCCCCGACTACTATCACGAAGTACTCGGGGGAAACAAGACCGGAACTGTGGCTCGCAGACTATCGCCTGGCTTGCCAACTGGGTGGAACGGACGACGACAACCTCATCATCCGCAACCTCCCCCTGTTCCTCTCCGACACTGCTCGCGCCTGGTTGGAGCACCTGCCTCCGGGGCAGATCTCCAACTGGGATGACTTGGTCCAAGCCTTCGCCGGCAATTTCCAGGGCACGTACGTGCGCCCCAGGAATTCCTGGGACCTCCGGAGCTGCCGGCAACAGCCGGGAGAGTCACTCCGGGACTACATCCGGCGATTCTCGAAGCAGCGCACCGAGCTGCCCAACATCACCGACTCGGATGTCATCGGCGCGTTCCTTGCTGACACCACCTGTCGTGACCTGGTAAGTAAGTTGGGTCGCAAGACCCCCACCAGGGCGAGCGAGCTGATGGACATCGCCACCAAGTTCGCCTCTGGCCAGGAGGCGGTCGAGGCTATCTTCCGAAAGGACAAGCAGCCCCAGGGCCGCCCATCGGAAGAGGCTCCCGAGGCGTCTACTCCGCGCGGCGCCAAGAAGAAAGGCAAGAAGAAGTCGCAATCGAAACGCGACGCCGCCGACGCGGACCTTGTCGCCGCCGCCGAGTACAAGAACCCTCGGAAGCCCCCAGGAGGTGCTAACCTCTTCGACAAGATGCTCAAGGAGCCATGCCCCTACCATCCGGGGCCCGTCAAGCACACCCTCGAGGAGTGCGTCATGCTTCGGCGCCACTTCCACAAGGTCGGGCCGCCCGCAGAGGGTGGCAGGGCCCGCGACGACGACAAAAAGGAAGATCACCAAGCAGGAGAGTCCCCCGAGGTCCTCGACTGCTTCATGATCTACGGTGGGCATGCGGCGAATGCCTCGGCTCGGCGTCGCAAGCAAGAGCGCCGGGAGGTCTGCTCGGTGAAGGTGGCGGCGCCAGTCTACCTAGACTGGTCCGACAAGCCCATCACCTTCGACCAAGCTGACCACCCCGACCACGTGCCGAGCCCGGGGAAATACCCGCTCGTCGTCGACCCCATCATCGGCGACGTCAGGCTCACCAAGGTCCTGATGGACGGGGGCAGCTGCCTCAACATCATCTACGCCGAGACCCTCAGGCTCCTGCGCGTCGATCTGTCCTCCGTCCGAACAGGCGCTGCGCCCTTCCACGGGATCATCCCTGGGAAGCGCGTCCAGCCCCTCGGACGACTCGACCTTCCCGTCTGCTTCGGAACGCCCTCCAACTTCCGAAGGGAGACCTTGACGTTCGAGGTGGTCGGGTTCCGAGGAACCTACCACGCGGTACTAGGGAGGCCATGCTACGCGAAGTTCATGGTCGTCCCCAACTACACCTACCTGAAGCTCAAGATGTCGGGCCCCAACGGGGTCATCACCGTCGGCCCCACGTACAAACACGCGTTCGAATGCGACGTGGAGTGCGTGGAGTACGCCGGGGCCCTCGCCGAGTCCGAGGCCCTCATCACCGACCTGGAGAACCTCTCCAAAGAGGTGCCAGACGTGAAGCGTCATGCCGGCAACTTCGAGCCAGCGGAGACGGTTAAGGCCGTCCCTCTCGACCCCAGTGGCGACACCTCCAAGCAGATCCGGATCGGTTCCGGGCTCGACCCCAAATAGGAAGCAGTGCTCGTCGACTTTCTCCGCGCAAACGTCGACGTCTTTGCGTGGAGTCCCTCGGACATGCCCGGCATACCGAGGGATGTCGCCGAGCACTCGCTGGATATTCGGGTCGGAGCCCGACCCATCAGGCAGCCTCTGCGCCGATTCGACGAGGAGAAGCGCAGAGTGATAGGCGAAGAGATCCATGAAAGGGAATTAGGCTTACACCTAGTTCCTAAATAATTTTGGTGGTTGAATTGCCCAACACAAATATTGGACTGACTAGTCTGCTCTAGTGTATAAGTTATACAGGTGCAAAAGGTTCACATCTAGCCAATAAAAAGACCAAGTGTTGGATTCAACAAAGGAGCAATAAGGCAACCGAGGGCACCTCTGGCTGGAGGCACCGGACTGTCCGGTGTGCACCGGACAGTGTCCGGTGCGCCCGTAGACTTCGTCTTCTACCCTTCGCCAGAGGACTTCGACTTCAACCCTTCGCCCTCGGGGAATTCGCGGAGGCCGGCGCGCTATAATTCACCGGACTGTCCGGTGTGCACCGGACATGTCCGGTGCGCCAACGAACCGCGGCCTCCGGAACTCGCCAGCCTCGGGTTCGCGCGGCAGCCGCTCCGCTAAAATTCACCGGACTGTCCGGTGTGCACCGGACTGTCCGGTGAACCACGGAGCAACGGCTACTTCCGCGCCAACGGTCACCTGCAAGCGCATTTAATGCGCGCTCTGCGCGCGCAGTCGGCAGGCGCGCCCATACCGTTGCACCGGACAATGAACAGTTCATGTCCGGTGTGCACCGGACACCCAGGCGGGCCCACAAGTCAGAAGCTCCAACGGTCAGAATCCAACGGCAGTGATGACGTGGCAGGGGCACCGGACTGTCCGGTGTGCACCGGACTGTCCGGTGCGCCATCGAACAGAGGCTGCCAGCAACGGTCACTTTTGGTGGTTGGGGCTATAAATACCCCAACCACCCCACCATTCATTGCATCCAAGTTTTCCACTTCTCAACTACTACAAGAGCTAGGCATTCAATTCTAGACACATTCAAAGAGATCAAATCCTCTCCAATTCCACACAAAACCCTAGTGACTAGTGAGAGTGATTTGCCGTGTTCATTTGAGCTCTTGCGCTTGGATTGCTTCTTTTCTTTCTCACTTGTTCTTGAGATCACAACTCCATTGTAATCAAGGCAAGAGGCACCAATTGTGTGGTGGCCCTTGCGGGGAAGTTTTGTTCCCGGCTTTGATTAGAGAAGAGAAGCTCACTCGGTCCGTGGGACCGTTTGAGAGAGGGAAGGGTTGAAAGAGACCCGGCCTTTGTGGCCTCCTCAACGGGGAGTAGGTTTGCAAGAACCGAACCTCGGTAAAACAAATCTCCGTGTCTCATTTGCTTATTCGCTTGGGATTTGTTTTGCGCCCTCTCTTGCGGACTCATTTATTATTACTAACGCTAACCCCGGCTTGTAGTTGTGTTTATATTTGTAAATTTCAGTTTCGCCCTATTCACCCCCCCTCTAGGCGACTATCAATTGGTATCAGAGCCCGGTGCTTCATTAGAGCCTAACCGCTCGAAGTGATGTCGGGAGATCACGCCAAGAAGGAGATGGAGACCGGCGAAAAGCCCACTACAAGCTACGGGAGCACTTCATCGGAAGAGTCCCGCACTAAAAGGAGGGAGAAGAAGAAGAGCTCCTCCAACAAAGGGAAGGAGAAGAAATCTTCTTCTCACCACAAAGAGAAGAAGGAAAAATCTTCTTCCCACAAGCCACATCGGAAAGGCGACAAGCACAAGAGGATGAGGAAGGTGGTCTACTACGAGACCGACACTTCATCAACTTCTACCTCCGACTCCGATGCGCCCTCCGTCACTTCTAAGCGCCAAGAGCGCAAGAAGTATAGTAAGATCCCCCTACGCTACCCTCGCATTTCCAAACATACACCTTTACTTTCCGTCCCATTAGGCAAACCACCAACTTTTGATGGTGAAGATTACGCTAGGTGGAGCGATTTAATGCGATTTCATCTAATCTCGCTCCACAAAAGTATATGGGACGTTGTTGAGTTTGGTGCACAGGTACCGTCGGTAGGGGATGAAAACTATGATGAGGATGAGGTGGCCCAAATCGAGCACTTCAACTCACAAGCAACGACAATACTCCTCGCCTCTCTAAGTAGAGAGGAGTATAACAAAGTACAAGGGTTGAAGAGCGCTAAGGAGATTTGGGATGTGCTCAAAACCGCGCACGAAGGAGATGAGCTCACCAAGATCACCAAGCGGGAAACGATCGAGGGGGAGCTCGGTCGGTTCCGGCTTCGCAAAGGGGAGGAGCCACAACACATGTACAACCGGCTCAAGACCTTGGTGAACCAAGTGCGCAACCTCGGGAGCAAGAAGTGGGACGATCACGAAGTGGTAAATGTTATTTTAAGATCTCTCATTTTTCTTAATCCCACTCAAGTTCAATTGATTCGTGGTAATCCTAGATATACTAAAATGACCCCCGAGGAAGTTATCGGGCATTTTGTAAGTTTTGAGTGCATGATAGAAGGCTCGAGGAAAATCAACGAGCTTGGCGACTCATCCGAAGCCAAACCCGTTGCATTCAAGGCAACGGAGGAGAAGAAGGAGGAGGCTACACCAAGTCGACAACCAATCGACGCCTCCAAGCTCGACAATGAGGAAATGGCGCTCGTCATCAAGAGCTTCCGTCAAATCCTCAAACAAAGGAGGGGGAAAGACTACAAGTCCCGCTCCAAGAAGGTTTGCTACAAGTGTGGTAAGCCCGGTCATTATATTGCTAAATGTCCTATGTCTAGTGACAGTGACCGAGGCGACGACAAGAAGGGGAGAAGAAAGGAGAAGAAAAGGTACTACAAGAAGAAGGGCGGCGATGCCCATGTTTGTCGGGAATGGGACTCCGACGAGAGCTCAAGCGACTCCTCCGACGACGAGGACGCCGCCAACATCGCCGTCACCAAGGGACTCCTCTTCCCCAACGTCGGCCACAAGTGCCTCATGGCAAAGGACAGCAAAAAGAAGGTTAAATCTAAATCCTCCACTAAATATGAATCCTCTAGTGATGACAATGCTAGTGATGAGGAAGATAATTTGCGTTCCCTTTTTGCCAACCTTAACATAGCTCAAAAAGAAAAATTGAATGAATTGGTTAGTGCTATTCATGAAAAGGACGACCTTTTGGATTCCCAAGAGGATTGTCTAATTAAAGAAAACAAAAAACATGTTAAGGTTAAAAAGGCTTATGCTCTAGAAGTAGAAAAATGTGAAAAAGTGTCTAGTGAGCTAAGCACTTGCCGTGAAATAATTGACAACCTTAGGAATGAAAATGCTATTTTAAATGCTAAGGTTGATTCTCATGCTTGTGATGTTTCAATTTCCACTCCTAGAGATAATAATGATGATTTGCTTGCTAGGATTGAAGAATTGAACATTTCTCTTACTAGTCTTAGAATTGAGAATGAAAAATTGCTTGCTAAGGCTAAGGATTTTGATGTTTGCAATACTACCATTTCCGACCTTAGAACTAAGAATGATATCTTGCATGCTAAGGTTGTAGAATTAAAATCTTGCAAACCCTCTACATCTACCATTGAGCATGTTTCCATTTGTACTAGATGTAGAGATGTTGATATTAATGCTATTCATGATCACATAGCTTTAATTAAAAAACAAAATGATCATATAGCAATATTAGATGCTAAAATTGCCGAACATAACTTAGAGAATGAAAAATTTAAATTTGCTAGAAGCATGCTTTATAATGGGAGACGCCCTGGCATCAAGGATGGCATTGGCTTCCAAAAGGGAGACAATGTCAAACTTAATGCCCCTCCTAAGAACTTGTCTAACTTCGTTAAGGGCAAAGCTCCCATGCCTCAGGATAACGAGGGTTACATTTTATACCCTGCCGGCTATCCTGAGAGCAAAATTAGGAAGATTCATTCTAGGAAGTCTCACTCTGGCCCTAATCATGCTTTTATGTATAAGGGTGAGACATCTAGTTCTAGGCAACCAACCCATGCCAAGTTGCCTAAGAAGAAAATTCCTAATGCATCAAATGATCATGCCATTTCATTTAAAACTTTTGATGCATCTTATGTGCTTACTAGCAAATCCGGCAAGGTAGTTGCCAAATTTGTTGGGGGCAAACACAAGGGCTCCAAGACTTGTGTTTGGGTACCCAAAGTTCTTGTTTCTAATGCCAAAGGACCCAAGACCGTTTGGGTACCTAAAGTCAAGAACTAAAATTGTTTTGTAGGTTTATGCATCCGGGGGCTCAAGTTGGATACTCGATAGCGGGTGCACAAACCACATGACAGGGGAGAAAAGGATGTTCTCCTCATATGAGAAAAACCAAGATCCCCAACGAGCTATCACATTCGGGGATGGAAATCAAGGTTTGGTCAAAGGTCTTGGTAAAATTGCTATATCTCCTGACCATTCCATTTCCAATGTTTTTCTTGTAGATTCCTTAGATTACAACTTGCTTTCCGTTTCTCAATTATGTCAAATGGGCTACAACTGTCTATTCACTGATGTTGGTGTCACTGTCTTTAGAAGAAGTGATGATTCAATAGCATTTAAGGGAGTGTTAGAGGGTCAGCTATACTTGGTAGATTTTGATAGAGCTGAACTCGACACTTGCTTAATTGCTAAGACTAACATGGGTTGGCTCTGGCACCGCCGACTAGCCCATGTTGGGATGAAGAATCTTCATAAGCTTCTAAAGGGAGAGCACATTTTAGGATTAACAAATGTTCATTTTGAGAAAGACAGGATTTGCAGCGCATGCCAGGCGGGAAAGCAAGTTGGAGTCCATCATCCACACAAGAACATCATGACGACCGACAGGCCGCTTGAGCTACTCCACATGGATCTATTCGGCCCGATTGCTTACATAAGCATCGGCGGGAGTAAGTATTGTCTTGTTATTGTGGATGATTATTCTCGCTTCACTTGGGTATTCTTTTTACAGGAAAAATCTCAAACCCAAGAGACCTTAAAGGGATTCTTGAGACGAGCTCAAAATGAGTTCGGCTTAAGGATCAAGAAAATAAGAAGCGACAACGGGACGGAGTTCAAGAACTCTCAAATTGAAGGCTTCCTTGAGGAGGAGGGCATCAAGCATGAGTTCTCCTCTCCCTACACGCCACAACAAAATGGTGTAGTGGAGAGGAAGAATCGAACTCTATTGGACATGGCAAGAACCATGCTTGATGAGTACAAGACACCGGACCGGTTTTGGGCCGAAGCGGTCAACACCGCCTGCTACGCCATCAACCGGTTATATCTTCACCGAATCCTCAAGAAGACATCATATGAACTCCTAACCGGTAAAAAGCCCAACATTTCATATTTTAGAGTTTTTGGTAGCAAATGCTTCATTCTTATTAAAAGAGGTAGAAAATCTAAATTTGCTCCTAAAACTGTAGAAGGCTTTTTACTTGGTTATGACTCAAACACAAGGGCATATAGGGTCTTTAACAAGTCCACTGGACTAGTTGAAGTCTCTTGTGACGTTGTGTTTGATGAAACTAACGGCTCTCAAGTAGAGCAAGTTGATCTTGATGAGATAGGTGAAGAACAGGCTCCATGCATCGTGCTAAGGAACATGTCCATCGGGGATGTGTGTCCTAAGGAATCCGAAGAGCCTCCAAGTACACAAGATCAACCATCCTCCTCCATGCAAGCATCTCCACCAACTCAAAATGAGGATAAGGCTCAAGTTGATGAAGGGCAAAATCAAGAAGATGAGCCACCTCAAGATAATGGCAATGATCAAGGGGGAGATGCAAATGATCAAGAAAAGGAGGATGAGGAAGAACCAAGACCGCCACACCCAAGAGTCCACCAAGCAATCCAACGAGATCACCCCGTCGACACCATCCTCGGCGACATTCATAAGGGGGTAACTACTCGATCTCGGGTTGCTCATTTTTGTGAACATTACTCTTTTGTTTCCTCTATTGAGCCACACAGGGTAGAGGAAGCTCTCCAAGATTCGGATTGGGTGGTGGCGATGCAAGAGGAGCTCAACAATTTCACGAGAAATGAGGTCTGGCATTTAGTTCCACGTCCTAACCAAAATGTTGTAGGAACCAAATGGGTCTTCCGCAACAAGCAAGATGAGCATGGTGTGGTGACAAGGAACAAAGCTCGACTCATGGCCAAAGGGTATTCACAAGTCGAAGGTTTGGATTTTGGTGAAACCTATGCACCCGTAGCTAGGCTTGAGTCAATTCGCATATTATTGGCCTATGCTACTTACCATGGCTTTAAGCTCTATCAAATGGACGTGAAAAGTGCCTTCCTCAACGGACCAATCAAAGAAGAGGTCTATGTTGAGCAACCTCCCGGCTTTGAAGACAGTGAGTACCCTAACCATGTCTATAGGCTCTCTAAGGCGCTTTATGGGCTCAAGCAAGCCCCAAGAGCATGGTATGAATGCCTAAGAGATTTCCTTATTGCTAATGGCTTCAAAGTTGGCAAGGCCGATCCTACACTCTTTACTAAAACTCTTGAAAATGACTTGTTTGTATGCCAAATTTATGTTGATGATATTATATTTGGGTCTACTAACGAGTCTACATGTGAAGAGTTTAGTAGGATCATGACACAGAAATTCGAGATGTCGATGATGGGGGAGTTGAAGTATTTTCTAGGATTCCAAGTCAAGCAACTCCAAGAGGGCACCTTCATTAGCCAAACGAAGTACACTCAAGACATTCTTGCTAAGTTTGGGATGAAGGATGCCAAACCCATCAAGACACCCATGGGAACAAATGGGCATCTCGACCTCGACACGGGAGGTAAGTCCGTGGATCAAAAGGTATACCGGTCGATGATTGGTTCATTGCTTTATTTATGTGCATCTCGACCGGACATTATGCTTTCCGTTTGCATGTGTGCAAGATTCCAATCTGACCCTAAGGAATCACACCTTACGGCCGTAAAACGAATCTTGAGATATTTGGCTTATACACCTAAGTTTGGGCTTTGGTACCCTCGGGGATCCACATTTGATTTGATTGGTTATTCGGATGCCGATTGGGCAGGGTGCAAAATTAATAGGAAGAGCACATCGGGGACTTGCCAGTTCTTGGGAAGATCCTTGGTGTCTTGGGCTTCAAAGAAGCAAAATTCGGTCGCTCTTTCCACCGCCGAAGCCGAGTACATTGCCGCAGGACATTGTTGCGCGCAATTGCTTTGGATGAGGCAAACCCTGCGGGACTACGGTTACAAATTAACCAAAGTCCCTTTGCTATGTGATAATGAGAGTGCAATTAAAATGGCCGACAATCCCGTCGAGCATAGCCGCACTAAGCACATAGCCATTCGGTATCATTTTCTTAGGGATCACCAACAAAAGGGGGATATCGAGATTTCTTACATTAATACTAAAGATCAATTAGCCGATATCTTTACCAAGCCACTTGATGAACAATCTTTTACCAGACTTAGGCATGAGCTCAATATTCTTGATTCTAGAAATTTCTTTTGCTAAGCTTGCACACATAGCTCATTTGAATACCTTTGATCATATCTCTTCTATATGCTATGACTAATGTGTTTTCAAGTCTATTTCAAACCAAGTCATAGGTATATTGAAAGGGAATTGGAGTCTTCGGCGAAGACAAAGGCTTCCACTCCGTAACTCATGCTTCGCCATCACTCCGAGCAACTCTCTATTCCTTGGGGAGAAATGAGCATCAAAGAAAAGGACTTCATCCTTGGAGGAGAGAGTAAAAGCTCAAAAGCAAAAGGACCGAATTTCGTCTTTGGTATAATCTTAACTCATTTACTTATGACCAAAGGGGAAGAAATTACTTCAAGGGCTCTAATGATTCCGTTTTTGGCGATTCATGCCAAAAAGGGGGAGAAATGAGCCCAAAGCAAAAGGACCGCACCACCACCACCAAAATTCAAAAAACTTAGTGCTTTCCAAAAGTCTTTATCATTTGGTATCCTATTGTGTTCAAAAGGGGGAGAAAGTAGTATTTCAAAAATGGTATATCAAAACCCTCTTGAACACTAAGAGGTGGATCTCTTTTAGGGGGAGTTTTGTTTAGTCAAAGGAAAAGCATTTGAAACAGGGGGAGGAAATTTCAAATCTTGAAAATGCTTTTGCAAACTCTTATTTATTTACCTTTGACTATTTGCAAAAGATCTTTGAAATGGATTTACAAAAGGTTTTGCAAAAACAAAACATGTGGTGCAAACGTGGTCCAAAATGTTATATAAGAAAGAAACATTCCTTGCATATCTTGTGAGTAGTTATATTGGCTCAATTCCAAGTAACCTTTGCACTTACATTATGTAAACTAGTTCAATTATGCACTTCTACATTTGCTTTGGTTTGTGTTGGCATCAATCACCAAAAAGGGGGAGATTGAAAGGGAATTAGGCTTACACCTAGTTCCTAAATAATTTTGGTGGTTGAATTGCCCAACACAAATATTGGACTGACTAGTCTGCTCTAGTGTATAAGTTATACAGGTGCAAAAGGTTCACATCTAGCCAATAAAAAGACCAAGTGTTGGATTCAACAAAGGAGCAATAAGGCAACCGAGGGCACCTCTGGCTGGAGGCACCGGACTGTCCGGTGTGCACCGGACAGTGTCCGGTGCGCCCGTAGACTTCGTCTTCTACCCTTCGCCAGAGGACTTCGACTTCAACCCTTCGCCCTCGGGGAATTCGCGGAGGCCGGCGCGCTATAATTCACCGGACTGTCCGGTGTGCACCGGACATGTCCGGTGCGCCAACGAACCGCGGCCTCCGGAACTCGCCAGCCTCGGGTTCGCGCGGCAGCCGCTCCGCTAAAATTCACCGGACTGTCCGGTGTGCACCGGACTGTCCGGTGAACCACGGAGCAACGGCTACTTCCGCGCCAACGGTCACCTGCAAGCGCATTTAATGCGCGCTCTGCGCGCGCAGTCGGCAGGCGCGCCCATACCGTTGCACCGGACAATGAACAGTTCATGTCCGGTGTGCACCGGACACCCAGGCGGGCCCACAAGTCAGAAGCTCCAACGGCCAGAATCCAACGGCAGTGATGACGTGGCAGGGGCACCGGACTGTCCGGTGTGCACCGGACTGTCCGGTGCGCCATCGAACAGAGGCTGCCAGCAACGGTCACTTTTGGTGGTTGGGGCTATAAATACCCCAACCACCCCACCATTCATTGCATCCAAGTTTTCCACTTCTCAACTACTACAAGAGCTAGGCATTCAATTCTAGACACATTCAAAGAGATCAAATCCTCTCCAATTCCACACAAAACCCTAGTGACTAGTGAGAGTGATTTGCCGTGTTCATTTGAGCTCTTGCGCTTGGATTGCTTCTTTTCTTTCTCACTTGTTCTTGAGATCACAACTCCATTGTAATCAAGGCAAGAGGCACCAATTGTGTGGTGGCCCTTGCGGGGAAGTTTTGTTCCCGGCTTTGATTAGAGAAGAGAAGCTCACTCGGTCCGTGGGACCGTTTGAGAGAGGGAAGGGTTGAAAGAGACCCGGCCTTTGTGGCCTCCTCAACGGGGAGTAGGTTTGCAAGAACCGAACCTCGGTAAAACAAATCTCCGTGTCTCATTTGCTTATTCGCTTGGGATTTGTTTTGCGCCCTCTCTTGCGGACTCATTTATTATTACTAACGCTAACCCCGGCTTGTAGTTGTGTTTATATTTGTAAATTTCAGTTTCGCTCTATTCACCCCCCCTCTAGGCGACTATCAATCCACAAGCTAATGGCACCAGGGTTCATCAAAGAGGTATTCCATCCCGAATGGCTTGCCAACCATGTGCTTGTGAGGAAGAAAGGGGGGAAATGGCGGATGTGTGTAGACTACACTGGTCTCAACAAAGCATGTCCGAAGGTTCCCTACCCTCTACCTCGCATCGATCAAATCGTGGATTCCACTGCTGGGTGCGAAACCCTGTCCTTCCTCGATGCCTACTCAGGGTATCACCAAATCCGGATGAAAGAGTCCGACCAGCTCGCGACTTCTTTCATCACGCCCTTCGGCATGTACTGCTACGTCACCATGCCGTTCGGTTTGAGGAATGCGGGCGCGACGTACCAGCGGTGCATGAACCATGTGTTCGGCGAACACATCGGTCGCACGGTCGAGGCCTACGTCGATGACATCGTAGTCAAGACAAGGAAGGCTTCCGACCTCCTCTCCGACCTTGAAGTGACATTCTGATGTCTCAAAGAGAAAGGCGTCAAGCTCAATCCCGAGAAGTGTGTCTTCGGGGTGCCCCGGGGCATGCTCTTGGGATTCATCGTCTCCGAGCGAGGCATCGAAGCCAACCCGGAGAAGATCGCAGCCATCACCAGCATGGGGCCCATCAAGGACTTAAAAGGCATACAGAGGGTCATGGGATGTCTCGCGGCCCTGAGCCGCTTCATCTCACGCCTCGGCGAAAGAGGTCTGCCTCTGTACCGCCTCTTAAGGAAGACCGAGTGTTTCGCTTGGACCCCTGAGGCCGAGGAAGCTCTCGGGAACCTGAAGGCGCTCCTTACAAAGGCACCTATCTTGGTGCCCCCAGCTGATGGAGAAGCCCTCTTGGTTTACGTCGCCGCGACCACTCAGGTGGTTAGCGCCGCGATTGTGGTCGAGAGGCAAGAAGAAGGGCATGCATTGCCCGTTCAGAGGCCAGTCTACTTCGTCAGCGAAGTACTATCCGAGACCAAGATCCGCTACCCACAAGTTCAGAAGCTGCTGTATGCAGTGATCCTGACGAGGCGAAAGTTGCGACATTACTTCGAGTCTCATCTGGTAACTGTGGTGTCATCCTTCCCCCTGGGGGAGATCATCCAGTGCCGAGAGGCCTCGGGCAGGATCGCAAAGTGGGCGGTGGAAATCATGGGCGAAACAATCTCGTTCGCCCCTCGGAAGGCCATCAAGTCCCAGGTGTTGGCGGACTTCGTAGCCGAATGGGTCGACACCCAGCTGCCGACGGCTCCGATCCAACCGGAGCTCTGGACCATGTTTTTCGACGGGTCGCTGATGAAGACGGGAGCCGGCGCGGGCCTGCTCTTCATCTCGCCCCTCGGGAAACACCTACGCTACGTGCTACACCTCCATTTCCCGGCGTCCAACAATGTGGCTGAGTATGAGGCTCTGGTCAACGGGTTGCGGATCGCCATCGAGCTGGGGGTCAGACGTCTCGACGCTCGCGGTGACTCGCAGCTCGTCATCGACCAAGTCATGAAGAACTCCCACTGCCGCGACCCGAAGATGGAGGCCTACTGCGATGAGGTTCGGCGCCTGGAAGACAAGTTCTACGGGCTCGAGCTCAACCACATCGCTCGGCGCTACAACGAGACTGCGGACGAGCTGGCTAAAATAGCCTCGGGGCGAACAACGGTTCCCCGGACGTCTTCTCCCGGGATCTGCATCAACCCTCCGTCAAGATCGACGACACGCCCGAGCCCGAGGCACCCTCGGCACAGCCCGAGGCGCCCTCGGTTCAGCCCGAGGTACCCTCGGCCCCCGAGGGCGAGGCACTGCACGTCGAGGAGGAGCAGAGCGGGGCCACGCCTGATCAAAATTGGCAGACCCCGTACCTGCAATATCTCCGCCAAGGAGAGCTACCCCTCGACCAAGCCGAGGCTCGGCGGGTAGCGCGACGCGCCAAGTCGTTCGTCTTGCTGGGCGATGAGGAGGAGCTCTACCACCGCAGCCCCTCGGGCATCCTCCAGCGATGCATCTCCATCGCCGAAGGTCAGGAACTCCTGCAAGAAATACACTCGGGGGCTTGCGGCCATCATGCAGCGCCTCGAGCACTTGTCGGAAATGCTTTCCGGCAAGGCTTCTACTGGCCAACGGCGGTGGCTGACGCCACTAGAATTGTCCGCACCTGCGAAGGGTGCCAATTCTATGCGAAGCAGACCCACCTGCCCGCTCAGGCTCTACAGACGATACCCATCACCTGGCCCTTTGCTGTATGGGGTCTGGACCTCGTCGGTCCCTTGCAGAAGGCGCCCGGGGGCTACACGCACCTGCTGGTCGCCATCGACAAATTCTCCAAGTGGATCGAGGTCCGACCCCTGAACAGCATCAGGTCCGAGCAGGCGGTGGCGTTCTTCACCAACATCATCCATCGCTTCGGGGTCCCAAACTCCATCATCACTGACAACGGTACCCAGTTCACCGGCAAAAAATTCTTGGATTTTTGCGAGGATCACCACATCCGGGTGGACTGGGCCGCCGTGGCTCATCCCATGTCGAATGGGCAAGTAGAGCGTGCCAACGGCATGATTCTACAAGGGCTCAAGCCCCGGATTTACAACGACCTCAACAAGTTCGGCAAGCGATGGATGAAGGAACTCCCCTCGGTGGTCTGGAGCCTGAGGACAACACCGAGCCGGGCCACGGGTTTCACGCCGTTCTTCCTGGTGTACGGGGCCGAGGCCATCTTGCCCACTGACCTGGAATACGGCTCCCCGAGGACGAGGGCCTACAACGATCAAAGCAACCAAGCTAACCGAGAAGAATCGTTGGACCAGCTGGAAGAGGCTCGGGACAAGGCCTTACTACACTCGGCGTGGTACCAGCAGTCCCTGCGACGCTATCACGCCCGAGGAGTCCGGCCCCGAGACCTCCAGGTGGGCGACCTGGTGCTTCAGCTGCGGCAAGACGCCCGAGGGAGGCACAAGCTCACGCCCCCCTGGGAGGGGCCATTCATCATCGCCAAAGTTCTGAAGCCCGGAACATACAAGCTGGCCAACAATCAAGGCGAGATCTACGGCAACGCTTGGAACATCAAACAACTACGTCGCTTCTACCCTTAAGATGTTTTCAAGTTGTTCATATACCTCGCACCCACGCAAAAGTTTAGTCATCAAGGAAGGGTCGGCCTCGCCTCGGCAAAGCCCGACCCTCCCTCGGGGGCTAAAAGGGGGGAGACCCCCTCTGCGTCGAAATTTTCTCGAAAAAAGACCTCTTTTAGCAGAATATCTTTCGTGCTTTTTGACTACTTCGAAAAGCGGATCCTGAAAACGACGGAGTACACGTAAGCAGCCAAGGCTGACCGAGCCGAGGGACTCCTACGCCTCCGGGATACGGATACCTCACTCATCACCTTCTGCGATAAGTAACTCGCGTCCGGATAAAGTGACTCCGCGGACCGAACAAGTCTTTACGTTCGGAAGCTCTTCTGCCGAAGTGATCCTTCGAGCCTTCTCGACTGAGTCGGAGACAGGGCCTCATGGACGGGTGAAAGTACGCGTAAACGGCGAGGCCGACCGAGCCGAGGGACTCCCACGCCTCTGGGATATGGATACCAAACTCGTCACCTTCCGCGAGAAGCAACTCTCGCCCGCACAAACATCCCTGTTACCGACAAAAAGTCCAGATACTCGAAACAAGAGGAAAGGAGACGCAGCTTTACAACGCAGCGAGGGTGTGTTCTCTGGCCTCTGCGGCCGCAGAAGGCACACGCTACAAGACAATCTGATCCTGCAGGCTCGGGTCTTCACGCTGGAAGGGGGCTGTAGCACCCTCGGCATCGACGACACCTTCAGTGAGGTCCGACCCAGCCTCGGACGGCGACGCGGTCCAGGGACTTCTCCGGGAATCCGGCCCGAGCAGGCGGCTCGGCCGGTTGCCTCAGGGGCCTCGGCCAACCATCTTCCAAGGGCGCCAGCCCGGTCCGAGGCCTCGGCTGGTCAACTCCGGCATCGGTCCCGCTGACGGACAACCCGGCTAGGCTCTGGCCAACCAGGTTTTCATTTTCGAGCCAACTCTGCCTCTGTTCGTGCTGATATCGCTACCCCTGGCCTCGGCTCATCGAAGAGCGGCCAAGGGGTCTCTTTAACTAAGCTAGAGGAGCCTCAGACAACAAGGTCGATCGAGCCGAGGGACTCCTACGCCTCCGGGATACGGATACCTCACTCGTCACCTTGACACGGGGCAACTCATGCTTGGTGAAGCGGTTCAGATAATCAACAGGCGAGACTTAGTGCTCGAAAATGAGGAAAAGACACGGCTCCGTGCCGGAGTTACATACATGTTCAGGCCTCGACAGCCACAATGAACAAAAACACTGGCATTCAAAGTGCCCTTACAAACGGAACTCCGGTTCCGTCCCCGCGGGTATGAGCGACCTCGATCCTGCGGGGCGACGAACATCGGGAGGCTCGCCAGCGACCTCTGCAGCAGCAGCCATGGTCCCGGGTGGACGCGGCCACCGGAGGGCTCTTGTTCGCGGTCCCGCTCAAGGGACACGAACAAACTATCAAAGCCAAAGAGCGGGTCGCTCCCAAGCGCACCGGCAGATCCTCGCTGCCGTCCTCGCCGCGAATGCGAGGGAAAGGATGGAATGTTGCATCCTAGCTGGGCAGCAACAGTTCGCCTTCCCCGGCATGACTGGAGGACGTCTCCGTCGCAGCGCGGGAGGACGATTGCCACCACCAGAAGCTGGAAGAGGAGGTGGTCCGCCGACCCGCGCAGGAGGTAGAGCCCCGGCTCGCCTCGCTCCCCGCCCCAGCGAGGATGACGAACACCCCCGATGCTGAGGGCGGGATCACAGCCTGGCTTGCCTCTCCCCATCCAGGAGCTGGAGGTCACCGTCTTGGGTGACCACCAGCGGAGGGGAGCAACCGGGCTGTGTGATGAAAATCCTTGAAGCCGAACGATGGCTGAAAGGTACCAACTCCCACGGAGTTGCGTTCCTCCAACGATGAGGCGAAAAGACGGCGGATACCCCCCATCCGGGGGCTTGGAAGATGGAAAGACGCGACGCATAAGGGAGGAAGAAGACATGGTCGCCTTCCGAAAGGGGTCGCCCTCCTTTTAAAGGCAACTCTCCTTACGTGCGCCCCCAAACGCCACGGGCTGAGTCTTCTCCAACACGCTCCAAGGCCCTCCCCTGCGGCGTGGGGGCTGGGTCCCGCATGTCATGCAAACCGGCTCAGAGCAGAAGAAGCCAAAGCGCCGCGCGTGGTGCACACAACCGCCCAGCGGTTACAAGCGACCCTCCACTTTTGCCCAGACCAACGGGCGGAAGGAGTGGGCAGCCATGCAGGCGGCATGCAACCGCGCCAAGTGGACACGCTTCTCCGACTCCCAACACGCCAGCATGGAGGCCCAGGCCCACGCGTCACGCAACCGGCGCGCCGGATGCTGCATGCAGGCAACTGCACCGCCACTTGCGCCACCACCGCGCCTCTTCGGTTGCGGAACCAATGCCGCGGCTCGAGGCGACCCAGCGCACGACCCAGCGGCGCCAGCCTGGCGCGACGGTCAATGCAGCCGAAAGTGGGCCGGCAGTAATGACGGTGGCAGGCGAGCGGGAACAGCAGTCACGTCGTCAGCCAAGCTCACGTCCCATCCAGGAGCAGCAAGAGAGCCTCCTCTCACGGCGTGAAGACGGCGCGCCCGTGATCCGTTCCTCGAACGGCTCGCGCACGCGCGATGGCCGCCCCGCCAACCACTCGCCCCGTCGCATTAACTCCGCGGCGGGACAGGCGGCGCTTCTGGCAGGAGAAGCGGGCGACGCTTCGCCTTCGCCGTAATAACCGCGCCAAAAAAGGTACGCCACGTCGTTCGATTTCGTATCCTTTTCCTTTTTTCCTCTTTCTCTATCTCTTGCAACAGGGACCGGGAAAGGGGGATACCCCGAAAAGGATCCTTCCCTATGAAGGAACCGGGCTCCGAGCCCCCCCTACTGATCAGAGGTTCGAAGGCTGGCCCTTCGAGGGGTTCAACAGTCGCCTCAGATCGCGTGGGCCCTACACCCACTACTGGTCAGAGGTTCGAAGGCCGGGCCCCCGAAGGGCTCCACGGCTGCCTCAGGCTACTCGGGCTTCGCGCCCATTACTGATCAGGGGTTCGAAGGCTGGCCCCCGAAGGGTTCACAGTCGCCTCAGACGCCGAGCGAGGGATGACCAGGGGTACGTTCGATACATAACCGAGGCTCGGGCTGCGCTCCCGAGGTACCCTAGGACATTTCCGAGACCAGCGGGAGCGATCTTGTAACGGAATCCCATCGGAGGGAGGCATCGAGCCCTCGGACCCCGTCGCCAGGGGACCGGGTCCGGCAGATCACGCGCAGGTACTTTTGGGCGTGCCTCTGGGCCCCTAGCCGACCCCCAACGAACGGGGCACGGACGTCCACTCGGATTACCCGCTTGCAGCTCACCGGAGACACCATGTTCGGTGCCCATCGAGGGTAACATGGCGCACTCCCCCCCTCCTCCTTGCGGAAAGGCGACGTAGGGGCATATGTAAAAAGCCGAGTCTGTCCCTGATCGCCCTCTCGCCCTGTGCGGAGGCTCGGGGGCTGCTCTCGCAAACCCGGCTCCGGCCGAACCGTTGACAGCGTCAACATACCAGCCCGAGAACTTGGGCCCTGACCGTGCACCCGGGCTACGGCCAGTTCGCATGAGGGAACAACCAGACCAGCCGAAGCATTACGCAAGGCACTAAGACCTCGAAGGAGTGAAACCACTCCTCCGAGGCCTCGGGGGCTACACCCGGCGGGTGCGCTCGCGCGCACCCACCGGAACAAAATGCAACCGAGAAAGGCTGGTCCCCTTGCAAAAAAGTGCGACGAAAGCCTCCAAGCGAGTGCTAACACTCCCTTCGAGGCTCGGGGGCTACTGTCGGGGACCATAATTAGGGGTACCCTCAAGACGCCTAATTCTCAGCTGGTAACCCCCATCAGCATAAAGCTGCAGAGGCCTGATGGGTGCGATTAAGTCAGGGATCAGTCCGTACGAGCGAGTCGATCACGCCTCGCCCGAGCCTAGCCTCGGGCAAGGGCAGCCGACCCCGAGGGATTTCCGTCTCGCCCGAGGCCCCCCTTTAACGGCGGACACATCTCCGGCTCGCCCGAGGCCTTGCCTTCGCTAAGAAGCAACCCTGACTAAATCGCCGCACCGACCGACCGAGTCGCAGGAGCATTTAACGCAAAGGTGGCCTGAGGTTGTGGGGATTTGCGCCGTGTCGGCGAGCGGAAGAAAGAGGACGACTTTGCGGGGCGCGTGTTTTTATTTTCGTTTACGAGGCGCGTGAGGTGTAAGACCAACCGGCAGGTTGGCTATGGTTCCGGCCGCGACCGCCCGTTGGAATGCCACGGGTACTACTACGCCACTGGTGGTGGTTCTCGCAGGCTCGCAGCTGTGTTGTGTAGCCACGGCTGCGGGCGCCGGGCGAAAGCTCCGGCTGCACGAAGCGTTTCGGCGGCGGTGGGAGCGATGCCATTTGGTGGTTCAGTGGGCACACAAACGGAGCTTTGAAAATTTTCACGAGAGAAACCACTACAGTAAAGAAGCTCTTTCTATATTATAAATATATACAGTAAAAATCTTAGGAATGACTCTAGCAGGAGGGGCTTAGAGCAACTCCAATAGTTCTCTAATAGACTTCCTAAATCAACAATTTAAGTAGTTAACACAAAAACTCATATCCAACAGTTTTCTAAATGAACTTTCTAAATTTAACAACTTCTCATCTAACCTTATTTCCTCTCTACATTTGGCAACCATTTAGCAACCCCCTTGTCGGGGACCATAATTAGGGGTACCCTCAAGACGCCTAATTCTCAGCTGGTAACCCCCATCGGCATAAAGTTGCAGAGGTCTGATGGGTGCGATTAAGTCAGGGATCAGTCCGTACGAGCGACTCGATCACGCCTCGCCCGAGCCTAGCCTCGGGCAAGGGCAGCCGACCCCGAGGGATTTCCGTCTCGCCCGAGGCCCCCCTTTAACGGCGGACACATCTCCGGCTCGCCCGAGGCCTTGCCTTCGCTAAGAAGCAACCCTGACTAAATCGCCGCACCGACCGACCGAGTCGCAGGAGCATTTAACGCAAAGGTGGCCTGACACCTTTATCCTAACGCGCGCCCCCCGGCAGAGCCAAAGTGACCGCCGTCACTTCGCTGCTCCACTGACCGGTCTGATAGAAGGACAGCGCCGCCTGCGCCACTCCGACTGCAGTGCCACTTGACAAAGTGAGACTGACAGGCAGTCAGGCCTTGCCAAAGGCGCCATAGGAAACTCCGCTCCGCCCGACCCAGGGCTCAGACTCGGGCTAAGCCCCGGAAGACGGCGAACTCCGCTCCGCCCGACCCAGGGCTCGGACTCGGGCTAAGCCCCGGAAGACAGCGAACTCCGCTCCGCCCGACCCAGGGCTCGGACACGGGCTAGGCCCCGGAAGACGGCGAACTCCGCTCCGCCCGACCCAGGGCTCGGACTCGGGCTAGGCCCCGGAAGACGGCGAACTCCGCTCCGCCCGACCCAGGGCTCGGACACGGGCTAAGCCTCGGAAGACGGCGAACTCCGCTCCGCCCGACCCAGGGCTCGGACTCGGGCTAGGCCCCGGAAGACGGCGAACTCCGCTCCGCCCGACCCAGGGCTCGGACACGGGCTAAGCCCCGGAAGACGGCGAACTCCGCTCCGCCCGACCCAGGGCTCGGACTCGGGCTCAGCCCCAGAAGACGACGAACCCCGCTTCGCCCGACCCTAGGGCTCGGACTCCGCCCAGGCCTCTGCCGAACAATCTCCGCCTCGCCCGACCCAGGGGCTCGGGCTCGGCCTCGGCCATGGAAGACAGACTCGACCTCGGCTTCGGAGGAGCCTCCACGTCGCCCGACCTAGGGCACAGGCCCGCCACGTCAACAGGAAGCGCCATCATCACCCTGCCCCGAGCCGACTCGGGCCGCAGAGAACAAGACCGGTGTCCCATCTGGCTCGCTCCGCCAGATAGGCAATGATGGCGCCCCGCTAGCCCTGTGACGACGGCGGCTCTCAGCTCCCTTACGGAAGCAGGGGGACGTCAGCAAGGACTCAACCGCTTCGACAGCTGTCCCTCCGCCAGGCTCCGTTGCTCCTCCGACAGCCACGACATCACACCAGCAGGGTGCCAAGATCTCTCCGGCTGCCACATTGGCATGTACTTAGGGCGCTAGCTCTCCCTCCGCTAGACACGTAGCACTCCGCTACATCCCCATTGTACACCTGGATCCTCTCCTTACGCCTATAAAAGGAAGGACCAGGGCCTTCTCAGAGAAGGTTGGCCGCGCGGGGACGAGGACGGGACAGGCGCTCTCTTGGGGCCGCTCGCTTCCCTCACCCGCGTGGACGCTTGTAACCCCCTACTGCAAGTGCACCCGACCTGGGCGCGGGACGAACACGAAGGCCGCGGGATTTCCACCTCTCTCACGCCTGTCTCCGGCCACCTCGCTTTCCCCCCTTCACGCTCGCCCACGCGCTCGACCCATCTGGGCTGGGGCACGTGGCACACTCACTCGTCGGCTTAGGGACCCCCCGGTCTCGAAACGCCGACACCCCTAAACAAAAATGTTTACTGCATTGTGTAGATAATGAAGGTAATTGATGACATTTGTGACTTTATTTTTTTATGTGGATAGATACAAAACAAAACTACAACCTATATTTAGAGAACTATTGGAGAACTCACATTTTTTTACTCCCAAAGTTATTTAGCAACTTCTTAAATCTGTGATTTGGAGAGCTAAAACTTACATAACTATTGGAGTTGCTCTTAAGCCTCGCTCGTCCTACCACTGCCTCCGTCCATTAAGTCTTGTTCAGTTATTTATGTTTCATATGGAATGGAGATGATTGATATAGATTGAGAGAGATTTTAACTTACTATGTATTGAAACCGACTAAATCACCTTCAATACATATGGATTAGGGTTGAACCGAACAAGCCCTTAGTAGGTAGGGCATAAGACGGATCAAATGTCACTTGTAAGACTAGCTTAAATCATTTACAGGATTCTCGATGATTGAAAGGAAAATTAACTTATTTTCTCTCTCAATTCTCGAGAACCTTGGAGAGGATTTAAGTTTCTAAAATAGCCTGTAGCGATGGATTTGACATTCGGACAAACTCTATCCGGTTGTGCTCTTGTTGTTGTTATTTTATCTTTTTTGTTGTTGAATGGACAAAACAACTCTTACGCGTCGTGTTATCATTTTGTTTGTGAAGTTTGGAACTTCGCAGGTGGTCTGTTGTAATCGGAAGTCTATTTTTTTTCAAGTTGAAATTTAGGAGTGTTAAGCAACGAACTGAGTTGTGGTGTATAGTAGTCCACATCTACACGAGGCATTCTAGAATTTCGATCATCTGGAAACCCAGAAAATCTATAGTTCGATACGACCAAAGCGAGCCATCATTAGAGCAACTCCAACGGATCCCACAAGCATATCCCCAAATCAGATTTTTAGGGAAAAAAGAAAAAAGTATTCAATAGTTCCCCATCTAAACTGAATACTCGAGACAGAGATTTGTGCCATGATTTCTCCTCCCAATCCTCTATATTTTCTCCTTTCCCACGTAGAGATGTCCAAACGGGTGGGCCGTGCCGGCCCGGCACGTTTTGGCCCGGCACGTTTCAGCCCGTTAGGTTGACGGGCTGGGCCACCGTGCCACATCCCAGGCCCAAGCACGGCCCGCACATAGCCGTGCCGTGCCGGGCCGGCCCGCAGCTCGTTAAGGCCCGTTGTGCTTTGACCGGGTGGGAAGAAAAATAAGTAAAAAAAGACTAAAAATAAGCTTTGCTAGGATTTGAACCTTGCTTGGAGGGTTTAAAATGCTTAGCTACACCACTCTAGCCAACTAAACCAAACTTATTTTGTGTTTAAACTATTAAAGTTGCTTCTAATATACAAATAAATGCACTGAAAAATAAAATAAAAAATCGGGCCGTGCTCGGGCCAGCACGGCGTGCCACGGCAGCGGCCCAAGCCCGGCCCGACTAATGGGTCGTGCCGGCCCGAGCCCGTCAACCACCGGGCCGTGCCGTGTTCGTGACGGGCCAAAACCGTGTCGTGCCACGGGCCGCCCGACGGGCACGACCCATTTGGACATCTCTATTCCCACGTAAGAAATCAGCTTCCGCGCCACCGTAGCTCGAGGAGTTCGCGCAGTACCTCTTGCTCGAGACAATTGCATATTTGGGACTCTAAACATAACGCCCTGTAATATTGCCATCCGAAAGATTTACTTCGCAAAAAGGGGACTACAAACATCTTCTACTCGATTATACTACCATTTAGCCTATAGTCTAGCTTTTCTAATCTAATTTCATGTATTTTTCCCTGATTAGCCGCTTATAGCCCTATGTAATTATACGCAGCTCGCCTGCGCTCTCGCGCTCACCAGGATCAAGTGAACAGCTGGCCAACAGGAAGCTAGTATTTGCAACTTGTAGATTCGTCAGCAGTAGGAAGCTAGTATTTGCAACTTGCAGCTTGTCTGCACTCACCAGCATGAAGCTAGTATTTGCAACTTGCAGGATGCAAACAACTCTTATTGCTCACGTAATGCTCATGAAACACCAGGACAACGATACAATTTTTCCATGGTCGGTGTGTCCATGGGCTATGATGCAGACAAGGCGCCCCGTCCAGCATGACATTGCCCAGCACGACATCACCTAGCGCGGTGGTCGGCGCGGCAGTGGCCTCGGCTAGCGTGCAGGGTCGAGCTCGGCAGATGGCGCAGCAGGAGTGAGCCCGGGTCCTGGACAGGGCATGGGGCGGCTGTGGGTAGGACGGTAGCCGGTCGGTCGTCCATGGCGGCATGGAGACAAAACGCATGCACAAGGTAATTTGGTCTCCTTAGATACAAAATACAGGGAACAAAGTAATAAAAGGAAGATTATACAATAACTGGTAGTATAATCAATTAGAAAATGTTTGTAGTCCCTATTTTGCAAAATAAATCTTTTGAATGGCAATATTGCAAAGCGCTATGTTTAAAGTCCCAAATATGCAATTGTCACCTCTTGCTCGTACAAACGCAACATCCAGACGGCCTCCACTCTCCCTTCGGCGCACCATCAGCGATGGATTCAAACTCTAGTCAGACTCCGGCGGTGAGATCTTGGACGACCATGGAAGTAGTATGCCAGCGAAACAGTATATAATATAATTATTTCTCTATGGTTGTGTTTTGGAATGGGTACAGGCCACATCCCACGGGGAACGTTCAATTATGATATGAAACAAGGATGTGTTGTTTGCCTGCTAAAAACTAATATAGAACATATTAAGAGCACATATTAAATTGGGGTGTAGGGATACAACTTTCTAGACCTCATTCATCAAATTGAGAGCATACATTTTATGGGTAGTTGGATCTGGTCGTGGCTACAACCTCCACAAACTAAAAAGGAAATCTTAATTTTATTTTCCTAGTTTCATGCTTTGGTGAACTAATTGGTGTCTAGGCTTATTTCTGTACATTTTGGAGTATAGAGACATAAGACCTCCTATTTGCAGTTTCAAAGAAGCATATGCAGTTATAAAAAGTCATCAGCAGACCATCTATCTTGAATCATGTGTTTGTTTAAGAGAACCATTTATAGTTTCTTTAAGCATTTGCAGTTTAAGATAACCATTTACAATTTCTTTACTCATTTGTAGTTTTAGAGAACCATTTACAACTTCTTTAAGAGAACTGTTTATAGTTTATTTAAGAGATTCATTTGTAGTATCAGTATATTTGTAGTATCAGTACTGTTGTGTTGTCTGCATTTTTCAGTTTGATGCCTCAATACTGTTGTATTGGCTGTGATCTTCAGTTTGATGCATCAATATTGTTGTTCTAACATGTGATCTTCAGCTTGATGCATCAGTTTTATTGTGTTGTGTATTGTATGAATCATGAGCAACACTTGTTCAACCCAGGAATAAGCCTTCTCGACAACGCATAGTCAGGAATTTTAGCAGGAATCATTACAATATAATGGAAAATCAAAAGAAAACAATTATGTATCCTTGTTATTTGCAGTACACAAATCATAGTATAGTTTGAATGCCTAAGGAAAATCAAAAAGGTTTTAGGGATAAAATTGGGAGCTGTTGGAGTATTATCTTTTTTGGATTTAGTACTTTTAAGGAGATCCTAATTTTCATGTTTTGAGAGCTAATTCTTGGGACCTATTGGAGTTGCTCTTAAATATGTGGTCCATCAAATTAGGAGAGTTGATTTCTCGGTTTTTGTAGGATTTTTTAATTACATGTTTACACCCTACTTGAACTAATATCATGTTTGGATACTATTGTTCGGCACCATGGTCTATGCTCCATGATCTATGACCCCATGGTTATATAGCTCAATGTCAAAAAACAAAGTGTCAAAATATTACATTATAAATAGTATGGATTTCATTATGGCCCTGACATGCCAGTGTGTCGACGTCATAGCTTTTGTGGTGAGGTTGGTGCCATATATCTTAATGTCAAAGTTCCAACCCTACAATCATGACATTTCCTTCCTATTGATGCACTTGCGCTCTATCGCTCCACGTTCCACTGCCCTAGCCCCTGCACCACCGCACATCAACCACACCCTTGCCCTCGCACTGCAAAGTCGCCAACCACGCCCTCATCGAGCATGCGCCCCCGCCCAGTCATTCGTGAAGGCAGGTTTTTGTGCATTAATAACTTGATTGGTAACTTATTTAGTTATGCCATGTTAGTTAGCTAATTAGCATGATATATTAATTAATTACTTAGATAGTTATGAGTTAGGTAGCAACCTAGTTAGTGATAGTTGGTTGCTTAGTTAGTGCTTGTTTGTTTAATCTAGATTATATATAAGATTAAATAATATATATATTAAATAATTTGTGTGTAGTTGTTTGGCAAATCAGCTTGTTGGAACTTTGATTAATAATTTTAGTTACGTGTTGCATGACAGGAGCAAGGAAAAATACATGAAACACTTTTTGTGTGAGGAGTGGCAATGATGGGTAATTTATCCTAAAGTTACCATAAGTAGTGGGTCTTTACCAAAAAATAATCTCAAATAAGCATCTCTTGAGTAGATTATGGGACTGTGATAATCTGACATTCAGATTATATAGTTTGGACCAATAATATATATAGGTTTATTTTCCATCTAGACATAATATAATATGAAACAAACATGCCCTTAGTCATTATTTATTAACCCATTTAGTAAGTAACTTAGGTAGTTTCAGAACTTCTCTTACAAGAGCAAGATACCCTAGGAGTTAAGTGTTGGCAGTCTTGTGCTCAGCTCACATAGTCTCCCTATTTTGACCTCTACCTAGACGAAAGAGAATGGTCGCCATACTCTGGTTCTAAATATATTGTGGATCCTATCAGCCATTGGATAAAATGTAGAAGCGTAAAGGACATGAAACACAAGATGGTCATGGACCAAGTTTCAGGTAGAACTAGGAGGGGGAGCAACCCTCTTCCTTATTAACCTCGAGCAGAACCAATGCCGTAGATGTGTTATATTGGGCACAAAGCACGTACATGTCAGTGGTCGCTTAAGCAAGAGCAAATAATAGTTTTACCTAATGGTTCGTAGTTCATACCATTTTGTTCCATTACTAGATTATTATGTTTTTATATTGATTATTATGTCCCGATAATGATAGTGGCCAGGGACAAGAAAAGAGCGGGAAGAAGGAGAAAAATAAGAGCTATAGGAAAGCAAAGGGCGAGGCGCGCCTTGGAAAGGAATGGGACTCAGATTGCTCCTCTTCTGACTCCGACGACGAAGGACTCGCTGTCTCGGCCTTCAACAAGTCTTCTCTCTTCCCCAATGAACACCATACATGTCTTATGGCCAAGGAAAATAAGGTACATGTTCAAGATACCCCTAAGTACACTACTTCTAGCGATGATGATTCTTCCGATGATGAAGTAGATTACTCTAGTTTATTTAAAGGTTTAGATAGAGCTAAAATAGAAAAAATTTAATGAATTAATTGATGCTCTAAATGAAAAGGATAGATTGTTAGAAAAACAAGAGGATATTTTATATGAGGAACATGACAAGTTTGTTAGTGTGCAAAAATCTCTTGCCTTAGAAATTAAGAGAAATGAAATGTTATCCTCTGAATTGTCTGTTTGCCATGAATCGGTCTCTAGTTTAAAAAGCTTAAATGATGAACTAAATGCTAAGCTAGAGGAAGTCAACAATACTAGTTCATGTGTAGAGCATGTTGCTATATGTAATAGATGTAAGGATTTTGATGTTGATGCTTGTGATGAACATCTTATTTCTATTACCAAATTAAATGATGAGGTGGCAAATCTTAATGCTCAACTTAAGACTTATAAAATTAATTTTGATAAATTAAAGTTTGCTAGGGATGCCTATACTGTTGGTAGACACCCCTCAATTAAGGATGGGCTTGGTTTTCGAAGGGAAACCAAGAACTTAACAAACCAAAAGGCTCACATTCTCACCAAAGAGAAAGGGAAGGCCCATAGCTAGTAGTCCTCAAAGAAACCATGCTTTTATTTATGATAGGAAAATTGCTAGTCATCCTCATCATAATAAGAGTCATGTTCATGTTGCTTATAATGATTCACATGCTATGTTTGCCTCTAGCTATACTTTTGTGCATGGTAGAAATAGGCCTAGGAAAAATCATGTTGTGAATCATGTGCCTAGGAAAATATGCAATGAACCCACTACTGTTTTTCATGCTTGCAACACTTCTTTTGTTCTTTCATATAAGAATGCAAAAGTAGTGGATAGGAAGTTGGGATCCAAATGCAAGGGATACAAAACTTGCATATGGGTTCCAAAGACTATTTTGACTAACCTTGTAGGACCTAAAAAGAGTTGGGTACCTAAAACCCAAGCTTAAATTCCTTGAAGGTTTATGCATCCGAGGGCTCAAGCTGGATTATTGACAGCGGATGCACAAACCACATGACGGGGGAGAAGAAGATGTTCACCTCCTACGTCAAGAACAAGGATTCCCAAGATACGATCATCTTTGGATATGGGAACCAAGGCAAGGTCAAGGGTTTGGGAAAGATAGCCATAACCAACGAGCACTCCATATCAAATGTATTTCTAGTAGAGTCGCTTGGTTACAACCTTCTGTCTGTAAGTCAATTGTGTCACATGGGTTACAATTGTCTTTTTACAAATGTTGATGTATCTGTCTTTAGAAGGAGTGATGGTTCATTAGCTTTTAAGGGTGTATTAGACGACAAACTATACTTAGTTGATTTTTCAAAAGAGGAGGCCGATCTAGATGCATGCTTAATAGCTAAGACTAGTATGAGCTGGCTGTGGCATCGCCGTCTAGCACATGTTGGGATGAAGAACCTTCATAAACTTCTAAAGAGAGAACATGTGTTAGGACTAACCAATGTTTGTTTCGAGAAAGATAGACCTTGTGCAGCTTGTCAGGCAGGGAAACAGGTGGGGAGCACCCATCACAGCAAGAATGTGATGATAACATCAAGACCACTGGAGCTTCTTGAAAGGGAAATGTGCCCTTGGGCCATTTCTAAGTGTTTTGGTGATTTAGTGTCCAACACAAGTGCCTAAGTGTCAAATGGTGAACAAAGTACAAATCAAGTATAAAGGTATGTTTCTCAGACTTGGTACATTGTTTTAGAGACTAATATATTGTGCCTAAGTGCTGGAAACAGGAGAAAACAAATTGGAGAGAGATAGCTTTGTTTCAGCCAAAGCCAGCTCTGTCTGGGTGCACCGGACAGTGTCCGGTGTGCCAGGCTGGCTCAGGCGAACTTGGCGCTCTCGGGAAGTAATTAGCGGCGTACGACTATAATTCACCGAACTGTCCGGTGTGCACCGGACTGTCCGGTGAGCCAACGGCCGGCCGGACCAACGGTCGGCTGCGCGATCTGCGCGAGACACGTGGCCGAGCCAATGGTCGGGAGGGGGCACCGGACTGTCCGGTGTGCACCGGACAGTGTCCGGTGCGCCAACGGCTCTAAGGCTGCCAACGGTCGGCTTCGCCAAATAAGGAAGGAAATCCGCACCGGACAGTGTCCGGTGGTGCACCGGACTGTCCGGTGCGCCAGGCGACAGAAGGCAAGAATTGCCTTCCCTGATTGCTCTCAACGGCTTCTAGCTGCCTTGGGGCTATAAAAGGGACCCCTAGGCGCATGGAGAAAAATACCAAGCATTCCTTGAGCACTCTTGTTCACTCACACTCCATTCCTGCGCACTTGTTCGACATTCTAGTGATTTGAGCTCCGTTCTAGTGTGCTAGTCTTTTGAGCTTAAGTCTGGGTCTTGTGTGTGCGTATTCGCTGTGATCTTTGTGTCTTGTGTGAGTTGCTAATCCCTCCCTTACTCCGTGCTTCTTCGTGAACATCTTTGTAAGGGCGAGAGACTCCAAAGTGTGGAGATTCCTCGCAAACGGGATATAGTAAAGCAAGCAAAACACCATGGTATTCAAGTGGGTCTTTGGACCGCTTGAGAGGGGTTGATTGCAACCCTCGTCCGTTGGGACGCCACAACGTGGAGTAGGCAAGCGTTGGTCTTGGCCGAACCACGGGATAAACCACTGTGCCATCTCTGTGATTGATCTCTTGTGGTTATTGTGTTCTGTTGAGACTCCTCTCTAAGCCACTTGGCATTATTGTGCTAACGCCTAATCAAGTTTTTGCGGATTAAGTTTCAATTTTCACAGGATCACCTATTCACCCCCCTCTAGGTGCTCTCAATTGGTATCAGAGTCGTTCTCTTCAAGAAAGGGACTAACCGCCCAAAGAGATGGATCCTAAGGGCAAGGGGATTGTGATCAATGACAAGGAGAAGGAGTCATTCGTCAACGAGCCCAAGGATGACAAGCCTACCGACTTGGGCTCGGGCCACAAACGCAAAGATGGGAAGAAGAAGAAGACAAGACGCATCAAGGAGATCGTCTACTACGATGACAACGATGAGTCCACTTCTTCCCAAAAGGACAACGACGACAACGACTACGAGAGAAGGAAACCGGTTAATTCAAACTTTTCTTTTGACTACTCTCGTATTCCGCAAAGTACAAATGCTCATTTGCTCTCCATTCCACTTGGCAAACCTCCTCACTTTGATGGAGAGGACTACGGATTTTGGAGCCACAAAATGCGTAGTCACTTGTTCTCTCTCCATCCGAGCATATGGGAGATTGTGGAAAGTGGAATGAAATTTGATAGCTCAGATAGTCCTATGTTTATCAATGAACAGATTCATAGAAATGTACAAGCTACTACTGTGTTGTTAGCCTCTTTGTGCAGGGACGAGTATCATAAGGTGAGCGGCTTGGACAATGCCAAGCAGATCTGGGACACCCTTAGGATCTCACATGAGGGGAACGACGTCACCTTACTCACCAAAATGGAGTTGGTGGAGGGCGAGCTTGGAAGATTCGCAATGATCAGGGGAGAAGAGCCAACCCAAACATACAACCGGCTCAAGACCCTCATCAACAAGATAAGGAGCTACGGAAGCACATGATGGATGGACCACGACGTCGTTCGTCTAATGCTAAGGTCCTTTACTGTACTTGATCCACATTTGGTGAACAATATCTGTGAAAATCCTAGGTACACCAAGATGTCGCCCGAAGAAGTTCTTGGAAAATTTGTAAGCGGGCGAATGATGATCAAGGAGGCGAGATATGTCGACGACGCGTTGAATGGTCCAATCCATGAGCCTCAACCCATTGCTCTCAAGGCAACGAGGAGCAAGCAGACGCTACCTAGCAAGGTGGCGCAAGTTGAGGCAGCCGGGCTCAATGATGAAGAGATGGCCCTCATCATCAAGCGCTTCAAGACGGCGCTAAAGGGTCGCAAGGGGCAGCCAAGCAAGACCAAGACAAAGGGGAAGCACTCATGCTTCAAATGTGGTAAGGTTGGTCATTTTATCACTAACTGCCCCGATAATGATAGTGACCAGGAACAGGGGAACAAGAGGGAGAAGAAGAAGGCATACAAGAAGGCTAAGGGCGAGGCACACCTTGGCAAGGAATGGGACTCGGATTGTTCGTCATCCGACTCCGATAATGAAGGACTCGCCGCCACCGCCTTCAACAAATCATCCCTCTTCCCCAACGAGCGTCACACATGCCTCATGGCGAAGGAGAAGAAGGTATGTAATCAAAACAATGCCACTTATGATTCTTCTAGTGATGATGAGTCTAGTGATGAAGAAATAGATTACTCTAGTTTGTTCAAGGGATTGGGTAGAACTAAAGTAGATAAGATTAATGAATTGATTGATGCCTTGAATGAAAAGGATAGACTCTTAGAAAAACAAGAGGACCTTTTATATGAAGAGCATGACAAATTTGTAGAGGCACAAAAATCTTATGCTTTAGAAGTTAAAAGAAATGAAATGCTTTCTTGTGAACTATCTTCTTGCCATGAGACAATTTCTAATTTAAAAAGCATAAACGATGACTTGAATGCTAAGTTAGAAATAGCTAATAAATCAACATCTTGTGTAGAACATGTTGTGGTTTGCACTAGGTGTAAAGATTTTAATATTGATGCTTGTAGTGAACACCTAGTGTCAATTTCTAAATTGAATGATGAAGTGGCTAGTCTTAATGCCCAACTTAAGACTAGCAAAAGCGAATTTGATAAGTTAAAATTTGCAAGGGATGCCTACACGATTGGTAGACACCCCTCAATTAAGGATGGACTTGGGTTCAAGAGAGAAGCCAAGAACTTAACAAGCCATAAGGCTCTCATCCCCGCCAAGGAGAAAGGGAAGGCCCCTATGGCTAGTAGTGCTAAAAAGAACCATGCTTTTATGTATCATGATAGGAGACATGCTAGAAATGCAAATAGAAGTCATGATGCTTTTGATTCACATGTTTATGATTCAAATGCTATGTTTGCTTCTAGTTCTTCCTATATGCATGGTAGAAATGTAGCTAGGAGAAATGCTATTAATCACATGCCTAGGAGAAATAGTGTTAATGTTCCTAGGAAAATTAATGAACCTTCTACAATATATCATGCTTGCAATGCTTCATTTGCCATTTGTAGAAAGGATAGGAAGGTAATTGCTAGGAAATTAGGGCAAGATGCAAGGGAGATAAAACTTGCATTTGGGTCCCTAAAACCATTGTGACTAACCTTGTAGGACCCAACAAGAGTTGGGTACCTAAAACCCAAGCATAAATTTGCCTTGCAGGTTTATGCATCCGGGGGTTCAAGCTGGATTATCGACAGCGGATGCACAAACCACATGACGGGGGAGAAGAAGATGTTCACCTCCTACGTCAAGAACAAGGATCCCCAAGATTCAATCATATTCGGTGATGGGAATCAAGGCAAGGTGAAAGGCTTAGGCAAAATTGCAATATCAAATGAGCACTCTATTTCTAATGTGTTTTTAGTTGAGTCTCTTGGATATAATTTGCTATCTGTTAGTCAATTATGCAATATGGGATATAACTATTTATTCACTAATGTAGATGTGTCTGTCTTTAGAAGAAGTGATGGTTCATTAGCCTTCAAGGGTGTATTAGACGACAAACTTTACTTAGTTGATTTTGCAAAAGAGGAGGCCGATCTAGATGAATGCTTAATTGCTAAGACTAGCATGGGCTGGTTGTGGCATCGCCGCTTAGCACATGTGGGGATGAAGAACCTTCACAAGCTTCTAAAGGGAGAACACGTGATAGGTTTAACTAATGTGCAATTCGAAAAAGATAGACCTTGTGCAGCTTGTCAAGCAGGCAAACAGGTGGGAAGCTCTCATCACACAAAAAATGTGATGACCACATCAAGACCTTTGGAGATGCTTCACATGGACCTCTTCGGACCCGTCGCCTATCTAAGTATAGGAGGAAGTAAGTATGGTCTTGTTATAGTTGATGACTTTTCCCGCTTCACTTGGGTATTCTTTTTGCAGGATAAATTTGAAACCCAAGGGACCCTCAAGCGCTTCCTAAGGAGAGCTCAAAACGAGTTTGAGCTCAAGGTGAAAAAGATTAGGAGCGACAATGGGTCCGAGTTCAAGAACCTTCAAGTGGAGGAGTACCTTGAGGAGGAAGGGATCAAGCACGAGTTCTCCGCTCCCTACACACCACAACAAAATGGTGTGGTAGAGAGGAAGAACAGGACGCTTATAGACATGGCGAGGACGATGCTTGGAGAGTTCAAGACCCCCAAGCGCTTTTGGTCGGAAGCCGTGAACACAGCTTGCCACGCCATCAACAGGGTCTACCTTCATCGCCTCCTCAAGAAGACATCGTATGAGCTACTAACCGGTAACAAACCCAATGTTTCGTATTTCCGAGTTTTTGGGAGTAAATGCTACATTCTAGTGAAGAAGGGTAGGAATTCCAAATTTGCTCCCAAAGCCGTAGAAGGGTTTTTGTTAGGTTATGACTCAAATACAAAGGCGTATAGAGTCTTCAACAAATCATCGGGTTTGGTTGAAGTCTCTAGCGACATTGTATTTGATGAGACTAATGGCTCTCCAAGAGAGCAAGTTGTTGATTGTGATGATGTAGAAGAAGAAAAAGTTCCAACGGCCACAATACGCACAATGGCAATTGGAGATGTGCGGCCACAGAAACAAGATGTGCGAGATCAACCTTCTTCCTCAACAATGGTGCAACCCCCAACTCAAGATGATGAACAGGAGGCGTGTGATCAAGGGGGAGCACAAGATGATCATGTAATGGAAGAAGAAGCACAACCGGCACCTCCAACCCAAGTTCGAGCAATGATTCAAAGGGATCATCCCGTCGACCAAATTTTGGGTGATATTAGCAAGGGAGTAACTACTCGATCTCGATTAGTTAATTTTTGTGAGCATTACTCCTTTGTCTCTTCTATTGAGCCTTTCGGGGTAGAAGAGGCCTTGCTAGATCCGGACTGGGTGTTGGCCATGCAGGAGGAGCTCAACAACTTCAAAAGAAATGAAGTTTGGACACTGGTGCCTCGTCCTAAGCAAAATGTTGTGGGAACCAAGTGGGTGTTCCGCAACAAACAAGACGAGCACGGAGTGGTGACAAGGAACAAGGCACGACTTGTGGCAAAAGGTTATGCCCAAGTCGCAGGTTTGGACTTTGAGGAAACTTTTGCTCCTGTGGCTAGGCTAGAGTCCATTCGTATCTTGCTAGCATATGTCGCTCACCATTCCTTCAGGTTGTTCCAAATGGATGTGAAGAGCACTTTCCTCAACGGGCCAATCAAGGAGGAGTTGTACGTGGAGCAACCCCCTGGCTTCGAGGATGAACGATACCCCGACCACGTGTGTAAGCTCTCCAAGGCACTCTATGGACTTAAGCAAGCCCCAAGAGCATGGTATGAATGCCTTAGAGACTTTCTAATTGCTAATGCTTTCAAGGTTGGGAAAGCCGATCCAACTCTTTTTACTAAGACTTGTGATGGTGATCTTTTTGTGTGCCAAATTTATGTCGATGACATAATATTTGGTTCTACTAACCAAAAGTCTTGTGAAGAGTTTAGCAGGGTGATGACTCAGAAATTCGAGATGTCGATGATGGGCGAGTTAAGCTACTTCCTCGGGTTCCAAGTGAGGAAACTCAAGGATGGAACCTTCATCTCCCAAACGAAGTACACACAAGATTTGATCAAGAGGTTTGGGATGAAGGACGCCAAGCCTGCAAAGACTCCGATGGGAACCGACAGACACACTGACCTCAACAAAGAAGGTAAGTCCGTTGATCAAAAAGCATATCGGTCTATGATAGGGTCTTTGCTTTATTTATGTGCTAGTAGACCGGATATTATGCTTAGCGTATGCATGTGTGCTAGATTTCAATCCGATCCTAAGGAGTGTCACTTAGTGGCTGTGAAGCGAATTCTTAGATATTTAGTCGCTACGCCTTGTTTCGGGATCTGGTATCCAAAGGGGTCTACCTTTGACTTGATTGGATATTCAGACTCCGACTATGCTAGATGTAAGGTCGATAGGAAGAGTACATCGGGGACGTGCCAATTCTTAGGAAGGTCCCTGGTGTCATGGAGTTCTAAGAAACAAACCTTCGTTGCCCTATCCACCACTGAGGCCGAGTACGTTGCCGCAGGACAGTGTTGCGCGCAACTACTTTGGATGAGGCAAACCCTCAGGGACTTTGGCTACAATTTGAGCAAAGTCCCACTCCTATGTGATAATGAGAGTGCTATCCGCATGGCGGATAATCCTGTTGAACACAGCCGCACAAAGCACATTGACATCCGGCATCACTTTTTGAGAGACCACCAGCAAAAGGGAGATATCGAAGTGTTTCATGTTAGCTCCGAGAACCAGCTAGCCGATATCTTTACCAAGCCTTTAGATGAGCAGACCTTTTGCAAGTTGCGTAGTGAGCTAAATGTCTTAGATTCGCGGAACTTCGATTGATTTATAGCATACATGTGTTTATGCCTTTGATCATGTTCCTTATGCATTTTGTTGTTTATTTATGGTGCTCAAGTTGTACAAGCACTCCCCAGACCTCACAAGTCCTTTGCAAGTGATGCACAAATTTAGGGGGAGATGTGCTACAACTTGACCCTTTAAGACTAACTGTGTGCTTGAGTTTGCCTGATTTAGTCTCGAAGGTGTATTGAAAGGGAAAAGGTGGACTTGGACCATACAAGACTTCCACTGCACTCCGATGAACGAGTAACTTCTTCCAAGTTCATCTTAGTACTCTTATTGCCATTTACTCTTCGTTGAAGATTTTTTGTGAGGCAATGGGGTTAGAGGGCCAAAATTGATCCCGTTTTGGTGCTTGATGCCAAAGGGGAAGAAAACAAGGCTAAAGCAATAAATGGATCAGCTACCACTTGTGAATTTTGAAAAGTAGTAGAGTTAGAGTTTTTTGTTTGTCAAAATACTCTTATTTGCCTCTTAGTGTCAAAAGTTGGTCTCTTGTGGGGAGAAGGTTTAATTATGGCAAAAAGGGGGAGTTTTTGAATCCTTGATCAATTTCTCGTAAAATATCTCTCTTTATGTTTCAACATGGGTGTTTGACTTAGAGATAGGAAATTGAGTTTGATTTGCAAAAACAAACCGAGTGGTGGCAAAGAATGATCCATATATGCCAAATTTGATTCAAAACAAATTTGAGTTATTATTTGAATTAATTTTGCACTTGATCTACTTGTTTTATGTTGTGTTGGCATAAATCACCAAAAATAGGGAGATTGAAAGGGAAATGTGCCCTTGGGCCATTTCTAAGTGTTTTGGTGATTTAGTGTCCAACACAAGTGCCTAAGTGTCAAATGGTGAACAAAGTACAAATCAAGTATAAAGGTATGTTTCTCAGACTTAGTACATTGTTTTAGAGACTAATATATTGTGCCTAAGTGCTGGAAACAGGAGAAAACAAATTGGAGAGAGATAGTTTTGTTTCAGCCAAAGCCAGCTCTGTCTGGGTGCACCGGACAGTGTACGGTGGTGCACCGGACAGTGTCCGGTGTGCCAGGCTGGCTCAGGCGAACTTGGCGCTCTCGGGAAGTAATTAGCGGCGTACGGCTATAATTCACCGGACTGTTCGGTGTGCACCGGACTGTCCGGTGAGCCAACGGTCGGCTGCGCGATCTGCGCGAGACACGTGGCCGAGCCAACGGTCAGGAGGGGGCATCGGACTGTCCGGTGTGCACCGGACAGTGTCCGGTGTGCACCGGACAGTGTCCGGTGCGCCAACGGCTCCAAGGCTGCCAACGGTCGGCTTCGCCAAATAAGGAAGGAAATCCGCACCGGACAGTGTCCGGTGGTGCACCGGACTGTCCGGTGCGCCAGGCGACAGAAGGCAAGAATTGCCTTCCCTGATTGCTCTCAACGGCTCCTAGCTGCCTTGGGGCTATAAAAGGGACCCCTAGGCGCATGGAGAAAAATACCAAGCATTCCTTGAGCACTCTTGTTCACTCACACTCCATTCCTGCGCACTTGTTCGACATTCTAGTGATTTGAGCTCTGTTCTAGTGTGCTAGTCTTTTGAGCTTAAGTCTGGGTCTTGTGTGTGCGTATTCGCTGTGATCTTTGTGTCTTGTGTGAGTTGCTAATCCCTCCCTTACTCCGTGCTTCTTCGTGAACATCTTTGTAAGGGCGAGAGACTCCAAAGTGTGGAGATTCCTCGCAAACGGGATATAGTAAAGCAATCAAAACACCGTGGTATTCAAGTGGGTCTTTGGACCGCTTGAGAGGGGTTGATTGCAACCCTCGTCCGTTGGGACGCCACAACATGGAGTAGGCAAGCGTTGGTCTTGGCCGAACCACGGGATAAACCACTGTGCCATCTCTGTGATTGATCTCTTGTGGTTATTATGTTCTGTTGAGACTCCTCTCTAAGCCACTTGGCATTATTGTGCTAACGACTAATCAAGTTTTTGCGGATTAAGTTTCAATTTTCACAGGATCACCTATTCACCCCCCCTCTAGGTGCTCTTACTTCTTCACATGGACCTCTTCGGACCTGTTGCCTACCTTAGCATCGGGGGAAGTAAGTATGGTCTTGTAATTGTTGATGATTTTTCCTGCTTCACTTGGGTGTTCTTTTTGCAGGATAAATCAGAAACCCAAGGGACCCTAAAACGCTTTCTAAGGAGGGCTCAAAACAAATTTGAGCTGAAGGTGAAAAAGATAAGAAGCGACAACGGGTCCGAGTTCAAGAATCTACAAGTGGAGGAGTATCTTGAGGAAGAAGATGTCAAGCACGAGTTCTCCGCTCCCTACACACCACAACAAAACGGTGTGATAGAGAGGAAGAACAGGACGCTTATCGACATGGCGAAAATGATGCTTGGAGAATTCAAGACGCCCGAGCGGTTTTGGTTGGAAGTTGTGAACACAGCTTGCCACGCCATAAACCGGCTCTACCTACATCGCCTTCTCAAGAAGACCTCGTATGAACTCCTTACCGGTAACAAACCCAACGTTTCTTACTTTCGTGTATTTGGGAGCAAATGTTACATTCTGGTGAAGAAAGGTAGACATTCTAAATTTGCTCCCAAGGCAGTAGAAGGGTTTTTACTAGGGTATGACTCAAATACAAAGGCGTATAGAGTCTTCAACAAATCATCAGGTTTGGTTGAAGTCTCTAGCGACGTTGTATTTGATGAGACTAATGGCTCTCCAAGAGAGCAAGTTGATCTTGATGACATAGATGAAGATGATGTTTCGACGGCCGCAATGCGTGTTGGAACCGGACCGTCCGGTTCCAACAATGCGCACGATGGCGATAGGTGATGTGCGTCCACATGAACAACAAGAACAAGATCGGCCATCTTCCTCCACAATGGTGCATCCTCCAACTCAAGACAGTGAACAGGTACCTCAAGAAGAGGGACATGATCAAGGGGGAGCATAGAAAGAACAAGTGATGGAGGAAGAAGCACCACGGGTCCCTCCAACTCAAGTCCGAGCGACGATCCAAAGAAATCACCCCGTCGATCAGATTCTGGGTGACATAAGCAAGGGAGTAATAACTCGCTCACGTTTAGCTAATTTCTGTGAGCATTACTCGTTTGTCTCTTCTATTGGGCCTTTCAGGGTAGAAGAGGCCTTGCAGGATCCGGACTGGGTGTTGGCCATGCAGGAAGAGCTCAACAACTTCAAGAGGAATGAAGTTTGGAGCCTGGTGCCACGTCCAAAGCAAAATGTTGTGGGAACCAAGTGGGTCGAGGAGACTTTTGCTCCTGTGGCTAGGCTAGAGTCTATTCAAATTTTATTAGCCTATGCCGCTCACCACTCTTTCAGGTTGTTTCAAATGGACGTAAAGAGCGCTTTCCTCAACGGGCCAATCAAGGAGGAGGTATACGTGGAACAACCCCCTGGCTTTGAGGATGACAGGTACCCCGACCATGTGTTCAAGCTCTCTAAGGCGCTCTATGGACTTAAGCAAGCCCCAAGAGCATGGTATGAATGCCTTAGAGATTTCTTAATTGCCAATGCTTTCAAGGTTGGGAAAGCCGATCCCACTTTTTTACTAAGACTTGTGATGGTGATCTTTTTGTGTGCCAAATTTATGTCGATGACATAATATTTGGTTCTACTAATCAAAAGTCTTGTGAGGAGTTTAGCAGGGTGATGACACAAAAGTTCGAGATGTCGATGATGGGCGAGTTGACCTACTTCCTTGGGTTCCAAGTGAAGCAACTCAAGGACGGCACCATCATCTCCCAAACGAAGTACACATAAGATCTTCTCAAGCGGTTTGGGAAGAAGGACACCAAGCCCGTGAAGACACCGATGGGAACCGACGGGCATGTTGACCTCAACAAAGGAGGTAAGTCCGTTGATCAAAAGGCATACCGGCCTATGATAGGTTCATTGCTTTATTTATGTGCTAGTAGACCGGACATTATGCTAAGTGTATGCATGTGTGCTAGATATCAATCCGACCCCAAGGAATGTCACCTTGTGGCCGTTAAGCGAATTCTTAGATATTTAGTTTCTACGCCTTGCTTCGGGTTCTGGTATCCAAAGGGGTCTACCTTTGACTTGATTGGATACTCAGACTCCGATTATGCCGGGTGCAAGGTTGATAGGAAGAGCACATCGGGGACGTGCCAATTTCTAGGAAGGTCCCTGGTGTCCTGGAGCTCTAAGAAACAAACATCTGTTGCCCTATCCACCGCTGAGGCCGAGTATGTTGCAGCAGGACAGTGTTGCGCGCAACTACTTTGGATGAGGCAAACCTTTTGGGACTTTGGCTACAATCTGAGCAAAGTCCCACTCCTATGTGATAATGAGAGTGCTATCCTTATGACGGATAATCCTGTTGAACACAGCCGCACTAAGCACATAGACATCCGGCATCACTTCCTGAGAGACCACCAGCAAAAGGGAGATATCAAGGTGTACCATATTAGCACCGAGAACCAACTAGTCGATATCTTTACCAAGCCGTTGGATGAGAAAACTTTTTGCAGGTTGCGTAGTGAGCTAAATGTCTTAGATTCGTGTAACTTGGATTGATCTATAACATACATGTGTTCCATGCCTTTGATCATATTACTTTATGCATTTTGTGTTATCTATTTGTGGTGCTCAAGTTGTACAAAATCTCCCAAACCTCACAAGTCCATATGCAAATGGTGCATATTTAGGGGGAGACATGCTACAACTTGACCCTTTGAGACTAATCTTTGTGTTTGAGTATACTCAATGTAGTCTCAAAAGTGAATTGAAAGGGAAAGGTGAACTTGGACGATGCAAAGACTTCCACTGTACTCCGGTATTAGTGTACTCTCTTCCAAGTTCATACTTATGTTGTCATTGCCTTTTTGCTCTTAATTGACATTTTTGGTGAGGCAATGGGGTTAAAGGGGCCAAAAATGATCCCGTTTTGGTGCTTAATGCCAAAGGGGAGAAATTAAGGCCAAAGCAAATGGATCAGCTACCGCTTGTGAATTTTTAAAACAATAGAGTTAGAACTTTTGATTTGTCCAAAATACTCTTATTGCAAAATTTGGTCTCTTGTGGGAGAGAACTTTGATTATGGGAAAAAGGGGAAGTTTTTGGCACTTGATCAATTTTTATCTTGGAACATCTCTCTTTGTGCCCAAACAAGTGTGTTTTACTTAGAGATAGGAAAAAAGATTTGATTTACAAAAACAAACCAAGTGGTGGCAAAGAATGATCCAAATATGTCAAATCTTGTGCAAAAACAATTTGGTCCTCAATTGCATTGATGTTGCACTTCTTTTGGTTGCTTTTGGATGTGTTGGCATAAATCACCAAAAAGGGGGAGATTGAAAGGGAAATGTGCCTTTGGGCCATTTCTATAATGTTTTGGTGATTAAGTGCCCAACACGTTGAATTAAGTTCTTATGTGCCAAATAAAGTGAGAAGTGCAAATCAAGACAAAAGGTATGTTTCTGGACTTGGTGAATTGTTTTATGTACTAACATGGTTATCCAAGTGCTAGAAACAGTGACTAAAGAAGAAGAGAGAAGAATGGAAAAGCTTGGCTCTGTGCAGCCAATCTTCTGCTCGGTCTGGCACACCGGACAGTGTCCGGTGCGCCAGGCTAGTTCGCGGTGAACTCGCCGCTCTCGAGTTTCGACGACGGCGTACAACTATAATTCACCGGACAGTCCGGTAGTGCACCAGACTATCCGGTGAGCCAACGGTCGCTAGCGCCAACGGTCGGCCGCACAATCTTCGCGTGACACGTGGTCGTGCCAACGGTCGGTTGGGCACACCAGACTGTTCGGTGTGCACCGGACAGTGTCTGATGCGCCCACTAATCCCGAGGACCAACGGTCGGCTGCTCTCCGTATGGAAAGAAATCGAGCACCGGACATGAACAATAGCTGTCGAGTGGTACACCGGACTGTCCGGTGCACCACTCGACGGAAGACAAGATTGACCTTCCAAGTTGGTCTTCAACGGCTCCTAGCTGCCTTGGGGCTATAAAAGGGACCCCTAGGCACATGGAGGAGTAACCCAAGCATTCACTAAGTATTCTAAGGCATCCAGACTCTGCTCCCGCACATTCGCTTTGTTGTGTTAGAGAATTGAGCCCCATTCGAGTCGTGAACTCCCTGTGTTGTCATTTGAGCTCGAGTCTTCACTTATGTGTGTGGGTGTGCTGCGTATTGAGTCTTGCGTGTGTTGCTTCTCCCAACCTTACTCTGTGCCTTCATTGTGATCCTTATTGTAAGGGCGAGAGACTCCAAGTTGTGGAGATTCCTCGCAAATGGGAAAATACTCTAAGGAAAATACCGTGGTATTCAAGTTGATCATCGGATCACTTGAAAGGGGTTGAGTGCAACCCTCGTCCATTGGGACGCCACAACGTGGAAGTAGGCAAGTGTTACTTGGCCAAACCACGAGATAAAAATTGTGTGTCTTGTGTTGATCTCTCTGTGATTGTTTGTGTTCACAAGAACTCGCTTCAAGCTACTTAGTCGTACTAACACTCATAACTAAGTTTTGTGGATATTAGTGTTTGATTTTAAAGGATCACCTATTCACCCCCTCTAGGTGCTCTCAGTGGTAATGACTTCAATTGTTACTGTGATACTTGTTGGGGACTTGTTCTCAAATGCTATGAATTAAGAACAAGGCAACATAATATTAAATATTAATGCCCTTCGTCCGCGGAAGCATTGTCTCCCTAAGGATTTAATGAGCTTCGGACGAAGGCCATAAACAAAATATCACGAAAGTCATACTTTCGTGATCAGACTTGAAAAACAATATGAAGTAAAATGTAAAATATAAGACATTAAATAAGACATGCCAAAAATGAATAACGATATTCATATATATATTATTATGTAAACTTAAATATTGAAACATAACATTTAGGTACATTTATACCTTCGTCTTAGCAGAAGGCAATGATTCCAACGTAATGTGCCAGTGATTACAAGATTGCGTGAACAGTACAGAGGTACTGTTCACCTATTTATAGGCATAGGGCGTGGCCTGTGAGGAATTACAATTATGCCCTTCATAAGGAATTACAACGGTGACTCAAACATATATGGACTAAAAGGCCATTCTACTTTTATGTCGGTTTATAAATTCCGAAGCTTCACGAAGAGGAACCTTCGGTCATCTCATACGAACAGCTTCAGCCGAAAACTGCTTCTTCCTTCAAGACCTTCGACGACGAAGCATAGACCCAACAGTAGCCCCTTTCGCGGCGCTAGATCGTTTTTCATGACGAGCTTGATCCGTGAAAAAAGTCTCCTAAGCTTCAGGAAGCCGAAGGTCCAAAAAACACCTTCCCTGAGCTCGTTATCGAGAAACGATTCAGTTTCCCAGCGCATAGCGGTCCCACCTTGCAGAGTTACTGTTTGGTCTCTGCGGTCCACCGCGCAACGAGTGCAAGCGGCTGTCCGCCTGGTGTAAAAATCCTGGCGCTTCGCGTTCTTACCTGCAGTACTATATAAACAGACGAGTAGGTGTGAAGTTACCACAGCATTCATTGCTATTTGCACTGTTTTGCTGCCAAAATTTTTAACCATAGCCGAAGCTTGACTCTCGGAATCGAACGAAGCTCCAGCTTGAAGCCTGCTTCGTCAGAAGAAAAAACTTCGGAAAAAAAGTATTTAATTCCCACAAATTCAGAAGTAAATGGCTAGAGTACGTTCTACCGCTAGGGTTGAGCGTGAGGGAGGCGAAGCTGAAGGTTCGGAGACTATTCCCATCTCCAAAGCAATGCAACGATCCGGGCTGGTAACTTCGGAAAAAATCCCCAGTGCCGATGCAGAACAAGCAACTGCCGAAGTAGAAGAAGAGAACATTGAGGAAACTGATCCTGAGGATGATTATCGTATTGCTATGCCAAGTAAACCCAGCCACTTGGACTTCAGAAAGTCTACTGTTTCGAAGGCTGATCTCTCCAAGATGGTAAAGTCGGGTTTTTTCAGTGAAAGTCAGAAGAAGCTATTACGCTTCGGGGGAGAAGAAACTACCCCAAAGCCGGAGAAAGATGAAATAGTCATTTTCAAGAGCTTTCTAAAGGCTGGATTAAGATTCCCCCTACATGGGATTATTGCAGAGGTACTAAAGAGATTTGGTATCTACTTTCATCAGTTGACTCCTAACGCTATCGTTAGGCTTAGTGTTTATATCTGGGCCCTCCGAAGCCAAGCGGTGGAGCCGTTTGCGGACAGCTTTTGTCGAGTTCACGAGCTACACTATCAGACGAAGGCTAGAAAAGATGGATTGCATGACAATTTTGGTTGCTATAATTTTGCTTATCGGAAAACCACAAAGTTTCCTGTAATCAGCTACCGAAGCAAATGGGCAGCAGGCTGGAAGTCGGAGTGGTTCTATGTCAAGGTTGATGATGACAAGGAGAAGCTTGTGCAAAGTCCACTTGAACTAATCTTCGGAGAAACCCAACCTCGTTGCAACATGACACCAGAAGGTCCAACCCAACAAGCGTTGGATGAATTCAGAATTATTTCAGAGCATATCAGTACAAGAGACCTTGTTCAGGAGTTTTTGGCTTTCAGGGTTTTTCCTAGTTTAAAAGAATGGGAAATGTCGAAGCTAGAGGGGGAGAAAAAAGAAGGAGAACTTGTGCGGTTGCCTTACTATTTCAAGTTTAAGAAATACTTTAAAACACCTTGCCAAGAGTGGATGGATACAATTGAAGTAATGTGCAATGAAATACTCGGCAATTACTCCAAAAAAGAAGATCAGTTGATGACTGTGGCCTTCGGCACCCGTCCGAAGCGAAGATTGAATCGAGTGCTGGACGCCTTGGGTTTTGAATACCCTGACTACGAAAATTTGAATAAAGGTGTCGGGGGCCGGAAAAGGAAAAGGATAGCCGAAGCTTTAAATGAAGATGAGAAAGAACCATCAAAAGAGAAGAAAATTCCGAAGAAGAGGAAAGTAACATCTCCGAAGCAAAAAGTAACCGACGAAGAGGAGACTCCCGCATCACACTCTGCCACTGACGTGGAAGAAATTTTGAAGGTAATGACTGAATCCCTGCCTGCGAAGCTAAGTCCATTGGGGCCTCAACTGACAAAGTTTTTTCAGAAGGAAAAGGAGCCGGAAAAAATGAAGAAAACGACTAAAACAAAGAGACAAAGAATCATCGCAGTGACAGAAGTCATTGACAAGACACCACCGAGAGCTTCAGCTCTGAAGATACCAGCAAATGAAGAAATAACAAATATTGAAATCACACCTTCGGAGGTCGCGGCTGCCGAAGCTACTTCAATTGAAGATTTGAACTTGGAAAGCACAATCGAGCACATCGACAAAATGCTGCTAGACATGGCCACAGAAGAAGCTACTACTGCCGCCGAAGAGGCCATGGCTGCAGTGCCTAGGAAAGAAAAGGAAATTGCTGACGAAGCTTCAGAGGACGAGGCCTTCATGTTTCAAAATTTAGTTGGAGAAAAAATGTCCAAAACCGAAATAGAAGAACTTAAAGAATATGCCAAATCTTGCGGATATAAACCAGGAGCACTCCTCTTCGGAGGTATTGATGATGAAAAATTGGACTGTATCCGAAATCAAACTGGAGCTAAGGTTATCGGTACTCTATCAAAGAGTATCGGTTTTCCGAAGCTAGAAACGGACATTAGCCGCTACCGATGACAACATATCGTTGGTAGTTTATTTTATTCCAATTTCAAGGTGAACTACCTTTCCCCTGACTTTTATTGTTTTGGATAATGAAGACATGTCTAACGAAGGTTGTTTTCGTGCAGAGCATGCTGTTGAGCAAAGCTTTGAAAATGCAACAAGATCTGGAAGACAAGAAACATGAAGTTATAATTGAAAATTTAGAAGGCAAAATAAAAGAGCAATCACCTACTATTGAAAAGAAGAACTTCGAGCTTCAAGCGACTGAAGGCTTATTGGCGGAAGCCGAAGCTAAAATAACAGAACTGAACACGAAGCTTCTCTGCCAATCTGAACAGTTTGAACAAGAAAAGCAAGAACTTGATGCAAAACTTGAAGCCGAAGTCCAACAAAATTTAGTTTTGAAAAAACTATTGGCGGGCCTTCAAGATAAATGTTTAGAATTTAGCAACAAATGTATTCAACGACTAAGAAAAATTTTCCATTCAGTCGGAGCTAGCAGTGAGAAATTCACCCCGTCAGCTGAAGATTTACCAAAGACCTTCGAACATATTGAGGGTGAAATTGATGAGCTTGACGAAGTTATAGTCGGGCACGGTGACTTTTGCGCCTGGGTAGCTTCTCGGGGCACTGCTGCAGCTTTCCTAAAAGCTGGCTGCGATCATGGAAAGATTGTCAATAGGCCCAATTTCACTTTATCACCATCAATTCTAGATGACATTCCTGATCTCGCCCGAAGCATTTCCAATAGATTTGTAAAGATCATATGGACAAAAGGCGGGCGAAAAAAGGCTGGAGACGAAGCTCAGAGTCATCTTGAACCAGTAAGAAATCATGCCTTGTGCTTACCTCTTCCTTCAAGCTCGATTTTGACTTACAACAACTTAATTCATGTAGGATGACGAAGCCGAAGCCGATGGTTAAAAAGAATGACGCCGAAGCTGAAGTCCCTTGAAGATTAAATAGGAGTAGACTGTAGACAGACTCAAGAAACTTTTGAGATAACTTTTGTAAATGTAACTAAACTTGTCTTTAATGAATTCTGTTCATACCTTGCAATATGCTCTTATCCTTCCATTAATGTATGAGAGGTGCTTTGATGTGGACGAAATTATCTTTTTGAGCCAAAGGCGAAAAACACCTTCCCTTCTTTTCGTACACAGCGAAGCATAGAAAACAACATTTCCCTTTCTTCCGAAGCTCTTCTTTTCGTACACGAAGAAGCTCTTCTCTCTTTTTTTTCTTTTTGCCGAAGCAAGCACTTATGCTATGATGATGATTATCCTACATATGCCTGGATGAATGTTTATGAATGCAAATGCTATGATGTAATGTGATGTGCAAATGAATGTCCAAACACATGTCCGAAGCCATAATCACGGCCACTATTTCCTTAGAAACAATCACATATCAGTGCTAACTTTTCGCTGTAAGCTCTGCATTCCCTTAGGAACGACTTTGGAGCTTCTTCGCCTTTTACTTTCGGCGGAATCAGCGTTGACTTTTCGCTGTAAGCTCTGCATTCCCTTAGGAACGACTTTGGAGCTTCTTCGCCTTTTACTTTCGGCGGAATCAGCGTTGACTTTTCGCTGTAAGCTCTGCATTCCCTTAGGAACGTCTTTGGAGCTTCTTCGCTTTTTACTTTTCGGCACTCGATGGTGCGTTCTCAGCTTTTACATTTACATTCCTTGGGGGATTTTGCTCTTATAAAAATAAAAAAGGAAATTACACATGATGGCCCCATTAAAAACCTTTCTCCCCCTTCAGAAAGGAAAAGGGTGCCATGAAAAAGAAAAAACCTAGAAAATTACATCAAGTTACACATAATATCGCCGAAGCTCATCCGCATTCCAAGATCTAGGAATGTCGTTGCCGTCCATATCCTTCAATCTGTATGAACCAGGTCTTGACGAAGATGCTACCAAAAAAGGTCCCTCCCATTTCAACTGCAACTTGCCCACTGTATCTGGGTTAGCCACTCGCCGAAGTACCAAATCTCCTGGCTCAATATTCTTTAGCCGAACCTTTCTATCACGCCATTTGATTGTTTCGGCTTGATACTTATTGATGTTCTCCACAGCTTGAAGCCTGATCCCTTCTATAGCATCTTTTTCCACAGAATAAACAACTTCAGAATCTGACTCTGCCGAAGCTACTACTCTTATTGATCCAGTTTTGGCTTCCTCCGGAGTTATTGCTTCGTCACCAAACAATAGCTTGAATGGAGTAAAGCCTGTTGACCTTGATATTGTTGTGTTGTGGCTCCATACCACTTTGATTAATTGATCTGGCCACTTTCCCCTAGGTTGATTGAAGATTAACTTCATTATTCCTGTCATTATAATGCCATTGGCTCTTTCAACGAGTCCATTTGACTCCGGATGCCTGACTGATGCAAAATGGATCTTCGTACCAATTTGATCACAGAAATCTCTGAAAGCTTCAGAGTCGAACTGTGTTCCATTATCTACAGTGATGGCCTTTGGTACCCCGAAACGACAAACAATATTCTGCCAGAAAAACTTTTGAATGGTGGCCGAAGTTATTGTGGCTAAAGGCTTTGCCTCAATCCATTTAGAAAAATATTCCACAGCCACTACGACATATCTTAAGTTTCCTTGGGGCGGTGGTAACGGACCTAACAAGTCAAGGCCCCACCTTTGCAATGGCCAGATGGGTTGTATGAGCTGGGTTAAGGACGAAGGTTGTTTTTGATCTCTTGCACATTTCTGACAACCTTCGCACTTTTGAACTAATTCCGCTGCATCCGAAGCTGCCTTCGGCCAATAAAACCCTTGACGGAAAACTTTTCCAAGTAACGGCCTAGATCCAATGTGAGATCCACACATGCCTGCATGTATTTCTTTCATCAATTCTATGCCTTCGGTTCTAGATAAACACTTGAGTAGTGGAGCACAAACTCCATGCTTGTACAACTCCCCTTCTATCATGACATATGGACGAGCTCTTGCCTCTATCCTTCTGTTATAAGTTTCGTCATCTGAAAGGAATTTACCCTGAAGGTAAGAAATGATCTCAGTTCTCCAATCTTCGCTATAAACAGGAGATATATTGAGGACTGCTCTTTCAAGAAGTTCCACTGAAGGTGCTTTTATTGTTTCGAAGAACACATCCGAAGGTAAGGGCAGCCCCTGTGCTGCTGACTTAGCTAGCAAATCAGCATGCTCATTTTGTCCTCGAGGGATATTTTTGACAGAAAATCCTTCGAAGGAAGCTTCGATTCTTCGGACCGTGTCTAGATATTTTTAAAGTTTCGGATCTTTAGCCTTGCAACTCTTGTCGATATGACCCGAAACAACCTGGGAATCAGTTTTAAGGATGGCCCTTCTGATTCCCATTGCTTTTAACTTCCGAAGACCCAAAAGTAGGGCTTCGTACTCAGTAATATTGTTTGTACAACTAAAGTCGAGTCTTGCCGCATAACAAGTTTTAACCTTGGATGGTGAAACCAACACAGCGGCTGCTCCTGCTCCGAAGGTTCCCCAAGACCCATCGCAAAACACTGTCCATACTCCGGCATCTTTATTTGTTTCTTCATCCTGAGCCCCTGGTGTCCAATCGGCGATAAAATCTGCCAACGCTTGAGACTGGATCGAAGATCTATGCACATAATCAATGCAAAATTCATTGAGCTCTGCAGCCCATTTTCCAATCCGCCCAGTAGCTTCTCTATTTTTAATAATATCCTTCAACGGCTGCGAAGAAGGAACAACAATATTGTATGCTTGAAAGTAATGCCGAAGCTTCCTGGATGCCATCAAAACAACATATAACACCTTCTCCAATTCTGTATAATTTTTCTTTGATATGCTAAGAACTTCAGATACAAAATACACTGGGACCTGCTTCTTGACTTGGCCATCAAGCTTCTCCTGAACAAGTGCTGCACTTACCGCTGAGTGCGAAGCCGCCACATATAATAACAAAGGAGCCCCTGGCGCTGGTGGAGTTAATGTTGTTAAATCTATCAAATATTGCTTCAGTTCCTTGAAGGCTTTTTGTTGACTTGGTCCCCATTGAAAGACTTCGGCTGATTTCAGCACTTCGAAGAATGGTAAATTTCTTTCTGCTGATCTGGATATAAATCTATTAAGAGATGCCAACCTCCCTGTCAATCTTTGGGCCCCCTTTTTTGTAGTTGGTGGCTCCATTCGAAGTATAGCTTCAATTTTACTTGGATTAGCTTCAATTTCCTTTGTTGAAACCAAGCATCCAAGAAATTTCCCCTTCTTTACTCCGAAGACACATTTTTCTGGATTCAACTTTAGGCCAGCTTGTCTGAAACTGGCGAAGGTCTCCTGCAAATCAGCAATGTGATTTTCCTGTTTCGTGCTTTTTACAATGATGTCATCAACATAAGTTAGCACATTTCTGCCTATCTGAGACTGGAGAACCTTCGCAGTCATTCTGCTGAAACTTCCTCCAGCGTTCTTGAGCCCCTCAGGCATCCGAAGGTAGCAATATGTGCCACTTGGGGTTATGAAGCTAGTCTTCGGCTCATCTTCCTTCTTCATCCAGATTTGGTGGTAGCCTGAGTAACAGTCTAGTAGACTCATGAGCTCTGAAGAAGCTGCTGCATCAACTAAAGAGTCTATTCTTGGTAAAGGGAATTCGTCCTTCGGACAGGCCTTGTTAAGATCTGTAAAATCGATACACATTCGCCATTTGCCATTGGCCTTTTTTACCATAACAGTATTAGCTAGCCATTCTGGGTACTTTACTTCTCTGATAACTCCTGCACTGAGGAGTCTTTTGACTTCATTACGAGCACCTTCGGCCTTGTCATCAGACATTTTCCGAAGCCTCTGCTTTCTGGGTCTGAAGGATGGGTCAACATTGAGCGAGTGTTCAATAACATCCCTGTTAACCCCGCAAAGATCATTGGCTGACCATGCAAAAACATCTTTGTTGTTGAACAAAAACCTTATCAAGGTTTTCTCCTGTTCTTCGGATAATTGAGAGCCCAGCAGCACCCTCTGCTCTGCTATGTCCTCACATAAGAGCATGGGCTTCGGTTGATCTGTTGAAGCTGCTTTCTCCCTCCTGAATTTGTACTGTTCACAAGCTTCAGCTCCATCTATGTCATGGATTGCTTTTGAGTCGGCCCAGTTTCCCTCAGCCCTTCTGGCAGCTTCCTGACTCCCATGAATAGCAATGGGTCCTTGATCCGAAGGTATCTTCATGCAGAGGTAAGCAGGATGAAGAATTGCTTCGAAAGCATTGAGGGTGCCACGACCAATAATTGCATTGTAAGGGTATTCCATGTCAACAATGTCAAACACAACTTGCTCAGTTTTGGTGTTGTTGATGAATCCGAAGGTTACTGGCATGGTGATCTTGCCCAGTGCTACAATCTGTCTTCCTCCGAAGCCACAGAGAGAGTGTGTAGCATCATGAATCTTATCTTCTGGCTCTTGTATTTGCCTGAAGGCCTTAGCAAATATGATATCAGCTGCACTGCCTGTATCAACCAAGACATTGTGGACCAGAAACCCTTTGATAACGCAAGAAATAACCATAGCATCGTTATGAGGAAAATCCTTGAGCTGAAGGTCCTCCTGGGAGAAGGTGATTGGTATATGGGACCACCTTGACTTGATGAAGGGTCCCTGCACTCCAACATGTTGTACCCTTCTCTGCGCCTCTTTCTTTTGCTTTTTGTTGGCTGGTTCTGAGCACGAACCGCCTGTTATCGGGAGCACCAGCTTCAGAGCCGAAGCAGCTCCAGCTCGCTCATTGAACGAAGCCATCAGCTAAAAAAAGTGGAAGTGAGTTCACCGGAGGTGGGCGCCAATGTTGGGGACTTGTTCTCAAATGCTATGAATTAAGAACAAGGCAACATAAAATATTAAATATTAATGCCCTTCGTCCGCGGAAGCATTGTCTCCCTAAGGATTTAATGAGCTTCGGACGAAGGCCATAAATAAAATATCACGAAAGTCATACTTTCGTGATCAGACTTGAAAAACAATATGAAGTAAAATGTAAAATATAAGACATTAAATAAGACATGCCAAAAATGAATAACGATATTCATATATATATATTATTATATAAACTTAAATATTGAAACATAACATTTAGGTACATTTATACCTTCGTCTTAGCAGAAGGCAATGATTCCAACGTAATGTGCCAGTGATTACAAGATTGCGTGAACAGTACAGAGGTACTGTTCACCTATTTATAGGCATAGGGCGTGGCCTATGAGGAATTACAATTATGCCCTTCATAAGGAATTACAACGGTGACTCAAACATATATGGACTAAAAGGTCATTCTACTTTTATGTCGGTTTATAAATTCCGAAGCTTCACGAAGAGGAACCTTCGGTCATCTCATACGAACAGCTTCAGCCGAAAACTGCTTCTTCCTTCAAGACCTTCGGCGACGAAGCATAGACCCAACAATACTATTTCTCTTTGTGTTAATGTTTAACAAACAAAAAAATTGCATTGTTTTTAGGAACTACCCCTCCTTTATCCTTGAACCTATGACCAGTTCAATGAAATGTGATACAGTGATAGGCACACTTTTTCTCAACATGACTGGCCTAGATGTTGTATCATGCCAAGTTTGTCGATGGTTGCCCACAATCAAACCAACAGTGATCACAACTTTGGTTAGCAAATGTTCCCTTTCATATTTGACCCATTTTCTTCTTTGTTTTTTGTAGTCCATGAGCACCTAACAATTCTCGCATATAGCACTTCTATCTATGTGTTGTAAGAGGAGGCCAAAACTCACACATTTCACCTAACTTGAGGGGAGATGCCAGTTACACTTGAGGATACTCAGAAGTTGCTTGGTTTATGCGTTAATGGCCACTTACACACTAGCTAGTGTGTCCCTAGAGGTTGAAGAGTAAGAGTGGAGGACTTCCTTGAGATAGAGGTTCATCTAGAGGCATAGGGAAGTCACACCTCACGTGTTTCCACACACATGGTTCAAGCACATCTTTGTTGATTGTTCAGACATTGTAGACCAATAGACATTTTTCTTATAATGCATGGCTTGGATCTTGCACTTGTTTGGCTGTATACTCTTTCCTCACGCCATGGGACACATCACATCATGGATTTACCTCCCATGCCTCACTGTCAATAACACAATGGGTAGTACAACTAGTCTTCTAAAGTGTTGGTGTTCCTGTACCATCAACTTTGTGAGGCTTGTCGCTGGTTAGCTTCAACCTCGTCCTTAGGGAGTCATGTGTACCTTTTGTAGATAAAGATATGGTCTCATCTCCCAACCGACAAAGCCCATAGTTCTTACTCCTCACCCTGGTTCGTAGTGGATGACACTTGACTTCAATTAATGGTTGCCTACCTTTAAGACCATGTCAAGGCTCCCTTCATGAGTACTCAGCAATCCTACGTTGAGTATTACTGCCTCCATGTTGAGTTGATGTCATTAATGAAAATATTATGTAAGTTATTTGGGAGTCGTACAAGGAGCTACAACCTACAAATGGAGAACCTTTTCTTGAACTCCATGTGCACTAACGACGAGGACCTCTATAGGATGATGTGCCCACTTATATGTTTCTAAGATGTTGAGTGCCACCTACGACACATGAGTTGTGTGCCAACTTGGTACAAGACAGGAGTAGCGTGTTGAGCCATTTTCGACATCGGTGGAGTTGCACAAGTGCCCTGCACTTCTATTTGTCACCTTTCACACAATAGCAATTGTATCTATCCATTATCAAGTAACGATATTTTGTCATCTTTCATGCACTAGCAATTATACTTGTCAAGTCCAATACATGTCATATGCAGATCTGATCACCAGAAACAAAAAAGATTATGAATTTTGCAACCCATCACCCCACCATTGCATCTCGAATGATTAAATAGGTGCCTAGGGAAAGGGTGAATAAGAGCCACTTCACCCAATCTTGACCTTGTTTTCAATAATTCAACATAATCTTAATGACACTGATTTCTCTTTCTAAAAAACGCCGAAAAGTTAGATTTGAAGCCTGGCATGTGAACCGTGATTTCGCTCTTGTTGGGTCAAAGCCTAGCTTGTGAAAATTCATGTGCATATGACCTTGTCACCGTTCAATAAGAGTGAACTGTCAGATACGATCGACTGTAAGGAGACATCGGTCTCCTCGACTGCAGAGGCACGAGCGCAGTCATTCTTGCATATCTTCATATTTCTGTCCCGACATCGGTGCTCCAGTCCTAAGCCTGACCTCGGCCCCTGCCTAGTGTTATTGCTGCTCCTAACCCTATCCCAAGAGGAGACTAGATATTAGCCCGATTGGTTAGCACTACTGGCGTGCGCATAGCCAACCCAGTTGGTTCGAGTGTTGCTCGACCCAGGGTTTTCCACTTAAGGAATACTATTTATTGTTGTTAATAGTGATGTTGTCTCATATGCAGATATACCATAATGGTCATAGAAATATATCTGTGATGGCCGAAAGTCGCCTTTGATGATACGGCCTCAGCTGCATAAGTCATATATCCAGTTCAGAGACTTTTGGGATTATAAAACACGACAGATTTGGTTTCGTCGAAACGGAGGCATTGGTGAGGGTTTCGACAATATGGAAATACAGAGAACGTGAAGCCGATGAAATAGACTCACAATCGTTATTAGCCGTTGAGGAGAACCATTAATCATCCTCCACCGTTGTCCGTCCGCGCGCCGTTCTCTTCTCTCGTCAGAGCCGGTGTCGCCGCCTCTACTGTGATTTTTCCCTCCCCGTTCTCCTCTCCTCTCTTCCTTCCAGATCTCCTCTTTCTTCATTCTCCATTTCCCTCTCGTTGGCTTCTGTCCACTGCTCTGACGGGAGAAGCGAGGGCCGGCCGCAATCTGCAGACCCTGAGTGCCAGCCTCAAGGTGCAGACCGAGGCCCTACCGGAACCGCCGCGGGCCCTTGGCCTAGGCACCGCCACGGCCTTGTACATCTCTGCCTCCTCCACGCCCTTGTACCTCTTCGCCTTCTCCATGGATGCATTAGCTGCGGACACCGACGCTGAGGTCGACGAGGAGTCCCCCTAGGTATGTCTATTTGTTCTTGCTTGTACCATGATTTGTCCTAGCAAGTATAATAGAATCTAAACATTCAAGCATGTACCAGTGGCAGGCACAGACTTGTCTTCGGGTGCGAATGTAGAAGATGAATCTTTGTTTGATTGGGCTTCTATGGTTCTCGGTGGTTTGTGGGAGGAGGAAGGGAGACGTGATGTTCCTAGTGAGACGCAAATGTATTCACAACTTGGACTTATTGAAGAGGACGAGACAGAGGAAAATAGAAGAGATGAAGGCTTACGAGGTGGTGCAACTAATTTTGATGAATCAGACCATATTAATTCAGGAGACCACAATACAGACCAACCATGTGAGGGCTACCTACCGGGCGAGAAGAGAGTTAAGTATGATAAAATAAATCCCTCAGTGCAGTCAGACAGTTTGTTTCCGAACATGAAGGAATTTAGAATTGCTATGAGACAATATGCCATAAAGCATGAGTTTGAGCTTGGAATCGATGTTACTTCGACTTCTCGATATGTTGGCTATTGCAAAGGTGGTGATTGCCCTTGGAGGATCTATGCACGAGAGAAAAAGAAAGGATTACCGACCATCGTGGTAAGTAATTTTCATTTTTTTGTTAGCAAACATTTTACAATTTTTTGTTGTTTAATAAATCGTGAAACAACAATTTGCATGTTGCTGTCTTGCATGGCGTGCATACTTGCACATCTAGTGGCAAGAGGAAGACGACAACCCAAGTAGTGGATGGGTAGCATTTCACGCTATTCCACTACTAATGAAGAAACCCCAAATGGGTGCTAAGGAGTTGCAAGATACACTACAAGGATTTCATAATGTCACCATTGATTACGACACTGTTTGGAAGGGGAAGGAGAAGGCATTGAAAGAGTTGTTTGATAGTTGGGAGGAGAGTTTCAAGCTACCGTTTTCTTGAAAGGAGGCAGTACTTGCTAAGGCGCCCGACAGTATTATCGAGATTGATGTTGTTTTACAGGATGGTAAGTACTATTTCAACCGTTTTTGTGCCCTTGGACCATGCATCTCAGGTTTTCGGGACGGTTGTAGACCTTACCTAAGTGTCGACTCGACTGCACTTAACGGGAGATGGAATGGGTAGCTAGCTTCAACAACAGGTGTTGATGGGCATAATTTGGATGTTTCCTTTAGCTTTTGGTTTTTCCAGTCTGAGACTGTTGAGAGCTGTACCTGGTTCATGACACAGTTAAAGAAGGACGTTGGAGATATTTCAATACTCGCTATATGTTCGGACGCTCAGAAAGGTTTAATACATGCAGCAGAGTGTTTCCCTAATGCTGAGAAGCGAGAGTGCTTCAGACATCTAATGGCCAACTATGTCAAAAGCCACACAGGTTCTGAGCACATGTATCCAGCTACGAGGGCATATAGGAAGGAAGTTTTTGAGCACCATGTCAACCACAATACAAGTGCTTTTGAAGGGGGATGATGAAGGTCCCAACTAGGAGATTTATTCTCCATATCTTCTTCACACACAATACAAGTCTTCTCGAGCCTCTTGCAAACATCCTTCAAATGGCCAGCAAGCTTTCCAACCTTACCCCTTCAACTTCTGGGATACTACAACACAACCTATTGATGGTATGTAACAGTGAAGATTGCCTCCTCATCTCTTGAATGGCATATCAGAGTGAGTTCTTGATGCTAACGTGATACTTCAAATCAACATGTTCTTGTAGAAATAAAACTAGTTCTTGATCAAGTGGACGACTAAGTTACCATGCTTGTGAAGAACTAACCCTATTTTGAATGAACAACAGCCCTAAACCCTATCATTCCACATGCGGCAAAGGAAAAGAGAAACAAAATCAGTCACCAAGGATTCCACCATGGAGTTATCTTCAACAAAGCTTCGATACTTCACAGCTTCGACGACAAGTTGAACCTTATCCGCGGCAATACTGGCAGATTGCACCGCCGCTCGTGCCTCCTTCTCAGCCACCAACGCCGCACATCTAGCCTCTGCAACTGCAACAGCCGCAGCACGAGCAGCATCAACAGCTTCTGCCACAGCCACGACCGGAGCAGTTCGATCCATGGGGTTTGAGTGAGGCGCCTAGGGTTCGGTTGCGCGTGGAAGGGAGCAAGAGGAAAGGAAAGAACGACTGGGTGCAGAGAGAGAGTGAGAAGCAAGAGGAAACGAAGTGGCAGGCGGTGAACTTGTAACGATAGAGGGTAACAGATGTGTGACGACGTCAGTTTCAGTGGAATAATCATCGTTTTTACCTGGTAATGGAGTCGTCTTGTCCATTTCAGAGTGTAGATTTTCCCCTAATTTTTCATATAGTCGAATCTCTCTCTTTAGTCTTCATTTCGTCGAAGCCACAACCGCCGTGTTTGGTAATGGCAAAATTCTCTCCATTTCGTCCCAGCCACAACTGCCGTGTACATTCCACGTGTGTAGTGAGTGAGTTTAGACACTGGGGGTGAGCCGGTGAGGCAATAAAAACCCTATCCCAGTAAACGCCGCGGCTCCTTCCGCTACCACCTTCATCCATCCTGGCGTCGGTGTCTTGCCCTGCCCCAGCGCCGCCGCTCCTTCCCCCACCCCGAAGCGCCGCCTCTTCTGCCTCCGTCGACGGTGGTGGTGCTCCTGATCCCCGCCGTTGAACTGGCCATAGGAGAGCAAAGAGGAAGGGGAGGCCACGAGGGCGCCAGTAGATATATTCATCTTCATCTCGGCTTGCGATATTTTTGAATTTTCTATTCCGTATTGAAGGCGTCGATGGCCTTGTCCGCCCTAATCAGCACCCTCCTCGCCGCCGCCATCTGGTGCGCCGCTTACCTCGCCGCTGCCATCTCCTCCGCCTTCTGATTCCCACTCCCCACTCCCCAACCCTAACCTCCCCCCTGTAGCACACCCCACCTCCAGCTTTGTAGGTCCTACTATACTTGCAACCTCTCCCGCCGACTCGCTTCGATCTACCCGCCCTCGCGTCACCATGGGGTACGCGCAGCTCGTCATCGGCCCCGCTGGGAGCGGCAAGGTAAGTCCCCTGACCTTTCGACTCCCGTAGCCTTCCCCCTTGCCTTTGGGTGACTGCTTTGCTCGCCCGCTGGGGGACGGGCTCTGATGGTGTTCCGGTGTTCCCTCTGCTATAATGTTTCAGTTCCTTCTTGTTTCGTAGTGATCTGGTAGGGTTTTGTTTCCCGTGCGAGGCGATTTCCTTCTCTGTTTCGGGTGGGGTTAAGTTTGGATAAACAAATTCCCTTTTAGATTACAGGGGACAGAGGGCAATGAACTGATTTCCCAACTCAATCCCCTGCTGTACACATGAATTAATCTTGGGTTACGGCACATGTACCCTTAAGATCACTTGCAAAAAGATGTTTAACTTTTGAATACTTGCCGCACTGGGGTCTAGGGTCTGATTAAGGAGGAGGTAGATGATAGCTTGCTCTAATTGGTTACTTGTGGCGTGCTTGCAGTCAACTTATTGCTCCAGTTTATACGACCATTGCCAGACCGTGGGAAGGACAATTCATATTGTCAATCTTGATCCAGCTGCTGAGCACTTCGACTATCCTGTAGATATGGGTAATTTTTCTGCTTAATTGTTACAATGTAAAGCTCTTGTCCACAGTAAAGTATTGCTCTGACTTCTTATTGCCTTGCATTTTGGTAGATATCAGAGAGCTGATTTCATTGGATGATGTTATGGAGGAGATTGGGTTGGGGCCAAATGGCGGTCTCATCTACTGCATGGAGTATCCTGTTATTTAAGCATTATATTTGTTTATTTTATAGGCTGCCAAAGCTATGTAATTGATTAGTTCTGAACTAATGCACTTCTGCTGGTGCATTTTTACACTTATTGCTTGCTAATGGGTTGGACCTGCAAAGCCAGACTGTTATGAGCTGAAACTGGATTTGCTTTACCTTTTTTTTGCACTTGTTTGTTCTGTGAGACTGATATTTTGAGTTTCAACATTTATTACATATTATTTTAAAGGGCACGGTTCATTACTTTGACCATTAGAACATAAGCCCTGTAAAATGTGATCATGCAATCATTGGATGTAAACTGATGAGACAGAATGTTGCAGGATGGATTGTCTCAAGGACTAATATAGTCAACTTATGACAATGTAATAATTCATGAAGATATTGTTCCTTATGTTCATGGTGTTTGTTTTGTTAGGATTTTATGCTTTCAGTTTCTGTTTCCTTAACAAAACCTCAGGCACCTTGAAGACAGCTTGGATGATTGGTTTGATGAACAGCTAGAGAACTACCTAGATGATGATTATCTTGTGTTTGATTGCCCTGGTATATTCTCGATTCATCTTTGCATGCTTTAATTGTTTATAATAGTTGCACAGTTTCATCTCTCTTATTCTTGCCACTTACATGAATGTGAAAAAGCAGGCAATCATTCTTTTTTTTACTGCTTGTGGCCTTGTGCATTATACATGTCCACCAATTATATACAAAATACCATTTTGGGTTACCTCCGGTGTGTTTAACAATGCTAGTTTGTACTATCTCCGTGTTCGAATATTTGTCGCCCGCTGGTTCATTTTTGAACTAAAACACGACAAATAAAAAAGAACGGAGGGAGTATGTCTTTCTAATAGTTATTATATACATGAAAACTACATATTTACAGGGTTGACATTATGTGTAGTGGTTAATAAGCTTCTGCATGTTGCTTTTTAGGCCAGATTGAACTCTTCACACATGTTCCAGTTCTGCGGAACTTTGTCGAGCACCTGAAACGAAAAAATTTCAACGTTTGCGCTGTTTACCTTCTTGATTCACAGGTTTGAATCATGAATATAAATTTTCTTGTCAATGAAGATATATTGAACCAAAAACCAAGCCTGAGTACGTTTGTTTTTTCATGATCCAGTTTGTCAGCGATGTAACAAAATACATCAGTGGTTGCATGGCTTCTCTATCTGCTATGATTCAGCTTGAACTTCCTCATATCAACATCCTTTCAAAGATGGATCTGGTCTCCAACAAAAAAGATGTAGAAGAGTATGTTTTATTTCTTTCCTCTCTTGCATATGTTTTATTTCTTTCCTCCCTTGCATAGTTCTAAAGGTTTGAATTTCCTTGTCTGTATTAATGTTCCAATGGCTCTAGGTACCTGGACCCGAATGCACAGGTTCTTCTTTCACAGCTGAATCGGCAGATGGCACCTCGGTTTGGCAAGTTGAACAAGTGTTTAGCTGAACTGGTAAGCCTACTATGAATCATCCTTCATACAAGCGTTTAATGTTAAAATATTTTTATCAGAGCTCTTTAGTGATGCATGCACCCATAATTGTTGGATTTGTACATTTCAGTTTATATCCTTTGGATATAAATTCATTGGCAAGTTAATATATGCTAAGCATTATAGCTTGAGCCAAATGTTCCTTCAATGTGGTACTGCCATGGAACAGATCGTCTTCCTTGGTGCTTAGGTCTTATAAGCCAGATACAGTTACAACAGCTTTAGTGTGTTTCAACATTTAATGGTGCATGTGTCATGTACGCTGTCGTCCAATGGACCATGGGCAATTCACCTTTGTTTTATTTATTTATGGATGGGAAGTGGAATCTATCACTGATTCTTGGCCGTGGAAAGCTCGATTCAAATACTGCCAAATCTGTGGATGTCTTAGGAAATTCAGATTGTGGATGTCTTAGGAAATTCAGATTGTCAGAGATTCTCACATGGATTTCTGCTAGCTTTATTTTTTAATCTAGTAAATAGTAATATAATATAATATAATATAATTGATAACTTTACGCCCATATGTGTTCCATTGGAAGCCGCATGAGTCATTATTGTCTGAACCAATTGAAGTAGTTAGTTTCTTTGTGCTTGACCACAAGCTCGGAAACATTGATATAAAGTTGTACAGGCAAGAAGATGTATTCATTTGCATGCTTGTTTAATTATTTTTTCTAGGATAGCGTGCTATATTCTTCTCTCCTTTGTTCGTGAACCAATTCCAATATTCTAATTGTATCACTTCCTTTAGCGTGTCATTTAATATTTTTAGCATCTTATTTTGGTGCTATCAACTTGCAATATTAATCTCAATTCCATTGTGTAGGTTGATGATTACAGCATGGTTAATTTCATTCCACTTGATTTGAGAAAGGAAAGCAGGTGATTTTTTCTTCTAATATTGCCTACAGATGCACATTTCATATACCACATTTGACCTAGAAGACACTGATGCAGTAGTAATCTATTACGTGTTCTCGTGCTGTTACAAAATCATGTTTGATTCGACCCTAGAATCCGGCAACTTTATGAAAGACCGCAACAGGATATATGGGGGGTTTGAATGAAAAGGAAGGGGACTTGGCTAGTTTGAAATGAATTCTCTCACCGATTCGTTCTTCCTTGCTGACATTTCTTTTGCCATGATATTTGTGGATATTTATGCAAAATGTCGATTGGTTCACATATTCCTAACTGGCCCTGTTTCTGCAGCATACAATATGTGCTATCTTCTATCGACACATGTATCCAGTATGGGGAAGATGCAGACGTGAAGGTCAGGGACTTCGAAGAAGACGAAGACTAACCACTGGATGCTGTGGGAGGTGCAAACTGGTTGCTAGCAGTCGTGTAGTGCGGAGTGAGACTTTGGGACTGTGTATGGCGCAGGCATGCAAAAACGTCGTAGGATGCTGATGGCAGCTATGTGGTCTATGTAAGACGAACTAAACCAGATACTCCATTTGGCAAGTCCTAGTAAAACGTGTGCGCGCCTTGATGGTCCTGTTCTCCCTCGATGCTCCGTTGGTATTTTATCAAAATCAATTCAACGGTTGCCGTATTTATAGAAACTTAGCAAAGGGTGAGTTTGATGTCAAATCGATTGAGTTGTTTACGGGCCTTCCGGCATAGTCCGCCCTCGTTGCAATGCTGAGACGTTGGCTGGGGCGGGGCTCTTCTGAACTGTTTCAAGCTTCTGCCAGAATGTGTGGGTAGCCTACTTTTCTCCCGTCTTGATACTATCGGCACATGCGTTTGCTCCTCTACGTGTGCCTGATGGAAAACCCATCGAGTTATGACACGTGGGTCCGGATTATTAAAAGTGTTTCATGTAAAATAAAATTCTAAAGTCTAATCCTAATTTCCCATAGTCCCTGTGTCCCCGCACTCAGCAGTCTGCAATCGGCGTTATTCGTTATTCAAATGAGGTATATTTTGCATTTGATACTTTTGTGATTTAAATGATGGTGTCTATTGGTATATGGGTAGGTATGGGTACATGACCCGCTACCTATGATAGGTATGAAGTAATTTTGTACCTGTAGTATAGAGTGAGTATGGAGTATTTTTTTGTGTAGTGGATATAATTATACCCACTACATTTCTAGATTACGGATTCCTCATGTCACTGACAATCTGAAGTCAGACCCTCGGTTAACACCGACTAGCAAAAAACATGCGGTTCTCTTTTTTTCAAAGTCCCAAATCTAATACATTTGTGACAAAGATTTATATAGATGGTCAAACAAATTTATAGGCCATACAACTACCAACCATCCATATTCGTAACAGGCTAAACATCCGGCACCACGATGACTCGAGCGTGTTCGGATGTTGAGTTTGAGGTAATTGCTCACCCACGTAGTGATCGTGAGACTATCTTCAACAAACTCCATATCCCACTCCATATCTCACTCCCTATTTCAAACTCCATTCTGCAAATAGTGTGATGTACAGTGCAAAACAATACTTTGCATGACCATTTACACGACCTGCTGGAGATGACTTGACCTCATGCCAATGAAACCCTACGTTTAGGGTTGCTTGCCTGTGCCCGACAAATTCTCAGGGTTTACAAGCAAACACGCTACATCGTTCTAGCAGGAGTGCACGATGGTGCCCTGCAAAATCAGTAGCCTAACTATTAAGCACATAGTGATAATGATTGAAAAAACTACTCAAATCACATTCATATCATATGTTCTTTCAAACAAAATGAAAGTCGCCTAGAGGGGGGTGAATAGGGCGAATCTGAAATTTACAAACTTAAGCACAACTACAAGCTGGGTTAGCGTTAGAAATATAAGCGAGTCCGAGAGAGAGGGCGCTAAACAAATCGTGAGCAAATAAAGAGCGAGACACGATGATTTGTTTTACCGAGGTTCGGTTCTTGCAAACCTACTCCCCGTTGAGGTGGTCACAAAGACCGGGTCTCTTTCAACCCTTTCCCTCTCTCAAACGATCACTTAGACCGAGTGAGCTTCTCTTCTCAATCAAACGGGACACAAAGTTCCCGCAAGGACCACCACACAATTGATGTCTCTTGCCTTGGTTATAATTAAGTTCGATCACAAGAAGAATGAGAAAGAAAAGAAGCGATCCAAGTGCAAGAGCTCAAATGAACACAAATGTCGCTCTCTCTAGTCACTATTTGATTTGGAGTGATTCCGGACTTGGGAGAGGATTTGATCTCTTTGGAGTGTAATTGAATGCTATAGCTCTTGTAATGTGTTGAAGGTGGAAAACTTGGATGCCATTGAATGTGGGGTGGTTGGGGTATTTATAGCCCCAACCACCAAAATGTGGCCGTTGGAAGGCTGCTGTCGCATTGCGCACCGGACAGTCCGGTGCGCCACCGAACACTGTCCGGTGCGCCAGCCACGTCAGCCGACCGTTGGGTTCTGACCGTTAGAGCTCTGACTGGTGGGATCTATGGGCTGTCCGGTGGTGCACCGGACAGGTCCTGTAGACTGTCCGGTGCGCCAACTACGCGTGCTCTGTCCTCTGCGCGCGCAGGCGCGCATTAAATGTGTTGCAGTCGACCGTTGCACGCGAAGTAGCCGTTGCTCCACTGGCACACCGGACACTGTCCGGTGCTTCACCGGACAGTCCGGTGAATTATAGCGGAGCGACCTCCCATTTTCCCGAAGGTAGCAAGTTCAGCGTTGAGTGCCCTGGTGCACCAGACACTGTCCGGTGGCACACCGGACAGTCCGGTGCGCCAGACCAGGGTGCCTTTAGGTTGTCTTTTGCTCTCTTTGTTTGAACCCTTTCTTGGTCTTTTTACTGGCTTATTGTGAACCTTTGGCACCTGTAAAACTTATAGACTAGAGCAAACTAGTTAGTCCAATTATTTGTGTTGGGCAATTCAACCACCAAAATCAATTTAGGAAAAGGTGTAAGCCTAATTCCCTTTCAATCTCCCCCTTTTTGGTGATTGATGCCAACACAAACCAAAGCAAATATAGAAGTGCATAATTGAACTAGTTTGCATAATTGTAAGTGCAAAGGTTGCTTGGAATGAAACCAATATTCTCATAAGATATGCATGGATTGTTTCTTTATAATTTTAACATTTTGGACCATGCTTGCACCATATGTTTTGTTTTTGTAAATTCTTTTGTAAATTCTTTTCAAAGTTCTTTTGCAAATAGTCAAAGGTAAATGAATAAGATTTAGAGAAGCATTTTCAAGATTTTAAATTTTCTCCCCCTGTTTCAAATGTTTTTCCTTTGACTAAACAAAACTCCCCCTCAATAAAATCCTCCTCTTAGTGTTCAAGAGAGTTTTAGATAATAGTTTTTGAAGAGGGTGTTCCAATTTGAAATTCTATCAAAAATAAGATACCAATTGAAAAATTCATCATTTCAAAACTCTTTTCTTAACTCAAAATTTGAAAATTGGTGGTGGTGCGGTCCTTTTGCTTTGGGCTAATACTTTCTCCCCCTTTGGCATGAATCGCCAAAAACGGATACTTGAGTGAAATATAAGCCCTTTTAACTACTTTCTCACCCTTTGGAGAACACAATATGAGTGAAGATTATACCAAAGTTGGAGAGTTGCTCGGAGTGACGGCGAATGATGAGTTATGGAGTGGAGTGGAAGCCTTTGTCTTCGCCGAAGACTCCAATTCCCTTTCAATATACCTATGACTTGGTTTGAAATATACTTGAAAACACATTAGTCATAGCATATAAAAGAGACATGATCAAAGGTATACTTATGAGCTATGTGTGCAAAATATCAAAAGAAATTCCGAGAATCAAGAATATTTAGCTCATGCCTAAGTTTGTTAAAAGTTTGTTCATCTAGTGGCTTGGTAAAGATATCGGCTAATTATTCTTTAGTGTTAATGTAAGTAATCTTGATATCCACTTTTTGTTGGTGATCCCTTAGAAAATGATACCGAATGGCTATGTGTTTAGTGCGGCTATGCTCAACGGGATTATCCGCCATGCAGATTGCACTCTCATTATCACATAGAAGAGGAACTTTGGTTAATTTGTAACCGTAGTCCCTAAGGGTTTGCCTCATCCAAAGTAATTGCGCGCAAAAATGGCCTGCGACAATATACTCGGCTTCGGCGGTAGAAAGAGCTACGGAATTTTGCTTCTTTGAAGCCCAAGACACCAGAGATCTTCCCAAGAACTGGCAAGTCCCCGTTGTGCTCTTTCTATTAATTTTACACCCCGCCCAGTCGGCATCCGAATAACCAGTTAAATCAAATGTGGATCCCGAGGGTACCAAAGCCCAAACTTAGGAGTATAAACTAAATATCTCAAGATTCGTTTTACGGCCATAAGGTGAGCTTCCTTAGGGTCGGTTTGGAATCTTGCACACATGCATACGGAAAGCATAATGTCCGGTCGAAATGCACATAAATAGAGTAGAGAACCTATCATCGACCGGTATACCTTTTGATCTACGGATTTACCTCCCGTGTTGAGGTCGAGATGCCCATTGGTTCCCATGGGTGTCTTGATGGGTTTGGCATCCTTCATCCCAAACTTGTTTAGAATGTCTTGAATATACTTTGTTTGGCTAATGAAGGTGCCTTCTTGGAGTTGCTTCACTTGAAATCCCAAGAAGTACTTCAACTCCCCCATCATAGACATCTCGAATTTCTGTGTCATGATCCTACTAAATTCTTCACATGTAGATTCGTTAGTAGACCCAAATATAATATCATCAACATAAATTTGGCATACAAACAAATCATTGTCAAGAGTTTTAGTGAATAGAGTAGGATCGGCCTTTCCGACTTTGAAGCCATTAGTGATAAGGAAATCTTTTAGGCATTCATACCATGCTCTTGGGGCTTGCTTGAGCCCATAAAGCGCCTTAGAGAGTTTATATACGTGATTAGGGTACTCACTATCTTCAAAGCCGGGGGGTTGCTCAACATAGACCTCCTCCTTGATTGGTCCATTGAGGAAGGCACTCTTCACGTCCATTTGATAAAGCTTGAAGCCATGGTAAGTAGCATAGGCAAGTAATATGCGAATTGATTCTAGCCTAGCTACGGGTGCATAGGTTTCACCGAAATCCAAACCTTCGACTTGTGAATATCCCTTTGCCACAAGTCGGGCTTTGTTCCTTGTCACCACACCATGCTCATCTTGCTTGTTGCGGAAGACCCACTTGGTTCCTACAACATTTTGATTAGGACGTGGAACTAAATGCCATACCTCATTCCTTGTGAAATTGTTGAGCTCCTCTTGCATCGCCACCACCCAATCCGAATCTTGAAGTGCTTCCTCTATCCTGTGTGGCTCAATAGAGGAAACAAAAGAGTAGTGTTCACAAAAATGAGCAACACGAGATCGAGTAGTTACCCCCTTTTGAATATCGCCGAGGATGGTGTTCACGGGGTGATCTCGTTGGATTGCTTGGTGGACTCTTGGGTGTGGCGGCCTTGAAACTTGTTCATCTTCCTCATCTTGATCATGGGCATCTCCCCCCTTGATCATTGCTCTCCTCTTGAGGTGGCTCAACTTCTTGATCTTCGCCTTCACCATTTTGAGCCTCATTATCTTCTTGAGTTGGTGGAGATGCTTGCATGGAGGAAGATGGTTGATCTTGTGCTTGAGGTGGCTCTTCGGATTCCTTAGGACTCACATCCCCAATGGACATGTTCCTTAGCGCGACGCACGGAGCCTCTTCATCACCTATCTCATCAAGATCAACTTGCTCTACTTGAGAGCCGTTAGTCTCATCAAACACAATGTCACAAGAAACTTCAACTTGTCTAGAGGACTTGTTAAAGACTCTATATGCCCTTGTGTTTGAATCATAACCTAGTAAAAAGCCTTCTACAGTCTTAGGAGCAAATTTGGATTTTCTACCTCTTTTAACAAGAATAAAGCATTTGCTACCAAAGACTCTAAAATATGAAACATTGGACTTTTTACCAGTTAGGAGCTCATAAGATGTCTTCTTGAGGATTCGGTGTAGATACAACCAGTTGATGGCGTAGCAAGCGGTGTTGACCGCCTCCGCCCAAAACCGATCCGAAGTCTTGTACTCATCAAGCATGGTCCTTGCCATGTCCAATAGAGTTCTATTCTTCCTCTCCACCACACCATTTTGTTGAGGCGTGTAGGGAGAGGAGAACTCATGCTTGATGCTCTCCTCCTCAAGGAAGCCTTCGATTTGCGAGTTCTTGAACTCCGTCCCGTTGTCGCTTCTAATTTTCTTGATCCTTAAGCCGAACTCATTTTGAGCCCGTCTCAAGAATCCCTTTAAAGTCTCTTGGGTATGAGATTTTTCCTGCAAAAAGAACACCCAAGTGAAGCGAGAATAATCATCCACAATAACTAGACAGTACTTACTCCCGCCGATGCTTATGTAAGCTATCAGGTCGAATAGGTCCATGTGTAGGAGCTCGAGTGGCCTGTCAGTCGTCATGATGTTCTTGTGTGGATGATGAACACCAACTTGCTTCCCTGCCTGACATGCGCTACAAATCCTGTCTTTCTCAAAATGAACATTTGTTAGTCCCAAAATGTGTTCTCCCTTTAGAAGCTTGTGAAGATTCTTCATTCTAACATGTGCTAGTCGGCGATGCTAGAGCCACCCCATGTTAGTCTTAACAATTAAGCAAGTGTTGAGTTCAGCTCTATCAAAATCTACTAAGTATAGCTGACCCTCTAACACTCCCTTAAATGCTACTGAATCATCACTTCTTCTAAAGACAGTAACACCTATATCCGTAAAAAACAGTTGTAGCCCATTTTACATAATTGCGAAACTGAAAGCAAGTTATAATCTAAAGAATCTACAAGAAAAACATTGGAAATGGAGTGGTCAGGAGATATAGCAATTTTACCCAATCCTTTGACCAAACCTTGATTTCCATCCTCGAATGTGATAGCTCGTTGGGGATCTTGGTTTTTCTCATAGGAGGAGAACATTTTCTTCTCCCCTGTCATATGGTTTGTGCACCCGCTGTCGATGATCCAACTTGAGCCCCCGGATGCATAAACCTACAAAACAAGTTTAGTTCTTGATTTTAGGTACCCAAACGGTTTTGGGTCCTTTGGCATTAGATACAAGAACTTTGGGTACCCAAACACAAGTCTTTGACCTCTTGTGCTTGCCCCCAACATACTTGGCAACTAATTTGCCGGATTTGTTAGTTAAAACATAAGATGCATCAAAAGTTTTAAATGAAATGTTAGAATCATTTGATGCAATAGGAGTTTTCTTCTTAGGCAATTTTGCACGGGTTGATTGCCTAGAACTAGATGTCTCACCCTTATACATAAAAGCATGATTAGGACCAGAGTGAGACTTCCTAGAATGAATTCTCCTAATTTTGCTCTCGGGATAACCGACAGGGTACAAAATGTAACCCTCGTTATCCTGAGGCATGGGAGCCTTGCCCTTAACAAAGTTAGACAATCTTTTAGGAGGGGCATTAAGTTTGACATTGTCCCCCTTTTGGAAGCCAATGCCATCCTTGATGCCAGGGCGTCTCCCACTATAGAGCATGCTTCTAGCAAATTTAAATTTTTCATTTTCTAAGCCATGCTCGGTAATTTTAGCATCTAATTTTGCTATATGATCACTTTGTTGTTTAATTAAAGCTAAGTGATCATGAATAGCATCAATGTTAATATCTCTACATCTAGTGCAAATAGTGACATGCTCAATGGTAGATGTAGAGGGTTTGTAAGAATTGAGTTCAACAATCTTAGCACGTAAAATATCATTGTTATCTCTAAGATCAGAAATGGAAGCATTGCAAACTTCTAATTCTTTAGCCTTAGCAATCAATTTTTCATTTTCAATCTTAAGGCTAGCAAGAGAATCATTCAATTTTTCAATCCTAGCAAGCAAATTAGCATTACCATCTCTAAGGTTGGAAATTGAATCATCACTAACATTAGAATCAACCTTAGCAATTAATTTAACATTTTTATTTATAAGGTTGACAATAGTATCATGACAAGTGCTTAGCTCACTAGATAGTTTTTCACATTTTTCTACTTCTAGAGCATAAGCATTCTTAACCTTAACATGCTTCTTGTTTTCTTTAATTAGGAATTCCTCTTGAGAGTCCAAGAGATCATCCTTCTCATGAATAGCACTAATTAATTCATTTAGTTTTTCCTTTTGTTGCATGTTTAGGTTGGCAAAAAGGGTGCGCAAATTATCCTCCTCATCACTACAATTATCCTCATCACTAGAGGTTTCATATTTAGTGGAGGATTTTGATTTTACCTTCTTCTTTTTGCCGTCCTTTGCCATGAGGCACTTGTGGCCGACGTTGGGGAAGAGGAGTCCCTTGGTGACGATGATGTTGGCGGCGTCCTCGTCGGAGGAGGAGTCGGAGGAGCTCTCGTCGGAGTCCCACTCGCGACACACATGGGCATCACCGCCCTTCTTCTTGTAGTATCTCTTCTTTTCTCTCCTCTTTCCCTTCTTGTCGTCGCCCCTATCACTGTCACTAGATAATGGACATTTAGCAATGAAATGACTGGGCTTACCACACTTGTAGCAAACTTTCTTGGAGCGGGGCTTGTAATCCTTCCCCCTCCTTTGCTTGAGGATTTGGCGGAAGCTCTTGATGATGAGCGCCATTTCCTCATTGTCGAGCTTGGAGGCGTCGATGGGTTGTCTACTTGATGTAGACTCCTCCTTTTTCTCCTCCGTTGCCTTGAAAGCAACCGGTTGCGCTTCGGGCGTGGAGGGGCCATCTAGCTCGATGAATTTCTTTGAGCCTTTAATCATCAACTCAAGCTCACAAAGTTTCCTATTACTTCCTCGGGAGACATTAGTGTATATCTAGGATTACCTCAAATTAATTGAACTTGCGTAGGATTAAGAAAAACGAGGGATGTTAGAATAACCTTGACCATCTCATGGTCATCCCATTTTGTGCTCCCGAGGTTGCGCACTTGGTTCACCAAGGTCTTCAAGTAGTTGTACATGGCTTGAGGGTCCTCGCCTTGGTTGAGTCGGAATCGACCGAGCTCCCCCTCGACCGTCTCCCGCTTGGTGATTTTGGTCACCTCATCTCCTTCGTGCGCGGTCTTGAGTACATCCCAAATCTCCTTGGCGCTTTTTAGTCCTTGCACCTTGTTATACTCCTCTCGACTTAGAGAGGCGAGGAGTATAGTGGTGGCTTGAGAGTTGAAGTGTCGGATTTGGGCGACCTCGTTCGAATCATAGTCTTCATCCCCCGGTGATGGTACCTGTACTCCAATCTCAACAACATCCCAAATACTAGTGTGGAGTGAGGTTAGATGATGCCTCATTTGATCACTCCACATATTATAATCTTCACCATCAAACATAGGTGGTTTGCCTAATGGGACGGAAAGTATAGGAGAACGTTTGGAAATGCGAGGGTAGCGTAGGGGAATCTTACTAAACTTCTTGCGCTCATGGCGCTTAGAAGTTACGGACGACGTGTCGGAGCCGGAAGTGGATGGCGACGAAGAGTCGGTCTCGTAGTAGACCACCTTCCTCATCTTCTTCTTCTTGTCACTACTACGACTCGACTTGTTGTGTGAAGGGGATCCCTTCACCTTGTTGGCGGACTCCCCGGATGGAGCCTTCCCATGGCTTGTGGCGGGCTTCTCCCCGGTCCCGAACTCCCTCTTGGCGGATGCTCCCGACATCACTTCGAGCGGTTAAGCTCTAATGAAGCATCGAGCTCCGATACCAATTGAAAGTCGCCTAGAGGGGGGGGGGGGTGAATAGGGCGAATCTGAAATTTACAAACTTAAGCACAACTACAAGCCGGGTTAGCGTTAGTGAAAGGGAATTAGGCTTACACCTTTTTCCTAATTAATTTTGGTGGTTGAATTGCCCAACACAAATAATTGGACTAACTTGTTTGCTCTAGTCTATAAGTTTTACAGATGCCAAAGGTTCACAATAAGCCAATAAAAAGACCAAGAAAGGGTTCAAACAGAGAGAGCAAAAGACAACCCAATGGCACCCTGGTCTGGCGCACCGGACTGTCCGGTGCACCACCGGACAGTGTCCGGTGCACCAGGGCACTCGACGATGAACTTGCCACCTTCGGGAAAATGGGAGGCTGCTCCGCTATAACTCACCGGCCGGACAGTGTCCGGTGTCACACCGGACTGTCCGGTGTGCCAGCGGAGCAACGACTACTTCGCGCGCAACGGTCGACTGCAACACATTTAATGCGCGCCTGCGCGCGCAGAGGACAGAGCACGCGTAGTTGGCGCACCGGACAGTCTACAGGACCTGTCCGGTGCACCACCGGACAGCCCAGAGGCCCCACCTGTCAGAGCTCCAACGATCGAACCCCAATGGCTGGCTGACGTGGCTGGCGCACCGGACTGTCCGGTGCGCCATGCGACAGCAGCCTTCCAACGACCATTTTTGGTGGTTGGGGCTATAAATACCCCAACCACCCCACATTCAATGGCATCCAAGTTTTCCACCTTCAACACATTACAAGGGCTATAGCATTCAATTCTAGACACTCCAAAGAGATCAAATCCTCTCACAAGTCCGGAATCACTCCAAACCAAATAGTGACTAGAGAGAGCGACATTTGTGTCCATTTGAGCTCTTGCGCTTGGATCGCTTCTTTTCTTTCTCATTCTTCTTGTGATCAAACTCAATTGTAACCAAGGCAAGAGACACCAATTGTGTGGTGGTCCTTGCGGGAACTTTGTGTTCCGTTTGATTGAGAAGAGAAGCTCACTCGGTCTAGGTGACCGTTTGAGAGAGGGAAAGGGTTGAAAGAGACCCGGTCTTTGTGACCACCTCAACGGGGAGTAGGTTTGCAAGAACCGAACCTCGGTAAAATAAATCATCGTGTCTCACTCTTTATTTGCTTACGATTTGTTTTGCGCCCTCTCTCTCGAACTCGTTTATATTTCTAACACTAACATGGCTTGTAGTTGTGTTTAAGTTTATAAATTTCAGATTCGCCCTATTCACCCCCCTCTAGGCGACTATCAATTGGTATCAAAGCCGGTGCTTCATTAGAGCCTAACCGCTCGAAGTGATGCCGGGAGCATCCGCCAAGAGGGAGTTCGGGACCGGCGAGAAGCCCGCCACAAGCCATGGGAAGGCTCCATCCGGGGAGTCCACCAACAAGGTGAAGGGATCCCCTTCACACAACAAGTCGCGTCGGAGCGGTGATAAGAAGAAGAAGATGAGGAAGGTGGTCTACTAAGAGACCGACTCTTCGTCGCCATCCACCTCCGGCTCTGACACGCCGTCCGTAACTTCTAAGCGCCATGAGCGCAAGAAGTTTAGTAAGATTCCCCTACGCTACCCTCGCATTTCTAAGCGTACTCCATTACTCTCCGTCCCATTAGGCAAACCACCTTTGTTTGATGGTGAAGATTATAATATGTGGAGTGATAAAATGAGGCATCATCTAACCTCACTCCACACTAGCATTTGGGATGTTGTTGAGATTGAAGTACAGGTACCATCACCGGGGGATGAAGACTATGATTCGGACGAGGTCGCCCAAATCCGACACTTCAACTCTCAAGCCACCACTATACTCCTCGCCTCTCTAAGTCGAGAGGAGTATAACAAGGTGCAAGGATTAAAGAGCGCCAAAGAGATTTGGGACGTACTCAAGACCGCGCACGAAGGAGATGAGGTGACCAAAATCACCAAGCGGGAGACGATCGAGGGGGAGCTCGGTCGCTTCCGGCTTTGCCAAGGGGAGGAGCCACAAGACATGTACAACCGCTTGAAGACCTTGGTGAACCAAGTGCGCAACCTCGGGAGCACCAAATGGGATGACCATGAGATGGTCAAGGTTATTATTAGATCCCTCGTTTTTCTTAATCCTACGCAAGTTCAATTAATTCGAGGTAATCCTAGATATACACTAATGTCTCCCGAGGAAGTAATAGGAAATTTTGTGAGCTTTGAGTTGATGATCAAAGGCTCAAAGAAAATCATCGAGCTAGATGGCCCCTCCGCGCCCGAAGCGCAACCGGTTGCATTCAAGGCAACAGAGGAGAAAAAGGAGGAGTCTACATCAAGTAGACAACCCATCGACGCCTCTAAGCTTGACAACGAGGAGATGGTGCTCATCATCAAGAGTTTCCGCCAAATCCTCAAGCAAAGGAGGGGGAAGGATTACAAGCCTCGCTCCAAGAAAGTGTGCTACAAATGTGGTAAGCCCGGTCATTTTATTGCAAAATGTCCACTATCTAGTGACAGTGACAGGGGCGATGACAAGAAGGGCAAGAGGAGAGAAAAGAAAAGGTACTACAAGAAGAAGGGCGGCGATGCCCATGTGTGTCGCGAGTGGGACTCCGACGAGAGCTCCTCCGACTCCTCCTCTGACGAGGACGCCGCCAACATCGCCGTCACCAAGGGACTCCTCTTCCCCAATGTCGGCCACAAGTGCCTCATGGCAAAGGATGGCAAAAGGAAGAAGGTAAAATCTAAATACTCCACTAAATATGCATCCTCTAGTGATGAAGATAATGATAGTGATGAGGAGGATAATTTGCGCATCCTTTTTGCCAACCTAAACATGCAACAAAAAGAAAAAAATGAACTAATTAGTGCTATTCATGAGAAGGATGAACTCTTGGACTCCCAAGAGGACTTCCTAATTAAGGAAAATAAGAAGCATGTTAAGGTTAAAAATGCTTACGCTCTAAAAGTTGAAAAATGTGAAAAACTATCTAATGAGCTAAGCACTTGCCATGATACTATTGTCAACCTTAGAAATGAAAATGCTAAATTAATTGCTAAGGTTGATTCAAATGTTTGTAATGATTCAATTCTCGATCTTAGCGATGATAATGCTAATTTGCTTGCTAAGATTGAAAAGTTGAATGATTCACTTGCTAGCCTTAGGATTGAAAATGAAGAATTGATTGCTAAGACTAAAGACTTAGATGTTTGCAATGTTACCATCTCTAACCTTAGAAGTGAAAATGACATATTACATGCTAAGGTTGTCGAATTAAAATCTTGCAAACCCTCTACATCTACCGTTGAGCATGTTTCCATTTGCACTAGATGTAGAGATATTAATGTTGAGGCTATTCATGATCACCTAGCACTAATTAAGAAACAAAATGATCACATAGCTCAACTTAATGCTAAGATTAGTGAGCATGACTTAGATAATGAAAAATTTAAATTTGCTAGAAGCATGCTCTATAGTGGGAGACGCCCTGGCATCAAGGATGGCATTGGCTTCCAAAAGGGGGACAATGTCAAACTTAATGCCCCTCCTAAAAGATTGTCCAACTTTGTTAAGGGCAAGGCTCTCATGCCTCAGGATAACGAGGGTTACATTTTGTACCCTGCCGGTTATCCCGAGAGCAAAATTAGGAGAATTCATTCTAGGAAGTCTCACTCAGGTCCTAATCATGCTTTCATGTATAAGGGTGAGACATCTAGCTCTAGGCAATCAACCCGTGCAAAATTGCCTAAAAAGAAAATTCCTGCTGCATCAAATGATCATAACATTTCATTTAAGACTTTTGATGCATCTTATGTGGTAACCAATAAATCAGGCAAGGTAGTTGCCAAGTATGTCGGGGACAAACACAAGGGCACCAAGACTTGTGTTTGGGTACCCAAAGTTCTTGTATCTAATGCCAAAGGACCCAAAACCGTTTGGGTACCTAAAATCAAGAACTAAAATTGTTTTGTAGGTTTATGCATCCGGGGGCTCAAGTTGGATCATCGACAGCGGGTGCACAAACCATATGACAGGGGAGAAAAAGATGTTCTCCTCCTACGAGAAAAACCAAGATCCCCAAAGAGCGATCACTTTCGGAGATGGAAACCAAGGTTTGGTCAAAGGATTGGGTAAAATTGCTATATCACCTGACCATTCCATTTCAAATGTTTTTCTTGTAGATTCTTTAGATTACAACTTGCTTTCAGTTTCGCAATTATGTAAAATAGGTTACAACTGTCTTTTTACGGATACATGTGTTACTGTCTTTAGAAGAAGTGATGATTCAGTAGCATTTGAGGGAGTGTTAGAGGGTCAGCTATACTTAGTAGATTTTGATATAGCTGAACTCGACACTTGCTTAATTGCTAAGACTAACATGGGCTGGCTCTGGCATCGCCGACTAGCACATGTTGGAATGAAGAATCTTCACAAGCTTCTAAAGGGAGAACACAATTTGGGACTAACAAATGTTCATTTTGAGAAAGACAGGATTTGTAGCGCATGTCAGGCAGGGAAGCAAGTTGGTGTTCATCATCCACACAAGAACATCATGACGACTGTCAGGCCACTCGAGCTCCTACACATGGATCTATTCGGCCTGATTGCTTACATAAGCATCGGCGGGAGTAAGTACTGTCTAGTTATTATGGATGACTATTCTCGCTTCACTTGGGTGTTCTTTTTGCAGGAAAAATCTCATACCCAAGAGACCTTAAAGGGATTCTTGAGACGGGCTCAAAACGAGTTCGGCTTAAGGATCAAGAAGATAAGAAGCGACAACGGGACGGAGTTCAAGAACTCTCAAATTGAAGGCTTCCTTGAGGAGGAGGGCATCAAGCATGAGTTCTCTTCTCCCTACACCCCACAACAAAACAGTGTAGTGGAGAGGAAGAATCGAACTCTATTGGACATGGCAAGGACCATGCTTGATGAATACAAGACTTCGGATCAGTTTTGGGCCGAGGCGGTCAACACCGCTTGCTACGCCATCAACCGGTTATATCTACACCGAATCCTCAAGAAGACATCGTATGAACTCCTAACCGGTAAAAAGCCCAATGTTTCATACTGTAGAGTCTTTGGTAGCAAATGCTTTATTCTTGTCAAAAGAGGTAGAAAATCTAAATTTGCTTCTAAGGCTGTAGAAGGCTTTTTACTAGGATATGATTCAAACACAAGGGCTTATAGAGTCTTTAACAAGTCCTCTAGGCTAGTTGAAGTTTCTTGTGACATTGTGTTTGATGAGACTAACGGCTCTCAAGTAGAGCAAGTTGATCTTGATGAGATAGGTGATGAAGAGGCTCCGTGCGTCGTGTTAAGGAACATGTCCATTGGGGATGTGTGTCCTAAGGAATTCGAAGAGCCTCCAAATGCACAAGATCGACCATCTTCCTCCACACAAGCATCTCCACCAAATCAAGATGAGGATGAGGCTCAAAATGATGAAGGAGAAGATCAAAGAGTTGAGCCACCTCAAGAGGAGAGCAATGATCAAGGGGGAGATGCCCATGATCAAGATGAGGAAGATGAACAAGTTCCAAAGCTGCCACACCCAAGAGTCCACCAAGCAATCCAACGAGATCACTCCGTGAACACCATCCTCGGCGATATTCAAAAGGGGGTAACTACTCGATCTCGTGTTGCTCATTTTTGTGAACATTACTCTTTTGTTTCCTCTATTGAGCCACACAGGGTAGAGGAAGCACTACAAGATTCGGATTGAGTGGTGGCAATGCAAGAGGAGCTCAACAATTTCACTAGGAATGAGGTATGGCATTTAGTTCCACGTCCTAACCAAAATGTTGTAGGAACCAAGTGAGTCTTCCGCAACAAACAGGACGAGCATGGTGTGGTGACAAGGAACAAAGCCCGACTTGTAGCCAAGGGATACTCACAAGTCGAAGGTTTGGATTTCGGTGAAACCTATGCTCCCGTAGTTAGGCTAGAATCAATTCGCATTTTACTTGCCTATGCTACTTACCATGGCTTCAAGCTTTATCAAATGGACGTGAAAAGTGCCTTCCTCAATGGACCAATCAAGGAAGAGGTCTATGTTGAGCAACCTCCTGGCTTTGAAGATAGCGAGTATCCTAACTATGTATATAAACTCTTCAAGGCGCTTTATGGGCTCAAACAAGCCCCAAGATCATGGTATGAATGACTAAGAGAATTCCTTATCACTAATGGTTTCAAAGTCGGAAAGGCCGATCCTACTTTATTTACTAAAACTCTTGATAATGATTTGTTTGTATGCCAAATTTATGTTGATGATATTATATTTGGGTCTACTAACGAATCTACATGTGAGGAATTTAGTAGGATCATGACACAAAAGTTCGAGATGTCTATGATGGGGGAGTTGAAGTACGTCTTGGGATTTCAAGTGAAGCAACTCCAAGAGGGCACCTTCATTAGCCAAACCAAGTACATTCAAGATATTCTCAACAGGTTTGGGATGAAGGATGCCAAGCCCATCAAGACACCCATGGGAACCAATGGGCATCTCGACCTCGACACGGGAGGTAAATCTGTAGATCAAAAGGTATACCGGTCGATGATAGGTTCTTTACTCTATTTATGTGCATCTCGGCCGGACATTATGCTTTCCGTATGCATGTGTGCAAGATTCCAAGCCGACCCTAAGGAAGCTCACCTTACGGCCGTAAAACGAATCTTGAGATATCTAGTTCATACTCCTAAGTTCGGGCTTTGGTACCCTCGGGAATCCACATTTGATTTAATTGGTTATTCGGATGCCGATTGGTCGGGGTGTAAAATTAATAGGAAGAGCACATCGGGGACTTGCCAGTTCTTGGGAAGATCCCTGGTGTCTTGGGCTTCAAAGAAGCAAAATTGTAGCTCTTTCTACCGCCGAAGCCGAGTATATTGCCGCAGGTCATTGTTGCGCACAATTGCTTTGGATGAGGCAAACCCTTAGGGACTATGGTTACAAATTAACCAAAGTTCCTCTTCTATGTGACAATGAGAGTGCAATCCGCATGGCGGATAATCCCGTTGATCATAGCCGCACTAAACACATAGCATTCGGTATCATTTTCTAAGGGATCACCAACAAAAAGGGAATATCGAGATTGCATATATCAACACTAAAGAACAATTAGCCGATATCTTTACCAAGCCACTAGATGAACAAACCTTTATCAAACTTAGGCATGAGCTAAATATTCTTGATTCTCGGAGTTTCTTTTGATGTCTTGCATACATAGCTCATTAAAATACCTTTGATCATGTCTCTTTTATATGCTATGACTAATGTGTTTTAAAGTGAATTTCAAACCAAGTCATAGATTGAAAGGGATTTGGAGTCTTCGGCGAAGACAAAGGCTTCCACTCCACTCCATCAAATTACTCATCATTCGCCATCGCTCCGAGCAACTCTCCGTCTTTGGTATAATCTTCACTCATATTTTGTTTGCCAAAGGGGAGAAATTAGTTTAAAGGGCTTATATTTCACTCAAGTATCCGTTTTTGGCGATTCATGCCAAAGGGGGAGAAAGTATTAGCCCAAAGCAAAAGGACCGCACCACCACCTATTTTCACTCAAAATTTGAAGTTAACAAAAGGTTTTGAAATGATGAATTTTTTCAATTGATATCCTATTTTTGATAGAAATATAAGCGAGTCCGAGAGAGAGGGCACAAAACAAATCGTGAGCAAATAAAGAGCGAGACACGATGATTTGTTTTACCGAGGTTCGGTTCTTGCAAACCTACTCCCCGTTGAGGTGGTCACAAAGACCGGGTCTCTTTCAACCCTTTCCCTCTCTCAAACGGTCACTTAGACTGAGTGAGCTTTCCTTCTCAATCAAACGGGACACAAAGTTCCCACAAGGACCACCACACAATTGATGTCTCTTGCCTTGGTTATAATTAAGTTCGATCACAAGAAGAATGAGAAAGAAAAGAAGCGATCCAAGTGCAAGAGCTCAAATGAACACAAATGTCGCTCTCTCTAGTCAGTATTTGATTTGGAGTGATTCCGGACTTGGGAGAGGATTTGATCTCTTTGGAGTGTCTAGAATTGAATGATATAGCTCTTGTAATGTGTTGAAGGTGGAAAACTTGGATGCCATTGAATGTGGGGTGGTTGGGGTATTTATAGCCCCAACCACCAAAATATGGTCGTTGGAAGGCTGTTGTCGCATGGCGCACCGGCAGTTCGGTGCGCCACCGGATACTGTCCGGTGCGCCAGCCACGTCAGTCGGCCGTTGGGTTCTGACCGTTGGAGCTCTGACTGGTGGGACCTCTGGGCTGTCCGGTGGTGCACCAGACAGGTCCTGTAGACTGTCCGGTGCGCCAACTGCGCGCGCACTGGACAGTCCGGTGCGCCATACCAGGGTGCCTTTAGGTTGTCTTTTGCTCTCTTTGTTTGAACGCTTTCTTGGTCTTTTTACTGGCTTATTGTGAACCTTTGACACCTGTAAAACTTATAGACTAGAGCAAACTAGTTAGTCCAATTATTTTTGTTGGGCAATTCAACCACCAAAATCAATTTAGGAAAAGGTGTAAGCCTAATTCCCTTTCACAAAACACCCAGATCAAATGTCTATTAAGATATCCAATACTATTTCCTCTAGTCCACCAACATTTAATAAGTCCACCTTATTGGGTTGATTCATCATGTTCAGTTAAGCGACCAAACCAGATGTAACTATCATGTCTTGATATTTTGTTAGTAAAACATCTCTGGTTATGGTCCAGAACAAGAGATGGGGTCCATCCCAACTGGACATCTTTCTCTAGACGGTGAAGCCTAAAAACAATGAACACGATGCTTTGATACCAGTTAAAAGGATTAAGATACCTAAGAGGGTGTGGGTAAATTGAGCTTATCTAAAATTTCTTGCAACAAATAAATTATATCGTATAGCTTACTTCACCCTTTATGTCTAAGAGTGTTATCTATGCTACACAAAAGTTTTGCACCCTAGGTTCCAACCCTATTCTAATATGGCAATTCTAATATTGTAAATACAAAAACTTAATTGCTCAAATGTAAATGCTCAAAATAAAAGAAGGGTTAGAAACAGAACAATGTTTTGTTGAGGTGTCGCTTCCCACTAGTCCTTATTGGAGCACCCACACAACGGTGTCGCTTCCCATTGATCCATGCAAGGACAAGTGCTCTCTATGAGTTGATTCTTCACCACTTCCACATGGTGAATCACCCACAACCGTTTACACCTCGAGTTGGACCACCCATAATCTGCACCGATGATCACCAAACTCACGATCGACACCAAGTCATCTAGATGATGTCAATCACCAATAGTAATAAGGACAAACTCTCACTTGATCTAACCAAGGCTAATAAGAATGATAGATGCACACTTTCTTCTTCAATGCACTAATGGGGCACTAATCTCACAATTACTAAATCTCAATCACCTTAGTAGGCAAAGGCTCTCCCTTTTTGTCCAAATGGTTCCTTCGATTGAACAAATAGGCAAGACATCTCAAATCAATGAGATGTAGGGATATATGTAGCCCTAAACAAAGGAACTAGTCGTTGTCCTTCCACTCAACTCAACGAGTGTATCAGACATGCTTGGTGCACACGTACTACATGCACTGGACATCCGGTGTAGCACTAATGACTAGTTTCTACAATTAGCTATTAGTGTCCTGGTGCCCAATTACATGTTTGGTGTCTCACTTTGAACACGTCCGACGAGTGTACTACTCGAAGTGCACAGTTGCAAACCTATGCGAGTTTCCTATTCGGTGTCACACCAGACACGTCCGATGAGTACTCAGCCACTTACACTCATTCGTAACCTCTTTGGGTGCCCTATCGAGTTCTATATCCGGTGGTACATTAGACATCTCTAGTGAGTGTATGGCCTATCACTTATCTTCATTGCTCTCTAGGTGCCCTTTCTGGTGCACCAAGTATGGTGCACACTAAACACGTCGGTGTTAACTCCATTCTGAACAGGGCTATCTCCTATGCGGTGGCACAAATCTGGTGCACACTAGACACGTTTGGGGCTACTCATCCTTTAAAATTTGATAATTGATTTCTATCAATAGAGGCACAAAAACTATATAATACCAATCAATCACCATTACTTTGACCTAACTCAATCTGCCTCTAAAAACACATGTTGGCCTTAATAATCTAGTGTTGCCATTAATCATTGAAACCCAAGTAGGGTCTAGATGCTTTTAAGGGGGAAACTTGGTATGTAGTCACACCCCACTACAAGATAAAGGATGATGTGCACCACCACCGAAGAAGAATCGAAACCTAGGATGAGAAACCTTAGGAAAACATTGTAACCACGTAACTTGTACTCCCACTACTCTCTAGTATATAAGGTTGGACACAGACTCCTGGAGAAGGGACCAAAACACTCTAGATCGAACCATAGCCTAGCAAACCAAGACATTCAACCCTTGGTTGCCTCCTTGTTCGAGCAACCAAAACCCTAGAATAGTAGCATAGTGCTCTCCATATCTACCTCTCTCTATCTTCGTTGTAAAAAATCGATTAAGCATTTCTAACACAATGAACATCGTTGCTAAACGTAGAGATAAAACACATGAATCGGGATAAACACTTTGTCTTTGAGTGCTTAAGCCACTCAAAACTCATGCATTGACCCATGTTGAACAACCCGAATACTACTACAGAATCAAACCCATGACATTGATATTGAGTACAGAAACCTTTGGTCCCAGGGACCCATGAGGAGAAGGAATAAACATTGTCGCATAGCTTCTTAATAGCCCTTGAGTATCTGGAGGTGACTTCGTTGCTCAGTTCAGGTGTCAACTAATTCTTCTGTTGAACACCGGTCATGGACTTTAAGGTCCACATCCATTGAAGCGCTAATATATCTTAAAAGAACTATATCTTAAAAGGACTATTTGTATAATATTTTTGTGATGATTTGCTATTTAGAAGTAGTGATGTGTTGGACCTTGTAAAAGGATATTATGCTCAAACAAGTTGCTGGAAACAATAGAAACTAAATTTTTGCCTTTGATGTTAGATGCAGAGGCTATTATGTCGGCACAAGCGCACAACTTGACCTGAGACGGTGAGGTCGCTAGACTATATGTTCACATGAGAGAAGGCTATTAGTGAACTTTGGTTAATGTGCTTACCCCCTTCCTATTTATATATGCGGTTTAAAGAAAATCATAAACAAAAAAGTCGTTGCTGAAAGGGAAATGTGCCCTTGGGGCATTTCTAAGTATTTTGGTGATTAAGTGTCCAACACAAATGGTTATGTGTTAAAGTATGCCAAATGGTGGATAAAGTGCAAATCAATACAAAGGTATGATTCTAGACTTAGTACATTGGTTTTTGTGTACTAACATATTTGTCTAAGTGCTAGAATCAAAGAAAAGATAAATGGAAAAGACTTGGCTCGAGCAGCCAAGACTCTGCTCAGTCTGGGTGCACCGGACTGTCCGGTGGTGCACCGGACAGTGTCCGGTGCGCCAGGCTGGCGCTGGTCAATTGGCCGCTCTCGAGAACTCGACGACAGCGTACGGCTAAAAATCACCGGACTGTCCGGTGGTGCACCGGACTGTCCGGTGAGCCAACGGTCGGCCGAGCCAACGGTCGGCCGCGCAATCCGGGCGTGACGCGTGGCCGGGCCAACGGTCTGAAGGGGGCACCGGACTGTCCGGTGTGCACCGGACAGTGTCCGGTGCGCCAACGGCTCCAAATCGCCAATGGACGGCTGCGCCAAAACAGAAAAGAAATCTGCACCGGACAGTGTCCGGTGGTGCACCGGACTCTCCGGTGCACCAGTCGACAGAAGGCAAGATTTGCCTTCCTGGATTGCTTTCAACGGCTCCTAGTTGCCTTGGGGCTATAAAAGGGACCCCTAGGCGCATGAAGGAGTATACCAAGCACACTCTAAGCATTCTTCATCATTCACACTCTGTCTTTGCGCACTCGATTGACATTCTTAGTGATTTGAGCTCCGTGTTAGTGGTGAACCTTGTGTTATTCATTTGAGCTCAAGTCTTGGCTGTGTGTGTGTGTATTGTTGTGGATTTGTGTGTGTTGCTCTTCCCACTTTTACATCTGTGCTTCTTTGTGATCATCTCATTGTAAGGGCGAGAGGCTCCAAGTTGTGGAGATTCCTCGCAAACGGGAAAGAGTAAAGGAAAAAGAACACCGTGGTATTCAAGTTGATCATTGGATCACTTGAAAGGAGTTGAGTGCAACTCTCGTCCATTGGGACACCACAACGTGGACTAGGCAAGTGTTGTACTTGGCCGAACCAAAGGATAAATCTCTGTGTCTCTTGTGCTTGTTTTCACTGTGTCAATTGTGATTCACAAGAGCTCTCCTTAGCCACTTGATTTCATTGTGCTAACACTTAATCAAGTTTGTGGCTTTAAGTTTCAAGTTTTTACAGGATCACCTATTCACCCCCCTCTAGGTGCTCTCAGTTGCGCCTATGACCAATCACAAAGATATTTTGTTCTCATAGGATGTAGGATCCTAGAGAAAACAACCAGACATGCCACTAAACTATTCCTACGTCATGTCTCATCGGTAATTATTGATTTTCCTTTTATGTTTGGAATGGGAGGACAAACATTTGTGCCCATAAGGTTATGCTTGTTTTCATTTGAATCCATGTAGATTGGAAGAAAATGGGTAGATTTAAATCCATTGCAAGTAAAAATTCCTTCTAATTTTGTCGGGATATTGAAAGTTCCCTTTGTCCGAGAACATGATCTGGATGTCGCCTAAAGGGGGTGAATAAGCGAATAAAAATATCACTTAAAACTAGAAATTCTTACTCTACTCGAAAACTGGTCACAGTGGAATGAAAGACACTTCGAGTAGGTCACAGTGGAATTGAAGTTCCTATCTCAAATACCCTGCACTTTACAGACAACTTATACCACAGATAAGTATTGAAGTGCAAGTATAAAAGCAATTAAACAGAGAGACAGCACACAACACAGAGCAGAGCATACATACACATGGGTTTATCCTGAGGTTCGGCTAACCCTGAAATGTTTGCCTAGTCCTCTTTGGAGTTAGTAAACCTTGGCTTAGAGTCTATTTCAACTACTTTCTCCATTTTCTCATATTTGTCAATGCGGCAAATAGAGCCTTCAACTATGTCATTTGTTGGTTACAACGACGTCACGACTGCTTACAATCTTCTCGACATCACTCCAGCAAAGTAACAACGCTGAAGATCTCTTGCTCTCAACAGCACTTCCCCTCTTTCTAAAGTCTTATAACTGCGCCTCTACACAAACTAGAGAGATACACAAGAGAGGGAGAAAAAGAATATGATCACTTGATGCATGGATTTGTTTGCTGCACTTGTGTACACCAAATGGGCTCCTTAGGGGTCCTTTTATAACCCCCAAATGAGCCCCTAGTCGTTGCCCCTTTACTTGCAAAGAAGATCTCAATCCTGGGGGAAAACTGCCACTTCTACGGGGGCCTCGGACTGTCCGGTGCGCCTCCACCTAATAGTCACCATATCCTTGGTTGGCCACCTTACGCTTCTATGGGGCACCAGACTGTCCGGTGCCGACACCGGACTGTCTGGTGCTCTAGTTTGTCCGTTAACGCGGCTGGCGTGTCCAACTAGCCATTGTTTTCGAGGACCACCAGACCGTCTGGCACAAGGTCCCAGATTGTCCAGCACAAGGACCCAGACAGTCTGGCATTTTTAGTCGACACACCTGAGGTTGATCTGTTGGCCCTCGAGGGCACCGGACTGTCCGGTGCACAATGAACTATCCGATGAGGTGCAACAGACTGTCCGGTGCTACCCAGACAACAACCCAAACTTGTTTTTCCTCATTTTCTTCTCCATTTGACTTGAACTCATTGGAGTATCTTCCTGTGACTTAGACAAACACATTTAGAGTATAATTCAATTGACTGAGTCCCATAAGATTGCCTCTTTTCATATATTCTCCTAGCTTTTCTGTTTCGCTTCAACCCGAGCTCCAAATGACACTTTCTCTATAAACATGGTTAGAGAGCAAAACCAAAGTGGCATACGCATAGTAGAAGGTGCATGCAACATATTTGAGCACTTAAACATGCATACTTAACCTTCGTCGTTGTTTTGCTCCTTTTGGCCTATTTTAGGTCGATGTTGGACTCCAAAACTCCAAGTCTCCAAGACTTGATCCAGATTGCCATCTATGATCTCCAACACCCTGCATAGGTCACACAGAACATATCCAAATATAGGAACAACCCAAACTCAGGGTCAAAGTAAACTTAGCTCTTTTGGGTTGCTTCTAGGTTCTAGCTTTGACACTACTACTCCTTCTAGTGACTTTGCTTTATGTCTTGAGCTTGAGCCTTATGACTTACACCATGTAACCATATATGGTACCTCATTAGTTGTACATCATGTCCTTTGATAGTGATTCTCAGTGCACCATATCTTTTCTCAACTCAATCAATCCTTGACTTTGCAAATCTTCTTTTTCGCCCGTGGCTTTGGGTTCCTCGGCGTCCTTGTCCTTCTCCCATGCACTCGATACTTCGAAGCTCTTCTTGCCTTCATATTTGGCTTGACCAGTTGTCTTCAAGATATGCACACCAAGTTTTACATAAGCAATGTTCTTCTTCACTTGTGATGTCCACAACCATAACCAACTTAGCCTTTGTACCATCACTATTTGACACTTGTGTTGAACTTTACAAGCTTTACACTAAGCACATGTCCAACAGTTAACACACCTGTCAGTCCTTTAATTTGGTTTTCATTCAAACCACCAAAACCCACAAGAGAGCTTTTAATCTCCCCCATTTTGGTGATTGATGACAACACAATTAAAACTTACACAAGATTAAGATTTAAAGCATAATTTTGAATTCTAAGCTATAGAATGCTCCCCATAAATATGGGTTTACATGAAAATCTCAACTTTGACCACATATTCCAAATAGCACATACTTAGGCTAATTGCAAAGCATTACTACACCTTATCATCCATGGGAAGAATGTTTGATTATGGGAAAAGGGGGAGTTTTTGAATCTTTGATCAATTTCTCTTGGAATACCTTTCTATATGCCTAAACAAGTGAATTTGACTTAGAGATAGGAAATTGAGTTTGATTTGTAAAAACAAACCAAGTGGTGGCAAAGAATGATCCAAATATGCCAAATTTGAATCAAAACAAATTCTTGTTCTCATTTGCATTGATGTTGCACTTCTATATGTTGCTTTCTGTTGTGTTGGCATAAATCACCAAAAAGGGGGAGATTGAAAGGGAAATGTGCCCTTGGGGCATTTCTAAGTATTTTGGTGATTAAGTGTCCAACACAAATGGTTATGTGTTAAAGTATGCCAAATGGTGGACAAAGTGCAAAAATCAATACAAAGGTATGATTCTAGACTTAGTACATTGGTTTTTGTGTACTAACATATTTGTCTAAGTGCTAGAATCAGAGAAAAGATAAATGGAAAAGACTTGGCTCGAGCAGCCAAGACTCTGCTCAGTCTGGGTGCACCGGACAGTGTCCGGTGCGCCAGGCTGGCGCTGGTCAACTGGCGGCTCTCGGGAACTCGACGACGGCGTACGGCTAAAAATCACCGGACTGTACGGTGGTGCACCGGACTGTCTGGTGACCCAACGGTCGGCCGCGCAATCCGGGCGTGACGCGTGGCCGGGCCAACGGTCTGAAAGGGGCACCAGACAGTGTCCGGTGCGCCAACGGCTCCAAATCGCCAACGGTCGACTGCGCCAAAACAGGAAAGAAATCTGCACCGGACATTGTCCGGGGGTGCACCGGACTGTCCGGTGCACGAGTCGACAGAAGGCAAGATTTGCCTTCCTGGATTGCTCTCAACGGCTCCTAGCTGCCTTGGGCTATAAAAGGGACCCCTAGGCGCATGAAGGAGTATACCAAGCACACTCTAAGCATTCTTGATCATTCACACTCCGTCTTTGCGCACTCGATTGGCATTCTTAGTGATTTGAGCTCCGTGTTAGTGGTGAACCTTGTGTTATTCATTTGAGCTCAAGTCTTGGCTGTGTGTGTGCGTATTGTTGTGGATTTGTGTGTGTTGCTCTTCCCACTCTTACATCTGTGCTTCTTTGTGATCATCTCATTGTAAGGGCGAGAGGCTCCAAGTTGTGGAGATTCCTCGCAAACGGGAAAGAGTAAAGGAAAAAGAACACCGTGGTATTCAAGTTGATCATTGGATCACTTGAAAGGAGTTGAGTGCAACTCTCATCCATTGGGACGCCACAACGTGGACTAGGCAAGTGTTGTACTTGGCCGAACCACGGGATAAATCTCTGTGTCTCTTGTGCTTGTTTTCACTGTGTCAATTGTGATTCACAAGAGCTCTCCTTAGCCACTTGATTTCATTGTGCTAACACTTAATCAAGTTTGTGGCTTTAAGTTTCAAGTTTTTATAGGATCACCTATTCACCCCCCCTCTAGGTGCTCTCAATTGGTATCAGAACCGTTCTCTTCAAGAAAGGGACTAATCGCCCGAAGAGATGGATCCTAAGGGAAAGGGGATGGTGGTCAACGACAATGAGAAGGAGTCCATCTTCAACGAGCCACGGGACGACAAAGTCAATGACTCCGGCTCAAGTCAAAAGAAGAAGGATGGAAAGAAGAAGAGGCGCATCAGGAAGGTTGTCTACTACGACAGCGATGAATCTTCCTCTTCTCAAAAGGACGACGAACACGAGGAGAAAAAGAAAACGGTTAACTCGAACTTTTCTTTTGATTATTCTCGTATTCCGCATAATTCCAATGCTCATTTGCTTTCCATTCCACTTGGTAAACCTCCACACTTTGATGGAGAGGACTACGGATTTTGGAGTCACAAAATGTGTAGCCACTTGTTCTCTCTTCATCCAAGTATATGGGAGATAGTAGAAAATGGAATGCAATTTGATAGTTCGGATAACTCCATGTTTATTAATAAACAAATCCATAAAAATGCACAAGCTACTGCTGTTCTTTTAGCATCCTTGTGCAGGGAAGAATACAATAAGGTGAGCGGCTTGGACAATGCCAAGCAGATCTGGGATACCCTCAAGATCTCTCATGAGGGGAACGACGCCACCATGCTCACCAAGATGGAGTTGGTAGAAGGCGAACTAGGAAGGTTCGCGATGATCAGGGGAGAGGAGCCAACTCAAACGTACAATAGGCTCAAGACTCAGGTCAACAAGATAAGAAGCTATGGGAGTACTAGATCGACGGACCACGACGTTGTCCGACTCATGCTAAGGTCCTTCACCGTCCTTGATCCTCATCTTGTAAACTCTATTCGTGAGAATCCTAGGTACATCAAGATGACGCCCGAGGAAATACTCGGAAAGTTTGTAAGCGGACGAATGATGATCAAGGAGGCGAGATACGTTGATGAGGCATTGAATGGCCCAATCTACGATCCTCAAACCGTTGCTCTCAAAGCAACAAGTAGCAGGGAGACGCTACATAGCAAGGTGGCGCAAGTTGAGGCGGCCGGGCTAAATGAAGATGAAATGGCCCTCATCATCAAGCGCTTCAAGACGGTGCTCAAAGGTCGCAAGGAGCACCCCAACAAGAGCAAGACGAAGGGGAAGCGCTCCTACTTCAAGTGTGGTAAGATTGGTCACTTTATTGCTAATTGTTCTGATAATGATAGTGACCAGGAACCAGGAAAGGGCGGAAAGTGGGAAAAGAAGAAGACCTACAAAAAGGCGAAGGGCGAGGCACACCTTGGAAAGGAGTGGGATTCGGATTGCTCCTCGTCCGACTCTGACAACGAAGGACTCGCCGCCTCAGCCTTCAACAAGTCGGCTCTCTTCCCCAACGAGCATCACACATGCCTCATGGCAAAGGAGAAGAATGTAAATACTAGAAGTACTATTACGTATGCTTCTTCAAGTGATGATGAGTCTAGTGATGATGAAGTAGACTATGCTAGTTTATTCAAAGGTCTAGATAGAACTAAAATTGATAAGATCAATGAATTAATTGATGCCTTGAATGAGAAAAATAGATTTTTAGAGAAGCAAGATCTTTTATATGAAGAGCATGATAAATTTGTTAGTGCACAAAATTCTCTCGCTCTAGAAGTTAAAAGAAATGAAATGCTTTCATGTGAACTATCTACATGCCATGAATCTATTTCTAGCTTAACGAGTATTAATGATGAGTTAAATACTAAGTTAGGAATAGCTAATAAATCAAGCTCTCTTGTAGAACATGTTGTGATTTGCAATAGGTGTAAGGATTTTAATGTTGATGCTTGTAGTGAACACTTAATTTCCATTTCCAAATTAAATGATGAAGTGGCTAGTCTTAATGCCCAACTTAAGACTAGCAAGAATGACTTTGATAAACTAAAATTTGCAAGGGATGCCTACACTATTGGTAGACACCCCTCTATTAAGGATGGTCTTGGCTTTCAAAGGGAAACCAAGAACTTAACAAGCCAAAGAGCTCCCATTTTCAACAAGGAAAAAGGGAAGGCTCCTATGGCTAGTAGTAATCAAAAGAATCATGCATTTATTTATGATAAGAAATTTTCTAGAAATGTTCATCATGATAGGAGTTGTAATGCTTATGATTCAAATGCAATGTTTGCTTCAAGTTCTTCATATGTGCATGGTAGAGATATGCCTAAGAAAAATGTCATTGATCATATGCCTAGGAGAAATGTTGCTCATGTTCCTAGGAAAATAGTTCATGAACCTTCTACAATTTATCATGCTTGCAATGCTTCCTTTGCAATTTGTAGAAAGGATAAGAAAGTAATTGCTAGGAAATTAGGGGCAAAATGCAAGGGAGATAAAACTTGCATTTGGGTCCCTAAGACTATTGTCACTAACCTTGCAGGACCCAACAAGAGTTGGGTACCTAAGACCCAAGCCTAAATTTGCCTTGCAGGTTTATGCATCCAGGGGCTCAAGCTGGATTATTGACAGCGGATGCACAAACCACATGACGGGGGGAAAAGAATATGTTCACCTCCTACGTCAAGAACAAGGATTCCCAAGATTCAATCATATTCGGTGATGGGAACCAAGGCAAGGTTAAAGGACTAGGAAAGATTGCTATTTCATCCGAGCACTCCATTTCTAATGTGTTTTTAGTTGAGTCGCTCGGGTATAACCTGTTGTCCGTTAGTCAACTTTGTAATATGGGTTATAACTGCTTATTCACAAATGTAGATGTGTCTGTCTTTAGAAGAAGTGATGGTTCATTAGCTTTTAAGGGTGTACTAGATGGCAAACTTTATTTAGTTGATTTTGCAAAAGAGGAGGTCGGTCTAGATGCATGCTTAATTGCTAAGACTAGCATGGGCTGACTATGGCATCGCCGTTTAGCACATGTGGGGATGAAGAACCTTCACAAACTTCTAAAGGGAGAACATGTGTTAGGTCTAACAAATGTGACTTTCAAAAAAGATAGACCTTGTGCAGCTTGTCAAGCAGGTAAACAAGTGGGAAATGCTCATCACAACAAGAACGTGATGACTACATCAAGACCCCTGGAGCTGTTGCATATGGACCTCTTCGGACCCGTCGCCTACCTTAGCATCAGGGGAAGTAAGTATGGTTTAGTAATTGTTGATGATTTTTCCCGCTTCACTTGGGTATTCTTTTTGCAGGATAAAACAGAAACCCAAGGGACCCTCAAGCACTTCCTAAGGAGAGCTCAAAATGAGTTTGAGCTCAAGGTGAAGAAGATAAGGAGCGACAACGGGTCCAAGTTCAAGAACCTTCAAGTGGAGGAGTACCATGAGGAGGAAGGAATCAAGCACGAATTCTCCGCTCCCTACACACCACAGCAAAATGGTGTGGTAGAGAGGAAGAACAGGACGCTCATTGACATGGCGAGGACGATGCTTGGAGAGTTCAAGACCCTCGAGCGGTTTTGGTCAGAAGCCGTGAACACGGCTTGCCACGCCATAAACCGGGTCTACCTTCATTGCCTCCTCAAGAAGACGTCATACGAACTCCTAACCGGTAACAAACCCAATGTTTCATACTTTCGTGTATTTGGGAGTAAATGCTACATTCTAGTGAAGAAAGGTAGGAATTCTAAATTTGCTCCCAAAGCTGTAGAAGGGTTTTTGTTAGGTTATGACTCAAATACAAAGGCGTATAGGGTCTTCAACAAATCATCGGGTTTGGTTGAAGTCTCTAGCGACGTTGTATTTGATGAGACTAATGGCTCTCCAAGAGAGCAAGTTGTTGATCTTGATGATGTAGATGAAGAAGACGTTCCAACGACCCCAATTCGCACCATGGCAATTGGAGATGTGTGGCCTCAGGAACAAAAGGAGCAAGATCAACCTTCTTCCTCAACAATGGTGCAACGCCCAACTCAAGACGATGAACAGGTTCATCAAGAAGAGGCGTGTGATCAAGGGGAGCACAAGATGATCATGTTATGGAGGAAGAAGCACAACATGCCCCTCCAACTCAAGTTCGAGCGACGATTCAAAGGAATCATCCCGTCGATTAGATATTGGGTGATATTAGCAAGGGAGTAACTACTCGCTCTAGATTAGTAAATTTTTGTGAGCATTACTCTTTTGTCTCTTATATTGAGCCTTTCAAGGTAGAAGAGGCCTTGCTAGATCCGGACTGGGTGTTGGCCATGCAGGAGGAGCTCAACAATTTCAAGAGAAATGAAGTTTGGACATTGGTGCCACGTTCCAAGCAAAACGTTGTGGGAACCAAGTGGATGTTCCGCAACAAACAGGACGAGCACGGGGTGGTGACAAGGAACAAGGCACGACTTGTGGCAAAAGGTTATGCCCAAGTCGCAGGTTTGGACTTTGAGGAGACTTTTGCTCCTGTGGCTAGGCTAGAGTCAATTCACATATTGTTAGCCTATGCCGCTCACCATTCTTTCAGGTTGTTCCAAATGGATGTGAAGAGCGCTTTCCTCACGGGCCAATCAAGGAGGAGGTATACGTAGAGCAACCCCCTGGCTTTGAGGATGAACGGTACCCCGACCACGTGTGTAAGCTCTCTAAGGCGCTCTATGGACTTAAGCAAGCCCCAAGAGCATGGTATGAATGCCTTAGAGACTTTTTAATTGCTAATGCTTTCAAGGTTGGGAAAGCCGATCCAACTTTATTCACTAAGACATGTGATGGCGATTTATTTGTGTGCCAAATTTATGTCGATGACATAATATTTGGTTCTACTAACCAAAAGTCTTGTGAAGAGTTTAGCAAGGTGATGACTCAAAAGTTCGAAATGTCGATGATGGGCGAGTTGAACTACTTCCTTGGGTTCCAAGTGAAGCAACTCAAGGACGACACTTTCATCTCCCAAACGAAGTACACGCAAGACTTGATCAAGCGGTTTGGGATGAAGGATGCCAAGCCCGCAAAGACTCCAATGGGAGCTGACGGACACGTCGACCTCAACAAAGGAGGTAAGTCCGTTGATCAAAAAGCATACCGGTCTATGATAGGTTCCTTGCTTTACTTATGTCACTACAGCAATCCAAAGCATCCCCGTCGGCTACATTAACTTCCGTCGGCCTGCGCGCGGGCCGACGGGGATTAATTAATTCACGTCGGCTAGAATAAGGCCGACGGGGATTAAGTAATTCTCGTCGGCCCTCCAAAGTAGTCGACGGGGATTAAGTAATTCCCGTCGGCTCGCGCATAGGCCGATGGCGATTAAATAACTCCCGTCGGTCGCGCCACCAGCCGACGGGAGTTATTCGAATAACCAACGTCGGGCCCCTTTCTTCTTCCTTTCTGTTTCTCTACGCCCGCGCCATCTCTACGTCCGCGCCCTGCCCTGCCCGTGCCCCGCCCCCGCCCGCACGCCGCCGGTGCTGCCCGCCGCCCCGCCGGAGCTGCCGGCCGCCCCCGCGCCGCCCGCACGCCGCCCCCGCGCCCGTCGCCCGCACGCCGCCGCCACCACGCCGTTGGTGCGCCCGCACGCCGCCGCCACCACCACGCCGCCGTGCTGCCCGCCTCCCCGCGCCCACGGCCGCCGCCCCCGCCCGGGCGCCCGACGACCGCCGCCGAACGCCGTCGCCCAACGCTGTCGCCCGCCCAACGTCGTCACCCGCCGCCGTCCACGGTAGCCGCGGCTTCCCGACATCGACGTCGTCCATCCGCGTCGTCCACAGACGTCGTCCACCACCGTCGTCCGCGCAAAGCGAGCAGCGAGATATATTATATATATTGTTTTATTTTCGTTGGTTTTTTTGTGGCCGACGAGAGTTAACTAATATGTGATTAAATTTTGTTTAAATTTGTTAATTAACAGTGTTAGTAGTCTTCATATTTTTAATTTTATGTTGCAAATATAAAATGTGTTGTTTAATGTTATTAGTTAATAAATTGGATGATTAATGTGATGTGTTATACAAATAGTAGTTATTTCAAATATTATTATTTAATGAATTTGATGTTATGCAAGTAGTAATCATGTTAATGTGATTAAGTTATGTTATGTATATATATAGTTTAACTACTTATCTATAGATGTATGTGTGACATTTAGAAACATGAATGTCTCACACACGCAATTCTTATTCGTACACACAACCGCAATAATGGGTGATAGACGTGATTGGATGTATGAAGGTTTCAAGAAGGGTGGGTGTCACACAAGTGAATAGTTTGCCAAGACGCAGATGTTTCTGGACCATGCAGCTGCTTTGTCACAAATAGATAATATTAGGTGTCCATGCAATAAATGTAGAAATATGACGAGCCACACCAAGAGGCAGGTCACACTATACATGTGCTCGCATGGTTTTGTGCCAGGCTATAAGGTCTGGTATCTCCACGGGGAGTCACGCCTTGAACGAGCAGCAGAAGTAGAAGTTGATGACGGTGAAGATGATGTTGATAGGATGGACCAGATGCTTGAGGATCTGCAGCCTGAACTGGCACCAGATCATCATGATGCACCTACACCGGAGGTTCAGAAGTTCTTCGACCTACTTAAAGCGTCAGAAGAGCCTCTTCACGGGCACACTAACGTGACCGTACTCGAATTCGTGACCCGGCTGATGTCAATCAAGTCCAAGTTTGCATTCTCAATTAATTGTTACAAGGAGCTTGTGGATTTGATTAGCGAGGTTCTTCCTACGAGTCACAAGATGCCCAAAGACATGTACCAGTCCAAGAAATTGCTTGAAGGTCTTGGTATGGAGTATGAGAAGATTGATGTTTGCCAAGACAACTATATGCTTTTTGGGAAGGAACATGGCAGAGAACAGAAATGCTTAAAATGTGGGAAGTCGAGGTACGTGGAGCTTGTAAATGAAGAACGGGAGAAGGTGGTGACAAAGGTTGCACAAAAACAGCTTCGGTACATGCCTCTCACTCCTAGAGTGAAACGTTTGTTTCTCTCGAGGAAGACCGCTATGCACATGAGGTGGCATAAAGATTGTACGGAGAGACAAGATGGGTTAATGGTGCACCCGTCAGATGGTGATGCATGGAAGGCTCTTGACAAATTTGATCCAGATTTTGCCAGCGATGCAAGAAACGTTCGTATCGACTTGGCAACTGATGGTTTCACGCCGTTCAATATGACCGCTGTGTCGTATTCATGTTGGCCTGTCATTGCCATATCGTACAACCTTCCACCTGCTCTTTGCATGAAATATGAGTTTATGTTCCTATGTCTTGTTATACCTGGGCCTGAGCATCCTGGCGTACGCCTCAATGTGATGCTTCAACCACTGATTGAAGAGTTAAAGAAGCTATGGCAAGGTGTGGAAGCCTATGACTGCTTCAAGAAGCAGAAATTCAATCTTCGTGTTGCATATCTGTTCTCGGTTCATGATTTTATGGCGTATGGTATTTTCTCTAGATGGAGCGTGCATGGTAGATTGACGTGTCCTTATTGTGCTAAAGATACAGATTGTTTTCGTCTTAGTGCTGGTGGCAAGATATATTACTTTGATTGCCATAGATGTTTTCTACCCTTCAATCACCCCTTTAGAAGGCAGAGAAAGGAATTTAGGAAGGGCACCATCGTCATGAAGGGACCGCCCAAGCGACGTAGTGTGATAGAAATTACAGAAGAGCATATGAAACTTGTCCTAGACGAGAGTGGGAAAAGGTATCAAGGTTTTGGTGAGGAGCATAACTGGACTCACATATGTGGCTTGTGGGAGCTTCCTTATGCTAAGTCATTGATTTTGATGCACAACATCGACGTCATGCATCAAGAGAGTAACTTTTGCCAAGCCCTCATAAATACATGCATGGATTTCCCTGATAAAACGAAAGACAATGACAAGGCATGCATGGACTTAGCAGTGATATGTGATCGTCCAACCCAAGTGCTTAGAGAAAACGGAGGCAAACCAAAAGCTGACTAGTGTCTGAAATCTAAGCAACGGAAAGAAGTGATGAAGTGGATGAAGTATATTAAATTCTCCGATGGTTATGCCGCTGGTTTTAGAAGATCTGTGAACTTGAAGACAATGAAGATGAATGGACTGAAGAGCCATGACTTCCACATAATTATGGAGAGGCTCATGCATGTAATGTTTCGTGGGTACATTTCCGAAGCTGTGTGGAAAATGTTAGCTGAAGTTAGCTATTTCTACAGACAGTTGTGTGCTAAAGAAATCAGAAGAGATGTGATGGAACAACTGGAGAAAGAGGCACCAGTGCTTTTGTGCAAATTGGAAAAAATAACAACTGGAGAAAGAGGCACCAGTGCTTTTGTGCAAATTGGAAAAAATATTTCCATCGGGTTTCTTCAATCCTATGCAGCATCTCTTTATACATCTTCCATATGAGGCTAAGGTCGGTGGTCTTGTTCAGTATAGGTGGATGTTTCATATAGAAAGAGCTTTAAAGAAGCTTATAGCAATGGTGGGCAATAAGGCAAGAGTTGAAGGATGTATTGCGGAACAATTTAAACTTAAGGAGGTAGCACACTTCACAAGTTGTTACTTTGCAGAAGAACATAATGTATTTGCTCGAAAGAAAAGGTACCATGATGATGAACGAGAGATTCCTCCTTGTAGTGATCTTTCGATTTTTCAGACAAACGGCAAAGCCGTTGGTCCACCCAAGGCATATCACCTCAGTATGGAAGAACGGAAGTCTGCTTTACTGTACATGTTCACGAATATGTCTGAGGTGGAGAAATACTTTGTGTAAGACTTATTTTCTTAAACTGTTCATATGTGAATTAGTTTATGTTATCAAATATCTCATGTCATACAATAATATTTGACAGCGAGTTTGATGAACAAAACATGAGGTGTCTCGGTAGGCCAACAGCGAGAGACAGACAAATTGCGACGCGATGGTATGCATGGGCGACCTAATTTCATTATGTGGCTTTGGGACCGTGTAAGTCTTAATTATGTGGCTCCGAGAGCTAATTTCAGTTAACTAATATTACAGAATTTGCTAATGCTTTGTGGCATAATTGACAGTTTGGGGAGGAAATGAATTTGAATGATGACTTACGTCAGTTATCTATTGGAAGCGTAACTGTCAAAAGCTATGGACGTTACAACGTCAATGGATATTACAGGAAAATCAAAAATATAATCGAGATTACATTTGCTGGAAATAAGCCTTTAGCGCTAGTTTTCTTTGAGTGTAAATGGTATGACCCGAAGTATTATAGGACCGAATTTGGGATGACACAGATCCAACCGGAAAAATTGCTTCAAGGACACGACACGTATATCCTTGCCCATCAAGTAGACCAAGTTTATTTCTCGACATATCCATGCAAAAAGTTGTCTAAATGGGGGGTTGTGTACAATGTAAATCCCCGCGAACGCCTATACACTCCTAGTGAGGACGAATATCAAATTGGTCACCTTGAGCAGGTTGATGAGGTGTTTCAAGAAGAAGAGTTGCCAACTAGTTTTCATATTGATCCTGCACCAGCTTTAGATTCACTAGTTGCAGACGTTAACGACTTAACTTTTCCTGAGAGACGGAGAAGACAACCTGTTAGGAGAAAGGTTACATGGCGACCTCTGCATAGAAGAGAACAAATAGATCCTGATTTTGATGATATTTAACAAGTAAAGTTGTTTTGTTATTTCATTTGTTTCTATTTTTAAGTATTATGTCATTTTTTATGCACTAATGAATAATTTCTTATTTTTTATGCAGGATGCCGCCAAAATCAAAGAAGTCAGTGAAGGGGCTGTTCAAGGGCCTGGGCCTTTTTCAGGGCAGTTCTTCTAGCAGCAGCAGACATCGAGAGCTGTTGAGCGCGGTACATGGAGATGAGGTAACATATCTTGTACAAATAAATTTGTTTACATATTTACAAATAAATCTTGAGTTGTATGTACCAGGATGAGCAGCACACTGAGGAGCAGCACATTGAGGAGGAGGAGCACAATGAGGAGGTGGAGCACAATGAGGAGGTGGAGCACGTGACATGGGACCAGGCCGCACAGCATCACCAGCCATGGGACCAGTGGGACCACCAGAGAGAGCAGCAACAGGCGTGGGACCAGTGGGGCCAACAGGGTGAACCGGCTGACAACCCGATGGATGATGACTCGGGAGGCTCTTCAGCGACACGCACACGTCGCTCAAGAAAAAGCCACTCAGTAAAGCCTCGTCACGCGATAGAGCGAGAGGCTGATAGGACTTTAATCATGCCACATGGAGATCGGTGAGTGTAATATATTAAATTATCTCATATAACTATTACGTCTATTGTTAATGTTTTTGTGTAATGCAGGAATTGGGAGGACCTGTCCTTTGACGACAAGGGACACCACACTCAGGTTAACCTTACTTTGGGTTCTCTTTGCCGCCTTCACTACCCTGGTATAGTGAAGGTGTCAAACGGTGATACCGAGGATGATGTGCTCGTCAGTACCTGGGACGAGTACAAGTTTAAAAAGGAACGAAACCACACCGACAGATAGGGACTTGTGCGTAATGACTTTTGGGTATGAATTCTTTATTATTTTGTTATGTTTCTTAATATTGTAAATCTATGACTTATACCATTGTATTTGTATTCTTTATGTTGTAGCTTCGATATCGGTTGCCTGACGGAGAGGATTACATGGGGCACGCTGAACGTGTCTTCCAAAACAATGCAAAGAAGCTGGTGAAGGATGCCATATACTATGCGAGAATTCAGGCTACAAACCTGTATTTTCAAAAGCATCCGGAAGAAGCAGGCCCCTTGAATAAAAAGGAAGGGTCCTCAAAGATATATTTGACTGAGAATCAATATCGTGAGGTTAGTATTCAATTTGTTTTACCCTTTATATTGATTGTTGTGATTGATATAATATGTAACATTGTGTGTGCAGGTGATGGTTCCATGGATGGCGCCCGTGCCTGATGCGTACTATGCTTGGTGTCGATATTGGGCTTCCGAAGGCTTCCAGAAAGCATCAGCGCATCACAGACAATGTTGAGGAACCAATCCTAACCACAAGTTTGGCAGTGACGACATGATACGAAAAGCTAAAAGAATGGTAAGTTTGATCTAGATATGTCGATCAGCAAATAGTACGATTTCTTATGAATGTTTTTTGTTTATACAGGAAGCTACGAGTGGCCAAAAGCCTAGTGACATTGAGGTCTACCAGGAGGGCCACAAAGGACCAGACCCGAACAACCCTGACCAGCTCTGCAGCTAGACAGCCACGGATCGCTTGGTGAGTTTTGGTTCAAAAGTTCAAACGTTCAAAGTATATAAATTCCTGCATTTGTAAGATTGTGAATGATGTATAGGCGGCATATGGGGAGGAGATGGTTCGTCGCCATGGCCCTGACTTCGACTGGCGCCATGAACCGGTGGATCCCTCGGTGGTGTACGCAAGTGGTGGTGGCAAAGCGCATGGACGGTAAGCTCTAACTTATGAAATTATATGGTTGACACTAAATTGATTATGCAGTAATCACATTTTTTGAATCACTTATAGATACACACTCTTCGATGGATTCATTGACTCGTCGTCGGTGAGATCTCAGAGGACGGGTTCATCTTCCCGTAGCTCATGCTCTCGTCGACCGAACGAGCAGGAGTTGGAGATTATGAGGATGCGTGAAGAGATGAGACAACAACGCGAATTTATGGAGGCTTGCAATGCACATAACCAAGCGATATATCAAGTGAGTACACATAATTCGAACTCTAAATTATTATATTTCAATACAACATCTTCAGTAGTAACACATATGTGTTTAACAGTTAATGCAGCAATAGGGCATGGCAACAAATTTTCCACCGCCACCACAATGGAGCCAATTTGCAAACACACCAGTTCCACCACCACAGTTCAACACCCCTCCGACACATATACCTGCACCTGGAGATAGGGTACATTTGATAACTCTCGATTAATTTATACACTTGTATACTTTTTGATATTTGCATGTAACGTGTTGATATTTGCTAACTTGCATAGGTTACGCCTGAAGCGGGTGGTAGTGGGTCTGATCCAGCAGTAGGGACTAGATTTGTTGACTCGCTCTTCGCGTTCCCTCCTTCTGGTGGTGGTGGCAGCAACTCAAAGCTCTAACCACCCAAGTGGTGGTTATCTCTAAACACTTGAGCTTATGTTTGAAATGTCGTACTCGTTGGTGGATGTTATGTTTCAATACTATGTCGTACTCGTTGGTGGATGTTGGTGGATGTTATGTTTTAATACTATGTCGTACTTGTTGGTGGATGTTTTAATTATAAATGCATGTGTTTATGTCTAAATGCATGTGTTTGTGGATGTCGTATCTCTAAATGCATGTGTTTGTAATGTGGCTGTTATCTGTGATTTATGTTATGTGTGATATATGTTATGTGTGCAGAAATAGTGACCTAATTTAGTGTTGTTTTTGTAGCAGTATAGGGTAATTCTCGTTGGCCCAGTTAATTCCCGTCGGCTATGGTCGAACCGACGGGAATTAATTACTAACGCTCGTCGGCCCAGTTAATTCCCGTCGGCCACGTAGGGCCGACGGGAATTAATTAATAACTCCCGTCGGCCTAGGGAACCGACGGGAATTAATAAGTGACGCCCGTCGGCCAGCAAAACCGACGGGAGTTAGCCTTAATTCCCGTCGGCCACTAACTAGCCGACAGGAATTAATTATTCCCGTCAGCCGCCGACGGGGATAACCTTATCCCCGACAAGGGACGCCTGGCGGCTGACAACCGACGGGAATAAGCCCTAAACCGACGGGAATTACTTATTCCCGTCGGTTTAATGCTTATTCCCGTCGGTTCCTGGCCGATGGGAATTAACTGTTTTCCTGTAGTGTGTGCTAGTAGACCAGATATTATGCTTAGTGTATGCATGTGTGCTAGATTTCAATCCGATCCAAGGGAGTGTCACTTAGTGGCCGTGAAGCAAATTCTTAGATATTTAGTCGCTACGCCTTGCTTCGGGATCTGGTATCCAAAGGGGTCTACCTTTGACTTGATTGGATATTCAGACTCCGATTATGCTGGATGTAAGGTTGATAGGAAGAGTACATCAGGGACGTGCCAATTCTTAAGAAGGTCCCTGGTGTCTTAGAGTTCTAAGAAACAAACTTCCGTTGCCCTATCCACCGCTGAGGCCGAGTATGTTGCCGCAGGACAGTGTTGCGTGCAACTACTTTGGATGAGGCAAACCCTCCGGGACTTTGGCTACAATTTGAGCAAAGTTCCACTCCTATGTGATAATGAGAGTGCTATCCGCATGGCGGATAATCCTGTTGAACATAGCCGCACTAAGCACATAGACATCCGGCATCACTTTTTGAGAGACCACCAGCAAAAGGGAGATATCGAAGTGTTTTATGTTAGCACTGAGAACCAGCTAGCCGATATCTTTACCAAACCTTTAGATGAGAAGACCTTTTGCAGGCTGCGTAGTGAGCTAAATGTCTTAGATTCACGGAACTTGGATTGATTTATAGCATACATGTGTTTTATGCCTTTGATCATGTTCCTTATGCATTTTGTTGTCCATTTATGGTGCTCAAGTTGTACAAGCACTCCTCGGACCTCACAAGTCCATTTGCAAGTGATGCACATATTTAGGGGGAGATGTGCTACAACTTGATCCTTTGAGACTAACCATGTGTTTGAGCTTGCTTGATTTAGTCTCAAAGGTGGATTGAAAGGGAAAGATAGACTTGGACCATGAAAGACTTCCACTGCACTCCGATGAGAGGGTAACTTACTCCAAGTTCATCTCCATACTATTATTTTCTTTTATTCTTATTTGAAGATTTTGGTGAGGCAATGGGGTTTAAGGGCCAAGATTGATCCCATTTTGGTGCTTGATGCCAAAGGGGGAGAAAATAAGGCCAAAGCAAGAAATGGATCAGCTACCACTTGAGAATTTTGAAAATAGTAGAGTTAGAGTTTTTGTTTTGGCAAAATTCTCTTAATGTCTCTTCTTGTCAAAAGTTGGTCTCTTGTGGGGAGAATGTTTGATTATGGGAAAAAGGGGGAGTTTTTGAATCTTTGATCAATTTCTCTTGGAATACCTTTCTCTATGCCTAAACAAGTGAATTTGACTTAGAGATAGGAAATTGAGTTTGATTTGCAAAAACAAACCAAGTGGTGGCAAAGAATGATCCAAATATGCCAAATTTGAATCAAAACAAATTCTTGTTCTCATTTGCATTGATGTTGCACTTATATATGTTGCTTTCTATTGTGTTGGCATAAATCACCAAAAAGGGGGAGATTGAAAGGGAAATGTGCCCTTGGGGCATTTCTAAGTATTTTGGTTATTAAGTGCCCAACACAAATGGTTATGTGTTAAAGTATGCCAAATGGTGGACAAAGTGCAAATCAATACAAAGGTATGATTCTAGACTTAGTACATTGGTTTTTGTGTACTAACATATTTGTCTAAGTGCTAGAATCAGAGAAAAGATAAATGGAAAAGACTTGGCTCGAGCAGCCAAGACTCTGCTCAGTCTGGGTGCATCGGACTGTCCGGTGGTGCACCGGACAGTGTCCAGTGCGCCAGGCTGGCGCTGGTCAACTGACCGCTCTCGGGAACTTGACGGCGGCGTACGGCTAAAATTCACCGGACTGTCCGGTGAGCCAACGGTCGGCCGAGCCAACGGTCGGCCGAGCCAACGGTCGGCCGCGCAATCCGGGCGTGACGCGTGGCCGGGCCAAGGGTCTGAAGGGGGCACCGGACTGTCCGGTGTGCACCGGACAGTGTCTGGTGCGCCAACGGCTCCAAATCGCCAACGGTCGGCTGCGCCAAAACAGGAAAGAAATCTGCACCGGATAGTGTCCGGTGGTGCACCGGACTGTCCGGTGCACCAGTCGATAGAAGGCAAGATTTGCCTTCCTAGATTGCTCTCAACGGCTCCTAGCTGCCTTGGGGCTATAAAAGGGACCCCTAGGCGTATGAAGGAGTATACCAAGCATACTCTAAGCATTCTTGATCATTCACACTCCGTCTTTGCGCACTCGATTGGCATTTTTAGTGATTTGAGCTCTGTGTTAGTGGTGAACCTTGTGTTATTCATTTGAGCTCAAGTCTTGGCTGTGTGTGTGCGTATTGCTGTGGATTTGTGTGTGTTGCTCTTCCCACTCTTACATATGTGCTTCTTTGTGATCATCTCATTGTAAGGGCGAGAGGCTCCAAGTTGTGGAGATTCCTCGCAAACGGGAAAGAGTAAAGGAAAAAGAACATCGTGGTATTCAAGTTGATCATTGGATCACTTGAAAGGAGTTGAGTGCAACTCTCGTCCATTGGGACGCCACAATGTGGACTAGGCAAGTGTTGTACTTGGCCGAACCACAGGATAAATCTTTGTGTCTCTTGTGCTTGTTTTCACTGTGTCAATTGTGATTCACAAGAGCTCTCCTTAGCCACTTGATTTCATTGTGCTAACACTTAATCAAGTGTCACACCCGGATTTTAGGGATCCAAAATCCGGGTGTGAACATAAACACCAGGTGTGCTGGGACCAAGTCTCACACATATGATGCATAGTGGCACAGGATCGAGTGTCACATCTTTACTATATAACCGGAGTTCTGTACAAAAATAATTAAATAATTACATCATATGAGGAAACGATCCAGCAACCCAAAGTTGACTGGGAGACGACGACCTAGACCTCTCACGAACACATCGCAGCATCCTCCAAGCGCCTCAGCCTGCGGTACCTGTTCTTGACCTGTGGGGGGGTGTGAGACAGCAAGAGTGAGCTCACATACGTTCATCGCTCAACAAGTTGTGGGGAATAATGTGTATGAACTCGCCAAAGGTGGGAGCTCACGTGAAGTGTAAGGCTTACCAAAGAGGATGGTTGAAGTTGAGCATTGCTTTTAAAGTTGGTCAAAATTTTATTAGCAATTACTAATTATAAGTAAATACCAACCCAATTAAATAGTAGAACAAAAGTAACAACATCACCTGCAATGCAATGCATATGACAAATTGAATTTAAGTTCCATAATTTAATCATCAGAGAGTCCTGAGCTGCTCATGACCGTGAGCTCGGCTAGTATACCAGTTTTACACTCTGCAGAGGTGGTACCCTTTACCCACAAGTCATGTTACCCATCTGCCAAGGGATCGCGACTTCCCATACACCTCTACCGAGGAGGCGAGGCAGGGTAACACTACGAGGCCTTTACAAAGTTCCACTAGCTTCAAAAAACCCGCTACAGTTTATAGAAAGCTCCAATGCAGGAATCCCTTGCAGGACCGCCATCGCAACAAAATCCTCCCGAGGGCCTCCCTACACTGACCACTCCCCTACTGCCCTTGCCCCTTTCGGGTAAGGTAGTCCTCCACTAGCTTTCCTAATTAATCAGCCAAGGGCGTCCATAAACCCTTGTGGTGGCACGTGTTTCTCAAGTTAAGCTCTATGTTCCAATTAACATTTAATGATCTTGTCATGAACATAAATAAATAACAACATAATTGGAACATAGATATAATGAAATATTAACCCAAAACCATATAAAGCAGTAGCAGAACTACCCAAGTGATTCAGGGGTAAACAAGGTATTCAGGATAAACAAACTAGGGTGACCTATTGGGTCCCATAAAAATTAAACCTATGCATGGTAAATGATTATAAAGAACATTATTGGGTACAAAGTGGACAAGGGCACAACTTGCCTGGCACTTGAGATTCCAATTACCAGGATGATTCTTCAGATCCTCGTGACCTCACAGCTAGTCGTAGCAATACAAACAAACAGTGCATAGACAAAATTAACATCACACCAAACATAAGAATATACTACATAATAATGATCTACGCGTTGCTACGAGACTAACGCAACTGGAACGAGTCAAATCGGATTTAAAACGAAGGAGATACGAATTTCCTAAGGTTTTATGTATTTGATACGAGATTAGTTAAGAAATAAATTTTAATACCATTTTCATGTTAAAGCAGAGGTGCTATGTAATAATCAACATTATTACAAAATTTTAGGAACCGGAATATACTAATTTGGAGCTAGAATGGATTTTCTATGATTAAATCAAGTTTCTAGCAATTATTTATACATAAAAATCAATTTCTACATGTAATTATTGAGTTTCCTGGGTCTCTGGAGTGGGCGCACTATTACAGAGAAAGCTAGGGGTCTAGGTGCAATTTATCTGAAGACTCAGACTTAATCCCCGCGCGGATGGCAGGTTCTATTTTCTAGTTTGTCGGGGGCTCATATGGAAAACCACCCACGAAGGGGTACCGTGAACGCTCGACCGTCCGATCAAGCGTCCACGCGCCAGATTAGATCGAAGCCTGCCCAATTTCTCGGCCGCCAGATCGAAATCCAAGGGCCCGAATCAGATCGACGTAACGTTATGAGGTGAGGTTGATCCCAGCCGTTGGCGCATGGATCGACGACCTAGGTTCCTAAGTGACCGAATACCAATCTCGCCCGTTCTACATCGGATCAACGGCCTGGAGGCCTTCTTCCTCCATTTGACGCTGGCCGAGCCGACACCCCACCGGCGATGGCGATGCACAGCGGCGCGCGGACCCCAGAGGACCAGCGCCACAGACCGGATTGAAACAGAGATCCGCCCACCGTGGGATCGATAGTTGATTTAATGGCCAGGGGCCTCCCTTCTATCTCCAGACGTCCCGCGGCGGAGCGAACACCTGCTCATCACGCCGGCGTAATGGATATTGGTGCGCACGAGTCTAATCGTCGAATTCGAGTGCAGCGTCGCATAGTAGAGCTAAAGGCGAATCACGCGGATGGGGACTCACCGGCGATTTTGGAGCAGCGACACCCGACCACGGAAGAGCTTGGTTCCGCGGCGGACATCAGTCTTCGGTGAGCAATCGCCGCGGCTTGGGACGAGCTTCCTTCACACGGACTCCACGATCAGCTTCCCTGGACTCAGGCGCGCGTCGTCGTCCACTCACCGAGGCTGAAACTCTAGCGCGAGTGAGGGTTCACCGGCGGCGGCAACTCTCCCCTTTCTCTCTCCTATCCTTCTCGGCTTTGTTCTCACGGTCACGGGAGTGGATGATTGGTCGATTAGGGCCCCCCTATATCTACTGCGAGGGCAAGGCTAGATTCCAGGGAAGGTGGTTGAACGGAGCCGCGAGGTTGCAGGATTCTTGGATCGAGCGCGCGATGTTCGCTGTATTCGTTGGGGAAGAAGGAGACCGACGGCTAGAGGGGTCCACAGGCAGTGACTCGGCCCATACCACAGAGGCACATGCGCGCGTGGCTTCAGCGCCAGGTCCACGGGGCCCACCTGTCACCGGCCAGAAGCTCGAGCGCAAGCGCGTAGGGACTGCCAACGAGGCCCACATGTCGGCGCTGGTATTTAGGCTGGCTCCGCGGTAGTGGAGTTAATGGGCCGAATTGGGATATGAGGCCCAGGTAAGCTTTCTCTTTATTATTTTTTTTCTTTTCCTTTTCCTTTCTTTTTATGTTTTATTTTCTGTTTTCTTTTATTCATAATTATTTTGAATCCAATTTGAATTTGAATATAAGTTTCACCTTTGAACCAAATATACAAGTTCAAACCCTAATGTAGGAATATATTTTTATTTCCTTACCTTTATCTAAGTACTATTTGTTTGCTTCTCTTTTCTAAATTCTAGGATTCCCTTTTAAATTCTAAATTTACACTTTGGGACTGTAGTAAATTTCTTTTCCCATTATTCTATGTTGTCACAAAATGCACACAAGATAAAATCCAGCATGATGCATAATTTGGTAGTATATATTTTTATTAATTGTTTTTAAGGATGGTGTTCACATGTGATGATGCGTGAAGGTCAAACTCACATATAGATGAAGTGAAATTGTGTCTCCTTTTATATTATATCTAACAAATTATAAATTGGGTATTACATCAAGTTTGTGGCTTTAAGTTTCAAGTTTTTACAGGATCACCTATTCACCCCCCTCTAGGTGCTCTCAGTTGTGCCTATGACCAATCACAAAGATATTTTGTTCTCATAGGATGTAGGATCCTAGAGAAAACAACCAGACATGCCACTAAACTATTCCTACGTCATGTCTCATCGATAATTATTGATTTTCTTTTTATGTTTGGAATGGGAGGACAAACATTTGTGCCCATAAGGTTATGCTTGTTTTCATTTGAATCCATGTAGATTGGAAGAAAATGGGTAGATTTAAATCCATTGCAAGTAAAAATTCCATCTAATTTTGTCGGGATATTGAAAGTTCCCTTTGTCCGAGAACATGATCTGGATGTCGCCTAAAGGGGGTGAATAAGCGAATAAAAATATCACTTAAAACTAGAAATTCTTACTCTACTCGAAAACTGGTCACAGTGGAATGAAAGACACTTCGAGTAGGTCACAGTGGAATTGAAGTTCCTATCTCAAATACCCTGCACTTTACAGACAACTTATACCACAGATAAGTATTGAAGTGCAAGTATAAAAGCAATTAAACAGAGAGACAGCACACAACACAGAGCAGAGCATACATACACATGGGTTTATCCTGAGGTTCGACTAAGCCTGAAATGTTTGCCTAGTCCTCTTTGGAGTTAGTAAACCTTGGTTTAGAGTCTATTTCAACTACTTTCTCCATTTTCTCATATTTGTCAATGCGGCAAATAGAGCCTTCAACTATGTCATTTGTTGGTTACAACGACGTCACGACTGCTTACAATCTTCTCGACATCACTCCGGCAAAGTAACAACGCTGAAGATCTCTTGCTCTCAACAGCACTTCCCCTCTTTCTAAAGTCTTATAACTGCGCCTCTACACAAACTAGAGAAATACACAAGAGAGGGAGAAAAAGAATATGATCACTTGATGCATGGATTTGTTTGCTGCACTTGTGTACACCAAACGGGCTCCTTAAGGGTCCTTTTATAACCCCCAAATGAGCCCCTAGTCATTGCCCCTTTACTTGCAAAGAAGATCTCAATCCTGGGGGAAAACTGCCACTTCTACGGGGGCCTCGGACTGTCCGGTGCGCCTCCACCTAATAGTCACCATATCCTTGGTTGGCCACCTTACGCTTCTATGGGGCACCAGACTGTCCGGTGTCGACACCGGACTGTCTGGTGCTCTAGTTTGTCCGTTGACGCGGCTGGCGTGTCCAACTAGCCATTGTTTTCGAGGACCACCAGACCGTCCGGCACAAGGGCCCAGATTGTCCAGCACAAGGACCCAGACAGTCTGGCATTTTTAGTCGACACACCTGAGGTTGATCAGTTGGCCCTCGAGGGCACCGGACTGTCCGGTGCACAATGAACTATCCGATGAGGTGCAACAGAATGTCCGGTGCTACCTAGACAACAACCCAAACTTGTTTTTCCTCATTTTCTTCTCCATTTGACTTGAACTCATTGGAGTATCTTCCTGTGACTTAGACAAACACATTTAGAGTATAATTCAATTGACTGAGTCCCAGAAGATTACCTCTTTTCATATATTCTCCTAGCTTTTCTGTTTTGCCTCAACCCGTGCTCCAAATGACACTTTCTCTATAAACATGGTTAGAGAGCAAAACCAAAGTGTCATCCGCATAGTAGAAGGTGCATGCAACATATTTGAGCACTTAAACCTGCATACTTAACCTTCGTCGTTGTTTTGCTCCTTTTGGCCTATTTTAGGTTGATGTTGGACTCCAAAACTCCAAGTCTCCAAGACTTGATCCAGATTGCCATCTATGATCTCCAACACCCTACATAGGTCACACAGAACATATCCAAACATAGGAACAACCCGAACTCAGGGTCAAAGTAAACTTAGCTCTTTTGGGTTGCTTCCAGGTTCTAGCTTTGACACTACTACTCCTTCTAGTGACTTTGCTCTATGTCTTGAGCTTGAGCCTTATGACTTACACCATGTAACCATATATGGTACCTCATTAGTTGTACATCATGTCCTTTGATAGTGATTCTCAGTGCACCGTATCTTTTCTCAACTCAATCAATCCTTGACTTTGCAAATCTTCTTTTTCGCCCGTGGCTTTGGGTTCCTCGGCGTCCTTGTCCTTCTCCCATGCACTCGATACTTCGAAGCTCTTCTTGCCTTCATATTTGGCTTGACCAGTTGTCTTCAAGATATGCACACCAAGTTTTACATAAGCAATGTTCTTCTTCACTTGTGATGTCCACAACCATAACCAACTTAGCCTTTGTACCATCACTATTTGACACTTGTGTTGAACTTTACAAGCTTTACACTAAGCACATGTCCAACAGTTAACACACCTGTCAGTCCTTTAATTTGGTTTTCATTCAAACCACCAAAACCCACAAGAGAGCTTTCAATCTCCCCCATTTTGGTGATTGATGACAACACAATTAAAACTTACACAAGATTAAGATTTAAAGCATAATTTTGAATTCTAAGCTATAGAATGCTCCCCATAAATATGGGTTTACATGAAAATCTCAACTTTGACCACATATTCCAAATAGCACATACTTAGGCTAATTGCAAAGCATTACTACACCTTATCATCCATGGGGTGCAAAGTGTCAAGAATGAAACTGTGATGCGCATGACACACAAATGCACAAAATGAGAGGATAGAAGGGGAATCGCATTTGCAGAAGACAATTTGTTTTAGATTTTTGTTAGATCTAAACACACTGAAACTTTTCTAATCGACTTAATATCAAAATATTGAATGGTTAGATAAGTTGTAAATAAGTACTTAAGACTAGAAATATACCTCAAAATCAAGCATTTGATACCCATATACACAAGATACATGTGGACGCTTGGTTTGAAAGAAGTTGTAGAACTGAAGCATCAATTGTAGTAGTAGTTGTTGCTCATCAAACTGTTAACAATAATAATATTACATACTACACAATCTAGGCTCCTTGATATTATTTATTGTAAGAACATTAGCTCATAAATGCTTCATAATATTGTCTTGAATAAATAAATTCACAAGTTTATCACTTAACACATGGCAATGGTTGTATATCCACTAAGATCATGCGTTTCACTTCATTGAAATGGCATAGGTCGTTCCAATGAGGTGTTTCCTGACAATGAAATATGATCTTTTAAGCTATTGTTTGCTAATTCAAGCTAGACACATATTGTGCCACTAAGCACAAAATGACCACCAACGATTTATTGCTAGTTATGCTCTAGCCCTGGCAGCGGAAAACTAAAAGCAACAAAGTTTCTCCACCATCTACTCTTTAGTTTCTCTTTGCTTGTTTATTCGAATGCAGGATGTCTTTTGATCCCAGAGACAGACCATGATTGTATCTAAATGAACCAGATGTTCTTTTACAATCTGAGTCATGGTTGAGACACTACTTAATCTATTAGGCACTATTGTACCCTCTCATCTTCCTTTTGTTTGGAAACACCTCATAAGACAACCTGTTTTGAACTCTATTCACAAACACTCTAAACAACCTATATACCTAGCGTTTTTGCTAATGTTCTGTGTAGTCACATGGAGGTTTAGATGATCCTTCGTGGAGACCAAAAGATATTCAAACAGCTGCAAAACGGAAGGTATGCATCCTCATAGAAAATATATCTACTAAGAATTTATAATTTCCAATTTAGATTTAAAACTACTTTCTTTTCCATGGCAACAAGTTTACGATGGACTTCATAATGAAGATTAAAATATTCAACAAAACGTGCACCTTGTTTCACAAACCTCGTCGAAGTACTTCACGTGGACAACGTCGTAGATATTCGACTACCACTCTATCTATGCAAACACATATGATATTGGCATCCCTGCACCGATTGTGACATCTCACGTTAGAATTGGTAGTAAATGTCATGTTGGCTACAAACTTCAGAGGAACAAAAAAATCAGTTAGATGGAACCAAAATGAAATAACTACAGCAACCCAAAGAGAACAAAATATTTTATTGACTATCATCCAAGAGGGGATGATTCGAAAATTAACCTAAGCATCAACTAAAAGAATCATTTGAAAGCATAACAGAAAAGTAGTAAAGACTTTTCTTTGGTCTAGTTCAAAATGACTGAAAAGTAGTAAATACTCTTTTCTTTGATCTAGTTCGAAATGACATTATGTATTATGAAAACTAGTCATTTGAAATAACATGAACAAAATTCTTTTACTTTCAAGCAAGTTCGGATAGACATTGTGTACTATGAAAATAAGTCACTGGAAAAAACATGAACAAAATTCTTTTATTCTCAAGCAAGTCCAAATAGGCTAGCAAATAAGCTATTGCAACCAAACAAATTAGGGCATCCTTACAACTGTATTTTGAACACATTTGACCAGTTTCTACATCACTGATTTTTACTTTTCCTTTCAGATAAATTTGTGGGGTTCGTTTAGATGCCAGCCCAATGGAATCCAAACAAAAAATGAAAGTTAGTAAGCTAAAGTAAACACATTCAGAAATTCAAGTACTAAGAAGAAAAATTGTATGTTTCAAAGTAGCAGTCCAAGTTAAGCCATTGAGGATCCTTGCAACAGTTTCCAAAGCGAACACCCTCTGTTGTGAATACTTCTAACTCTTCCTTGTTGGATTAAGTAATTAAGGTATTGATTTCAAGATAAAAATAAAAGGCTTACAGTTTCCGATGCATATCTAACACGGTAAGAAAACACTTACAACTGTATTAGGGCATGTACATTAGCATTTAATATAGAGGCTTTTGAGGTGTCTAAAGGGGTTTTTGCAAAAAAATCATGGAGCCGTCTCTTCGTGAAGAGACGCCTTTGGCCCGTAACCCAAGTAGAAACAGACGCCTCACTTCCCACTATATGAATTTATTGTCTGTTCTATCGATTCGATGCTATACAAGCTCATTTACTTCTGTATTTATTAGTGGGCTACATTTATAGACACTCCATTGTATCTCTTAGTTGTCTATTATGCTTGGAGAACCGTTTTGTTGTCTCTCCACTATACATGTCCTTATTTTGTTCCTCTAAAGAGCTCCCCAACTGACATTCTGAGATTTTAATGGCTACAAAAAAATGATAAACCCATCAGCAATACCATAACCATAAATAGGGAGCCAATAGCAGTAGCACTCAAGTTATTTTATTTCTATAGACTCAGATGGAGAGCAAAGCAGTGTGCAATTTGTAAATATGCCTGCACTGATGCATAGAAACAGTAGAGTTCTTTAATAAACATCAGTGAAACATTAACTTTTTATAAGTTGATAAAATATGGTCTACATATGTAAGTATGGATCATTAGAGAGATGACCATGTACACCTTGTATCTATCCCAACATCAGTTTATAGGTTAAGATATGACCATATAGGTAAGTAAAAAACGGGATATCCCTGTTATAGCATAAACCAAAGAGAGTACAGTATTTATTCAACAACATTATGTGTGTGTGTGTTTGGGGGAGCTAGTCTAAGCATGTGACTGGGTGTTACAAATTTGCTACAAAAAGGGTATTTTAAATTCAATTCATGTACACACTTAAAAGGCATTACATCTAAAAAATAAACTGAATATATTAGAACACAAAGTCACTATCCATTCAGTCAACTTTGAAGAATACGAATATGCCACACTATCCTGCCTAGCTATGTATAACTTTGCTTCATCATATATGCACGCTAGCTAACCTACCAGTATGCCCTCTGTGGTGGACACATACGAAGCCAAGAGAGTAGTGCAACATTTGATCCTCTGCTTGCTTGCGAGTTGGGACTTGGGATGGATTCTCTGCAGGGGCGGACCCAGGCCTATGGCCGCCTGGGCCACGGCCCGTGGCGCAGGCCTAATATTTTTTTAGAAGAGCCGCGAGCCAGCACAGGCGCATAGGCACAACCCAGCTCGTGAAGTCGTGAACGTGAACCCTAGGCGTGGAATCGTCGTGCCGGCGTCGCCTCTGCATCTACATCCGACTGCCGCGGTGCCTCCTGGCGTCGCGCTCGTGGCTCGCGCCCTCTGGGCCTCTGGCGCCTGGTCGGCTCTCGCAGACCACCACGCCACCCTGACCCAGTCCGCCGCGCCGCCCAGCAATGGCCTGCCGGCTGCCGCCCAGTCCACCGCGCCGCCTTGGCGACTGGGCGCCTCTCGGCGAGTCGGCGGTGCCCGCGTAGACACCCAGCCCAGCCCAGCCTAGTCTGCCCGTCTCCTCCGCAGCTCCGCCCATACGCAGGTATAAGACTTCTCAAATGTTTAATCATTTTTAACTTTTAAGGCTTTAATTAGATGTTTTATAGAGATTTATTGTGTTTGTTGACATCTCAAGTGTTTAATCCATTTTAACTTTTAAGACTTCTCAAGTATTTAATCCCAGTCCGCCGCGCAGAAGGCTTTTAATCCCTTTTAACTTTTAAGCGCAGACGTCCAGTTCTTAATATGATTTCTTTCAAGGTTCTGGAGCAAAAAACACTGATGTTGATGTTGGCATTATACATTTGGAAGGAGCTACATCATAAATTGTATGTTATCTAACATCTATGACAACGTTATTTCGTCGTACAATTTTTTTATATGCTACTAGTCTACTATTAGAGTTTATGGTCGCTTCGGCTCGGGCCTTGACTAATTTCTGGGTCCGCCGCTGATTCTTTGTGATGGGTAGGCAGGCAGGTAGTTCGTTGACACGCAAAGGGATATGCACGTGGGCCACAACGGGAGACCTGACAGCCGAGGCATATGGTGACTTGGATTTGGATTCACGGATGACCAAGGCGGGGGCGGGCTCAACCTCGCACCAGATCAACACATTGCTGATGGAGGATGATCAGATCCGCGGTTGTTTTGCCTAGATCCTTGGCCGCTGAGATCGGATCTAGCTGAATCCTCTCGATGGGCGCGCGAAGCGAGGGGTGGCGACAGCAGGGAAAAGGGAGAGAAAGGAGAGAGATGAACTACGATCAAGCGCAGGAGCGGGCCCATTAAATTCAAGGCTATTTAAATGAATACCCATTATTTTTGTAAAAGAACTTTAATATATATACATGTATATAGTGTATATGCATAGAAAATACAAAATGAATCAAATAAATAAAGGAATTCTATTAATTTGGAACAAAATATCTCCTTCCTACCACCCATACCTAACTAATTCAATAGATCGCCGTGGCCCATGAGGTCCAACGGAGCGACAAAGCCCACCTCAGTACTTACAACAAAAAAAACTGAAAGGGAAACATGCTTACACATTTTCCTAAATTGATTTTAGTGGTTGAATTGCCCAAACACAAATAATTGGACTAACTAGTTTGCTCTAGATTATGAGTTCTACAGGTGCCCAAGGTTCACAACAAACCAATAAAAAGACCGAAAAAGGATTCAAATATAGAGAGAAAAAGTCAGTCGAAGTGTGCCCTGGTCTGGCGCACCGGACTGTCCGGTGCACTACCGGACAGTGTCCGGTGCACCAGGGACTCAAACTCCAAACTGCTCACCTTCGGGAATTCTGGAGGCCACTCCGCTATAATTCACCGGACTGTCCGGTGTAGCACCGGACTGTCCGGTGTGCCAGCGGAGCAACGGCTACTTCGCGCCAACGGTCGTCTGCAGAAGGCATTAAATGCGCTACAGTGCGCGCCAGAGTCAGAGCAGAGCCAGATGGCGCATCGGACACTGAACAGTGCATGTCCAGTGCACCACCGGACTGTCCGGTGGCCCAGAAGACAGAAGCTCCAACGATCGGAATCCAACGGCCAGGTGACGTGGCAGGCGCACCGGACAGTGTCAGGTGGCGCACTGGACTGTCCGGTGCGCCATGCGACAGCAGCTTTCACCAAATGACTAGTTTGGTGGTTGGGGCTATAAATACCCCCAACCACCCACCATTCATTGCATCCAAGTTTTCTGACTTTCCACACCTTACAAGAGCTATAACATTCAATACAAGACACACCAAAGAGATCAAATCCTCTCCCAAATCCTTAGTTCATTCCAAATCAAATAGTGACTTGTGAGAGAGTGACTTGTGTTCATTTGAGCTCTTGCGCTTGGATTGCTTCTTTTTCTCATTCTTTCTTGTGATCAACTCAATTGTAACCGAGGCAAGAGACACCAATTGTGTGGTGGTCCTTGTGGGGACTTTGTGTCCCGTTTGATTGAGAAGAGAAGCTCACTCGATCTGAGTGACCGTTTGAGAGAGGGAAAGGGTTGAAAGAGACCCGGTCTTTGTGACCACCTCAACGGGGAGTAGGTTTGCAAGAACCGAACCTCAGTAAAATAAATTCTTGTGTCTCACTCTTTATTTGCTTGCGATTTGTTTTTCACCCTCTCTCTCGGACTCGTTCATATTTCTAACGCTAACCCGGCTTGTAGTTGTGCTTAAGTTTATAAATTTCAGATTCGCCCTATTCACCCCCCTCTAAGCGACTTTCAGTTGGTACCAAAGCCCGGTGCTTCATTAGAGCTTAACTGCTCGAAGTGATGTCGGGAGATCACGCCAAGAAGATGGTGATCGGCGGTGAGAAGTCCGCTACAAGCCACGGGAAGGCTCCATCAAGGGGGTTCGCCAACAACAAGAAGGATGGATCCCCTTCACGCATTCGATCGCACAAGAGTGGCGAGAAGAAGAAGAAAATGAAGAAAGTGGTCTACTACGAGACCGACTCTTCATCGCCCTCTACATCCGGATCCGACTCCGCGTCCGTCACTTCTAAGCGCCAAGAGCGCAAGAAGTATAGTAAGATCCCCCTACGCTATCCTCGCATTCCTAAGCATACTCCATTACTTTCCGTCCCATTAGGCAAACCACTGACATTTGACGGTGAAGATTATTCTAGGTGGAGTGATATGATGAGATATCACATAACCTCACTCCATAAAAGCATATGGGATGTTGTTGAGTTTGGTGTACAGGTACCATACGTAGGGGATGAAGATTATGATGAGGACGAGGTGGCCCAAATCGTGCACTTCAACTCCCAAGCCACCACTATACTCCTCACCTCTCTAAGTTGAGAGGAGTGTAACAAGGTGCAAGGATTGAAGAGTGCCAAGGAGATTTGGGACGTACTCAAGACCACACACGAAGGAGACGAGGTGACCAAGATCACCAAGCGGGAGACGATCGAGGGGGAGCTCGGTCGCTTCCAGCTTCGCCAAGGGGAGGAGCCACAAGAGATGTACAACGGGCTCAAGACCTTGGTGAACAAAGTGCGCAACCTCGGGAGCAAAAATGGGATGACCATGAAATGGTCAAGGTTATTCTTAGATCACTCGTTTTTCTTAATGTCACACCCGGTTTTAAAAAGGCAAACCGAATGCGAACCATGTACGTGCCAGGATCAGTTATTCACGTACACAGCAGTTACATAATATGGACATCATCACACAGTGCTCAAAATAGTATTAATAAGGGGAAATAATCGATTACATCATACGTCTGAGACGTCCATATAGTTCTTACAATAAATCAAAGTGCGGAAAAGAAACGTAGATAACGCGGCCTTCACAGGCAGCCGACTGGGGGTTGCCGCTAACCCACACCTAGAACTCGTCGTAATCTTGGAACTCCTGGAAGTCTCCTTCCACAGCTTCATCTTCGCCTGAGCAGTGGTTGCAATGCTGACAACCTGGGGGGGGGGGGGGTTTGGTGTGTAGAGCAAGGGTGAGTACACATCAACATACTCAGCAAGTATCCTGTTTGGCTGTAGTGGACTAGCTTTATGTGGGGATAAGTCAAGCAGTTGCTTTTAGTTGGTCAGGTTATTACTTACTAGTAGAAAGCCAGGTTTTAACATTAACCCAAGTTATTAACCCGATGTACCCTTTCCAAACGGAAAGAATACCACTTACCAGCACCATAATCATAACCAGAACCATCAATCTCATAACCACCTGTACCACAATGTCTCTGATCAAGTACCACTAATCATTGGAGCTCCCTTGGCCGCTCATAACCGCGAGCACGGCTGATATATCAGTTTCATAACACTCTGCAGAGGTTGTGCACTTTACCCACAAGCCGTGATTCCCATTCTGCCCGGAGATCATGACTCTCCATTGATCACTACCAAGGTGATCCAGCAGGGCATCACTACGAAGCCTTTACAAAGATTCCCCGGGGCTGTAGCCACCCGTTAGGTTTCCTAAATGCACCGCACTCCTCCCCAAGGGGCGAACCCAAACTTGGCAGAGCGAGCCGCATACACCGAGCCCCATTGACGGCACGACGGCTAAGTGAACTACACCCCGGATCCTCTAATTATTCAGCTAAGGGCACCCCATTCCACCCTCATGGTTGCACTGTTTTCCCGGGCGGTCATCCATAGAACAGGTCCTTACGGAGAGGCACTCGAGAAACCGCTCGAGTCCCCTTGAAAACCACAAGTATATCATAAAGAAGAACGGGAAAACAGCGTATCATAGATAATCACATCATGTTCATTGATTAGAGTTGAGCAATAGCATCAGACTAAGTAGTAATAATCCGACCCAAATAGGTAAACAAGGACATGGATAACAAAAGCTAGTCAATCCTTAGGTATAAATGTGTAAAGCGGGAGGTGAATTAAAGAATGAATAGGACATAGATAGGTCAAAGGACACTTGCCTCCACCAAACGACTGCTGCTCAGGGGCTTCTCCTGCGAATTCCTCGGGCTCTTCGACCGGATCGTTCTCTATGCGAGCGCAAACATACATACATACATCCACATATTTAATACAAAAGAACAGTACACCATACAAGATAACAAATAAAGCGAATATGCATCAAGTATGACATTCGATAACGCATTTGTTATGGCTAGAAAGAAACGGGAAAGGTCTCGCAGGGGGGGGTTAAATCTTATGCACTAATGACACAATTACAATTGGTTTTTAACAAAATAATTCTGTTGCATATACACTAATGGAAACCTAATCACTTTTAGTTGATCAACATTGCACAGGGTAAACAATTAACTACGTGAATCAATAACATAACGGAATTTTAAATTAAACTTCCTATTTTCCCATAGCATGAACAGTGATTAGCCTATTTAAAATACAGTAATTATGATCACAGAAAGTAAATAAAATAAAAAAAAAATAAAAAACAGAGGGGGGGGGGCGGTTGAACCGGCCCTAGGGCGGTTGAACCGGCCGGGCAGGGGGCGGCGCAGGGGCGGGGCGGCCGAGCCGCTGGGCGCGCAGGGGCGCGGGGCAGGGCGCGGGGGCGGCCGAGCGGCCGAGCCGGCCAAGCCGGGGGCGCGCGCGGGGGGGGGGGCGGGCGGCCGAACCGGCCATGGGGCCGAGCGGCGAGGGGAAGGGGAGGGAGGAGAGGGGGAGGGAGGAGAGGGAGGAGGGGGGGGGCTCACCGGTGACGGGGACGGGGCGGCCGAGCGGGGCGGCCGATCGGCGACGGGGAGGGGCGGCGGCCTAGGCAGGGGCGGCGGCTAGGGCAGGGGGCGGGTAGGGGGCGGCGGCTTGGGTGGGGAGGGAGAAAATGAGGGGGGAGAGGGAGAGGGTTAGGGGATAAGGGAAAGAGGGGGGGGGCGGCTGGGCCTACTAGGCCCAAGAGGGGGGCGCCAGGGGGCGGCTGGGCCGGCCGGGGTCGGCCCACGGCGCGGGAGAGAGAGAAAAAAAAGGAGAGAGAAAGAGAGAGAGAAAAGAGAAAGAAAAGAGAAAGAAAACATTTTCGAAATCCGATCTTTCTACATGAATGCATTTGCACTTTCAAAGCAATCAAAAGAAATGCAAGGTTCGGCATGGTGCATCAAACAACATAAAGTATTTAGGGTTTTTATACGTACGGGAATTCCAAACCGAATCCCGCTAGAACTTTGGAAAAGGTCAAGGTTTAGCGAGGGAAAAAGAAAAAGAAAAGGTAACGCCCGAATTTTGGCGAGTAAAGAAAAGAAAAAATTCAACTGCAAAATTCGGGGCGTTACAAACCTATCCCCCTTAAAAGAATCTCGCCCTCGAGATTCAGGGCTGGCTAGCAAAGAGCTCCGGGTACTTGGCCATCAGATCATCTTCACGCTCCCAGGTTGCTTCTTCCTCAGAGTGGTGACTCCATCTGACTTTGCACATTCTGACGGTCTTCCTTCGGGTGACTCTATCTGCAATCTCAAGGATCTGAGCTGGCTTCTCAACGTAGGTCAAGTCCTCCTGGACTTCAAGACCTTCCACTGGCAACTGCTCTTCTGGCATACGCAAGCACTTCTTCAACTGAGACACATGAAAGACATCATGCACAGCAGACAAATTCTCTGGCAAACTGAGCTGATAAGCCACTTCTCCTCGTCTTGCAAGAACCTGATACGGACCAATGTAGCGGGGTGCCAGCTTGCCTTTCACTCCGAATCTTCTGACTCCTCTGATCGGTGACACTTTCAGATAAACAAAGTCTCCGACTTCGAAACTCAGCTCTCTTCTTCTTGTGTCTGCATAGCTTCGCTGCCTTGATTGCGCTATCTTCAGATTCTCTCGAACCATCTTGATGTTCTCTTCGGCTTCAAGCAAAATGTCTGGCCCAAACACTTGCTTTTCCCCAGGCTGATCCCATTGCAACGGAGTTCTGCAACTCCTTCCATACAGCGCTTGAAACGGTGACATCTTCAAACTGGCCTGGTAACTGTTGTTATAGGAAAACTCTGCATAAGGCAATCTCTTATCCCATCCGGACTGATCTTGCAATGCACAGGCTCTCAACATATCTTCAAGAATTTGATTGGTTCTTTCAGTCTGACCATCTGTCTGCGGGTGATAAGCTGAACTGAAATTCAGATGCGTGCCCAAGGCTTCATGCAACTGCTGCCAGAAATGAGAGGTGAACTGCGTTCCTCTGTCTGACACTATCTTCTTTGGCACACCATGAAGACAAACGATCCGAGACATATACAATTCTGCCAATACTGCACTGTTGTAGTTGGTCTTGACAGGTATGAAGTGGGCTGACTTGGTCAAGCGGTCCACTACTACCCAAATGGAATCGTAGCCGGCTCGAGTGCGAGGCAATCCGACTATGAAATCCATACCAATTTCATCCCATTTCCACTGAGGGATCTGCAACGGTTGCAACAATCCAGCAGGTCTCTGGTGTTCTGCCTTAATTCTTCGACAACTATCGCACATAGCCACATGCTCTGCGATTTCTCTTTTCATTCCGTACCACCAGAATTTCTTCTTCAGATCCTGATACATCTTCTCACTGCCAGGGTGAATCGAATAAGCTGTCTCATGAGCTTCCTTAAGAATCAACTCCCGAATGGACTGGACATTGGGAACACACAAGCGATCTTTGAACCATACCACTCCTTCTGCATCTTCTCGAAAGTCTTTGCCTCTGCCATCTAAAATCAATCGCCGAATCTCACTGATCTTCTCATCATTTTTCTGCGCTTCTTTGATTTCGCGCTCCAAGGTAGGTTCCAATTCAACTGTGACTCCTCGCGAATTGTTCAGAAATCCGAGACTCAACCTGTCAAACTCTTTGGCCAACTCATAAGGCATCGGACGAGCGACCATCAGATTGACTTGACTCTTTCTGCTCAAAGCATCTGCCACTACGTTTGCTTTGCCTGGATGGTAATGAATCTCCAACTCATAGTCTTTGATCAATTCTAACCATCTTCGTTGCCTCATGTTCAACTCTGACTGAGTGAATATGTACTTCAGACTCTTGTGGTCTGTGTAAACATCGCATTTCTGTCCATACAGATAGTGCCTCCATGTCTTCAGTGCGTGAACCACTGCTGCCAACTCTAGATCATGGATTGGGTAGTTCTTCTCATGAACCTTCAGCTGTCGGGACGAGTAAGCCACAACTCTTCCCTCTTGCATCAACACACATCCCAAACCTGTGTAACAAGCATCACAATACACCGAGAAGGGCTTGTGCACATCAGGCAAGACTAGGACAGGCGCTGTAGTCAACTTCTCTTTCAGCGCTTCAAAGGCCTCTTGGCATTTCTGGGTCCACTTGAACTCAACCTTGTTGCCTAGCAACGCTGTCATTGGCTTCGCAATCTTCGAAAACCCTTCAATGAATCGCCGATAATATCCGGCCATTCCAATGAAGCTCTTGATTCCTCGAGCATCCGTTGGCGCTTTCCAGTTTAGAATGTCTGCCACTTTCTTCGGATCCACAGCCAATCCTTCTTTGTTGATTATGTGACCCAAGAACAGGACTTCACTGATCCAGAACTCACATTTGCTCAACTTTGCATACAACTGGTGCTCTCGCAATCTCTGCAATACCATCCTCAAATGATCTGCATGCTCTTCTTCACTTTGAGAATAAACCAGAATGTCATCAATGAATACCACTACGAACTTATCAAGATAATCCATGAATACACTATTCATCAAGTTCATGAAGAATGCTGGCGCATTGGTCAAACCAAAAGACATCACTGTGAACTCATATAAACCATACTTGGTAATGAATGCCGTCTTCGGAATGTCCGAAGGTCGGATCCTGAGCTGATGATAACCTGACCTCAGATCGATCTTGGAGAACACACTGGCTCCTCTCAACTGGTCGAACAGATCTTCTATTCTGGGCAAAGGATACTTGTTCTTGATCGTGACTTCATTCAAAGCTCGATAGTCGATACACATCCTCTTGGTGCCATCTTTCTTCTCCACGAACAAGACAGGGGCGGCCCAAGGCGAGGTGCTTGGCCGGATGTAACCTTTTTCTGACAGCTCATCAATCTGCTTCTTAAGTTCATCCAATTCTGGTCCAGATATTCTGTAAGCTCTCTTGAAGATAGGGGCGGTTCCAGGAAGAAGCTCTATAGCAAATTCAACTTTCCGCTCTGGTGGCATACCCGGTAAATCCTTTGGAAACACATCTGGGAATTCGGACACAACCTTGATACTCTCAATCGGGTCTGCTTCACTGCTATCAACGGTCATCTGATAACAACTTCCTTTCTTTGGCTCAGGCGGGACTAACTTGGTCACCACTTCCTCTCCTAGTGGGGACACTAACTTGATTGTCCTTTTATCACAACTGATAACTGCCTGATACTTATCTAGCCAATTCATCCCTAGGATGACATCTATTCCCTGAGTACCCATTACTATAAGGTTGGCGGGAAACGCTATCCCCCTTATTTTCACACTTATATTCAAACAAATGCTATCGGCTCGAATTCTACCACCGGCTGAGTCAATTTGAATGGGGGTTAACATGGTAGTAGTTGGAAGATTATGTGCTTCTACCCATGATGCAGTAATGAAAGAATGTGTTGCTCCAGTATCAAATAACACTTCTGCAATATGGGAATCGACTGGGAACATACCTACTGTCATGCCGGGGGTCTCCTGAACTGCTTCAGCTTCCAAGTGATTCAATCTTCCATGATTATAGCGCTGCTGAGAGCGATTGCCTGCTCCAGGCTGAGGCACATTCTGCTTTGCTGGGGCATTGGGGCCTGACTGCTGCTGGGCTGCCTTCTTCGGACATTGCATCACCCAATGGCCTTGCTCTCCACAGTGGAAACATGCCCTGTTTCCAACTTGAGCTGGTGCTGCCTGACTGTTCTGCTGATTTGCTGGGGCAGGAAGACGAGGTGCTTGCTGATTCTGCTTCTGAAACTGACCTCCTGACTGATTGCTCTGACGGTTCTGGTACTGATTCTGAGGGTACTGCCTTTGGAACTGCTGATACTGCTGACACTGCTGATGCTGCTGAGGTGGACGCTGGTTCTGCCTGAACTGCTGAGGTTGATTGCCTGAGAAACGGGGACGGCTGCTGCTTCCAGGCTGGGGTCCACTGATCTTGCGCTTACGATCTTCCATCTCCTTGCGCTTCCTTTCTGTCATGATTGCTCTGTCAATCAGGTGCTGGAATGTCGGGAAGGTGTGATTCATCAGCTGATACTGCAGAGGGTCAACCAAGCCTCTCAGGAAACGGTACTGTCGCTTGGCGTCGGTGTTGACATCTTCAGGAGCATAGCGAGACAATTGCAGAAACCTGTCTCGATACTCACTGACAGACGATGACCCTTGCTTAAGGGCCAGGAACTCCTCCTTCTTCACTGTCATCAGACCTGCAGGCACATGGTACTGACGAAAGCTACATCTGAATTCTTCCCAGGTGATGGTGTCGGGGTTGGCATGGGTGGCGAGGTAAGACTCCCACCATGACTGGGCTGCTCCTCTCAACAGACGGGGACCATACAGAACTTTCTCCCTGTCATCGCACTGAGCGGTATGCAACTCCCGCTCCACAGTGCGCAGCCAATCTTCAGCATCCATGGGGTCAGAAGAGTGAGCGAACGTTGGTGGATGACCTCTCATGAATTCAGCACGCTTATCTCTAGGCATCTGAGGCATCTGAGGCTGGGGTGGAGCCTGCTGCTGCTGCTGCTGCTGCTGCTGCTGAATGGCGGCCAAAGTCTGACCGATAGCTTGAACTGCCTGAGTCTGCATCAGAAACATCTGCTCAATCGACATCGGGGGCGGGGGCGGCAGGTGCTGCTGCTGGGGCACCTCATCCTGCGGAGCGGCTCGCTCCTGCTGAGCACGCCTTCCTCCTCTACGCCTGTTCTCTGACATCTGCAGAACGCAACCACACATCAGAACTGATCTGGCAAAGCTTGCAGCATAAGAAAAGAGTATAGAATTCTCCAACAGCACTGAACAGATGAGCATCTTCACTGATCTCCAACACAGACCACACAGCTTCTCAGATAAAGAGGAAAGGAGAATAGTGGGTTTCCCAACTATATAACTAACTTTATTGACATAGTACGTAAACCAAAATGCAGGGGATACCCACACTCTGGTGACAATCATTACAAAGATCCAAACCAAACATAGTTCATCATGACAAACATAGATGCACAGGATATAGCAAACTACCCTGTCTAACTAAAACTAACTAAGATCGAGACTAACGCTAAGACTGAAGCTTCCATGTATATATTTATTTCGTATTAATTACAAGATCCAACTCTAACGATCTATGGTTCTAGGTTTATCTTGGTCTTGCAGGCGGGATTGCCATAAGACTGGTGTCCACGCTGAGGTGAGCGGTACGGGTGCTGAGTCCCAACGGGAGCGGGGGAACCACCATCCAGAAAACGACGTTCCGCGCGCTCAGCCCGCAGCAGGGCGATCTCAGCACGAGCCCTACTCAGCTCGTCTAATGCATGGTCCAGCTCCGTGTTTAGCACGGCGGCTAGGTTGACTGTGCTGCTCAACCTAGGATTGCCCTCACCGACAGGTGAGACAATCACGCCTCCTGTGCTGCCAGATGAACGGCGGGGGTAATACTTCAGGTCAAGACCGTCAGCTGCCCCACCGAAAACCGAGCAGTAGTGCGAAAGCGCACGCCGTGCAGCATCTTGCATGGCTGCCTCAGCTGAGTCCCGCTCAGAGATAGAATAGTGCTCTGAACAGGCCTCTGCACCCTGGAGACTGTCCTCCGGGCAGCGCACCAAGCAAGTCGCCTCCCAGCGGTCCGGGTAGACCCCGCGACTATGCTGGTAGACCACACAGCGATACTCGACGGACCAAGTATGCCGGTCAAATGCCCGACGTAGCAGGGTGTCGAGCGCATCATGGAAGTGACACCCGCGAGCAGCGTCGCGAGTGATGGGTCGAGCAACCCATCCTTCCGGCTCAGGATTAGCAGAGAAGTCGGTGTCGTGGCTCGAGCTGTCGTCGCCTCCTCCGTCGTCTGGGTCTCCTCCAGCAGCTACTCCAGAAGCTGGGGCGCCCAGTGGTGGTGCAGGGGGCGGCTTCAGAGAAAGCACAGGGGAGCAGCTCCTCACAGACTCTATCTCCTGGTGGAGCGAGAGGGAAGAGCTCCGCTGCTCCTGTCGTCGACGCTCCTGCTCCTCACGCAGGCGGTGGTGTAGTCTCTCCAAGTGGCTGGACTGTCCGGCCACGGGACGGCGAAGCGGACGCTCAGCAAGGCGGGAGGGTAAGAAGGGGATGACTGACTTTCGTGCAGTGTGTCTAAGTCGAGCCATCTACAAAGGACATCGCAAGCAAAAGGGTGAGAACAGAATTAATATGACCAGCAAATAATGAATCATAAATAGATGAAGGATTGGAATAGAACATAATTTTCAGCAAGGTATAATATATAGTAGAACATAGGTTTGGTCAGTAGGACCAACTTTTGAAGGGATATCAAAGTCAAGGAAGAGACGGAGGTCTATAGTCCTTAGAACGACCATTCTACTCTAGGTTAGCGGTCCTACAGTCAGCACGGCTTTGATACCACTTATGTCACACCCGGTTTTAAAAAGGCAAACCGAATGCGAACCATGTACGTGCCAGGATCAGTTATTCACGTACACAGCAGTTACATAATATGGACATCATCACACAGTGCTCAAAATAGTATTAATAAGGGGAAATAATCGATTACATCATACGTCTGAGACGTCCATATAGTTCTTACAATAAATCAAAGTGCGGAAAAGAAACGTAGATAACGCGGCCTTCACAGGCAGCCGACTGGGGGTTGCCGCTAACCCACACCTAGAACTCGTCGTAATCTTGGAACTCCTGGAAGTCTCCTTCCACAGCTTCATCTTCGCCTGAGCAGTGGTTGCAATGCTGACAACCTGGGGGGGGGGGGGGGTTTGGTGTGTAGAGCAAGGGTGAGTACACATCAACATACTCAGCAAGTATCCTGTTTGGCTGTAGTGGACTAGCTTTATGTGGGGATAAGTCAAGCAGTTGCTTTTAGTTGGTCAGGTTATTACTTACTAGTAGAAAGCCAGGTTTTAACATTAACCCAAGTTATTAACCCGATGTACCCTTTCCAAACGGAAAGAATACCACTTACCAGCACCATAATCATAACCAGAACCATCAATCTCATAACCACCTGTACCACAATGTCTCTGATCAAGTACCACTAATCATTGGAGCTCCCTTGGCCGCTCATAACCGCGAGCACGGCTGATATATCAGTTTCATAACACTCTGCAGAGGTTGTGCACTTTACCCACAAGCCGTGATTCCCATTCTGCCCGGAGATCATGACTCTCCATTGATCACTACCAAGGTGATCCAGCAGGGCATCACTACGAAGCCTTTACAAAGATTCCCCGGGGCTGTAGCCACCCGTTAGGTTTCCTAAATGCACCGCACTCCTCCCCAAGGGGCGAACCCAAACTTGGCAGAGCGACCCGCATACACCGAGCCCCATTGACGGCACGACGGCTAAGTGAACTACACCCCGGATCCTCTAATTATTCAGCTAAGGGCACCCCATTCCACCCTCATGGTTGCACTGTTTTCCCGGGCGGTCATCCATAGAACAGGTCCTTACGGAGAGGCACTCGAGAAACCGCTCGAGTCCCCTTGAAAACCACAAGTATATCATAAAGAAGAACGGGAAAACAGCGTATCATAGATAATCACATCATGTTCATTGATTAGAGTTGAGCAATAGCATCAGACTAAGTAGTAATAATCCGACCCAAATAGGTAAACAAGGACATGGATAACAAAAGCTAGTCAATCCTTAGGTATAAATGTGTAAAGCGGGAGGTGAATTAAAGAATGAATAGGACATAGATAGGTCAAAGGACACTTGCCTCCACCAAACGACTGCTGCTCAGGGGCTTCTCCTGCGAATTCCTCGGGCTCTTCGACCGGATCGTTCTCTATGCGAGCGCAAACATACATACATACATCCACATATTTAATACAAAAGAACAGTACACCATACAAGATAACAAATAAAGCGAATATGCATCAAGTATGACATTCGATAACGCATTTGTTATGGCTAGAAAGAAACGGGAAAGGTCTCGCAGGGGGGGGTTAAATCTTATGCACTAATGACACAATTACAATTGGTTTTTAACAAAATAATTCTGTTGCATATACACTAATGGAAACCTAATCACTTTTAGTTGATCAACATTGCACAGGGTAAACAATTAACTACGTGAATCAATAACATAACGGAATTTTAAATTAAACTTCCTATTTTCCCATAGCATGAACAGTGATTAGCCTATTTAAAATACAGTAATTATGATCACAGAAAGTAAATAAAATAAAAAAAATAAAAAACAGAGGGGGGGGGGGCGGTTGAACCGGCCCTAGGGCGGTTGAACCGGCCGGGCAGGGGGCGGCGCAGGGGCGGGGCGGCCGAGCCGCTGGGCGCGCAGGGGCGCGGGGCAGGGCGCGGGGGCGGCCGAGCGGCCGAGCCGGCCAAGCCGGGGGCGCGCGCGGGGGGGGGGGGGGGGGCGGGCGGCCGAACCGGCCATGGGGCCGAGCGGCGAGGGGAAGGGGAGGGAGGAGAGGGGGAGGGAGGAGAGGGAGGAGGGGGGGGGCTCACCGGTGACGGGGACGGGGCGGCCGAGCGGGGCGGCCGATCGGCGACGGGGAGGGGCGGCGGCCTAGGCAGGGGCGGCGGCTAGGGCAGGGGGCGGGTAGGGGGCGGCGGCTTGGGTGGGGAGGGAGAAAATGAGGGGGGAGAGGGAGAGGGTTAGGGGATAAGGGAAAGAGGGGGGGGCGGCTGGGCCTACTAGGCCCAAGAGGGGGGCGCCAGGGGGCGGCTGGGCCGGCCGGGGTCGGCCCACGGCGCGGGAGAGAGAGAAAAAAAAGGAGAGAGAAAGAGAGAGAGAAAAGAGAAAGAAAAGAGAAAGAAAACATTTTCGAAATCCGATCTTTCTACATGAATGCATTTGCACTTTCAAAGCAATCAAAAGAAATGCAAGGTTCGGCATGGTGCATCAAACAACATAAAGTATTTAGGGTTTTTATACGTACGGGAATTCCAAACCGAATCCCGCTAGAACTTTGGAAAAGGTCAAGGTTTAGCGAGGGAAAAAGAAAAAGAAAAGGTAACGCCCGAATTTTGGCGAGTAAAGAAAAGAAAAAATTCAACTGCAAAATTCGGGGCGTTACACTTAACCCTACGCAAGTACAATTAATACGTGGTGATCCTAGATACACACTAATGTCTCCCGAGGAAGTAATAGGAAAATTTGTGAGCTTTGAATTGATGATCAAAGGCTCAAAGAAAATCATCGAGCAAGATGGCCCCTCCACGCCCGAAGCACAACCGGTCGCATTCAAGGCGACGGAGGAGAAGAAGAAAGAGTCTACAACTCTACATCAAGTAGACTCCCCATCGACGCCTCCAAGCTCGACAACGAGGAAATGACGCTCATCATCAAGAGCTTTCGCTAAATCCTCAAGCAAAGGAGAGGGAAGGACTACAAGTCCCGCTCCAAGAAAGTGTGCTACAAGTGTGGTAAGCCCGGTCACTTTATTGCAAAATGTCCAATATCAAGTGACAGTGACAGGGGCGACGACAAGAAGGGAAAGAGGAGAGAAAAGAAGAGATACTACAAGAAGAAGGGCGGCGATGCCCATGTGTGCCGCGAGTGGAACTCCGACGAGAGCTCCTCCGACTCCTCCTTCGACGAGGACGCCGCCAACGTCACCGTCACCAAAGGACTCCTCTTCCCAAACATCGGCCACAAATGCCTCATGGCAAAGGACGGCAAAAGGAAGAAGGTAAAATCAAGATCCTCCACTAAATATGCATCCTCTAGTGATGAAGATAATTCTAGTGATGAGGAGGATAATTTGCGCACCCTTTTGCCAACCTAAACATGCAACAAAAGGAAAAATTAAATGAATTAATTAGTGTTATTCATGAGAAGGATGAACTCTTGGACTCTCAAGAGGACTTCCTAATTAAAGAAAACAAGAAGCATGTTAAGGTTAAAAATGCTTACGCTCTAGAAGTAGAGAAATGTGAAAAACTATCCAGTGAGCTAAGCACTTGCCATGATATTATTGCCAACCTTAGAAATGAAAATGCTAAAATAATTGCTAAGGTTGATTCAAATGTTTGTGATGTTTCAATTCCCAATCTTAGAGATGATAATGTTAGTTTACTTGCTAAGATTGAAGAATTGAATGTCTCTCTTGCTAGCCTTAAGATTGAAAATGAAAAATTAATTGCTAAGGCTAAAGACTTAGATGTTTGCAATGTTACCATTTCTAATCTTAGAAGTGAAAATAACATATTACATGCTAAGATTGTTGAATTAAAAGCTTGCAAACCCTCTACATTTACCGTTGAACATGTTTCCATTTGTACTAGATGTAGAGACATTAATGTTGATGCTATTCATGATCACCTAGCTTTAATTAAGAAACAAAATGATCACATAGCTCAACTTAATGCCAAAATTAATGAGCATGACTTAGAAAATGTAAAATTTAAATTTGCTAGAAGCATGCTCTATAGTGTGAGACGCCCTAGCATCAAGGATGACATTGGCTTCCAAAAGGGAGACAATGTCAAACTTAATGCCCCGCCTAAAAGATTGTCTAACTTTGTTAAGGGTAAGTCTCCCATGCCTCAGGATAACGAGGGTTACATTTTGTACCCTGTCGGTTATCCCGAGCACAAGATTAGGAGAATTCACTCTAGGAAGTCTCACTCTGGCCCTAATCATGCTTTTATGTATAAGGGTGAGACATCTAGCTCTAGGCAATTAACCCGTGCAAAATTGCGTAAGAAGAAAACTCCTAATGCATCAAATGATTATAACATTTCATTTAAGACTTTTGATGCATCCTATGTTTTGACTAATAAATCCGACAAGGTAGTTGCCAAATATGTTGGGGCAAACACAAGGGGTCAAAGACTTGTGTTTGGGTACCCAAAGTTCTTGTATCTAATGTCAAAGGACCCAAAACCATTTGGGTACCTAAAATCAAGAACTAAATTTGTTTTGTAGGTTTATGCATCCGGGGGCTCAAGTTGGATCATCGATAGCGGGTGGATAAACCACATGACAGGGGAGAAGAAGATGTTCTCCTACGAGAAAAACCAAGATCCTCAACGAGCTATCACATTCGGGGATGGGAATCAAGGTTTGGTCAAAGGATTGGGTAAAATTGCTATATCTCCTGACCATTCCATTTCCAATATTTTTCTTGTAGATTCTTTAGATTATAACTTCCTTTCAGTTTCGCAATTATGTAAAATGGGTTACAACTGTCTTTTTACGGATATCGGTGTTACTGTCTTTAGAAGAAGTGATGATTCAATAGCATTTAAGGGAGTGTTAGAGGGTCAGCTATACTTAGTAGATTTTGATAGAGCTGAACTTGACACTTGCTTAATTGCTAAGACTAACATGGGCTGGCTCTGGCATCGCCGACTAGCACATGTTGGAATGAAGAATCTTCACAAGCTTCTAAAGGGAGAACACATTTTGGGACTAACAAATGTTCATTTTGAGAAAGACAGGATTTGTAGCGCATGTCAGGCAGGGAAGCAAGTTGGAGTTCATCATCCACATAAGAACATCATGACGACTGACAGACCACTCGAGCTCCTACACATGGACCTATTCAGCCTGATAGCTTACATAAGCATCGGCGGGAGTAAGTACTGTCTAGTTATTGTAGATGATTATTCTCGCTTCACTTGGGTGTTCTTTTTGCAGGAAAAATCTCATACCCAAGAAACCTTAAAGGGATTCTTGAGACGTGCTCAAAATGAGTTCGGCTTAAGGATCAAGAAGATAAGAAGCGACAACGGGACGGAGTTCAAGAACTCTCAAATAGAAGGCTTCCTTGAGGAGGAGGGCATCAAGCATGAGTTCTCTTCTCCCTACACCCCACAACAAAATGGTGTAGTGGAGAGGAAGAATAAAACTCTATTGGACATGACAAGAACCATGCTTGATGAGTACAAGACTTCGGATCGGTTTTGGGCCGAGGCGGTCAACACCGCTTGCTACGCCATCAACCGGTTGTATCTACACCGAATCCTCAAGAAGACATCATACGAACTCCTAACCGGTAAAAAGCCCAATGTTTCATATTTTAGAGTCTTTGGTAGCAAATGCTTTATTCTTGTTAAAAGAGGTAGAAAATCCAAATTTGCTCCTAAGGCTGTAGAAGGCTTTTTACTAGGATATGATTCAAATACAAGGGCATATAGAGTTTTAACAAGTCCTCTGGACTAGTTGAAGTTTCTTGTGACATTGTGTTTGATGAGACTAACGGCTCTCAAGTAGAGCAAGTTGATCTTGATGAACTAGATGATGAAGAGGCTCCATGCGCCGCGCTAAGGAATATGTCCATTGGGGATGTGTGTCCTAAAGAATTCCAAGAGCCTCCACAAGCACAAGATCAACCATCTTCCTCCATGCAAGCATCTCCACCAACTCAAGATGAGGATGTGGCTCAAAATGATGAAGGAGAAGATCAAGAGGATGAGCCACCTCAAGAGGAGAGCAATGATCAAGGGGGAGATGCCCATGATCAAGATGAGGAAGATGAACAAGTTCCAAGGCCGCCACACCCAAGAGTCCACCAAGCAATCCAACGAGATCACCCCGTGAACACCATCCTCGGCGACATTCAAAAGGGGGTAACTACTCGATCTCGTGTTGCTCATTTTTGTGAACATTACTCTTTTGTTTCCTCTATTGAGCCACACAAGGTAGAGGAAGCACTTCAAGATTCAGATTGGGTGGTGGCGATGCAAGAGGAGCTCAACAACTTCACTAGGAATGAGGTATGGCATTTAGTTCCACGTCCTAATCAAAATGTTGTAGGAACCAAGTGGGTCTTCCGCAACCAACAAGATGAGCATGGTGTGGTGACAAGGAACAAAGCCCGACTTGTGGCCAAGGGATATTCACAAGTCGAAGGTTTGGATTTCGGTGAAACCTATGCACCCGTAGCTAGGCTAGAATCAATTCGCATTTTACTTGCCTATGCTACTTACCATGGCTTTAAGCTTTACCAAATGGACGTGAAAAGTGCCTTCCTCAATGGACCAATCAAGGAAGAGGTCTATGTTGAGCAACCTCCCAGCTTTGAAGATAATGAGTACCCTAGCCATGTATATAAACTCTCTAAGGTGCTTTATGGGCTCAAGCAAGCCCCAAGAGCATGGTATGAATGCCTAAGAGATTTCCTTATCACTAATGGCTTCAAAGTCGGAAAGGCCGATCCTACTCTATTTACCAAAACACTTGAAAATGATTTGTTTGTATGCCAAATTTATGTTGATGATATTATATTTGGGTCTACTAACGAATCTACATGTGAAGAATTTAGTAGGATCATGACACAAAAATTCGAGATGTCTATGATGGGGGAGTTGAAGTACTTCTTAGGATTTCAAGTGAAGCAACTCCAAGAGGGCACCTTCATTAGCCAAATGAAGTATATTCAAGACATTCTAAACAATTTTGGGATGAAGGATGCTAAGCCCATCAAGACACCCATGGGAACCAATGGGCATCTCGACCTCGACACGGGAGGTAAATCCATAGATCAAAAGGTATACCGGTCGATGATAGGCTCTCTGCTCTATTTATGTGCATCTCGACCGGATATTATGCTTTCCGTATGCATGTGTGCAAGATTCCAAGCCGATCCTAAGGAAGCTCATCTTAGGGCCGTAAAACGAATTTTGAGATATTTAGTTTATACTCCTAAGTTTGGTCTTTGGTACCCTAGGGGATCCACATTTGATTTAATTGGTTATTCGGATGCCGATTGGGTGGGGTGTAAAATTAATAGAAAGAGCACATCGGGGACTTGCCAGTTCTTGGGAAGATCCCTGGTGTCTTGGGCTTCAAAGAAGCAAAATTCCGTAGCTCTTTCTACCGCCGAAGCCGAGTATATTGCCGAAGACCATTGTTGCGCACAATTGCTTTGGATGAGGCAAACCCTTAGGGACTATGGTTACAAATTAACCAAAGTTCCTCTTCTATGTGATAATAAGAGTGCAATCCGCATGGCGGATAATCCCATTGAACATAGCCGCACTAAACACATAGCCATTCGGTATCATTTTCTAAGGGATCACAAACAAAAGGGGGATATCGAGATTGCATATATTAACACCAAAGAACAATTAGCCGATATCTTTACCAAGCCACTAGATGAACAAACCTTTAACAAACTTAGGCATGAGCTAAATATTCTTGATTCTCGGAATTTCTTTTGATGTTTTGCACACATAGCTCAATAATATACCTTTGATCATATCTCTTTCATGTGCTATGACTAATGTGTTTTCAAGTGTATTTCAAACCAAGTCATAGATTGAAAGGAAATTGGAGTCTTCGGCGAAGACAAATGCTTCCACTCCACTCCATCAAATTACTCATCTTTCGCCGTCACTCCGAGCAACTCTTCAACTTTAGTATAATCTTCACTCTTATCTTATTTACCATTGGGAGAGAAAGAAAAAGGACCTATATTTCACTCAAGTATCCGTTTTTTGGCGATTCATGCCAAAGGGGGAGAAAGTATTAGCCCAAAGCAAAAGGACCGCACCACCACCATTTTCAAAAAATTGAGTCAAGAAAAGATTTTTCAATTGGTGATTTTTAAATCGGTATCATATTTTTGATAGAATTTCAAAATTGGTACAACCCTTTCAAAACTAATATCTAAAACCCTCTTGAACACTAAGAGGAGGATTTGATTGAGGGGGAGTTTTGTTTAGTCAAAGGAAAAACATTTGAAACAGGGGGAGAAAAATTCAAATCTTGAAAATGCTTCTCAAAATCTTATTCATTTAGCTTTGACTATTTGCAAAAGAACTTTGAAAAGAATTTACAAAAGAATTTGCAAAAACAAAACATGTGGTGCAAGCGTGGTCCAAAATGTCAAAAATAAAGAAACAATCCATGCATATCTTATGAGAATTAATATTGGTTCAATTCTAAGTAACCTTTGCACTTACATTATGCAAACTAGTTCAATTATGCACTTCTATACTTGCTTTGGTTTGTGTTGGCATCAATCACCAAAAAGGGGGAGATTGCAAGGGAAACAGGCTTACACCTTTTCCTAAATTGATTTTGGTGGTTGAATTGCCCAAACATAAATAATTGGACTAACTAGTTTGCTCTAGATTATGAGTTCTACAGGTGCCCAAGGTTCACAACAAAGCAATAAAAAGACCGAAAAAGGATTCAAATATAGAGAGCAAAAGTCAGCCGAAGTGTGCCCTGGTCTGGCGCACCGGACTGTCCGGTGCGCCACCGGACAGTGTCCGGTGCACCAGGGACTCAAACTCCAAACTGCTCACCTTCAGGAATTCTGGAGGCCACTCCGCTATAATTCACCGAACTGTCCTGTGTAGCATCGGACAGTGTCCGGTGGCGCACCGGACTGTCCGGTGTGCCAACGGAGCAACGACTACTTCGCGCCAACGGTCGTCTGCATAAGGCATTAAATGCGCTATAGTGCGCGCCAGAGTCAGAGCAGAGCCAGATGGCGCACCGGACACTGAACAGTGCCTGTCCGGTGCACCACCGGACTGTCCGGTGGCCCAGAAGACAGAAGCTCCAACAGTCGGAATCCAACGGCCAAGTGACGTGGCAGGCGCACCGGACTGTCCGGTGCGCCATGCGACAGCAGCTTTCACCAAATGACTAGGTTGGTGGTTGGGGCTATAAATACCCCCAACCACCCACCATTCATTGCATCCATGTTTTCTGACTTCCCACACCTTACAAGAGCTATATCATTCAATACAAGACACACCAAAGAGATCAAATCCTCTCACAAATCCTTAGTTCATTCCAAATCAAATAGTGACTTGTGAGAGAGTGACTTGTGTTCATTTGAGCTCTTGCGCTTGGATTGCTTCTTTTTCTCATTCTTTCTTGTGATCAACTCAATTGTAACTGAGGCAAGAGACACCAATTGTGTGGTGGTCCTTGCGGGGACTTTGTGTCCCGTTTGATTGAGAAGAGAAGCTCACTCGGTTTAAGTGACCGTTTGAGAGAGGGAAAGGGTTGAAAGAGACCTGGTCTTTGTGACCACCTCAACGGGGAGTAGGTTTGCAAGAACCGAACCTCGGTAAAACAAATCCTTGTGTCTCACTCTTTATTTGTTTGCGATTTGTTTTTCACCCTCTCTCTCGGACTCGTTCATATTTCTAACGCTAACCCGACTTGTAGTTGTGCTTAAGTTTATAAATTTCAGATTCGCCCTATTCACCCCACTCTAGGCGACTTTCAAAAACCCCAAACCCTATTGTAGTCGCACCACGACAGAGCCACCAGATGCGCTAGCCACCAAGTCGTGGTCACGTCTTGCAGCCCCATGTGACATGGAGACACCAGCACCTCCGTTGCGCCATCTTACCTCCGCGACGTAGCTAGGTGCCCATACTTGACCGGTTAACTGTCATTGCATTGCGTTGCATTGCGTCTAGCCTCGTTGTTGCGTCATCCGACGTCCAAGGCTTCAATTCACCATAGTCAGGGTGTCACCGCGTGCCAGGATAGATAGCCAGGGGCAAGGTCCCATCGTGCCAATGTCCGCCCAATCTGTGGCCACCCGACCCTGACCTCCGACTCCCCTGCTTTGCCGCTTGCAATACTGGGCTACAGGTGGGGCATTAGTGATTGGAAATTCCAAAGAGGACAAGCAGCCAATTAGCAACTGAGCAACAACCAACAAATGTATTTCGATTTAAAAGTTTTGAAATAGTTATGTGAAATTTGAGCTTAGTAGACTAGTTATTGAATCAGTTATGACCATAGCTTGTGTACTTATTTATACACTATACATATATATATATTAAATATATATGTGATATGTCGATAGACATGTTTTAGTCTTCCAAAAGAATCATCCTACAAATTTTTTGAATACACACCCTCTAAATCCTAGGCCCACCACTGGTCAAGCGGTAGGGTTGTGCGCTCGCCTGGAAGTGCACCAAATGAGAAGAGGGATGGCTAGTCTGTACTCACCTTAGGACCACAATGTGAAATGGCTCGACGAAGGAGAATACCTCCTGCTCGAGGGGGTTGGGCGGGGTGGGGTGAGAACGACGGTTGTACCGACGAGAGTGGGGGGGGGGGTGGCGTGACGATCGCGACGCCAAAGCCGCGAGGAACAGAGGTGGGGGGCGTCGAACGAGGGTTAGGGCGGGGCATGGTGCACCAGATGTGGACGCCTACAGTCAAAACTTATAGAGTAGTAGAGATAGAGACACAATATTTAATATATACTTATACTTTATATATATATATATAATTCAAGGACTAAAACGACTAATATTTTTGGTCAGAATATTTTCAAATGAATAAATATAATAAGAATATTTTCAAATGAATAAATATAATAGACGCATATACTCCCTTGTACTAAAATATAATTTGTTTAGACTAATTATATATATTTTAAATCTATACTATCTACTAAGAGCATCTCCAACAACGTGACCTATAAAAATGCCTTATAATTTAAAAATAAGTAAATTTTATAGAATTTAGGGCACCAACAAAGCACTCCGCTCCAACAGTAAAGCCCCAAATCTAGATTATAGGGCAGCCCACTACGGTGTAGTATATTTGAGGCACTTGAGAGGGTGCCCTATAATTTTTTGACAAAATTTGTTGAATTGAGGCACTGTTGGAGTGATTTTTCCTGTGTAGAGCCCTATATTTCAATTTGAGGCACTAGTTTGAGGCATTGTTGGAGATGCTATAAGAGGCTAATGTAGGCCAGATTCGTGCCCCCGCCCGCCCTCTGCGTACATGCAAGCCTCTGCATACATACAAGCTCCGTCCTCTACGTACATGCAAGCCCAGCCAGCCACACATGCAACGAATGCAACTAAAGCTGCGCATACAACCGTGCATGCAAATGCCACCACTACATGCAAAGCCTGCATGTGCACAAGCGTGAATGCAAAGCCTGCTGCGCATGCGAGTGACTGAGCATGTGTTTGATACCCGGTAGGAATTATATGTTAAAAATAAATGTGCTAATCAGCACATGTGTTTGAACAGTTTCAAGGAACTAAACGGTAAAAATAAGATAAAATATATGTAAATAGGATTTGAACCATGATTATTTGCTTTAAACTCATATTCACATCCACCTAGCCACTAGAACACACACATTTTTTTTATTTTAAACTCTATACTCAAATATAATATAGAGACTTATGAAAAATAGGGGAAAAATAAAACCGGGTCATGATCAGGCCAACCATGATACTTTTTTACGTGAATTTGCTACCTTGATGATCTATATAGTTTTCAATGCATTTAATATCAGATATAACTATGACAACTACTTTTTAGTCGTTTTGGACCGAAAAATATAGATTGGTCAAGTCGTTTAGTAAAGCAACATATCACACATACTTGCAAATTGTTTCCACATCTTAATGAAATATATATCCGTATACAAATTAGCAAGTCAATTTTTAGAATAGTTCGTAGCCATCGGTTCAGAACTTTATGCGAAAGAATGTTGGCTCTACGTCTGCTTATGCGAAAGAATGTTGTCTCTTCCCTTTCCTATAGGAGGGTGAAATAAGTTTTACCAGCAGCGTCGTACCGGAGGTGCCAGTAGCCTTAGTGTACCAGTCGCTCCTCAAAATGGACTCACTGGCAGCAAAATATTCTCTAACGAGTTGACTCGCGTGCTCGACTGGGATTGTACTTTGTCTCTTCTGTCAACTGAGCTATGGTGAATTCTATCGACATCAACGTTAGCACGATGGTTCGCCCAACTGAGCATGTCCCCGGTCCACAAAACTATGTTGTTGAGAACCTCACATGTAGATTCATATTAGTTAACAATTTGCTTAAACAAACTAACACAATTGTTTGATCTATGCAGAAGATGGCACTAATTGTTTGATCTAAATGTTGCGAGATGCTCTCCAATAAAATTTACATGGTTGCCTCATGGTTTATGTAAGGAACCCGTGAATTTGAATGCGTACAGCTTCAGTTGCTCTGACTGCTTTTAGAGAATTCGTCTTTAGATGAGTTGAATATTGTTATATTACTTGTCTTTATGTAGTAATGTAGAAATCATGCCACAACATAAGAGGTCCATATTTGAGTGCTAAAATAATTTTGATAATCACAACTCACCATCCTCTTTCAATAGGCTTAGGATCTCCTTTTTATATTTTTCACCCTACAATGAAAAAATGTTATATGGAGGCCATGGTATATCATCATATCATGTATTATGAACTTAGGATTTGCCTATTTCAATTAACAATGGTATTGAGCCAATTTTGGTTGTTCGAAATGGTAGATTTCGATGTTTGTTATGATTGCTGAGTTGATTATTGATAGCATCACTAAATAGTGACATATGCTTGCACAAGTGTCCCCCGTTGCAACGCACGTGTATATACCTAGTAGTAATATATAAATGTAGTTTACATATATGTCTATATATATTATTATTTGAATGAATGTGAACGAAAATGTGAATTAGAAAAAACTATATTTTATAACGGATGAAGTATAATATACACTGAAGTATTATCATTAATTAACTAAAACGAACGAATTTTAATTTGGGATAGAGTCGGGAAACAAAAAGAAAACGATTAAACAAGCAATTAATAAACCCCGACCGGAAAAGGACATTGTTCTTTTCTGCGCCCCTACTCCACCCGCCGCCTCCGCTCCTCGCCGCCGCGCGGCGCGGCGACGTGCAATCTTAGGGTTCGTGAGAGGGTTCCCGAATCCTCCTTGCCGTGCACCACACCGTCCCCCTCCACCGACGCCGCTGCTTCCCATGTCGCTCCGATCCGGCGGCCGCCAGCTATCTTTCGAGCTTCTCGCGGGCGACCTCACCGCCGACGACCCGGACGACATCTCCCCGCGCTCCCTGCCCGATACATCGTCCGATGGGCAGCGCCGGCGCAGGAGGCGGTCTAAGCGCAAGCGTGGGTTCCGGAGCCCCCCGATCCAGGAGGCGGTTTCGGAGGGGGAGCAGCAGCCGCGCGTGGAGGGCGGCGGCAACTCGGCCGCGGCGTTCAGGGTCCTGGATCTGAAGTCGACTGCGGAGACGGTGTGCGAGAGCTCGGACGCGGAAAGGTCTGCGGCGAGCTGCGTGACCTATGTTGGCGTGGAGCTGAGGCAGAGGAGCGTCTCCGGGGGCGGGAGGGTGGTGGCAGCGTCCGCGGATGATGGGACCAGCAGCTGCGGAAGCAGCACGCGGGAGAGCGCCGCAGCTGCTGCGGCTGTGGCGGATGTGGCAGCCATGGCGTGGCGGCCTGAGGCAAATGGCGGCATGAAGAAGAAGCTGGAGAAGGAGTCGTCGCTGGACTGGGAGAAGTACATGAAGGACAATAACAAAATTCTCGGAGGTTCAGATCTCACTGTTCACTGTAATTCTGCAGAGCCACATGCCTTTTATTGTGATAATTTGATGGTCCTTTCACCACTCCTCGTTCTAGAGAACCCCTGAATTTCTTAGATGGTCTTGCTTCATTTCTGTGATATGAACAAAGTAGAACATGACATGCTGCCTGTGAAGTTTGTTGCATCCTAGAGAATTAGAGCATTAGGCTGGAAAGACGTCACAGTCTGAAATACTAATTGCTGGTCCATTCTTGGCGGATTTTGATATCTGACTAAATTTGGGAGATCTGATCACAAAACAGAATAATGGATTTAGTGGACCAATTTTCATTGCACTGGTAGATTCAAATTGAATTCTGATTTAATACCATGCTATTGTATATTGAGTTAACAAGCCCTAGATATGCATATTCACACATCTATAAACCATTTGCTGTTGCAGAATTTGAGCGCCTTGACAAATCACCATTCAGATACTTTCTTGGGGAACTATATGGTGGCAATTCACTGAGAAGCACAATTGCAGTGGGCAATGAGAAGAAGCGGCAGCGGGTGTACAACACTATGTTTCATGTCCCATGGAGATGTGAACGGGTATGCATCTGCACTTCTAATGGCAATACTTGTGTAAACCTCATGTATGTTATTTGAACTTTCGAGTATTGATGCTGTTCTAGTTTATTATCTTGCTTGGTGTCAGGCATTGCTGGAAAATGGATCCAATATGCAAGAGTTATTCACAATTTGGCATTTTTTAAAAACTAATTTTGCATGTTGATGAAACCAATAACTCATCACATACTTTTGACTGAACAATCATGAACGAATTCTTGTCCTGGTTTGGGTATTGATAGGCAAAAATGTATATTGACTTAAAAAAGGGCAGAATGTGCTGTGATGAACCTCATACTTGGTTATGTGTGCACTTCACATGTTTCAGGAGTAATTATGCACTTGTTTGTGTGATGAGAGAGATGTTTGATAATGATAAAATGCTGCAGCTAATTGTCGCAGGATTCTTCGTCTGCTTGGATTCCTTTCTGTCATTGCTTACAATTATGCCTGCACGAATTGTCGTTACCATCTGGCGGGTGATGAAGACCAGGTGGGTTTGCAGTTTTACTTAAATTAAGTGAAGTATGTTCTATCTTTTAATTATTTGTTGCCTGAAACAAATTTCGACAACTATCGTTTAGCAACATATTAACGGTGCGGAAACATTCTGTGATATATAATTGTAGATTCTGATAGATGTTGTCTTATATGATGTTCACAAAAAGTTATCTCGTAATGATATAATTTTTGTTTAAGATAATTGCACCTAAACATTACTTGTTGAACTAGTCTTAGGGTACCAGTTCTGGCTCTGGTTGGGAGGCTTCTGCTTAAGCTAGTTAACCTTGCTCCGTAAACCTAGTACTCTGTTGCAGTGAAAACTTAATGCACTTTGACCACAACTTTCTGATAAGCTAGGTGCCGTTTGGTTCATATATTTGTAATGTAATGGGTAACGGATAACGTTAAATCATGTTTGTTTTAGTCCAACCGTAATCAGATACCACACTAAAATTTGATACCAGCCTATTCAAATTTGTGTAATCGAGCCGAAACCATTACCATTACCATTTGCGTTACATTTTTTGAACCAAACAGCACCCTAGTTGCTATGGGATGTTTAACCCAACCATGAGAGCTTTAGTACATTTGTGATGTACAAGTATGATTTACTTTTTAGTATATTACTTTTTAGAGAACTTGCATGTGGGAACTTTACAAGTATGGGAACTCACTTCCTAGTTAACATAATCTCAGTTTGAAATGCAGCAGACCAGCAGTAGCTTTCTGAAAGAAGTTGAGCTCCTTGTACAGTACATGATTTACTTTGAGAGGAAATGTGAACCATGGAATAATTGCTATAAACAGAGATAACCTGCTTCGAAGCAATACTTTGCAAAACAAGGCAAAAGTATTTTTTATTTTTATTTTCCAATCAAGTGGCTATTTTATGCTTGGTATCCTCCATTGTCAATATTAGTTTACTGGGTAGATTGGCTTATATACTTATGTTTGTAGCATTTACTATAATAAACTTTAGAGGTGCAAGAAACCACCAGCATTATTTACTGTTTTACATCATTTCCTTTCCTGATGCTCTACTTGTTTGTAGTTGTGTGTTTTCTACCATTGACTTTTTACCAGCTTTATTTTTACAAGGCCACTCTTTCCCATTCAGTCCCTCTTTGGTTGACATATTAGATCATGTAATTATTTATCCAATGTATTTGTGACAGGAAGTTCCGGCGGCCAAATGCTGCTGATTTATCAGATTATGGATGTTTTGTAGTTCTAGCCCTTGGAGTTGCCTCTTTGCAAATGATAGGTCCCCCCCCCCCAACCGTTTTTTGTTGAACAAGTGGCCATCCTACGTATTTGTTAATCGGCCTACGATTGTTTTTTTTTGGTGTCAGATATTAGCTTAATTTACCATGTCATTCGTGGTCAGGGCACAATCAAGCTTTATGTCGTATACAACGTACTAGAGGTGAGTATACTATTTATTTATAGTATATGTTTGTTTATTATTAATACTGTGTGCTTGACCTGTGTTTTTGTTTTAGATCTTTGACAAACTCTGTCAATCATTCGGTGAGGATGTGCTGCAAGTTCTGTTCAACTCAGCTGAGGGGTTGTCAGCATGCTCGACAGATAATGTGACATTTGAACTGATGCGGTTCATTTTGGATGAGGCTATAGCCGTTGTTGCATTTGATATCCTTTTCTGCAGATTGCATCAGTTAATTTTCTTGCTAGTCACTGTAGGTTAAGTTAGTTGAGTTCTAATCTGTCAGTAGTTAATTTCCCTTTAAATGTTAGGTGTAATTTGAATTAGAACTAGATAAGATCATAGACACCTGACTGCCTAATGATAAAGGTCACACACAGATCTGGTGGTGAATCTAGTGATTGCAATAGCAAAATTTTCAATTGAATATACAGTGGTATGGATTTGCTTGACATCAATGAGCTCTAATTACATTGTAAAATTTAATTGTATTATCAATACTGTTGCTATTATAATATAAACATCGAATTTTGAATCCCTTAATAAGTTATACTTGTCCATTCATTTGTCTTGTTAGCTCAGGCGATCACCCTGTCAACATGCATTATTGCCCACAATAATGCATTATTGGCTCTACTGGTATCAAACAATTTTGCTGAGATTAAAAGTAATGTATTTAAGCGTGTTAGCAAAGAGAATCTTCATAATTTGGTATACTATGGTGAGTGTGCTTATTTATACGCATATTATTCCAAACCATGTGCTTTTGTATTTGTTCTTTGGTTCTTTATGTGCTGAGCTACTTCATCATCTTAGCCTTTTAGCCATGTTAAAAAAATGCTAAGCTGGACTTTAATATTTATCTACATAGGCTTCTTCACAAAAACTGAACCATCTTCAAACAGCTTTGTGTACATTTTTATCAATGTAAGGTTCAAAACCATTGATCTAAACAACTAGCTTCAACCAGCAGTTTGATGGTAAAAAACCATACATATTCTCTAAATTCAATCTTGGTGTATGCTTTTTGCAGACAAATGTAAGGTTAACCATTTATCAATGTTAGTTTGGAAGGGACATACAAGTAGGGCTGGGCATTCGGTTTTTTTGAAACTTCGGTTCGGTTTTTAGGTTTTAAAAAACTTCGGTTTTCTACACATTAGAAACCGATCGATTTTCTTGAAAATGAAAAACCGAGAAGTTTGGTTTCGGTTTTTTACTTCGGTTTTTCGGTAAAAACCGAATACCAAACTTTATACTCAAGACAACACATACAAAAAGTTTATATGATAGATTACACATAATTTTAAAAGGTCAAAATTATATATGTATAAATATTTAGAGATACATCATACATCACATATAAATAAGTGAATAACAATTTAATTGTTTCACACATTTAGTTCACATAATCGAATAGCCAAATTTTAGAATTGATAAAGTTAGGTAATTCGGTTTTTTGGTATATCGGTTTGGTATACGGTGAAAACCGATTACGATACCGAAAATTGAACGGATACAAAAACCGAAACCAAACCGAACTACCGAAAAAACCAAAATTCCGGTTCGGTTCGGTTTTCGGTTTCCGGTAAAAATGTGCCCACCCCTACATACAAGGGACATAGAAGGTGGTATATTGGTGTATGCTTTTTGTAGACGATGTAGTGCTAGTTGATGAAAGTCGGATAGGACTAAATAAGAAACTAGAGTTGGGGTAGGAGGCTCTAGGGTACAAAGGTTTTAGACTTAGTACAACTAAAACAGAATATATCAGATGTGATTTTGGCACTACAGATGAGGTAGGAGATGTAAGTTTGGAAGGTTAATTAGTGCTTTGGAAGAACAACTTTAGGTATTTAAGACTAATGCTACAAAGAGATGGGCATATTAATGAAGATGTTAGCCATATAATCGAAGCAGAGTGGATGAAGTGGCGTCAAGCATCTGACGTTCTATATGACAAGAGTGTACCATAGAAACTAAAAGGCAAGTTTTATAGAATGACGATTAGACTTGCTATGTTGTATGGTGCAAAATGTTGGCCTAAAAAAGACATATTCAGCAGATAAGTGTTGTGGAAATACATATGTTGTGTTGAATTTGTGACCATAGAAGAAAGGATCGAGTCTGTAATGCTGGCATACGTGATAGACTAGGGGTAGCACTAATTTAGAAACCTTGTCTAACACTGGTTGAGATGGTTTGGACATATCCAACGGAGACCTCTAGTGGTGCAATGTGTAGTGGGATCCTAAGGCGCGATAGCAAAAATAAGAGAGGAAGAGGAAGACCAAAGTTGACATGGGAAGAAGCAGTAAAAGAAGACTTGAAAGGATGGGATATACCAAAGATTTAGCCTTGAATAAGAGGAAAACGACTATCTATGTGCTCGAAAATTGAATTATGGATTCTATTGACTTTTTAACTCTAGCCTACCCTGACTTGCTTGAGATAAAAGGTTTTATTGCTGTTGTTGCAATCATCATGTTGTTGTAAATTGAGCAAACTTCATATTTGTTAGACTCATGTTTAGGGTTTGGGCTTGAGCCCTCCCTCTTGTATTTACCTGACTACCCCTGTGTAATGGGCTTGGCCCACCTATTGATCATACAATACACACCCAATCCTGGATTAGGGTTAGGGTTTCACCTCTATCAGTATTCACCTTTGTTCAATCTTACATGCTTTTTTCTTGATAATATATTCATATGAAGATGCTGCTTATTTGCTTATAACATTGTAAATTGCAGACATCATTGAGCGATTTCACATCATGGCCTTTCTGCTATTTGTTCTTGCTCAAAATATCTTGGAAGCAGAGGGCCCATGGTTTGACAGCTTTCTTATTGTAAGTTTAGCATTCTTCCATTTGCAGTACCCCTGATGCAAAGATTCTTTTTATCAAATCCAAAAACTCGTTCAAATATTTTGTTTGTTACCACCACAGAATGCGTCATTGGTTTTTTTGTGTGAAGTACTTATCGATGCTATCAAACATTCTTTCCTTGCAAAATTTAATGAGATAAAGCCAGTTGCATATTCAGAATTTTTGGAAGATCTTTGCAAGCAGGTGAGGCGTTGATGCTTATCTCAATTCTATCCGTGTTTCAGGCTTAATGATGTGTGCCATTTGATAAAATAATTGATAGCTAAGCAATAATTAGGTAGCTGTTCATCTTCAAAAATAAAAGGTATTTGATTATTATGAAGCTAAACTGTTAAAGAAAATAAAACTTATATGCACAAAAACATAACAGTTTAGTTTTGTTAAGTGACATGTACTTTGTGATGGCTATACTATTGCCGCATTGCTTACTGGATTTCTGTAATTCTCTGCCAGTGACCTTTTGATGCATTTACTGAAAAGGTCAACTTGCCATTTGAACTGATGATTGACTTGCATAGAGCATTAGTTTTCAATATGTTCCAGGTCCTCCTGGGGCACAGCCGCACAGTTTCCCTTGCTTTGATTGATTGAGCATACCAAAAGTTTGTGTCATTGAAGTTCAATTACCTAGAATTTGATTATTATCAATTAAACTACCATTAATGACCATATTCTCTACAGATTTTGAATGACAAACCTGATGACCGTCAGAAGGACCTAACATTCATCCCACTTGCCCCAGCTTGTGTTGTAAGTACACACCCAACTAACCATGCTGTATCGTCCCATTCTACATTGTACAGACTACTTACATGGGAAAAATGCCTTGTTTCTTTAGGTAATTCGTGTATTGACCCCAGTATATGCTACCCTCCTTCCTGCTGGCCCTTTTATCTGGAGAATATTCTGGATTTTACTTTGGTCAGTTCTGACCTATTTTATGCTCGCCATATTCAAGATAATCGTGGGATTGATACTGCGCTGCCTTGCAAATTGGTATGTAAATCTACGGCTCACAAGAAAACAACACGTGGATTGAGTACATGGCACCACAATTCTGCTGCTATCGTTACATCTGTGAGTAGAAATTTTGCTGTGGTGCATGAAGTGCAGCAAGCACTGCAGCTGCTGAGAGTTATATGACAGAAGTATTCATAGTATAGTACAGCGCAGATGAATATTATAGTCTCTTCTTCCAAGGGTTTTGTCGATTCGAGGAACAGATTAGTCAAATTTTGTGGTGTTTAGACTTCTGACCTCCGTTTGTGCATAGCTCAGCTTCATCCAAAACTATCTGCTGTCACCTAACCAAGATGTTCTGGTCTGTGATGTAAGACATGTTTATACATTTTTTTTAAAAAAGAAACAAACTGTACTTTCGTGTTCAGCAGAAGCTCGATAAGGTTGTTCGCGTTGCGTCTGTTTTTGTGTGCTATTCCCTGGTGCATGTCTTCCAGATAAGATATGTTCATCATTTTCCCAATGCACTAGCTTTATTTTTTCTGAGGGTGGGGCACGTCTGATTCCATTGCCACTGCCACATAACTAGAGGGTTTAATCGCACAACTGGGGGTTTAATCGCACAACAGCGTTAGCAAGCTTGATGCAGCTCTCCTGTGTCTTTCAAGAAAAAAAACAATAGGGCTAGTTTGGAGATCATATTTTCTCAAGTGATTTCTGTTTTTTCAAGATAAAATGAATTAATTTTCCTGTGAAAAATAGAAATCCCTTGGTAAAATAGGTTTTCTAAACTAGTGCTAAGGTTAGTTTGGAAACAGAGGAGATCTATAGGAAGGAATTATCTCGCTATTCAAATTGAATATCGAAGGATTTCTTCCCATGATCCCTTCAATTTTCTTGCTCATCAAACCAACCTTAGGGCTTGTTTGGGATAAAGAAAATTGAGGGGGTTATAATATCTTGCTATTCAATTTTGAATAACAAGAGATTATAGTCCCCCTCAATTCTCTCCATTTCACATGCTCCTTTGAAAACTCAAATCTCCTTCGGGATTGAAGGGGATTGAAGATGAAATTAGTTTATTTTTACCTTAATCCCCTCCATTCCCGAAGGGGGTTTGAGGTTCCCAAAGTAGCCCTTTAGGGGTTTGTTTGGACACTCTAATCTACATGTACTGTGGTTGATAGGGTATAAATTAAGTTAAATTACACCCTAATCTACTTTACTATATGTGGATTGAAATAAATATTAAAGTATCCAAACAAAATCTTAGTGATTTTTTAGCTAAATTACAAAATAGCTTTTTAAGCTTAATTTACATGCTAAATAGGGAAATTGTGGTTTCTAAACTAGCCCTAAGCTTTAGTGGATTGACGTGTGTTGGGGCGAATACAAGTCTGATAGCCGTTATTCTCGGGACAAATCACAGAATAGTTTTTTTAAGGCTATATCGAACACACTGTTGGGTGTGGGGTGGGGTTGGAGGGGGTAGATCTGGTAATCAGGTTGGGTGGGCCACTGGGCCTATGGAGAGCATTTCCGGACGTGAAGAAACCGGGCTTCTGCGCCCGTTGCTTCCTTCTGCAGCAAGCCGGGCTCCAATTCCAAGCAAAACAGGGGAAGATCCAAGACATCGCGTCCAAAACACACCACCCTACGCCTAGCCCCTAGGGTGGATCTGAGAGACTGAGACTGTCTCCAACAAGAGCCGGTAAATGGTTCTGTACGCTAAATCTGGCGGTCAGCGACCTTCTGCATCCACCCAACAACGAACGGCAAAACGTCCGGTAAATTTAGAGCGCGTGACCAGAGACTGTAAATGTGGCGGATCTCAGACGTCCGCTATACACTGTCTCTCTCCCTCCCGCGCGGAGACGAAAGCTTCCTCTCACGCCCTCTTCCTGTAGCAAAGCTCTCGTCAACGACGCCGGTAGGATCCTGGCGGATTGTACTCGGACACCTCTGCGAAGCTGGGATCCAAGGTCTCGAGGTTGGGCGGGTTCGGCGACGGACCACTCGCCGGTGGAAGCTTGGAGACGAGAAAAGGAAGTGCAGAGATCCAGGGTCTCGAGGTTGCCGTCCTCTGTTTGGTGATTTTCCAGCGCGCGCAGCTCCGGCTTGTTCCCAATGGTGGCCGCGGTCGCCTCTCCCTGGCGCGCCCCTTGCTCCTCCAGCTCGGCGCCCATCTCCATGGCTCGCCCTGCGCCCAGCCGCCGCCCCTGTGTACTTCTCTGCTCGCCGAAATCCCTTTGCCGTTGCCATGGCAGCCGTCCGGCCGAGGTCAACCATCTTCAACCATTCTTCCTACATTTCTCCTGCTATCTATACTTTCTTTTATATTTTACTAAATCACCCAAAAGATACTCACCTCGTATAGAAGACATCTACAACCATTCACTCTATTGAGACTATCTGCAACGGTGTCCTAAATTTCACCCCTTGTATCACACTATGCAGCCACGTTGTTTAGATTTCATCATCTACTTTTCTCCTTCCCGTAACGGTTCCCCCTAAATTTCTCTGTATACCTAACTATTTGGATGAAAACAAGATGGAAAAATCTTGTACCGATCGATGTCGTATACCGTAATAATGACCATATACCATATTCGCAAAAAAACAGGAATGGAAAATCCCCAGGAAAAAGTGGCGAAATCGGGAATGTAGATGGTTGAGGCGTTTTCCGACCGTATTTATGGAACCCGTATTTATACGGGAAATCCCATTAATATTCTCGTTTTATCCACACAGTTTAGCCTACCTAAGACCTGCCAACCAATACGTTTCAGCCCAAGTAACAACAACCAACATCCATTCATGCAAGCCTAATTTTCAAGTCTATCCCAAATACCCTATCTCGTAAACTGTCACACGCATGCATAGGCACAGTTGTGAGCAGCCCCAGCCCCATCCACGCACACGAGCACTGAATTGTGAGGTATGGTATAAAGTATAAACTGAATTTTGAAAATCGGTCCTTGCTTCAAAACTGAATTGTGATTTTGTGAGGTATCTGCATATTCTAGTTTCATAGCATAGTCTTGCTAATAATGTTATGCGCTTGAAAACTTGAAATGAGAATGCTATATTAAACTACTGGCTAAGATAATAGAGCACATGTTCGTATTTATCAGTAAAGTGCAAACTTGCATGGTTGTTCCTATTTTAGTTACCAGTTCCCGACCGTTATCTATATGTTCCTCACCAGATGTACCGTTTACCGTCATCCCATTACTCCGGTTCCCGTTTTCCCGACCCGTGATCCCGTTACCGTTCCCGATTTCAGATTAAATATGGATTTAAAAGTGGTTGGAGAACTTTCCCGACCGTTACCGACCATTTTCATCCCTACCTACCATGACCATTTTTCATACCCATTTCTCATCCTTTATATATATTTCCTCAACTAACTAATACCGGTGTGCACGGAAATCGACCCAAAGGGGCCTGGCTGTAGCTCCCCTATCCCTGGCGATTCACTGTTCGCTTTCCTAGAACCGTAGCACTTAGTGGAGCACATAGCACATGGCGTTGTAGCTTTTAGTGTTGTCCTGTTGGCCCTGCAGTAGCGTAGGGGAGAGGGCGCGAGAAGCGCTGCAGTTAGCCTCAGCTGCTAGATATTACTATAATCCAGTCATTTGATATTTTTCATCAATTTTTGAAGGTTAAAAAAATCATAAACTATTTGTACTACCATAATACACATTGTTATCAGATTATGGTGCTCAAAACAGTTAATATTATAAAGAAATAGAGTAATTAAAGAATAGGTGAGATTAGAAGTCCACCTATATATGGTGGGAGTTCTCTCTAATTGGATATGGGGCTAGGGAACGAGAACCATTGGACACCAAAACCCTCCTACAAGCGACCAAACATACGGTGCGAGTTTTGGGGTGGAACGTCGGAGGCAAGGGCAGACCTAGGACAAAATGAAAGTAGGGCATACTTGTAAAGATGGGCACCAGAATACTAGAACAGGGGTATCTAAATGACGCTGAGCAGGAGACTTCATGGTAAAAATTTAGACTCTACTGCTTGCATAGGAGAAAATGAGCGGGGCCTAGGCCCTCACTCGAACCTATATAGGTCCACCCCTGGTTGGAGGTTATCTGAAGGGGGTTCACCCTGTTACATCCATCTAACTCTATTGGATAAACAGGTGTGGAATAGAGGAGAAAAGAGGAAAACTAAGACATAAAAATGAGTCATCCATTTTATTGGGGAAAGTGGTGGTGGCTAGAGAAGGTGGAAAAAGAAGAGAAAAAAGAGCCTCTGTCGGTTTATCTTGTCTTCATCACTAGTTACTAAAAAAATCAGTTCACTTAACCTATTTCTGAATCTGCCACTGCCTACACTAAAATAAATAGGTTAATTTGTATCTATGACTAAAATAAATAGGTTAATTTCTAACGAGTTAAAATTTATATGTATTTGGCGCATACATTATTATAGCTAACGACTATTATATATTTTATTTATTGATATTATAATTATGGGTATATAGCGGCGAATACGTCTCTAAGGGTCTCATCCTCATTTTAATAAATTTTAGAGTAACTCTAAAGTTCTCTAAACAACTCTCTAAATCTTAAATCTAAGAAGCCATCAGAAAAATATTTCTCCAATAATTCTTTAAGTGGACTTGCTAAATATAGAGTGTGTTTGGTTGCAATGACAGGATGGGACGGGAGACGATTCTTTAAATAAAGTTGTTTGGTTCAGGGACAAGGGTTAGGACATGACTATCTCAGTGTTGTCCTCAGTTGTCCCTCAAAACTGGAGGGACAAGAGAGGACGCCATGGGATGTCCTGGTTGTCCTGCAACCAAACACACACTTAGTTACTTGCTATCAATCTCATTTACTCTCTAGATTTGGCAACTCGATAGCAACTCTCTAAATCCAATTTTCATCGATTTCTTCACATCCACATATTCATTTTACCATTCCCTGCATAAGGTAGTCAGATATCACATATTCCTTTTTATTTTCCGTGCAACGAGGCAGCCAGGTCCAACACGCGTGACACAACTTTCTACTCCATCGTCAGACCACTGCTCACCCATAGGTCACGTCGTCGGACTATCGCTTTCTACAGGTCACGTCGACCAACCTTCTCCTCTGCCCTCAATGTTTGTTACCTCGACACTACCGTCAGCCAGGTTCGACAGACGCAGACCTACTAAAACTAGATTTAAAATTAAACTATTGTCTAAATATAAGAAATTGTTGTAGATCAAGCTATTTTTTACTCCTAATAGTTATTTAGCAACTTGTTAAATATGAGTTACTGGAGTTGTCTTAATTTTTTTTGGCTATGCCTCTACTACAGTACTACTCGAGGTTCGGGTCTCGGCTCTTGCGGATGTGGAGTGTATAGAAAATTTCCTCTAAGGTCGGAAAAAATTTTAGGTCTAATTTGGGAACCTTATTTTTTCAGAAAAAATTTCATTTTATAAAGTAAAATTAGTTCATTTTCTATATAAAAATAGAAATCACTTAAGAAAATAGAGTTACTAAACTAGCACTTAAAACTTTCCACACTTGTCTTGCCGTACCTTTTTTTTATCTGCCCCTCGCGAATCCATCTGGACCTGGCCTCGCTCACTGTCACCACCTTTGCAGCTTTGCTCCTCCTCTCCGACTCCGAACAAGCGCTCGCAAGCTCGGGCTCCATGTCCATCACAAGGTTGGCCGCGTACGTGGACCCCGGCACCGGAGTCCCCCTCCGCCGCGCGATCCTTTACGTCGCCGTCCTCCTTGGCTCTAACCTGGCCACGTTCCTCTTCTCTTCCCGCTATTCTTCCTGTGCGACGCCTCCGGCCGCCACGGCGGCACCGAAAATGGCTACTCCAGGGACCACCACCGTCCCGGAGCAGCTGGCGGACCTCCCGCTGGAGTTCCACGCGTTCGCGGGGCCGCACGCGCTGCCGTATGGGCGCAACCCCAACTGGGGCACCGCCGAGCTGCGGCCGCCCGTGGGCCACCCGTGCCTGGCCTTCCCGCACCTGCTCGCCGCCTTCATGTCGTACCCTGTCAACGGCTCCTGCCCCGACGACGAGCTCCACGCGCAGCGGCTCCTTCTCCGCGGCTGCGAGCCCCTGCCGCGCCGACGCTGCCGCCCCGCCGCGCCGCCGGACCCGGCACCGCCACTGCCGTTCCCCGACGCGCTCTGGTCCACGCCGCCCGACCGCTCCGTCCACTGGTCCGCCTACACGTGCAAGTCCTTCCGCTGCCTCGTTGACCGCGCGCGCTCCCCGCGCTTCGACGACTGCAAGGACTGCTTCGACCTAGACGGCGGCCCGGAGCGGTACCGCTGGGTCAAGCCCAACGCCACAGACAAGAAGAGAAACCCGCTCAACTTCTCCGTCGACGAGGTGCTCTTGGCGGCGTCCCCGCCGGGATCCGTCCGCATCGGGCTCGACATCGGCGGCGGGTCCGGCACCTTCGCCGTGCGCATGCGCGAGCACGGCGTCACCGTGGTGGCCACCACCGTGAACCTCAACGGCCCCTTCAGCTCCTTCGTGGCCGCGCGCGGGGTCGTGCCGCTCTACGTGAGCGTCGCTGCGCGGCTGCCCTTCTTCGACAACACGCTGGACATCGTGCACTCCATGCACGTGCTCAGCGGCTGGATCCCGCCCGTCGCGCTGCAGTTCGCTCTGTTCGACGTGTACCGGGTGCTCCGGCCTGGCGGGATGTTCTGGCTTGACCACTTCTTCTGCGGGGAGGCGGAGATGGCGACGTACGTGGGTGTGGTGGAGAGCATCGGGTTCGGCAAGCTGAGGTGGGTGACGGGTAGGAAGCTCGACAGGGGACCGGACAGGAAGGAGATGTATCTCTCGGCGTTGCTGGACAAGCCGCTGAAGAACTCGTGGCGCATCAATTCCGGTAACTCTTGATCAAAGGAGGAGCCGAGGAGGTTGGATGACAAAACCGCTGTGATTGATGCGATCCTATGTTTGTTGACTTGATGGTTTGCCAACTTTTGTTTTGTTTTGTTTTGTATGCTTTTTTAGGCGGTTTGCATGTGTGTTGTCGACATGCATTACATCTCCTATTTCAAGAGAACATATCTGGTGCACATGAAGGATTGGTGCACATGGTGCACATATTAAATCACCATCACTCATTTTAAATCTAACGTATCTAGTTGATCATTCAATTTACAAATAACACCTTCCACCACTACACACCACCACGTTGGAGGGTGTCCTTAGCAAAATATACCAAACAACTAGAGACGTTAGATCTAAAATGAGTGGTGATGATTTAATATGTGCACCATGTGCACCAATCTTCCATGTGCATAAGATATGTTCTCCTATTTCAAACCCTATAGTACAAGCCATTTGTATAGTAGAAATAAATGGTTAAGGCCCTGTCCGGTTTTTATGGATCGAAGCTTCGAATTGATTCCTAGTCGGATTATTTCTCTAATTTATATAGATTTTGATGAGCTGAAACGAATCCAGGTTTATTCCTATACAATCGAACGGGCCCTAAAGTGATCATCCAAAACTGTGTCTTTTGCCCTTCCCCAAACTTGCCTGGGCGCTTATGCATGCTCTTTTTCTTGCTAGGCCGCGGCCGGCACGATGAGGGAAGCCTACGTGATAATGCAGGAACGATCGGCAACAATATGCAACTACATATAATGATACTCATTTGTTTCTTTTCCAATGTGGAACTTTCTACAGCACACACACATTGCTGTCGCTATCACTGACATGATAAAAACAAAGGGATATATATAATGCCCAAACCTCTTTGGAGCACACATTGCAGCACTATAATCAAGACCATCAATCTGATGACTGAAACTTTACAGTGTCATTTACATTCTATACAAGAAAACCAAAACAGAGGGGGCTCCCAGTTTTTCAATACGCTCGCCAGAAAACAGAGAGCGAGTACACACGCACGGTTATAAAGGTCTGAAGCAGTCTGAGGCAGTCCACTCCAGATCCAGTGTGAAAGCCAAGAGAAGGAATTCCACAAGCTGGCATCAACCAAACCTGGTTTGACAAAGACAAGGGTACCCGATTCGAGCAATACACCATGCTATACTGCACGTTCAGAAAAACATACTGGAACAGGTGATTAACAGGCAGACACATTCATATCTTTTTTTTTTTTGCTAAACAACCCCATTGTACATTCTAACAGGACGGTGGTATGTGAACTGTGATGATAGACCTTACGACAGCTCGAGTGTCAATTGTGAAAGGACGGATGGAGTTGTGACGCGAACAGCACACTAGGCTTCAAGGCTGCGGGACAAGATTGGGTAACAAGGGTAAGGTTAGTTCGGATTCATTAGGGGATTGTTAGAGCAGTCCCAACCCTCAAGGGTTTCCATAACATTAAATAGACTGCCACATAGGCAAAATGATGATGTGCCAAGAGCGTTAATGAAAGAAGGAAAAAAAATGAAGACACTAGGTCTCATGCAGGGAACCATGTCGGCTCCAGGGGCGAATTTAGGGGGGTTTATCGGGGTCAGCCGACCCCGATAAATTTTATAAATCCTTTAGAAAAACTCTATTAAAGTTCATAAAAATTTGTATAATATAGCAAAGCTGCTCTTGATGACCCCGACAATATTTTCGGCTAGATTCGCCACTGGTCGGCTCAATCTCTAATGAAATAGGACACCGCCCCAAATGCGTTGGAGGGCAAGACACCACTTCTACCACATGTTTTATGGGGACCACAGTAAATCCTCGGATGACATGCACGCAGCTTGCGACCCCTTGACATGTGTGAGTTTCACCGTTTGGGTTGGAAGATATAGTTTCTACAACTCATGTCTTGATGATGTGGCAGCATTGTCGGGGACCATAATTAGGGGTACCCTCAAGACGCCTAATTCTCAGCTGGTAACCCCCATCAGCATAAAGCTGCAAAGGCCTGATGGGCACGATTAAGTCAGGGATCAGTCCACACGAGTGACCCGATCACGCTTCACCCGAGCCTAGCCTCGGCCAAGGGCAGCCGACCTCGAGAGACTTCCGTCTCGCCCGAGGCCCCCTTTTTATGGCGGACACATCACCGGCTCGCCCGAGGCCTTGGCTTCGCTCAGAAGCAACCTTGACTAAATCGCCACACCGACTGACCAAATTACAGGGGCATTTAACGCAAAGGTGGCGTGACACCTTTATCCTGACACACGCCCCCGGCAGAGCCGAAGTGACCGCCGTCACTCCACCGCTCCACTAACCAGCCTGACAGAGGGACAGCGCCGCCTGCGCCACTCCGACTGCAGCGCCACTCGACAGAGTGAGTCTGACCGGCAGTCAGGTCTTGACAAAGGCGCCACGGCGAACTCCGCTCCGCTCGACCCCAGGGCTCGGACTCGGGCTAAGACCCGGAAGACGGCGAACTCCGCTCCGCCCGACCCCAGGGCTCGGACTCGGGCTAAGACCCGGAAGACGGCGAACTCCGCTCCGCCCGACCCCAGGGCTCGGACTCGGGCTAAGACCCGGAAGACGGCGAACTCCGCTCCGCCCGACCCCAGGGCTCGGACTCGGGCTAAGACCCGGAAGACGATGAAACTCCGCTCCGCCCGACCCCAGGGCTCGGACTCGGGCTAAGACCCGGAAGACGGCGAACTCCGCTCCGCCCGACCCCAGGGCTCGGACTCGGGCTAAGACCCGAAAGACGACGAAACTCCGCTTCGCCCGACCCCAGGGCTCGGACTCCGCCCTGGCCTCGGCCGAACGACTTCCGCCTCGCCCGACCCCATGGCTCGGGCTCGGCCACGGCAACGGAAGGCAGACTCAACCTCGGCTTCGGAGGAATCCCCACGTCGCCCTGCCTAGGGCACAGACCGCCACGTCAACAGGAAGCGCCATCATCATCCTACCCCGAATCGACTCGGGTCACGGAGAACAAGACCGGCGTCCCATCCGGCCAGCTCCGCCGGAGGGGCAATAATGGCGCTCCACAAGCTCTATGACGACGGCGGCCCCAGCTCTCTTACGGAAGCAGAACGACGTCAGCAGGGACTCGACCGCTCCAACAGGTGTCCCTCCGCCAGGCTCCGCCGCACCTCCGACAGCCACGACATCACGCCAGCAGGGTGCCCAGATCTCTCCGGCTGCCACATTGGCATGTACCTAGGGCGCTAGCTCTCCCTCCGCTAGACACGTAGCACTCTGCTACACCCCCCATTGTACACCTGGATCCTCTCCTTACGACTATAAAAGGAAGGACCAGGGCCTTCTCAGAGGAGGTTGGCCGCGCGGGACCGAGGACGGGACAGGCGCTCTCTTGGGGCCGCTCGCTTCCCTCACCCGCGTGGACGCTTGTAACCCCCCTACTGCAAGCGCACCCGACCTGGGCGCGGGACGAACACGAAGGCCGCGGGACTTCCACCTCTCTCACGCTCGACTCCGGCCACCTCGCCTCTCCCCCCTTCGCGCTCGCCCACGCGCTCGACCCATCTGGGCTGGGGCACGCAGCACACTCACTCGTCGGCTTAGGGACCCCCCTGTCTCGAAACGCCGACAGTTGGCGCGCCAGGTAGGGGCCTGCTGCGTGCTGACGAACAGCTCCCCGTCAAGCTCCAGATGGGCAGTCTCCAGCAACCTCTCCGCCCCGGGACGATGCTTCGTTCCGGGACTCTTGAGTTCATGTCCTTCGACGGCAGCTACGACATGATACTTCTTCCACCGCCGCGCGACTACGACAATGGCGGCCGACAACCCGCCCGCCGGCGGCGGAATCGACGACGTCTTCCCCGCGTGGTGGAAGGGCAACATTCGGGCTCGCTCCGTTCTCTCCCCCGCCAACGGAGGAGGAGACGGGGCCGTCAAGGCCAGGTGGGAGGCCGCGCTTCGTCGGCCGTCGAGCGAATCGACGCCCCCGACACCCCGACGGAAGGCACGCCGGACGTCGACCTCGCGTTCAAGACGGAGGCAAGCGCCGTCCCCCCGCGGCACGCTGACCCCGAGCAAGAAGACGACGCCGGCGCGCTCGCGGAAAGCCTGCAGGACGTCGCCCTCGGACCAGAGATGATGGTGCAACCAGTCCCCGATGTGACTACGTCGCTCCTCGTCGACCAAAAGGTAACGACTAACTCCCGTCTTGCGTCATTTCGACTCGGCCTCAACCCGCCAAACGACCTCGTTTTGGCGGGCGCTCTCATTGAGGCGAGTGCAACCCCACTGAGGTTCCGTATGCGGTCGCCTTGGGACCGACTGGCGGACGTCTCGACCTACGGGCCCTCTGGGTCCGAGGAAGATGACGATCCCAGCATCGGTTGGGATTTCTCCGGACTTGGCAACCCCAGTGCCGTGCGGGACTTCATGACCGCATGCGACTACTGCCTATCCGACTGTTCCGATGGAAGCCGCAGCCTTGGCAACGAGAGCTGCGGCCCAAGCCGCGAATGTTTCCACATCGAGCTAGGGGATCCCTCCGAAGGCAACCATCTTGGCATGCCGGAGGACGGTGATCTCCCTAGGCCGGTGCCTCGCGCCGACATCCCACGGGAGCTAGCTGTGGTCCCCGCTCCGGCGGGGGGTTACGACCCACAACTCGAGCAAGTCCGCGAGGCGCAGGCCAGACTCAACGAGGGAACAGGAGCGCTTGAGCCAATCCGTCGGGACGTCGGACAGGCGTGGGTGGGCCAACCCCTGGCCGGAGAAATACGTCACCTGCCCCAAGGTCTCCAGCACCGCGTCGCCAACGATGTCAGGATCAGGCCGCCGCCCGCATCTAGCGGGGTTGGTCAGAACCTGGCAACCGCAGCAATGCTCATCCGCGCGATGCCGGAGCCGTCAACCACCGAGGGTCGGCAAATCCAGGGAGAACTCAAGAATCTCCTGGAAGGCGCTGCGGTCCGGCGGGCCGAGAGCACTGCCTCCCGAAGGCAAGGTTATCCCTCGGAACCTCATGCCGCGACTTCCCGATTCATGCGGGAAGCCTCGGTCTACACCGGGCGCACGCGCAACACCGCGCCTGCGGCCCCGGGCCACCTCGGCAACGAGCACCATCGACGCGACCGACGGGCTCACCTCGACGAAAGGGTGCGCCGAGGCTACCACCCCAGGCGTGGGGGGCGCTACGACAGCGGGGAGGATCGGAGTCCCTCGCCCGAACCACCGGGTCCGCAGGCCTTCAGTCGGGCTATCCGACGGGCGCCATTCCCGACCCGGTTCCGACCCCCGACTACTATCACAAAGTATTCGGGGGAAACGAGACCGGAACTGTGGCTCGCGGACTACCGCCTTGCCTGCCAACTGGGTGGAACGGACGACGACAACCTCATCATCCGTAACCTCCCCCTGTTCCTCTCCGACACTTCTCGCGCCTGGTTGGAGCACCTGCCTCCGGGGCAGATCTCCAACTGGGACGACTTGGTCCAAGCCTTCGCTGGCAATTTCCAAGGCACATACGTGCGCCCCGGGAATTCCTGGGACCTTCGAAGCTGCCGGCAACAGCCGGGGGAGTCGCTCCGGGACTATATCCGGCGATTCTCGAAGCAGCGCACCGAGCTGCCCAACATCACCGACTCGGATGTCATCGGCGCGTTCCTCGCCGGCACCACTTGCCGCGACCTGGTGAGCAAGCTGGGTCGCAAAACCCCCACCAGGGCGAGCGAGCTGATGGACATCGCCACCAAGTTCGCCTCTGGCCAGGAGGCGGTCGAGGCTATCTTCCGAAAAGACAAGCAGCCCCAGGGCCGCCCATCGGAAGAGGCTCCCGAGGCATCTGCTCCGCGCGGCGCCAAGAAGAAAGGCAAGAAGAAGTCACAATCGAAACGCGACGCCGCTGACACGGACCTTGTCGCCGCCGCCGAGTATAAGAACCCTCGGAAGCCCCCCGGAGGTGCGAACCTCTTCGACAAGATGCTCAAGGAGCCGTGCCCCTACCATCAGGGGCCCGTCAAGCACACCCTCGAGGAGTGCGTTATGCTTCGGCGTCACTTCCACAGGGCCGGGCCACCCGCCGAGGGTGGCAGGGCCCGCGACGACGACAAGAACGAAGATCACCTCGCAGGAGAATTCCCCGAGGTCCGCGACTGCTTCATGATCTATGGAGGGCATGTGGTGAATTCCTCGGCTCGGCACCGCAAGCAAGAGCGCCGGGAGGTCTGCTCGGTGAAGGTGGCGGCGCCAGTCTACCTAGACTGGTCCGACAAGCCCATCACTTTCGACCAGGCCGACCACCCCGATCATGTGCCGAGCCCGGGGAAATACCCGCTCGTCGTCGACCCCGTTGTCGGCGATGTCAGGCTCACCAAGGTCCTGATGGATGGGGGCAGCTGCCTAAACATCATCTACGCCGAGACCCTCAAGCTCCTGCGCGTCGATCTGTCCTCCGTCCGAGCAGGTGCTGCGCCCTTCCACGGGATCATCCCTGGGAAGCGCGTCCAGCCCCTCGGGCGACTCGACCTCCCCGTCTGCTTCGGGACACCCTCCAACTTCCGAAGGGAGACCCTGACGTTCGAGGTGGTCGGGTTTCGAGGAACCTACCACGTCGTGCTAGGGAGGCCATGCTACGCGAAGTTCATGGCCGTCCCCAACTACACCTACCTGAAGCTCAAGATGCCGGGCCCCAACGGGGTCATCACCGTCGGCCCCACGTACAAACACGCGTTCGAATGCGACGTGGAGTGCGTGGAGTACGCCGAGGCCCTCGCCGAGTCCGAGGCCCTCATCGCCGACCTGGAGAACCTCTCCAAGGAGGTGCCAGACGTGAAGCGCCACGCCGGCAACTTCGAGCCAGCGGAGACGGTCAAGGCCGTCCCTCTCGACCCCAGTGGCGACAGCACCAAGCAGGTCCGGATCGGTTCCGGGCTCGACCCCAAATAGGAAGCAGTGCTCGTCGACTTTCTCCGCGCAAACGCCGACGTCTTTGCGTGGAGTCCCTCGGACATGCCCGGCATACCGAGGGATGTCGCCGAGCACTCGCTGGATATTCGGGCCGGAGCCCGACCCGTCAGGCAGCCTCTGCGCCGATTCGACGAGGAGAAGCGCAGAGCGATTGGCGAAGAGATCCACAAGCTAATGGCAGCAGGGTTCATCAAAGAGGTATTCCATCCCGAATGGCTTGCCAACCCTGTGCTTGTGAGGAAGAAAGGGGGGAAATGGCGGATGTGTGTAGACTACACTGGTCTCAACAAAGCATGTCCGAAGGTTCCCTACCCTCTGCCTCGCATCGACGAAATCGTGGATTCCACCGCTGGGTGCGAAACCCTGTCCTTCCTCGATGCCTACTCAGGGTATCACCAGATCCGGATGAAAGAGTCCGACCAGCTCGCGACTTCTTTCATCACGCCGTTCGGCATGTACTGCTATGTCACCATGCCGTTCGGATTGAGGAATGCGGGCGCGACGTACCAGCGGTGCATGAACCATGTGTTCGGCGAACACATCGGTCGCACAGTCGAGGCCTACGTCGATGACATCGTAGTCAAGACAAGGAAGGCTTCCGACCTCCTCTCCGACCTCGAAGTGACATTCCGGTGTCTCAAGGCGAAAGGAGTCAAGCTTAATCCTGAGAAGTGTGTCTTCGGGGTGCCCCGAGGCATGCTCCTAGGGTTCATCATCTCCGAGCGAGGCATCGAAGCCAACCCGGAGAAGATCGCGGCCATCACCAGCATGGGACCCATCAAGGACTTAAAAGGGGTACAGAGGGTCATGGGATGCCTCGCGGCCCTGAGCCGCTTCATCTCACGCCTCGGCGAAAGAGGTCTGCCTCTGTACCGCCTCTTAAGGAAGGCCGAGTGTTTCGCTTGGACCCCTGAGGCCGAGGAAGCCCTCGGCAACCTGAAGGCGCTCCTTACAAAGGCGCCTGTCTTGGTGCCCCCGGCGGACGGAGAAGCCCTCTTGGTCTACGTCGCCGCGACCACTCAGGTGGTTAGCGCCGCGATTGTGGTCGAAAGGCAAGAGGAAGGGCATGCATTGCCCGTTCAGAGGCCGGTCTACTTCATCAGCGAAGTGCTGTCCGAGACTAAGATCCGCTACCCACAAGTTCAAAAGCTGCTGTATGCTGTGATCCTGACGAGGCGGAAGCTGCGACACTACTTCGAGTCTCATCCGGTAACTGTGGTGTCATCCTTCCCCCTGGGGGAGATCATCCAGTGCCGAGAGGCCTCGGGCAGGATCGCAAAGTGGGCGGTGGAAATCATGGGCGAAACGATCTCGTTCGCCCCTCGGAAGGCCATCAAGTCCCAGGTGTTGGCGGATTTCGTGGCCGAATGGGTCGACACCCAGCTGCCAACGACTCCGATCCAACCGGAGCTCTGGACCATGTTTTTCGACGGGTCGCTGATGAAGACGGGGGCTGGCGCAGGCCTGCTCTTCATCTCGCCCCTCGGAAAGCACTTACGCTACGTGCTGCGCCTCCATTTCCCGGCGTCCAACAATGTGGCCGAGTACGAAGCTCTGGTCAACGGATTGCGGATCGCCATCGAGCTAGGGGTCAGACGCCTCGACGCCCGCGGCGATTCGCAGCTCGTCATCGACCAAGTCATGAAGAACTCCCACTGCCGCGACCCGAAGATGGAGGCCTACTGCGACGAGGTTCGGCGCCTGGAAGACAAGTTCTTCGGGCTCGAGCTCAACCACATCGCTCGGCGCTACAACGAAACCGCAGACGAGCTGGCTAAGATAGCCTCGGGACGAACGACAGTCCCCCCGGACGTCTTCTCCCGGGATCTGCATCAACCCTCCGTCAAGCTCGACGACGCGCCCGAGCCCGAGGTACCCTCGGCTCAGCCCGAGGTACCCTCGGCACAGCCCGAGGTACCCTCGGCACAGCCCGAGGTACCCTCGGCTCCCGAGGGCGGGGCACTGAACATCGAGGAAGGGCAGAGCGGGGCCACGCCAGATCAAGATTGGCAGGCCCCGTACCTGCAATATCTCCGCCGAGGAGAGCTACCCCTCGACCAAGCTGAGGCTCGGCGGGTAGCGCGACGCGCCAAGTCATTCGTCTTGCTGGGCGACGAAGAGGAGCTCTACCATCGCAGCCCCTCGGGCATCCTCCAGCGATGCATCTCCATCGCCGAAGGTCGGGAACTGCTGCGAGAAATACACTCGGGGGCTTGCGGCCACCACGCAGCGCCCCGAGCCCTTGTCGGGAATGCTTTCCGGCAAGGCTTCTACTGGCCAACGGCGGTGGCTGACGCCACTAGAGTTGTCCGCACCTGCGAAGGGTGCCAATTCTATGCGAAGCAGACGCACCTGCCCGCTCAGGCTCTGCAGACAATACCCATCACCTGGCCCTTCGCTGTATGGGGTCTGGACCTCGTCGGCCCCTTGCAGAAGGCGCCCGGGGGCTACACGCACCTGCTGGTTGCCATCGACAAATTCTCCAAGTGGATCGAGGTCCGACCTCTGAACAGCATCAGGTCCGAGCAGGCGGTGGCGTTCTTCACCAACATCATCTATCGCTTCGGGGTCCCGAACTCCATCATCACCGACAACGGCACCCAGTTCACCGGCAAAAAATTCTTGGATTTTTGCGAGGATCACCATATCCGGGTGGACTGGGCCACCGTGGCTCATCCCATGTCGAATGGGCAAGTAGAGCGTGCCAACGGCATGATTCTACAAGGGCTCAAGCCTCGGATCTACAACGACCTCAACAAATTCGGCAAGCGATGGATGAAGGAACTCCCCTCGGTGGTCTGGAGCCTAAGGACGACGCCGAGTCGTGCCACGGGCTTCACGCCGTTTTTCCTGGTCTACGGGGCTGAAGCTATCTTGCCCACTGACCTGGAATACGGCTCCCCGAGGGCGAGGGCCTACACCGAACGAAGCAACCAAGCTAGCCGAGAGGAATCGCTGGACCAGCTGGAGGAAGCTCGGGACAGGGCCTTACTACACTCGGCGCGGTACCAACAGTCCCTGCGACGCTACCACGCCCGAGGGGTCCGGTCCCGAGAACTCCAGGTGGGCGATCTGGTGCTTCGGCTGCGGCAAGACGCCCGAGGGAGGCACAAGCTCACGCCCCCCTGGGAAGGGCCATTCGTCATCGCCAAAGTTCTGAAGCCCGGAACATACAAGTTGGCCAACAATCAAGGCGAAATCTACGGCAACGCTTGGAACATCAAACAGCTACGTCGCTCCTACCCTTAAGATGTTTTCAAGTTGTTCATATACCTCGCACCTACGCAAAGTTTAGTCGTCAAGGAAGGGTCGGCCTAGCCTCGGCAAAGCCCGACCCTCCCTCGGGGGCTAAAAGGGGGGAGACCCCCTCTGCGTCGAATTTTTCCTCGAAAAAGGATCTCTTTTTAGCAGGATTTCTTTCGTGCTTCTTGACTACTTCGAAAAGCGGATCCTGGAAACGACGGAGTACACGTAAGCAGCCAAGGCTGACCGAGCCGAGGGACTCCTACGCCTCCGGGATACGGATACCTCACTCATCACCTTCTGCGATAAGTAACTTGCGCTCGGATAAAGCGACTCCGTGGACCGAACAAGTCTTCACGTTCGGAAGCTCTCCTGCCGAAGCAGTCCTTCAAGCTTTCTCGGCTAAGTCGGGGACAGGGCCTCATGGACGGGTGAAAGTACGCGTAAGCGGCAAGGCTGACCGAGCCGAGGGATTCCCACGCCTCTGGGATACGGATACCTCACTCGTCCCTTCCGTGAAAAGCAACTCTCGCTCACACAAACATCCCTGTTACCGACAGAGTCCAGATGCTCGAAACAAGAGGAAAAAAGGCGCAGCTTCGCAAGCGTGGCGAGGGTGTGTTTTTTCTGGCCTCGGCGGCCGCAGAAAGCACACGCTACAAGATGATCTGATCCTGCAGGCTCAGGTCTTCACGCTGAAGGGAGCTGTAGCACCCTCGGCATCGACGACGTCTTCAGCAAAGCCCGACCCAGCCTCGGGCGGCGACGCGGCCCAGGGACTCCTCCGGGAATCCGGCCCGAGCAGGCGGCTCGACCGGTTACCCCTAGGGCCTCGGTCAACCGGCTTCCAAGGGCGCCAGCCCGACCCGAGGCCTCGACTGATCGACTTTGGCGTCGGCTCCGCTGACGGACAACACGGCTAGGCTCCGGCCAACCAGGTTCCCATTCTCGAGCCAACTCCGCCTCTGATCATACTGATATCGCTACCCCTGGCCTCGGTCCACCGAAGGGCGGCCGAGGGGTCTCTTTAACTAAGCTAGAGGAGCCCCAGACAACAAGGTCGAACGGGCCGAGGGATTCCTACGCCTCCGGGATACGGATACCTCACCCGTCACCTTAACACGGGGCGACTCATGCTTGGTAAAGCGGTTCAGATAATCAACAGGCGAGACTTAGTGCTCGAAAATGAGGAAAAAACACGGCTCCGTGCCGAAATTACATACATGTTCAGGCCCCGACAGCCACAATGAACAGAAAACACTGGCATTCGAAATGCCATTACCAACGGAACTCCGGTTCCCCCCTCCGCAGACACGAACAACCCCACTCCGAGGGGGAAGGCCTGCGGAGCAACGGAAGGCCGACGAATGGTGCGCCGTCACCTGCTCCAGCAGCGGCGACGACGACGCCTTCTGCTCCGAGGGACCAAGCAGCGGCAACGCCGACCTCAGGCTCGATGCCGCTGCCAGGAGGCCCCCGCCCATGCCAAAACTCGTGAGGCAAGGACGGGCAGAAGGCCGTAGAGTTGGAGGTCAGCCCGTGGCCGGTCCTGGCTATCTCGCCGGCAGCAGAACCTCTTCAAGCTGCCGTGGCGGATGCCGGCACCGCGAGCGGCTCCGAAGCCACTCGCGCCTGAAAGCCAGGCACGCTGCAGATGCCAGCGCCACGGACGACGGCCGCCTTTCCCTCCGATCACTGAGTGAAGGAGCGGGCCGCCGCCCACGCGGGGGCCGACCTCAACTCGGCGCACTCCCCTCCCCAGCCCTGGTGATGAAAATCCTTGAGGCTGAGGGAGGGGAAGAGGCCGCAGCCCGGCTCGCTTTCCCCCACCATCAAGCCGGAGGTCGCCATCTCAGGTGAACGCCGGCGGAGGGGAGCAGCCGGGCAGCATGATGAAAATCCTTGAAGCCGAACGATGGCTGAGAGGTACCAACTCCCATGGAGTTGCGTTCCTCCAACGAGGAGGCGGAAAGGCGGCGCATGCCCCCCATCCGGGGGCTTGGGAGATGGGAAGACACGACGCTTAAGGGAGGAAGAAGACATGGTTGCCTTCCGAAAGGAGTCTCCCTCCTTTTAAAGGCAACTCTCCCTACGTGCGCCCCCAGGCGCCACAGGCTGAGTCTTCTCCAACACGCTCCAAGGCCCTCCCCTGCGACTCGGGGGCTGGGTCCCGCATGTCATGCAAGCCGGCTCAGGGCAGAAGAAGCCAAACCGCCGCGCGTGGTGCGCACGACCGTCCAGCGGTTACAAGCGACCCCCCATTTTCGCCCAGACCAACGGGCAGAAGGGGCGGGCAGCCATGCAGGCGGCATGCAACCGCGCCAGGTGGACGCGCTTCTCCAACTTCTGACACGTCAGCTTGGGAACCCAGGCCCACGCGTCGGGCAACCGGCGCGCCAGTTGCTGCATGCAAGCAACCGCACCGCCACTTGTGCCACCATCGCGCCTCTTCGGTTGCGGAGCCAATGCCACGACTCGAGGCGACCCAACAGCGCCAGCCTGGCGTGTCGGTCAAAGCGACCGAAAGTGGGCCGGTAGTAATAGCGGTGGCAGGCGGGCGGGCGCAGCGGTCACGTCGTCAGCCAGGCTCACGTCCCATCCCGGGACAGCAAGAGAGCCTCCTCTCACGGCGTGGAAACGGTGCACCCGTGACCCGTTCCTCGAACGGATCGCACGCGCGCAACGGCCGCCCCGCCAACCACTCGCCCCGTCGCATTTACTCCGCGGCGGGACAGGCGGCGTCTCTGACGGGAGGAGCGCGCGACGCTTCACCTTCGCCATAATAACCGCGTCAGAAAAGGTACGCCACGTCGTCCGATTTCGTATCCTTTTCCGTTTTCCTCTTTCTCTATCTCTTGCAACAGGGACCGGGAAAGGGGGATGCCCCGAAAGGGATCCTTCTCCGCAAAGGAACCGGGCTCCGAGCCCCCCACTACTGATCAGGGGTTCGAAGGCTGGCCCTCCGAAGGGTTCAACAGCCGCCTCAGATCGCGTGGGCCCGACACCCACTACTGGTCAGGGGTTCGAAGGCCAGCCCCCCGAAGGGTTCCATGGCCGCCTCAGGCTACTCGGGCTCCGCGCCCATTACTGATCAGGGGTTCGAAGGCTGGCCCCCGAAGGGTTCACAGTCGCCTCAGACACCGAGCGAGGGATGACCAGGGGTACGTTCGATACATAACCGAGGCTCGGGCTGCGCTCCCGAGGTACCCTAGGACATTTCCGAGACCAGCGGGAACGATTTTGTAACGGAATCCCATCGGAGGGAGGCATCGAGCCCTCGGACCCCGTCGCCAGGGGACCGGGTCCGGCAAATCACCCGCAGGTACTTTTGGGCGTGCCTCCGGGCCCCTAGCCGACCCCCAACGAACGGGGCACGGACGTCCACTCGGATTACCCGCTTGCAGCTCACCGGAGACACCATGTTCGGTGCCCATCGAGGGTAACATGGCGCACTCCCCCCTCCTCCTTGCGGAAAGGCGACGTAGGGGCGTATGTAAAAAGTCGAGTCTGTCCCTGATCGTCCTCTCGCCCTGTGCGGAGGCTCGGGGGCTGCTCTCGCAAAAACCGGCTCCGGCCAAATCGTTGACAGCGTCAACATACCAGCCCGAGAGCTTGGGCCCCGACCGTGCACCCGGGCTACGGCCAGTTCGCATGAGGGAACGACCAGGCCAGCCGAAGCGTTACGCGAGGTATTAAGACCTCGAAGGAGTGTAACCACTCCTCCGAGGCCTCGGGGGCTACACCCGGCGGGTGCGCTCGCGCGCACCCGCCGGAACGAAAGGCAACCGAGAAAGGCTGGTCCCCTTGCAAAAAAGTGCGACAAAAGCCTCCAAGCGAGTGCTAACACTCCCTTCAAGGCTCGGGGGCTACTGTCGGGGACCATAATTAGGGGTACCCTCAAGACGCCTAATTCTCAGCTGGTAACCCCCATCAGCATAAAGCTGCAAAGGCCTGATGGGCACGATTAAGTCAGGGATCAGTCCACACGAGTGACCCGATCACGCTTCACCCGAGCCTAGCCTCGGCCAAGGGCAGCCGACCTCGAGAGACTTCCGTCTCGCCCGAGGCCCCCTTTTTATGGCGGACACATCACCGGCTCGCCCGAGGCCTTGGCTTCGCTCAGAAGCAACCTTGACTAAATCGCCACACCGACTGACCAAATTGCAGGGGCATTTAACGCAAAGGTGGCGTGACACCTTTATCCTGACACGCGCCCCCGGCAGAGCCGAAGTGACCGCCGTCACTCCACCGCTCCACTAACCAGCCTGACAGAGGGACAGCGCCGCCTGCGCCACTCCGACTGCAGCGCCACTCGACAGAGTGAGTCTGACCGGCAGTCAGGTCTTGACAAAGGCGCCACGGCGAACTCCGCTCCGCCCGACCCCAGGGCTCGGACTCGGGCTAAGACCCGGAAGACGGCGAACTCCGCTCCGCCCGACCCCAGGGCTCGGACTCGGGCTAAGACCCGGAAGACGGCGAACTCCGCTCCGCCCGACCCCAGGGCTCGGACTCGGGCTAAGACCCGGAAGACGGCGAACTCCGCTCCGCCCGACCCCAGGGCTCGGACTCGGGCTAAGACCCGGAAGACGACGAAACTCCGCTCCGCCCGACCCCAGGGCTCGGACTCGGGCTAAGACCCGGAAGACGGCGAACTCCGCTCCGCCCGACCCCAGGGCTCGGACTCGGGCTAAGACCCGGAAGACGACGAAACTCCGCTTCGCCCGAACCCAGGGCTCGGACTCCGCCCTGGCCTTGGCCGAACGACTTCCGCCTCGCCCGACCCCATGGCTCGGGCTCGGCCACGGCAACGGAAGGCAGACTCAACCTCGGCTTCGGAGGAATCCCCACGTCGCCCTGCCTAGGGCACAGACCGCCACGTCAACAGGAAGCGCCATCATCATCCTACCCCGAATCGACTCGGGTCACGGAGAACAAGACCGGCGTCCCATCCGGCCAGCTCCGCCGGAGGGGCAATAATGGCGCTCCACAAGCTCTATGACGACGGTGGCCCCCAGCTCTCTTACGGAAGCAGAACGACGTCAGCAGGGACTCGACCGCTCCAACAGCTGTCCCTCCGCCAGGCTCCGCCGCACCTCCGACAGCCACGACATCACGCCAGCAGGGTGCCCAGATCTCTCCGGCTGCCACATTGGCATGTACCTAGGGCGCTAGCTCTCCCTCCGCTAGACACGTAGCACTCTGCTACACCCCCCATTGTACACCTGGATCCTCTCCTTACGACTATAAAAGGAAGGACCAGGGCCTTCTCAGAGGAGGTTGGCCGCGCGGGACCGAGGACGGGACAGGCGCTCTCTTGGGGCCGCTCGCTTCCCTCACCCGCGTGGACGCTTGTAACCCCCCTACTGCAAGCGCACCCGACCTGGGCGCGGGACGAACACGAAGGCCGCGGGACTTCCACCTCTCTCACGCTCGACTCCGGCCACCTCGCCTCTCCCCCCTTCGCGCTCGCCCACGCGCTCGACCCATCTGGGCTGGGGCACGCAGCACACTCACTCGTCGGCTTAGGGACCCCCCTGTCTCGAAACGCCGACAAGCATAGACTCTACTTATGGGCTTCATGGGTCGGGACTGCTCTTACCGGTAGAGATAAAATTAGGTTTGATCTGTAACATCTGTTAGGGCCAAGCCAAGTAGCTCTATAAAAGGAGCAACTAACAACTGTTATGTGGTAAGCAACACCAAGAATATCTTTCATACATAGTATACCAGGAAAAAATACCTGGAGTTTAGTGTCTCTTAGTAACAGCCTAAGAGCCTGAGCACCATTTATTCTGTCCCACCGTTGGCTTAACAGTTCCAGTGCTTCATTTAACATTATAGGGCCTCTGTCATTTACATCCTCTCCATAGCCATCACTTCGGCCACTAATCTGTTCCACTAGGGCTAAAGCGTATTTCATCAGCCCCCTCAATCTCAACGACCTTTTTACCCATGCGCCCCCCTTTGAGCTTAGTAGCACTAGCCTTTTCGATTCCAGAGTATTGCGATGCGATTGGAATATATTTCTGCTCAAATTCCTTTTCAGCATTTCTTGGGTTCAGATAAATTTGTAGAAGATTAAAATAGATATTTGACTTGGATGTTTGTTGTTCTCTTTTCCCGTAAACGCGGTCACAATATGCAACTGCTCGCTCTGGCATCTGAAGCTGCAGTGGTACAAAAGATATTCTGGGTAACCTAAACAAAATATTTAACCAGAACTCAACAATGTCAATGGATCAAGGCACACAAAAGCAATAATACATTGTGAACATAAAGAGAGAGGCGTGGGCGATGTCGGGTGCATGTGCAGGCACACCTGTTAGACGGCGTAGGCGATGTCAGACTTTGAGAAGGTCAGGTACTGAAGCACGCTGGTCAGGCTTTAGTAGGACGTCGGCGACCGACGTCCCGTCGTCCTCAGAGAATTTCGCATGTGTGTCGACAGGCGTGGAACATGGATTGTAGTCGAACATATCAACCCGCTCTAGGATGTCGATGACGTATTGGCGCCGGTGAAGAAGAGCCTAGATCGGCGCTCCGTGGTGACGCTGAGGGAGTGGTGTAAGGGCCCTAAGTCCATCACGAATGGATGTGAGGCAGAAGTGGAAGGGTCCCAACCCGAGGGTCGCGCTCAGCAGGCTGCGGCCAGTGGGGAAACCGCCCGCGACGGAAGTGACGACAATTGCAGCGTGGAGGGCCGCGTGCGCAGCAAGGGCAACATGGGGGGCTCCGAGAAGGGGCCCACGACCGGCGATGAAGGGGGTCCCATCCCCGAGAGGCTCGCTGTTGTGGGAGATGAGGCTGCCCGCGACGGGGAGGGGACCCGCGACCGTGGTGGCTGCGGTGCGCACGCCGCGTCCGCGCTCGCACCAGTAGTGTTGGCGACGAGGTGTGCGTGAGGAGGCCCGCATCGCACGAGATCGCGGAGATGGCAACTGGTGCAGGCCCCTGCGCACGGCCGAGGAGGGTCGCGCGCCCGCTGGCCACGACGGCGGCTACGACACCGGGCTCGAGGAGGCCGAAGATGGCTGCAGAGGGGTCGTGGAATGGGCAGCGATGGCGCGGAGCCCGACGGCCTCATGGTTGCTCCTGGGTGCGGCCTGGTCTCCAATGTAGATATTAACTTCTTCCGGGGAATATGTTCTCTGTCCAGTTTCCCTCTTCCTTCAGAATCTTGTACCAATCTAGAACTTCAGAAAGGTACAGTTGCACCTTCCGATCACAAGATCCAAATGCCAGAACATTAATCCATGCATAAATGATATTGTAAACTTTGTATGATCAGGTTAACCCGTAAGCACCAATGATACTCAAATACACGGTCTCGATAGGAAGTAGGGTGTTACGTATTTTAGCGGCCCGAACATGTATAAACTCTTGTGTGATCCGACATGTACCTACACGTACCATCGAATTATCATCAACGACGTTGTCCTACATAAAAGCATCACGTGGGGGAACCCCGTGGTGCGCAGTCAGGTCATAAACATTGACAGTCGTTGAGATCTTTAGAATCAACAATTGTAGCCTGGTTGAATCGCCAAAAAGTGTGTTCACTCCTTTTTGTGCCAAAGACCAATGATCCCAATATCTCGCTCGCGAGGAAAAAGACCTTGGAGAATCTCTCTACGAGGCGTCAGACTATCTGTGATAGGTCACTAGACCGCTCGCGATAAATAACACTATCCACAATGCAGTCTTGAACTACATCTCTATAATGACACTTTGTTAGGGTCAAATAGCAACGAACCATATGACCTTCACGTGATGTGCGGGACCTTAGGTTTGGCTCTAGGAGGTGTCGGATGGTCCGTGGTAGATCATTGGACCCTCCGCAGTAGGCCATCGAATCGTCTGTGATGGCGCAAAGAGCTTCCTACATAACCTGGATCTCGCCCCCGGAGTGCCTCGTTAGGGAAAAATACTAGGATTGTCTTGGGTCGGCAGACCATCCAATATGTCTCTAAACGACGTAGAGTCGAATAGAGGTGAAGATTGATACGTGGAAACTACAACTAAAGTTATGCCACACCTACTCATAAGACATGAACGATAAATAAGGTAAATGGATTGGTTTGATTGTGGTCTCAACTGACTGTACCCCTTTATATTTACAGGAGGTCTGGACATGTTTCTAGATGAGGTCCAACATATTTCTGCAGATAGGTTAGGATAATAATGCATGGGATAAGTACTCTCGTCTGATTTAATCTGATCACGCGCGGTCCATCCAGGCTATCCCGCGGACAGTACGAAGCGCGGACCGTTTAGACCACATGACTGGACCATCCAACCGTGACCAAGTGCCAAATTTAGTGCTCAACATGAGGTCCTGTCACTCGGATCAAGATCTTATTTCCTCTGTTTCACGTCGATCTCCATTTGTTTATCATCTCTCTCAAATCCTTTTAACTTTCTCTGATCTGTTAATTCAAAGCTTAGAAGGATTTATCGTTAGATCTTCATGGGCAACACATCCATCCTTTTCCCCTTAATTTATTCATATTAATTTGGTCTATGTTAATTATATTTTTGCAATCCTAGTTATCTAGGTAGACATGGATTAAATCAAATTTGGTTCTGGTGCATAAGTAAAGTTGTTTAGATAGATTAGTTACATTTGCAGACACATGTGTTAGTGCAAACACATGTTTAGTTTTTATTATCAATTTTTGTGTACACGTAGGCGCATATATTCTATGATCAGATTATAATATTAGTAAACATTTTTATGTTCAATATATGTTAGTTTGGAATGTTATCTGTAGCTTTTATTTTATTATTTATGATGTTTAGTTTTATTAGTTATTTAGTTATCTGTACATAACCATTATTGCGGTAAACTAGCTCACGTATTTCAATTAAGGAGGTCTTTGAATACGCTAGAACTATACTAAAATTAGTTAAATACATTCGGACAATCTACTTAATAATTTAGTTATTAACTATTTTTAGCAAAATAGGTAATGGTTAGCTAATTAATTCAACTGGCAATTTTTTAATCAACTAACTATTAGTTTAGTACATTCAAACATCCAATATATTAAAAAAGAGGTATGTTGCTTCTGCACATGACAACCAATATATTTTATTCTTGTTGCTTGCATCTTGCATTTGGTGTATCTCTGCTTCGTTCGTCAATATTTTGGTTTTTTGGTGGAGTTAAAGCTCCGACGTTTACAACTTCTCATGATACATAAAAACGGGTGAAATGTCTTCATCTTTTTTTCCTATTTTCTTTTTCCTTCCTTTATTTTTTGTCTGAATCTATCTGTTTTATGTTACCATCTTCCTCCTCCCCTGATCTATGTGCTATCTAATCCAGATCCTAACAAAAGCGGCAGTTTTTACATTTCTACGTGCTATCTAATCCAGATCCTAACAATGTGCATATGATGATAACTAAGCTCTACATAGTTTTTTGTAAAAAGGAAAAAAACTACCACTTAACTCTACGGCATCTGCAGGTCTAACAAAATCGTTAGTTCTTGTCTTTGTGCATGGCACCGGCAACTAGGTCCATCATAGCGCGATAACCGGTAGATGAGATGAGCTTGCTAGGACGCGTGATCGACGACGCCACGCGCACAACGACGACCTCGCCGGGGACTAGCTACGCCTCGGCGACCAGCTGTTGTAGCGCGTCCCTCGACGCCAGCACGTCCCTCCCGACGATGAACGGGTGAGCGAGAAGCTCTGCCACGGACGCCCTCCTGCAGTAGTCTTTGTGCAGGCACGCAGAGATGAAGCTCCGAAGCTCCGGTGACGCCGCGCCGTCGGGCAGCGCAGGCGGCTCGCCGAAGCAGATGGCGCACATGAGCGCCGCCCAGTTGGGTTGCTGCCCGGCGGGAAGCAGGGGGTAGCGGCCCATGAGGAGCTCCAGGACAGTGACCCCGAGGCTCCAGACGTCGGCGGCGCAGGGGTCGTAGTGCCCGCCGTGCGCCTCCGGGTCGAAGCGCTCCGGGCTCATGTACGCGGCGGTGCCCACGTACGACGTGCAGTGGTCGCCAGATCGGGAGAGCACCCTGGCGATGCCGAAGTCGGCGACCTTGATCTCGCCGGCCGCGGTGGCGAGCAGGTTCGACGGCTTGACGTCGAGGTGCACGACGCGGCGGGCGTGGAGGTAGGCCAGCCCGGAGAGCGCCTGCGCCGCCACCTCCGCGAGCGCGGCCTCCGCGAACGCCCCGCGCCGGCGGCTGACCGCGTCGAGGGACCCGCCGTCCACCAGCTCGAGGAGAAGGGCCACGTCGCCGGCGGAGCAGCTGGCCGGCAAGACGGCGTGGCACCGGACGACGAACGGCGAGGCGAGGCGGCCCAGGATGTCAGCCTCGGCGCCGGCGTCCTCGTGCAGGACCTTGAGCGCGTAGAGCGCGCACGTCTCGCGGTGGCGCACCTTGTACACGGTGCCGCCGTTCCCGCGGCCCAGGACGGCGAGCCTGTCGAAGTCGGCGAGGCGGAACTGGGTCGACCGTGCGAGCGGAGTCGAGGCCGGCTCCGGCGCGGCCACAGGAGGGTTGGCGTGGCGGGAGGACGGCTCCTGGGCGGCGGGACGGGAGGGGACGTTCAGCGAGAGATGGAACGGCGGAAGTCTCTTGTTTCTTGCGATAGCCTTGGTCGAGCTTGGAGGGTTGGCGTGGCGGAAGGACGACTCCTGGACGGCGGGACGGGAGGGGACGTTCAGCGAGAGGTGGAATGGCGGAAGTCTCTCGTCTCCTGCGAGAGCCATGAATGATCGAGCGATGGTCTGATCGCTAGCCGGCTACTTATTTATACATCTGCCGTTGAGTCATTATCTGTGTTTGTAGCTTTGACCAATCTGTGATGTATTGATTGTGTAATTATCTTGAATAAAATCTAGAACTAGAAGGTGATGCTTCGATCGGACTTAGCATGAATTTGTTATTGGTGGACCATAGTTGAAAACAGCCGGTTTCCTTAATATATTTGTGGGCTCTGGTTCGTAAGGGGTGGCTGGGATTTTCTCGTGAAGACTTGCCACGAGCCCACGAGTGTCTCCCATGCATATGCATGGCATATAATAAAACCGTCACGTGCTTAATTGATCTGGAGAGGTAGGTACCGCCCATCATAGATTAACAAGCATTTTTTTAATTAAACGAAATAGCGGCAAAATACTTGTAACTAGGCAAAAGAATATTGAGGTGTACCGGCGCCAATTGTCATGTTAGGCGTTTATTAGAACAAAAGCGGGAGATATGAGAGCTCGCCTGTGTGTGAACACCAACTAATCAAGCAAGCGGTTCTCTATTATGACCAGAGGGTTTAAAAGTATTAGGTAGCGACGTCTTTAGCTGAAAGAATGTCGGCCAACGTGTGCGATCAGCCGTGCCCCATGTTACACCTGCTAAGACCCTGCTTGTTTTAAATTATAATCTATTCAGATTATATAATTCGGCGTAAATAATTTGATAAATAAATAAACATCTAGATTATAGATGCAGATTATATAATTTAATGCCTAGATTACTATAATTTCATAATCTCATCAAGAGAAGCTTATTTGGAATTATTTTTAGCAAAAGACCCATTACCCATAATTATGGTCATCCTCATCATTATAAGGATCATTTGCATCTTAATTTCAATTGGGAAATATACACATGCACTAAAATTTCTACGCTCTCGCTTGTTCCCACGGACCATCCGGTGCACTCCTAAATAGTTCATGAGAACATGTTCACATACTTCTTTTTCATGAACTCAATGTACCTGGAAGCTCCATGTTTCATTTTGATAATTGAGACAAGTAGTGGACTAACTATTTTAATTGCTAAGTGTGTGGTTAGGATTGGTTAGGCCCACACCAAGTTGGAGAGCAAGGTTTCAAAATGGCTGAACAATCCAGTTTGAGCAAGCTTTCACTTAAAAATAAGAAAGAGAAAAACCAAAATCCAAGTTGTGAAGACAAAGATATAGATGTAATTTTGGTTTATAGAAGAAGATACGACATAGTTGATAGCATCGAAGCCCCTAGTTAGATTTTGATAATTAATGACAACTTTAGATTATCATGACTAACATGTATTTTAAAGAGACAAATTAAGTTAGGTCATTGTCGCAGAGAAAACTCCAACCGGGTGGCGGAATGCACCCGTCTAATCCTAAGAACATGGACAATCTAGGGTTTGTCTGATGAGATGGACGAACACAAGAACACACGAGTGTTTAGAATGGTTCGGACCATTTGTGTAATACCCTACTCCACTTGTGAGTTGTATTGTATAGAGCTTGAGAAAGCCTGGGACTGGTTAGAGATGCCTTCGTGGGGATTCAAGTGAGTATGTCCCGTCCCCGAGTACCTAGATGGGCTCGAGTCCGGTGTGGCACGTGTCCCCCTTGGCTACGCAAGTGTCCTCCCTTTTATATACGCAAGTGTCCTCCCTTTTATAGACTAAGGGGAGCACGTACAAGGGAGCTAGGTCTCGATAGGTGGGCATATAAATACAATAATATGAAGTGTGAAACATTGGATAAGGTTGGTTGACCAAGGTCTTCTCCCACGGTGGGTACGAATCTTCTCTTGGTCATCACGCGTGCTCCTCTGGCCAGACTTGCTTTCATCCTGTCTTGTCAGTGTGTGGGTGAAGGCTCTTGCGTAGGCTGGCTCATTGACTTGCTTAGGGAAGTAGGTGGACAGTGTTGTCCTGTCCCCTCTGACTATCTTTTCGCCTGGTGATGTAGTGGGAACAACGAGGGTCATGATGGGAGTTACCCACGCGCGACGCAGTTGGTCAATGGTCTTTGCCTTGGTAACATGTGGGTTATTGGCGCGCCCAAGGCCTTTCATACTACACATGTCATCCACATTTAATATGGGTCGCACGCTACCAGCCCTTAGTGTGGATAGGTGCACATCCTGCCCATATTTAATGCGGGTGGCCCCTGTGTTGGAGGCTCGTGTCAAGCAACGTCTGGCAACTTCTGCGATATGCCTCGGGCCACGTGGCAGCACCGCACCCTCGCCTTGGCGAAGAGCAGTGGTTGCGAGCGCATGCAGACGTGGCAGTTCTAGACCACCCTTGGTCGGGGGACTAGATGGCACTTATGGAGGTCTAGGTACCATCTTTGATGCCCTAAACACGTGGCGGCATCGAACCTCCCCTAGTTGGAGGTCCGGATACCACACGTAGGGGTCCGATACCGTCCCCCGAGGATCCGACCCCATACTATAGATGTTGAGCAATCCAACTGATGGGGTGCATGATGGCGCTGGTGGCACAGAGGCTAGTGGCCCCATCGAGCCCAAACTCTAAGTTGCAGTAGACTGTTTGTCATCCTATGGCTACGGATAGCCACAAGCGTCCCGCATAGACCCAATAGGAGGGGGTACCCCATATTTGGGGTACTGATAGAGGCCCTAGGCCCACCTCAGGTAAGGTGGCGAACCCGCAGGTGGGGCCATACCTGCACCGTGCTCCAAGCATGCTGGTCCTATGCATCAGCTCCGTGTCTGCGACATCCATGTCTAGTGGTTCTGAAAGTCGCCTAGAGGGGGGGTGAATAGGGCGAATCTGAAATTTACAAACTTAAGCACAACTACAAGCTGGGGTTAGCGTTAGAAATATAGACGAGTCTGAAAGAGAGGGCGAAAACAAATCACAAGCAAATAAGGCGGATGACACGATGATTTGTTTTACTGAGGTTTGGTTCTTGCAAACCTACTCCCCGTTGAGGTGGTCACAAAGATCGGGTCTCTTTCAACCCTTTCCCTCTCTCAAACGGTCACTTAGACCGAGTGAGCTTCTCTTCTCAATCAAACGGGACACTAAGTCCCCACAAGGACCACCACACAATTGGTGTCTCTTGTTTTGGTTACAATTGAGTTGGAATCAAGAAAGAACGAAGAAGAAAAGCAATCCAAGCGCAAGAGCTCAAATGAACATAAGTCTCTCTCTCACTAGTCACTATTTGATTGGAATGATCTTTGGACTTGGGGGAGGATTTGATCTCTTTGATTGTGTCTTGTATTGAATGTTATAGCTCTTGTAAGGTGTTTGAAGGCTGAAAACTTGGATGCAATGAATGGTAGGTGGTTGGGGGTATTTATAGCCCCAACCACCAAAGGAGCCGTTGGTGGAGGCTGCTGTCGCATGGCGCACCGGACACTGTCCGGTGCGCCAGCCACGTCACCGGCCGTTGGATTCTGACCGTTGGAGCTTCTGACATCTGGGCCACCGGACAGTCACTGTTCACTGTCCGGTGCGCCTTCTGGCGTTGCTCTGACTTCTGCGCGCACTGTAGCGCATTAATTGCTCTTTGCAGACGACCGTTGGCGCTGTGTAGCCGTTACTCCGCTGGCACACCGGACAGTCCGGTGAATTATAGCGGAGTGGCTCCCAGAATTCCCGAAGGTGGCAAGTTCGGAGTCGGGTTCCCTGGTGCACCGGACACTGTCCGGTGGCACACCGGACAGTCCGGTGCGCCAGACCAGGGGACACTTCGGTTGTCTTTTGCTCTTTTTATTTGAACCCTTTCTTGGTCTTTTTATTGGTTTGTTGTGAACCTTTGGCACCTGTAAAACTTATAGTCTAGAGCAAACTAGTTAGTCCAATTATTTGTGTTGGATAATACAACCACCAAAATCAATTAGGAAAAGGTGTAAGCCTATTTCCCTTTCAATCTCCCCCTTTTTGGTGATTGATGCCAACACAAACCAAAGCAAATGTATAAGTGCATAATTGAACTAGTTTGAAAAATGTAAGTGCAAAGGTTACTTAGAATTGAACCAATATATTCTCATAAGATATGCATGGATGCTTTCTTCTATTTTAACATTTTGGACCACGCTTGCACCACATGTTTTGTTTTTGTAAACTCTTTTGGAAATTCTTTTTCAAAGTTTTTTTGCAAATAGTCAAAGATATATGAATAAGATTTTGAGAAGCATTTTCAAGATTTTGAAATTTTCTCCCCATGTTTCAAATACTTTTCCTTTGACTAAACAAAACTCCCCCTTAATGAAATCCTCCTCTTAGTGTTCAAGAGGGTTTTATATATTAATTTTGAAGAGGGGTATACCAATTTGAAAATGTATCAAAATAAGATACCAATTTGAAATTCTTTAAAAACATACAAATTGAAAGGCTACAATTTTTGAAATTGGTGGTGGTGCGGTCCTTTTGCTTTGGGCTAATACTTTCTCCCCCTTTGGCATGAATCGCCAAAAACGGATACTTGTGAGTGAAATATAAGCCCTTGTAACTACTTTCTCCCCCTATGGTAAATAACATATGAGTGAAGATTATACCAAGGTTGGAGAGTGATGCGGAGCGACGGCGAAGGATGGATAATTCGATGGAGTGGAGTGGAAGCCTTTGTCTTTGCTGAAGACTCCAATTCCCTTTCAATCTATGACTTAGCACGAAATACACTTGAAAACCACATTAGTCATAGCACATGAAAGAGATGTGATCAAAGGTATATGAATGTGCTATATGTGCAAGGTATCAATCAAAATTCCTAGAATCAAGAATATTTAGCTCATGCCTAAGTTTTGTAAAAGTTTGCTCATCTAATGGCTTGGTAAAGATATCGGCTAATTGTTCTTTAGTGTTAATATATGCAATCTCGATATCCCCCTTTTGTTGATGATCCCTTAAAAAGTGATACCGAATGGCTATGTGTTTAGTGCGGCTATGTTCAACGGGATTATCCGCCAATCGGATTGCACTCTCATTATCACATAGAAGAGGAACTTTGGTTAATTTGTAACCATAGTCCCTAAGGGTTTACCTCATCCAAAGAAATTGCGCGCAACAATGGCCTGCGACAATATACTCGGCTTCGGCGGTAGAAAGAGCGACATAACTTTGCTTCTTTGAAGCCCAAGACACCAGAGATCTTCCCAAGAACTGGCAAGTCCCTGATGTGCTCTTTCTATTAATTTTACACCCTGCCCAATCAGCATCCGAATAACCAATTAAATCAAATGTGGATCCCCTGGGGTACCAAAGGCCAAACTTAGGAGTATAAACTAAATATCTCAAGATTCGTTTTACAGCCCTAAGGTGAACTTCCTTAGGATCAGCTTGGAATCTTGCACACATGCATACGGAAAGCATAATATCCAGTCGAGATGCACATAAGTAGAGTAAAGAACCTATCATCGACTGATATACCTTTTGATCTACGGAATTACCTTCCGTGTTGAGGTCGAGATGCCCATTAGTTCCCATGGGTGTCTTGATGGGCTTGGCATCCTTCATCCCAAACTTGGTGAGTATATCTTAAATGTACTTTGTTTGGCTAATGAAGGTGCCCTCTTGGAGTTGCTTCACTTGAAATCCTAAGAAATACTTCAACTCCCCCATCATAGACATCTCGAATTTTTGTGTCATGATCCTACTAAACTCTTCACATGTAGATTCTTTAGTAGACCCAAATATGATATCATCAACATAGATTTGGTATACAAACAAATCATTTGCAAGTGTTTTAGTAAAGAGAGTAGGATCGGCCTTTCCGACTTTGAAGCCATTAGCAATAAGAAAATCTCTTAGGCATTCATACCATGCTCTTGGGGCTTGCTTGAGCCCATAAAGCGCCTTAGAGAGTTTATATACATGGTTAGGGTACTCACTATCTTCAAAGCCGAGAGGTTGCTCAACATAGACCTCCTCCTTGATTGGTCCATTGAGGAAGGCGCTTTTCACGTCTATTTGATAAAGCTTGAAGCCATGGTAAGTAGCATAGGCAAGTAATATACGAATTGACTCAAGCCTAGCTATGGGTGCATAGATTTCTCCGAAATCCAAACCTTCGACTTGTGAATATCCCTTGGCCACAAGTCGGGCTTTGTTCCTTGTCACCACACCATGCTCATCTTGCTTGTTGCGGAAGACCCACTTGGTTCCTACAACATTGTGGTTAGGACGTGAAACTAAATGCCATACCTCATTCCTTGTGAAGTTGTTGAGCTCCTCTTGCATTGCCACCACCCAATCTGAATCCCTTAATGCATCTTCTACCCTGTATGGCTCAATAGAAGACACAAAGGAGTAATGCTCACAAAAATGAGCAACACGAGATCGAGTAGTTACCCCCTTTTGAATATCGCCGAGGATGGAGTTCATGGGGTGATCTCGTTGTATTGCTTGGTGGACTCTTGGGTGTGGCGGTCTTGGATCTTGTTCATCTTCCTTATCTTGATCATGGGCATCTCCCCCTTGATCATTGCCCTCCTCTTGAGGTGGCTCATCTTCTTGATCTTCATTTTCATCCTCTTGAGCTTGATCCTCATCTTGAGTTGGTGGAGATGCTTGCATGGAGGAAGATGGTTGATCTTGTGCTTGTGGAGGCTCTTCGGATTCCTTAGGACACACATCCCAAATGGACATGTTCCTTAGCGCGACACATGGAGCCTCTTCATCATCTAGCTCATCAAGATCAACTTGCTCTACTTGAGAGCCGTTAGTCTCATCAAACACAATGTCACAAGAAACTTCAACTAATCCAGTGGACTTGTTAAAGACTCTATATGCCCTTGTGTTTGAATCATATCCTAGTAAAAAGCCTTCTACAGCCTTAGGAGCAAATTTGGATTTTATACCTCTTTTAATAAGAATAAAGCATTTGCTACCAAAGACTCTAAAATATGAAACATTGGGCTTTTTACCGGTTAGGAGTTCATATGATGTCTTCTTGAGGATTCGGTGTAGATATAACCGGTTGATGGCGTAGCATGCGGTGTTGACCGCCTCCGCCCAAAACCGATCCGAAGTCTTGTACTCATCAAGCATGGTCCTTGCCATGTCCAATAGAGTTCTATTCTTCCTCTCCACTACACCATTTTGTTGTGGCGTGTAAGGAGAAGAGAACTCATGCTTGATGCCCTCCTCCACAAGGAAGCCTTCTATTTGTGAGTTCTTGAACTCCGTCCCGTTGTCGCTTCTAATCTTTTTGATCCTTAAGCTGAACTTATTTTGAGCCCATCTCAAGAATCCCTTTAATGCTTCTTGGGTTTGAGATTTTTCCTGCAAAAAGAACACCCAAGTGAAGCGAGAATAATCATCCACAATTACAAGACAATACTTACTCCCGCCGATGCTTATGTAAGCTATCGGGCCGAATAGGTCCATGTGGAGTAGCTCAAGCGGCCTGTCGGTCGTCATGATGTTCTTGTGTGGATGATGAACACCAACTTGCTTCCCTGCTTGACATGCACTACAAATCCTGTCTTTCTCAAAATGAACATTGGTTAGTCCCAAAATGTGCTCTCCCTTTAGAAGCTTATGAAGATTCTTCATCCCAACATGGGCTAGTCGGCGGTGCCAGAGCCAACCCATGTTAGTCTTAGCAATTAAGCAAGTGTCGAGTTCAGCTCTATCAAAATCTACTAAATATAGTTGACCCTCTAACACTCCCTTAAATGCTACTGAATCATCACTTCTTCTAAAGACAGTAACACCTATATCCGTAAAAAGACAATTGTAGCCCATTTTACATAATTGAGAAACGGAAAGCAAATTGTAATCTAAAGAATCTACAAGAAAAACATTAGAAATAGAATGGTCAGGTGATATAGCAATTTTACCCAATCCTTTGACCAAACCTTGATTTCCATCCCCGAATGTGATAGCTCTTTGGGGATCTTGGTTTTTCTCGTATGAGGAGAACATCTTCTTCTCCCCTGTCATGTGGTTTGTGCACCCTCTATCGATGATCCAACTTGAGCCCCCGGATGCATAAACCTACAAAACAAGTTTAGGCCTTGTTCTTAGGTACCCAAACGGTCTTGGGTCCTTTCACATTAGAGACAAGCACCTTGGGTACCCAAACACAAGTCTTTGACCCCTTGTGTTTGCCCCCAACATATTTGGCAACTATTTTGCCTGATTTGTTAGTAAGCACATAGGATGCATCAAAAGTCTTAAATGAAATGTTATGTTCATTTGATGCACTAGGAGTTTTCTTCTTAGGCAATTTAGCACGGGTTGATTGCCTAGAACTAGATGCCTCACTCTTATAAATAAAAGCATAATGAGAGCCAGAGTGAGACTTCTTAGAATGAATTCTCCTAATTTTATGCTCGGGATAACCGGCATGGTATAAAATGTAACCCTCGTTATCCTGAGGCATGGGAGCCTTGCCCTTAACAAAGTTAGATAATCTTTTACGAGGGGCATTAAGCTTGACATTATCTCCCCTTTGGAAGCCAATGCCATCCTTAATGCCTAGGCGTCTCCCATTATAGAGCATGCTTCTAGCAAATTTAAAATTTTCATTTTCTAAGTCATGCTCATTAATCTTAGCACTAAGTTGAGCAATGTGATCATTTTGTTTCTTAATTAAAGCTAAGTGATCATGGATAGCATCAACATTAATGTCTCTACATCTAGTGCAAATAGACATATGTTCAACTGTAGATGTAGAGGGTTTGCAAGTTTTTAATTCAACAATCTTAGCATGTAAATTATCATTTTCATCCCTAAGGTTGGAAATAGAAGCATTGCAAACATTTAACTCTTTAGCCTTAGCAATTAATTTTTCATTCTCAATCCTAAGGCTAGTAAGAGATTCATTCAACATGTCAATCTTAGCAATTAAACTATCATTATCATTTCTAAGATTAACAATTGAATCATCACAAACATTTGATTCCTCAACCTTAGCAATTAATTTGGCATTTTCATTTCTAAGGTTGGAAATAACATCATGGCAAGTGCTTAGCTCACTAGATAATTTTTTACATTTTTCTACTTCTAAAGCATAAGCATTTTTAACCTTAACATGCTTTTTGTTTTCTTTAGTTAGGAAGTCCTCTTGAGTATCCAAGAGTTCATACTTCTCATGAATAGCACTAATCAATTCATTTAATTTCTCTTTTTGTTGCATGTTAAGATTGGCAAAAAGAGTAAGCAAGTTTTCCTCATTATTACTAGAATTATCCTCATCACTAGAAGTTGCATACTTAGTGGAGGATCTTGATTTTACCTTCTTCTTCTTGCCGTCCTTTGCCATGAGGCACTTGTGGCTGACGTTGGGGAAGAGAAGTCCCTTGGTGACGGTGATGTTTGTGGCGTCCTCGTCGGAGGAGGAGTCGATGGAGCTCTAGTCGGAGTCCCACTCCCGGCAAACATGGGCATCGCCGCCCTTCTTCTTGTAGTATCTCTTCTTTTCTCTCCTCTTTCCCTTCTTGTCGTTATCCCTGTCACTATCACTAGACAAAGGGCATTTAGCGATAAAATGACCGGGCTTACCACACTTGTAGCAAACCTTCTTGGAACGGGACTTGTAATCTTTCCCCTTCCGTTGCTTGAGGATTTGGCGGAAGCTCTTGATGATGAGCGCCATCTCCTCATTGTCGAGCTTGGAGGCGTCGATGGGGACCCTACTAGGTGTAGAGTCTTCTTTCTTTTCCTCTGTTGCCTTGAATGCAATGGGTTGCACATCGGGTGTGGAGGAGGCGCCTCGCTCGATGATTTGTTTGGAGCCTTTGATCATTAGTTCAAAGCTCACAAACTTTCCTATCACTTCCTCGGGAGACATTAGTTTATATCTTGGATCACCACGAATTAATTGTACTTGAATAGGGTTAAGAAAAACAGGTGATCTAAGAATAACATTGACCATTTCATGGTCATCCCATTTGGAGCTCCCGAGGTTGCGCACTTGGTTCACCAAGGTCTTTAGCCGATTGTACATGGCTTGCGGGTCTTCTCCTTGGTTGAGCATGAACCGACCGAGCTCCCCCTCGATCGTTTCCATTTTTGTGATCTTGGTCACCTCGTCTCCTTCGTGCGCGGTCTTTAGTACGTCCCAAATCTCTTTTGCACTTTTCAACCCTTGCACCTTATTATACTCCTCCGGACTTAGAGAGGTGAGGAGTATAGTAGTTGCTTGAGAGTTGAAGTGCTCGATTTGGGCCACCTCGTCCTCATCATAATCTTCATCCCCTACGGATGGTACCTGTACTCCAAACTCAACAATATCCCAAATGCTTTTGTGTAGTGAGGTTAGGTGATATCTCATCATATCACTCCACCTAGAATAATCTTCACTGTTAAATGTCGGTGGTTTGCCTAATGGGACCGAAAGTAATGGAGTATGTCTAGGAATGCGAGAATAGCATAGGGGGATCTTACTATACTTCTTGCGCTCTTGGCGCTTAGAGGTGACGAACGCGGAGTCGGATCCCGATGTAGAGGGCGATGAAGAGTCGGTCTCGTAGTAGACCACTTTCTTCATTTTCTTCTTCTTCTTGCCACTCTTGTGCGTCCTAATGCGTGAAGGGGATCCCTCCTTCTTCTTGTTGCCGGACTACCTTGATGGAGCCTTCCCGTGGCTTGTGGTGGGATTATCGCCGGTCACCATCACCTTCTTGGCGTGATCTCCCGACATCACTTCGAGCGATTAAGCTCTAATGAAGTACCGGGCTCTGATACCAATTGAAAGTCGTCTAGAGGGGGGGGTGAATAGGGCGAATCTGAAATTTACAAACTTAAGCACAACTACAAGCCGGGGTTAGCGTTAGAAATATAGACGAGTCCGAAAGAGAGGGCGAAAACAAATCACAAGCAAATAAGGCGGATGACACGGTGATTTGTTTTACCGAGGTTCGATTCTTGCAAACCTACTCCCCGTTGACGTGGTCACAAAGACTGGGTCTCTTTCAACCCTTTCCCTCTCTCAAACGGTCACTTAAACCGAGTGAGCTTCTCTTCTCAATCAAACGGGACACTAGGTCCCCACAAGGACCACCACACAATTGGTGTCTCTTGTTTTGGTTATAATTGAGTTGGAATCAAGAAAGAATAAAGAAGAAAAGCAATCCAAGCGCAAGAGCTCAAATGAACATAAGTCTCTCTCTCACTAGTCACTATTTGATTGGAATGATCTTTGGACTTTGGAGAGGATTTGATCTCTTTGATTGTGTCTTGTATTGAATGCTATAGCTCTTGTAAGGTGTTTGAAGGCTGAAAACTTGGATGCAATGAATGGTGGGTGGTTGGGGGTATTTGTAGCCCCAACACCAAAGGAGCCGTTGGTGGAGGCTACTGTCGCATGGCGCACCGGACAGTCCGGTGCGCCAGCCACGTCATCTGGCTGTTGGATTCTGACCGTTGGAGCTTCTGACATCTAGGCCACCGGATAGTCACTGTTCACTGTCCGGTGCGCCTTCTGGCGCTGCTCTGACTTCTGCGCGCACTGTAGCGCATTAATTGCTCTTTGCAGACGACCGTTGGCGCTGTGTAGTCGTTACTCCGCTGGCACACCGGACAGTCCGGTGAATTATAGTGGAGTGGCTCCCAGAATTCCTGAAGGTGGCAAGTTCGGAGTCGGGTTCCCTGGTGCACCGAACACTGTCCGGTGGCACACCGGACAGTCCGGTGCGCCAGACCAGGGCACACTTCGGTTGTCTTTTGCTCTTTTTATTTGAACCCTTTCTTGGTCTTTTTATTGGTTTATTGTGAACCTTTGGCACCTATAAAACTTATAGTCTAGAACAAACTAGTTAGTCCAATTATTTGTGTTGGATAATTCAACCACCAAAATCAATTAGGAAAAGGTGTAAGCCTATTTCCCTTTCAGGTTCGCCTAGTGACATTTCGCCGCTGCAGCAAAGTCAAAACTGTGAGCAAAGAAGTCTTTCAAAGGTCAGCATATATGAGTTGTGCGACGTACGCTAGTAGGCTAGGTTTATAGGGATAGGCCCCTACCGGTCTGGACCTTGGATACGCGCAACCTAGTTTGAAGCCAAGAATTTCCCTCTACTTGCCCCCTAGCATAAAGGCTCTCTAGGAGGTAGTCTCAAAGGTCTGGGGCTACCTTAGACCAGAGCGTCGATCCTGAGTATGGTTTAGGATCGATGCTTAGTAGCGGACCCTCGTGATCCTTACTTTGTTGCACTCAATCTATTGAATCATGCAAGTGAATCTTGCTAAGCAGAGTTTTGGGATCCAACCCTTAATTTTGGACGGGTCTGGACTTTTAGGGATCCAGTCCGAGGTACTAAGTCAGCTACTATAGGGTGCTGGAAGGTGTAGGCTTACGGTACAGAACCAGACTAAGCAGCTACCTAGCTCCGGACCACCCCCAAGAACGTAGACCTTTCCCATGGACCTAGTCCCCAACAGTTCGATCCCTGTTCATCATCAAGGGGATCCAAAACTGAGTGATAAGTTAGTTACATAACTCAGACTTCGAGATAACAATAGAAGTGAGAATCTCGAGTGGGGGTAGAAGGAACGACATGCGTAAATTAAAGACATTGTAATTGAACCAATACATAAGGATTGAACTGAGAGCAAATTCCTCCTTTATTACTTGATACATGAGATTTGTGCGGTAAACACCAGAGAACGGGTTTATGAGGGTGGACCTCAACGAGCCAGACTGGGTTTATGAGGACAAGCCTCACCGGGCTAGACCACGAATAAATGATATCATATTACAAAGGAAGAGTTTATTCTCATGCTACCTTATGGGTAGAATGTACGAGGCCGACCTAACCATCTGAGCAAAGATGAGCGTCAGTCTCGAAGGTTAAGCAATGACCCGTATAGCCTCAGTGCGAGTCAAGGGTGGAGCTTGACGGTGGCCGATGAGAGCTAATCTGAACGCCATGGAGCTCGGGCCATTGCCGACGCGTTAGGTCTTGGCGCCATGGATCCTGGTAGTAGGTCGACGTAGAGGGTCGTGCAGGCCTTGGCGCCGCCCTTGAAAGCATATCGGTATGTGTGGTGGGCCCCATGGGCCCCCATAGCCAACAAGCCACCTCCGGGGAGGTCAGGTTGACGAAGGCGTTGTCGTTGTTGGCTTCTTTCGTGAAATCCATTAGCAGGTAGAGGAAGTCAGAGTGCGACTTTCCCCTACCGCCGAATGGCCGAGAAAGGAGGGTCGACTTCAGCCAAGAGGTGAAAAGCATGTGCATCATGCTCGTCGGATATCGTTGAAGGAACCTCATTGATAGGCTGGGAGAATCATATTTCGAATTCCCCCTACATGGAGTGCCAAATGACGACCCTGGTCTAGAGAATAGGCCAATGGCCTAGAGTTTGGATGACCCTAGGGGAAGAAGGATTAACACAAGAACACACGAACATTTAGAGTGGGTCGGGCCACCGTAGCGTAATACCCTACTCTACTTGTGAGTTATATTGATGATAGATTGAGAAGCCTGGTACTGGTTGGAGATGCCTCCGTGGGGATTAAAGTGAGTATGTCGTGTCCCCGAGTCCCTAGATTGGCTCTAGTCTAGTGTGGTGTGTGTCCCCCTTGGCTACGCAAGTGCCCTCCCTTTTATAGACTAATGGGGACACATACAAGAGATCTAGGTCTCGACAGGTGGGCCAGGAATACAATAATATGAAGCGTGGAGCATTGAATAAGGCTGGTGGACCAAGGACTTCTCCCGCGGTGGACATGAATCTTCTCTTGGTCGTCACAGGTGCTCATCTAGCCAGACTCGCCTTCGCCCCGTCTTGTCAGCATGTGGGTGAAGGATCTGGCTTAGGTTGGCTCGTCGACTTACGTAGGGGAGTAGGTGGACGGTGTTGTCCTGTCCCTTTCGCCAGTCTCTTCGCCTGGTGCTGTAGTGGGAACAACAGGGGTCGTGATTGAAGTTACCCACACATTTGGCGCAGTGGGTCAATGGTATTTGCCTCGGTAACGCGTGGGTTACTACACGCCTGAGGCCTTACGGATTGCATAGATCGTCGCATTTAATACGTGTCACACGCTACCTGCCCTTGGTGTGGATAGTACACATCCTGCCCATATTTAATGTGGGTGGGCCCCGTGTCAGAGGCCCACATCAAGCGATGTCTGACAGCTTCCGCAATATGTCTCGACCCCCATGGCAGCACGACACCACCGCCTGGGTGAAGAGTAGTGGTTGGGACTTGGGAGCGCATGCAGACATGGCAGTTATGGACCCTCCTTGGTTGGGGGACCGGAAGGCACTTGTGGAGGTCTAGGTCCCATCCGTGATGGCCTAGACATGTGGTGGCACCATACATCCCCTAGCCAAAGGTCTGGATAGCACACGTAAGGGTCCAGCACCGTCCCATAGGGGTCAGGCCCTAGACTGTAGACACTGAGCAATCCAATCGATGGGGTGTGTGATGGTGCTGGTGGCCTAGAGGCTAGTGGCCCCGTCGAGCCCTAACTCTAAGTTGGAGTAGACTGCCCGTCATCATATGGCTATGGATAGCCACATGGGTCTCGCTTAGACTCAGCAGGAGTGGGTACCCCATATTTGGGGTTTTGACAGTCACACTAATGGAGATTGATCAGGATTATATGGTTTTTGTACCCCTATTAGTGAAAATCAACTATTGATTTTTGAAGGATGAACAAGAGGTTAATGATTAGTTAGTTCTAAGTGTTATAGAGTTGTTATACACATCTATTCCACTATATAATCCACCAGTTTAAACTTTGCAAACCCCACCCAACCAAATCACCCTCATACCCATAACCGCCACTAAATCCACCAAACAAATTGCAACAAGACGTAATACACCATCAAAACCAATGGACAATATTATTTGGATCATTCCCCATTCCTCCCCTCCCCCCGTGTCCCCGTCACCTTCCCCTCGCGCCATCGATGTCGTCAACACCTTCCCTCGCGCAGTTGCCGCCTCTCCCCTTATCGTGATCGTAGTGTTAGCACGGGCTATATACTATACATTAGCGATAGAGTCTTATTTTTTCTTTACCCATACTATAAACAGAGGCATGGATGGATATCTTAACCTAGTTAATCCTAGTGATGAGTGATGATGCAAACTTAAGAAATCTAGTGCTAGGTAACAAATGTGTAGAGAACGGTGACATCTAAGTGGGGGAGGGGTGAGTTAGGAAATCTATTTTTTCTCCTGTTATATGGCCGCTATTTTTCTACTAGTTAAAACCTACACAAAAAAACAAAGTAATCTTATGTGCAATTATGGTTCTAACTAAGAGTTGTTATCTCTATCGCAAAGAGTTATGCAACATAGGCTCCAAACCTATCTACTAGTATATAACTAAACTAGAAAGATAAAACATATAACCAAGGTAACACAATATAAATGTAGAAGGTTAAGAGCAATAAAAATACAAACTTTAGTTGACCAGCCAATATTTCTATAGAGGTATCAAAAGGGTGCAAACTTCCCCTAATCCTCATTGGAGCCCCACATAAAAGGAATGCCCACACATGAGGGCCAAGCTTCCGATCAATAACTCCATGGATAGCCTCGAGATTGTTTCCATACACAAGTGGTGCTCCAATTTTGGTCTCTCTCGGATGCTCGTCGTTATCTTCACTATCAAGTTTCTAGATGAAATGATGTGGACCTCATTCCTTCTAGCACAATGTGGCGGCCACACCATAAATGCAGTTGGTGTAATCTCGCTAGACTTACAAGCCCCACTCGTATAGATATGATCTCTTGTTAATCATGGATTATTGTATGTAGGTGGTGCTCACAACCTTAATCTAAAGAGGATTAATTCTTCCTTGGAGAGGAGAGGAATAAGACATACTAGACTATCACTCACTATTGCCACCTTGACCGGATTGTCTTCAACTCTCTTTGGCTTAGGTTTGGTTGATCTCACTTGGAACTCTTGTGGGGAGATCTAAATTGAAAGGTGCTCTACAACCCCCTTTTATAGTCCAAAGAAGTATTAATATTACATGTATATACCTCTTGTGGTCCCTGTCTGTCATAGGGCCAGCTATCCATGTCCTATCATTGGATCACGGTCTTGTATCCCGCAGTTGGTGTACAGTAGCCTAATCATTTCGACGAGTCATGCACACATTGGTCTTCCCTTAGCATATTTATGGTTTCTTGTAGCTTTTCTTACAAGCATGCCCCCCACAGTGTTCTGCACTAGCAACAAGGATTCTCTTAGTCCTTCGATAGACAAGATTGCCTACTTGGGTGCATAGATATTTACTAAACTATGTATGCACAGTGACCCTGTGTACACCTGCTCCCTATTCACATGTTAGGGTAAAGGCATGCCCATAATATCACATTTAATACAAACGTTGTCATGGTTATTCCTTTGCAGGTCAACTGTTATACCAGCTATATATCGGGGTAGGCATTGTAACCTACAACATTGGCCTTCAAAATGTGGTCTTGCTATCCGCTCGTGCTTGGTTGTTGGTTTTGATTCATATAGGTTATTGTATTTTCAGGTACAACATGCATTCATTTATATGGTTACAGGACCAACGTGTGGGCTGCTCAGTGGCTCATGCCTACACATTGTGTTAGCCCCATGAAAGTCGCCAAGAGGGGGTGGATAGGCAGAAACTGAAATTTACAAACTTTAAGCACACTTCAAGCCGGGGTTAGCGTTAGAATAAAATTTGAGTCCAGGAGAGAGGGCGAAAACAAATCAACCAAGAAATAAAACGAATGACACGGTGATTTGTTTTACCGAGGTTCGGTTCCAAAGAACCTAGTCCCCGTTGAGGTGGTCACAAAGACCGGGTCTCTTTCAACCCTTTCCCTCTCTCAAACGGTCACCTAGACCGAGTGAGCTTTCTCCTTAATCAAACGGGTCACTTAGACCCCTCAAGGACCACCACACAATTGGTGTCTCTTGCTTTGATTACAAGTGCTTGAAGAACAAGAATGGGGAAGAAGAAAGCGATCCAAGAACAAGAGCTCAAAGAACACGAGCAAAACACTCTCTCTAGTCACTATTTGTTTGGAGTGGATTTGGGACTTTGAGAGGCTTTGATTCTATTAAATTGTGTCTTGTATTGATTGCACTAGCTATTGTATTGAATGAGATGTCTGAAAAACTTGGATGCTTGGAGTGGTGGTGGTTGGGGGTATTTATAGCCCCAACCACCAATTCAACCGTTGGAGAGGCTGTCTGTCGATGGGCGCACTGGACAGTCCGGTGCTCCAGCCACGTCACCGAATCATTAGGGTTCTGACGGTTTCGACCGTTGAAGCGCTGACTTCATGTCGCACCGGACAGGTGCTGTTCACTGTCCTGTGCGCCTCTGACTTCTGCGCGCACTGTTCACGCACTGTTCACACTTTTGCAGACGACCGTTGCGCTGTTAGCCGTTGCTCCGCTTGGCGCACTGAACAGTCCGGTGAATTATAATGGAGCGGCGCCTGAGAAACTCAAAGGTGAAGAGTTAAGTCTGTACGGCCCCTGGTGCACTGGACACTGTCTGGTGCGCCAGACCAGGGTTCTCTTCAGTTTTTTTTTGCTCCTTTCTTTTGAACCCTAACTTTGATCACTTTATTGTTTTGTGTTGAACCTTTGGCACCTGTAGAACATATAATCTAGAGCAAACTTGTTAGTCCAGTAATTTGTGTTGGGCATTTCAACCACCAAAATCATTTAGGAAAAGGTTTGATCCTATTTCCCTTTCAACCTCCCCCTTTTTGGTGATTGATGCCAACACAAACCAAAGCAAATATATAAGTGCAGAATTGAACTAGTTTGCATAAGATAAGTGCAAAGGTTGCTTGAAATTAAGCCAATTTATACTTTCACTTGATATGCGTGGATTGCTTTGTTTCTTTTAACATTTTGGACCACATTTGCACCACTTGTTTTGTTTTTGCAAATCTTTTTGCAAATAGTCAAAGGTATATGAATAAGATTTTGAGAAGCATTTTCAAGATTTGAAATTTTCTTCCCCTATTTCAAATGCTTTTCCTTTGACTAAAACATAACTCCCCCTGGATGAAATTTTCCTCTTAGTGTTCAAGAGGGCTTTACCAATATGAAAAAGATTTAGATACCAATTGAAAACTTCTTTTAAAAAAAACTTTGAAATTGGTGGTGGTCCGGTCCTTTTGCTTTAGGCTGATATTCTCTCCCCCTTTGGCATTAATCGCCAAAGACGGAGACTCTTGAGAGCCCTCTGAGTTTTTCCCCCAATGGTACACATGAGTATGAGTGAAGATTATACCAAAGTGGAGAGTGGTTTGGAGTGACGGCGAAGGGTAAATAATACCGATAGAGTGGAGTGAAAGCCTTGTCTTCGCCGAAGACTCCATTTCCCTTTCAATCTACGACTTAGCGTGAAATATACTTGAAAGCACATTAGTCGTAGACATAAAAGAGAAGTGATCAAAGGTATATAAATGAGCTATGTGTGCAAAGGGTCAATCAAAGTTCCGAGAATCAAGTATATTTAACTCATTCCTAAGTTTGGTAAAGGTTTTCTCATCTAATGGTTTGGTAAAGATATCAGCTAGTTGTTCTTTGGTGCTAACATAAGCAATCTTGATATCCCCCTTTGTTGGTGATCCCTCAAAAAGTGATACCAAATGGCTATGTGCATAGTGCGGCTGTGTTCAACGGGATTATCCGCCATGCGGATTGCACTCTCGTTATCACATAGGAGAGGGACTTTGCTCAATTTGTAGCCATAGTCCCTAAGGGTTTGCCTCATCCAAAGCAATTGCGCGCAACAATGGCATGCGGCAATGTACTCGGCTTCGGCGGTAGAAAGAGCTACTGAGTTTTGTTTCTTTGAAGCCCAAGACACCAGGGATCTTCCTAAAAACTGACAAGTCCCTGATGTGCTCTTCCTATCAATTTTACACCTTGCCCAATCAGCATCGAAATATCCTATTAAATCAAAGGTGGATCTCGTGGGGTACCAAAGACCAAACTTAGGTGTATAAACTAAATATCTCATGATTCTTTTCATGGCCCTAAGGTGAACTTCCTTAGGATCGACTTGGAACCTCCTCCTCAAGAAAGCTTTCAATTTGAGAGTTCTTGAACTCCGTCCCGTTGTCGCTTCTTATCTTCTTGATCCTTAATCCGAACTCGTTTTGAGCCCGTCTCAAGAATCCCTTTAAGGTCTCTTGGGTTTTTGATTTTTCCTGCAAAAAGAATACCCAAGTGAAGCGAGAATAATCATCCACAATTATAAGACAATACTTACTCCCACCGATGCTTATGTAAGCAATTGGGCCGAATAAATCCATGTGGAGTAGCTCAAGCGGCCTGTCGATCGTCATGATGTTCTTGTGTGAATGGTAGGAGCCAACTTGCTTTCCTGCTTGACATGCGCTACAAACCCTGTCTTTCTCAAAATGAACGTTGATTAGTCCCAAAATGTGTTCTCCCTTTAGAAGTTTGTGAAGATTCTTCATCCCAACATGGGCTAGTCGGTGATGCGAGAGCCAACCCATATTAGTCTTAGCAATTAAGCAAGTATCGAGTTTAGCTCTATTAAAATCAACTAAGTATAGTTGACCCTCTAATACTCCCTTAAATGCTACTGAATCATCACTTCTTCTAAAGACAGTAACACCTATATCCGTAAAAAGACAGTTGTAACCCATTTCGCATAATTGAGAAACTGAAAGCAAGTTATAATCTAAAGAATCTACAAGAAAAACATTGGAAATGGAATGGTCAGGTGATATAGCAATTTTGCCAAGTCCTTTGACCAAACCTTGATTTCCATCCCCGAATCTGATAGCTCTTAGGGGATCATCGTTTTTCTCATAGGAGGAGAACACCTTTTTCTCCCCTGTCATGTGGTTTGTGCATCCGCTATCAATAATCCAACTTGAGCCCCCAGATGCATAAACCTGCAAAACAAGTTTAGGCCTTGTTATTAGGTACCCAAACGGTCTTGGGTCCTTTCACATTAGAAACAAGCACATTGGGTACCCAAATACAAGTCTTGGAGCCCTTGTGTTTGCCCCCAACATATTTGGCAACTATTTTGCCTGATTTGTTAGTTAAAACATAAGATGCATCAAAAGTTTTAAATGAAATGTTGTGATCATTTGATGCAACAGGAGATTTCTTTTTAAGCATTTTAACATGGTAGAATGCCTAGAACTAGATGTCTCATTCTTATACATAAAAGCATGATGAGAACCAGAATGAGACTTCCTAGAATGAATTCTCCTAATTTTATGCTCGGGATAACCAGCAGGATATAAAATATAGCCCTCGTTATTCTGAGCCATGGGAGCCTTACCCTTAACAAAGTTAGATAATTCCTTGGGGGCATTAAGCTTGACATTGCCTCCCTGTTGGAAGCCAATGACATCCTTAATGCCAGGGCGTCTCCCATTATAGAGCATGCTTCTAGCAAATTTGATTTTTTTCATTTTCTATCTCATGCTCATTGATTTAACAGTAAGTTGAGCTATGTGATCATTTTGTTGTTTAATCAAAGCTAGGTGATCATGGATAGCATCAACATTAACATCTCTACATCTAGTGCAAATAGCAATATGCTCAACAGTAGAAGTAGAGGGTTTGCAAGATCTTAATTCCTCTATATTAGCATATAAAGTAGCATTCTCATTTCTAAGACAGGAAATAGAATTATTGCAAACATTCAAATCCTTAGCCTTAGCAATTAATTTATCATTCTCAATCTTAAGGCTAGAAATTGATTCATTCAATTTGTCAATCTTAGCAATTAAACTAGCATTATCATTTTTAAGATTGGCAATTGAATCATCACAGACATTTCTCTTTTCAACCTTAGCGATCAAATTAGCATTTTCAATTCTAAGGTTGGAGATAGTGTCATGGCAAATGCTAAGCTCACTAGTCAATTTTTCACATTTCTCTATTTTTTTAGCATAAGCATTTTCACCTTAACATGCTTTTTATTTTCCTTAATGAGGAATTCTTCTTGGCTATCCAAGAGTTCATCCTTCTCATGAATAGCACCTATCAATTCATTTAGTTTTTCCTTTTGTTGCATGTTAAGGTTGGCAAAAAGACTAAGCAAATCATCCTCATCTTCACTAGAACTATCCTCATTACTAGATGTTGTATATTTAGTGGAGGCTCTAGATTTTACCTTCTTCTTTTTGCCGTCCTTCGCCATGATGCATTTGTGGCCGACGTTGGGGAAGAGGAGACCCTTGTTGACAGCAATGTTGGCGGCGTCCTCGTCGGAGGAGGAGTCGGTGGTGCTTTCGTCGGAGTCCCATTCCTGACGCACGTGGGCATCGCCGCCCTTCTTCTTGAGTATCTCTTCTTCTTCTTCTTCCCTCTCTTGTCGTTGTCCCTATCACTATCACTAGATATAGGGCATTTAGCAATAAAGTGACCGGGCTTACCACATTTGTAGCACACCTTCTTGGAGTGGGGTTTGTAATCCTTCCTCCTCCTTTGCTTGAGAATTTGGTGGAAGCTCTTGATGATGAGCGTCATTTCCTCATTGTCGAGCTTAGAGGCGTCGATGGGGAGCCTACTTGATGTAGACTCTTCTTTCTTTTCTTCCGTCGCTTTGAATGCGACGGGTTGCACCTCGGGTGTGGAGGTGTCGCCTTGCTCGACTATTTGTTTGGAGCCTTTGATCATCAACTCAAAGCTCACAAACTTTCCTATAACCTCCTTAGGAGACATTAGCTTATATCTAGGATCACCACGAATTAATTAAACTTGTGTAGGATTACGAAAAACAAGTGATCTTATAATAACCTTGACCATTTCATGGTCATCCCATTTGGTGCTCCCGAGGTTGCGCTCTTGGTTGACCAAGGTTTTGAGCTGGTTGTACATTGCTTGTGGCTCCTCTCCTTGGTTGAGGATAAATCGACCGAGCTCCCCCTCGATCGTCTCCCGCTTGGTGATCTTGATCACCTCATCCCCTTCATGCGTGGTCTTTAGCACGTCCCAAATCTCCTTGGCACTCTTCAACCCTTGCACCTTATTGTACTCCTCTCGACATAGAGAGGCGAGGAGTATAGTAGTGGCTTGGGAGTTGAAGTGCCGGATTTGGGCGACCTCGTCCGAGTCGTAGCCTTCATCCCCCACGGATGGTACCTGCGCTCCAAACTCAACAATGTCCCAAATGCTAGCGTGAAGTGAGATTAGATGATGCCTCATTTTATCACTCCGCATACAATAATCTTCATCGTAAAAACCGGTGGTTTGCCTAATGGGACGGAAAGTAAAGGAGTGCGTTTGGAAATGCGAGGATAGCATAGGGGAATTTTACTAAACTTCTTGCGCTCATGGCGCTTAGAAGTGACGGACGGCGCGTCGGAGCCGGATGTGGAGGGCGACGAAGAGTCGGTCTCGTAGTAGACCACTTTCTTCATTTTCTTCTTCTTGTCGCCACTCCGATGTGACTTGACGCGGGGAGGTGAGTCCTCCCTTCCACTGGCGCCGGACTCCCTTGATGGAGCCTTCCCGTGGCTTGTGGCCGTTTTCATCTCCCTCTTGGCGGATCTTCTCGACATCACTTCGAGTGGTACTCTAATAAAGTACCGGGCTCTGATACCAATTGAAAGTCGCCTAGAGGGGGTGGATAGGCGGAAACTAAAATTTACAAACATTAAGCACACTTCAAGCCGGGGTTAGCGTTAGAATAAAATCCGAGTCTGGGAGAGAGGGCGAAAACAAGTCAACCAAGAAATAAAACGAATGACATGGTGATTTGTTTTACCGAGGTTCAGTTCCAAAGAACCTAGTCCCCATTGAGGTGGTCACAAAGACCGGGTCTCTTTCAACCCTTTCCCTCTCTCAAACGGTCACCTAGACCGAGTGAGCTTTCTCCTTAATCAAACGGGTCACTTAGACCCCTCAAGGACCACCACACAATTGGTGTCTCTTGCTTTGATTACAAGTGCTTGAAGAACAAGAATGGGGAAGAAGAAAGCGATCCAAGAACAAGAGCTCAAAGAACACGAGCAAAACACTCTCTCTAGTCACTATTGTTTGGAGTGGATTTGGGACTTGGAGAGGCTTTGATTTTATTGAATTGTGTCTTATATTGATTGCACTAGCTTTTGTATTGAATGAGATGTCTGAAAAACTTGGATGCTTGCAGTGGTGGTGGTTGGGGGGTATTTATAGCCCCAACCACCAATTCAACCGTTGGGGAGGCTGTCTGTCGATGGGCGCACCGGACAGTCCGGTGCGCCAGCCACGTCACCCAACTGTTAGGGTTCTGACGGTTTCGACCGTTGGAGCGCTGACTTCATGTCGCACCGGACAGTCTGGTGCCGCACCGGACAGGTGCTGTTCACTGTCCGGTGCGCCTCTGACGTCTGCTCTGACTTCTGCGCGCACTGTTCACAGTTTTGCAGACGACCGTTGCGTTGTTAGCCGTTGCTCCGCTTGGCGCACCGGACAGTCCGGTGGCACACCGGACAGTCCGGTGAATTATAGCGGAGCGGCGCCTGAGAAACCTGAAGGTGAAGAGTTCAGTCTGTACGACCCCTGGTGCACCGGACACTATCCAGTGCGCCAGACCAGGGTTCTCTTCGGGTTTTTTTGCTCCTTTCTTTTGAACCCTAACTATGATCACTTTATTGGTTTGTGTTGAACCTTTGGCACCTATAGAACATATAATCTAGAGCTAACTAGTTAGTCCAATAATTTGTGTTGGATATTGTCGGGGACCATAATTAGGGGTACCCCCAAGACTCCTAATCTCAGCTGGTAACCCCCATCAGCACAAAGATGCAAAGGCCTGATGGGTGCGATTAAGGTCAAGGCTCGGTCCACTCAAGGGACACGATCTCGCCTCGCCCGAGCCCAGCCTCGGGCAAGGGCAGCCGACCTCGGAGGATTCACGTCTCGCCCGAGGGCCCCCTCAAGCAACGGACACACCTTCGGCTCGCCCGAGGTCCAGTCTTCGCCGAGAAGCAACCTTGGCTAGATCGCCACGTCGACCGACCGTATCGCAGGAGCATTTAATGCAAGGATGGCCTGACACCTTATCCTGATGCGCGCTCTTCAGTCGACAGAGCCGAAGTGACCGCAGTCACTTCGCCGCTTCACTGACCGACCTGATAAGAAGACAGCGCCGCCTGCATCGCTCCGACTGCTGCGCCACTCGACAGAGTGAGGCTGACAGCAGCCAAGTCCAGCCTCGGGCGCCATAGGAAGCTCCGCCTCGCCTGACCCTAGGGCCCGGACTCAGCCTCGGCTCCAGAAGACGACGAACTCCGCCTCGCCCGACCCCAGGGCTCGGACTCCGCCTCGGCTCCGGGAGACGACGAACTCCGCCTCGCCCGACCCCAGGGTTCGGGCTCAGCCTCGGCCTCGGAAGACGACGAACTCCGCCTCGCTCGAGCCTAGGGCTCGGACTCAGCCTTGGCCTCGGACGACGGTCTCCGCCTCGCCTGACCCGGGGCTCGGACTCGACCTCGACCTCGGAAGACAGACTCGACCTCGACCTCGGAGGAGCCTCCGCCTCGCCCGACCTAGGGCTCGGACCGACCACGTCACAAGAGGGGCCATCATTACCCTACCCCTAGCTAGCTCAGGCTACGGGGAACAAGGCCGGCGTCCCATCTAGCTTGCCCCGGTAAACAAATAATGATGGCGCCCCGCGTGCACCATGACGACGGCGGCTCTCAAGCCCCTTACGGAAGCAAGGAGACGTCAGCAAGGACTCGACAGCCCCGACAGCTATCCTTCCGCAAGGCTCCAGCGCTCCTTCGACGGCCACGACATCACATGAACAGGGTGCCAAAACCTCTCCGGCTGCCACGACGGCATGTACTTAGGGCTCTAGCTCCTCTCTGCTAGACACGTTAGCACACTGCTACATCCCCATTGTACACCTAGGCCCTCTCCTTATGCCTATAAAAGGAAGGTCCAGGGCTCTCGTACAGAGAGGTTGGCCACGCGGGAGAACGGGCCGACGCGCAAGTCCCTCGCTCTCTCCCATGCGGACGCTTGTAACCCCCTACTGCAAGTGCACCCGACCTGGGCGCAGGACAACACGAAGGTCGCGGGTTTCCCCCTTTTGTGCCTGTTTCCTTTCCCCCCTTCGTGCTCCGTCTCGCGCCGACCCATCTGGGCTGGGACATGCGGCGACAATTTACTCGTCGATCCAGGGACCCCCGGGGTCGAAACGCCGACAGTTGGCGCGCCAGGTAGGGGCCTGCTGCGTGTTGACGAACAGCTTCCCGTCAAGCTCCAGATGGGTAGTCTCCAACAACCTTTTCAACCCGGGACGATCCTCCGTTTCGGGAGTCTTGAGTTCATGTCCCTCGATGGCGGCTACGACATGATACTCCTTCCTCCGCCGCGTGACAGCGATAATGGCGGCCGACAGCTCGCCCGCCGGCGGCGGAATCAACGACGTCTTCCCCACATGGCAGAAGAACAACATTAGGGTTTGTCCCGTCACCTCCCCCACCGACGGAGGAGGAGGCGGGGCAACCACGGCCAAGCAGGAGGCGGCACCTCGTTGGCTGTCGAGCGAGTCGACGGCGCCGGTGCCCCAACGGGGGACACGTCGGGCGACGACCTCGCGTCTGAGACGAAGACGAACGTCGTTTCCCCGCAACATGCCAACTCCAAGCGGATGGATGACGCCAGCACGCTCGCGAAGGACTTGCTGGGCGTCACCCTCATACCTGAGACGACGGTGCAGTCCGCCACTGACGCGACTTTGTCACCGCCTGTCGACCAAGAGGTACCGACTGGCTCCCATCTCGTGCCTTTTAGATCCAGCTGCGACCCACCGAGCGACCCCGCTTTGGTGGACGCTTTTGTAAAGGCATGTTCAAGCCCTCCGGGGTATCATATGTGGTCACCCTGGGACCGGCTGACGGCCGTCTCGACCTACGAACCCTCGGGTTCCGAGGAAGATGACGAGCCCGACTTTTGTTGGGATTTCTCTGGGCTCGGTAACCCCAGTGTCATGCGGGATTTCATGACCGCATGCGACTACTGCCTCTCTGATTGTTCCGATGGTAGCCGCAGCTTTGGCGACAAGGACTGCGGCCCAAGTCGTGAATGTTTCCACGTCGATCTAGGGGGTCCCGGCGAAAGCAACCATCTTGGTATGCCGGAAAATGGCGATCCCCCTAGGCCTGCGCCTCGCGTTGACATCCTTCGGGAGCTAGCTGTGGTCCCAGTCCCTGCGGGGGGTCAGGACGCACAGCTCGAGCAAATCCGTGAGGTGCAGGCCAGGCTCGACGAGGGAGCAGGAACACTTGAGCAGTTCCGGCGGAACATCGGGCAGGAATGGCAGACCGAGCTCCGGCCGGAGAAGCGCGTCATCTGCCCCAGGGCATCCAGCTCCGCATTGCCGACGACGTCAGGGCAAGGCCACCACCAGCTTCCAGTGGGGTCGGCCAGAACCTGGCTGCAGCAGCAATACTTCTCCGTGCGATGCCGGAACCATCGACCACCGAAGGGCGGCGTATCCAGGGAGAGCTCAAGAATCTCCTGGAGGATGCCGCGGTCCGACGGGCCGAAAGCTCTGCCTCCCGAAGACAGGGGTACCCCTCGGAGCATCGCGCCATGACTTTCCGATTCATGCGGGAAGCCTCGGTCCACACCGGGCGCACGCGCAACACAGCGCCTGCGGCCCCGGGTCGCCTCGGCAACGAGCACCACCACCGCAACCATCGAGCCCACCTCGACGAGAGGGTGTGCCGAGGCTACCACCTCAGGCGTGGGGGACGCTACGATAGCGGGGAGGATCAGAGTCCTTCGCCCGAACCACCCGGTCCGCAGGCTTTCAGCCGGGTCATACGACGAGCGCCGTTCCCGACCTGGTTCCGAACCCCGACTACCATCACAAAGTACTCGGGGGAGACAAGGCCGAAACTGTGGCTCGCGGACTACCGACTGGCCTGCCAGCTGGGTGGAACGGACGATGACAACCTCATCATCCGCAACCTCCCCCTGTTCCTCTCCGACACCGCTCGAGCCTGGCTGGAGCATCTGCCTCCGGGGCAGATCTCCAACTGGGACGACCTGGTCCAAGCCTTCGCCGGCAACTTCCAGGGCACGTACGTGCACCCTGGGAACTCCTGGGATCTCCGAAGCTGCCGCCAGCAGCCGGGAGAGTCTCTCTGGGACTACATCCGGCGATTCTCGAAGCAGTGCACCGAGCTGCCCAACGTCACCGACTCGGATGTCATCGGCGCGTTCCTCGCTGGCACCACCTGCCGCGACCTAGTGAGCAAGCTGGGTCGCAAGACCCCCACCAGGGCGAGCGAGCTGATGGACATCGCCACCAAGTTTGCCTCTGGCCAGGAGGCGGTTGAGGCCATCTTCCGGAAGGACAAGCAGCCCTAGGGCCACCAGCCAGAAGATGTCCCCGAGGCGTCCACTCAGCGTGGCACCAAGAAGAAAGGCAAGAAAAAGTCGCAAGCGAAACACGACGCCGCCGACGCGGACCTTGTCGCCGCCGCTGAGTACAAGAACCCTCGGAAACCTCCCGGAGGCGTCAATCTCTTCGATAAGATGCTCAAGGAGCCGTGCCCCTATCATTAGGGACCCGTCAAGCACACCCTTGAGGAGTGTGTCATGCTTCGGCACCACTTTCACAAGGCCGGGCCACCTACGGAGGGTGGCAGGGCCCACAACAACGACAAGAAGGAGGATCACAAGGCAGAGGAGTTCCCCGAGGTCCGCGACTGCTTCATGATCTACGGTGGGCAAGTGGCGAACGCCTCGGCTCGGCACCGCAAGCAAGAGCGTCGGGAGGTCTGCTCGGTAAAGGTGGCGGCACCAGTCTACCTAGACTGGTCCGACAAGCCCATCACCTTCGACCAGGGCGATCACCCCTGTAAGGAAAATGGACCCCGGGCCATTTGGCTAATTGAGTTTTGGTGTTTGATGAACAACACAATCCGTGAACTAATAAGCTTTCTAGTGTTTGTTTTTGTAGTTCACAGGATGCGAAGAGAATTGGACCAAGGCAATGAGGATGCAACACCTCAAAAGAAGACATAAAAAGATGCGTAGGAGTCCAATACTCAAGAACAAGGAAGCCCGAAGAAATCAGTGAAGAAATCCAAGAAAGGGCTGTCAGCCAGCGCCAGGTGGCGCACCGGACATCGGTGTCCGGTGTGCACCGGACTGTTCGGTGAGGCACCGGACAGTCTGCGTAGAGAGGCCACAGAAAGGCACTCTCTGGCTGTAGCACCGGACTGTCCGGTGTGCACCGGACTGTCCGGTGTGCCAACGGGCAGAAAGGCAACGGTCGGATCCAACGGTCGACTGCTACAGGCGCCAACGGTCGGCTGACGTGGCGTGCACCGGACATCTACTGTTCAGTGTCCGGTGGTGCACCGGACTGTCCGGTGCACCCGACGACAGAAAGCTGCTGCTTTCTGTCCAACGGCTAGTTGGGGGTGTGGAGGCTATAAATATCACCCCAACCGACCATTCTCAAGTGTGAGAGCCCAAGCAACATTCCAATACACATAGTGCATATCTCCAAGTGCTCAAACACCCAAGTGCTTAATAGAATCACTCGGTGATTAGCGTAGGTGCTTTGCGAAGTGCTTAGGTTAGTTAGACCGCTTTAGCGCTTGCTCTAGGTGAACCCTAGTTAGTTGAGTGAGTTTAGATAAACCTCACAACCCCTCGGCTCTTGCGCGAGCCGTTGTAATTGTACCGAGTGGGGCGAGAGTCTTGCGAGACCGTGACAACCGCATTTGTGTCACGGCCGCCACCGTGTACCGGAGGGAACGAGGCCCGCGGCGTTTCGGCCGGAAGCTCGATAGTGGAGACGGCGGGGAGCGTCCGAGAGGAGCCGGAAGCGGAGCACCACTTGCGCGTGGAGAAGGCCCGCGGCTCTCTACGGAGTTACTCGACCGTGGTGCTTGGCCCTCGCGTGGGCTTCCCTTTGCGTAGGGGCACCAACGAGGATTAGTCGGGACCTTGCGCGGTTCCGGATACCTCGGTAAAAATACCGGCGTCATCCACGAGAGTTTGCTTCTCTACTTAGCTCTTTACATTCCGCATTTATATTAAGCATTTAAGTTTCAATCTTGTTGTCATACTTATTTAGTGTAGATTGAAACTTAGCCTTTGCGGTAGAGATAGCAACACTTAGGCAAAACCTAGTTTGCACATTCTAGTTTTGATTACTTGCATAGGTTTTGCTCTAGGGATTTAATTGTGGCCTAGTTTAGTATAAGTTTTAGAAGTCCTAATTCACCCCCCCCCTCTTAGGCGTCACCCGTTTCCTACAATTGGTATCAGAACCCGGTTTGGCTCATTTGAAACGCTTTAGCTTCACCGCTAAAAGAGCCGACGCTTTTTAGAGGAAGGGATGGATACCCATAGGCCACCACACTTCGACGGCACTAACTTCCCATATTATAGTGCTAGAATGGCTTGTTACCTAGAGGCCGTTGATCTAGGTGTTTGGAGAGTCACTCGTGACGGGATGAAACCTCCCAAGAATCCCGAGAAACCCACCACGAGTGAGGAAAAAGAAATCCATTTAAATGCTAGAGCCAAAAATTGCTTGTATGAATCTCTTAGCATGGACATTTTTAACCAAGTATTTACCTTGAAAACTGCTAATGAGATTTGGCTAAAATTGCATGAGCTCCATGACGGCACATCCAATGTCCGTGAGCAAAAACATTGCCTAGTCTTAAATGAGTATAATTCTTTTGCCATGAAAGATGATGAGCTTGTTAGAGACATGTATTCTCGCTTGAATCTAATAATCAATGAGCTCAACTCTATTGGCATTAATAAGCTAGGTGATGCGGACATTGTGAGGAAGATTATCTCCCTGCTACCACAACAAAAATATGGGAGCATCATCACCATCCTTCACAACATGGAGGACTTAAGCAACATGACCCCGACCATTGTGATTGGGAAAATCGCGGCCTTTGAGATGTCACGAAAAATGAGTCGGGGAGAGGAGCCAACTTCCTCAAAGCCATATGCTTTTGCATGTGATGAAAGGAAGGGCAAAAAGAAGGCTCCCACTCCAAGTTCCTCAAGCGAAGAAGAGGAAGAAGAAGAAGAAAGTGATGATGATGAAGATAATCAACCATGCACATCATCCTCCGAGGACGAAGAAACAATCCGACGCGTCGGAAAGGTAATGAGGATGATCCGCAAGATTAATCTAATGGGTGTGCCCCTGCAGGTCGAGGATCTTCTCTTTAACATTGACAGGAAAAAGCAAAGGAAGAGAGGATGCTTCGCATGTGGGGAGAAGGGCCACTTCAGGGACAACTGTCCAAATATGGTCAAACCCAAAAAGGAGTTGAGCAAAGGCAAGGCGCTCACAAGTGTTAGAACTTGGGATGATTCTTCAAGTGAAGATGAACCTCCAAGGACGCGCAGCCACCGGTCCTCGTCACGATCATCACGGTCATCACACAAATGCCTTATGGCAAGAGGTAACAAAAGCATTCCATCCTCTAGTGATGAAAGTAGTAGTGATGATGAAGGTGAGGGAAAGGCCTCTCTAGAAGAACTTGCGGAAGCCGTAAATTTTTTCCAGGATGTTTGCACTAAGCAAAAAGCTCAACTTAAAACTTTGAAAAATAAGTTGGTTAGCTCTCAAAATGATTACAAAGGTTTGCTAGAAAAATTTGAAACTTTTGCAAACTTAAATAGTGAGCTATCAACTAAAATTGAGCTATTAGAGTCTAGTGCTCCATCCACTGCTACCGATGATAGCCTTATCAAGAAGAATGAAAAACTTAAAGCTAAGTTAGCTAGCTCCCAAGAAGCTATTGAAAATTTGCTAGAGAAAATGGAAATTCTTAGCATACACAATAATGAGCTAACTACTAAGCTAGAAAACATTGGTAGCACCCCAGCAGCATCTTTAATTGAAATGCCTGAAATAATTAAGAAAGATGCTTCTACTTCCTGCTTTGATTTAATTGATGATTCTAACCCCTGCAACCAAGTTGTTGTTGAGAATATTGTTGTAGAGACATGTTCTGATGAGGTTGCAAAGGAAAATGAACAATTAAAGCAAGAAGTGGCTCGTCTTGGCAAGGCTTTGTATGACAAGAAAGGCAAAGCCAAACAAATCCGACCTCCACAGGATAACACCACTGCGGGAGTGAACAAGCCTGTAGAGGGAGAAACTGTGATTTGTAGGCTGTGCCACAAGGAAGGCCACAAGTCTTTCCAATGCAAGGCGATGACCGGGGATAAACAAAGGCAAAAGCTCAAGCAAAAGCCATCAAGCAAAATCTCCAACACCTACATCAAAAAGGTGAATAAAAAGGATGCTACACCATATTTGATCAAGAAGAAAAAGAATGGAAAGGTGATAGCAATCAAGGCCAACAAGCAAGCCAACAAAGGAAAGGGGGCCAAACGCATCTGGGTGCCAAAAGAGATAATTTCAACCATGAAAAGCACCAAGAAGGTTTGGATCCCGAAAGGGAAGTGAGTGGACCAAAGGTCGACGGGAAATTTGGAGACTTGGCAAGTTTGGGATGTATATCATGGGATACATCATATTGGATCAAGTTCATTGCCAAGTGGATTAGTGAAAATTTTTGACCCAAATTTCCCACCCATGACTTAGGTAACTAGTTTTATTGTATTCTTTGTTTTTACAATTGGTATCTATTTATCTTTTATCTAGTTTACCTTTCTTGCCTAGTATTACATTTGTTATGTACTTTTGTTCAAAATCATGCATACTAGGTAAATCATATGGTAGGATTGCTTGTTTTTAATTCATATACTTAAGCAAACCTACATGGCTTAAAATGTTTATTTAAGCACGGCACATAGCTTTTATATCACTCCATAGTAAATGATGCATCAATTGAAAATTTTGATTTTTACAAGTTGTATCATTTAACTTATATGTGCCAAAGTTAGGATTATGGATAATTTGCCCCTCTTGATATTAAATCAAAGTGCATGTCTCCTACAAGTATTCAAAACTTGTATGCACACCTTTAGGGGGAGGTTACTCTATAATCTAATACTTTGAGACTAACATCTTTTCAAGTCTATTTCATGTGATAGTCTCATTGTAAGGAAAATAAGGTCCCCGGAGAAAGACAACAATCTTCCACTGCAAAATCTCCAAGAACTCTCATGTCTCTCAAGCTCGCCATTGATCTTCAATTGGTATCTTTTGAGACTACATTCGGTATCATTTACATGTCTTCTCCAATATTTGATTAGACTATATTTCATATCATATACTTCCTTGTTGCCAAAAATGCATAAGTGGTTAACTCATATTCTGTTACCTATGCATAAGGGAAGTTAGTGTTTTCAAATCATGTCTTGCACCTCTAATATTCATGCTTTTTCCTAAGTAGAGGATCTCTGTCAG